>NC_050579.1:56684814-57284814 GCF_011100635.1 Trichosurus vulpecula
GTTCTAAAACATCAGTAATCTCTTTAGCTTGGTATCCAAGCACTCCAGCTTCTGGTTTTTTTTTTTCTGTACCTCCAGGCAGATCACATTTCCATGGTGATTTCTTTGCTTAGTCAGGAGATCACCAGGGAAGAATTTCTGCTTTGTAGGGGCCATGTTTGTCTAGATTAGCTCATGCTATTGTCCTTCATACAGAAAGAGGCAACCCCCAAGCCCTATGAGTCATAATAATTTCAACTCATGTTTATGTACTGTGTTTTACAGATGAGGACACTAAGTCTCAGGAAAGGGAAGTTATTTGCCTAAGATCACAGAATTAGCAAGGGGCAAAGCTGGTCTTCAAGCCCAGTTTTCCCAATGGCCAACCCAGTCATCTTTCTATTGTAGGGGATGGAAAAATTTTTACCTCTTTCCACAGGTCTAGTCTCCATACTACCAGAGAGATATAATACAGAGAGATAAGATCCGGACAGAGAAGGACAATCAAGAGCTCCTTTATAAAAACAGAGACATGAGCATTGAAGAGCACACACACACACACACACACACACACACACACACACACACCAAATTGTATGGAAAGATAGAGGGGAGAATAATCAATATTTAAAAAAAAACATAAAGGATATGTAGAACATGACCATATTTTCAAATACTCAATTATACAGTCTTAGAGTACTGGGAATGGAAGGGATCTTTCCATTCAAAGATGGGGTTCTACCCCTCCACCCCAATTAATTCCAAAAGGCCCAGCTGAATCAATTAATCAAAAGCAAGTGTGAATAAGTCCTTAATTGGTTTGAAAGGATCATAAGAAGCTTTGGGTCATTAGATGAAAGTACATGACACCACATAGGAGATGTCTTATGATTGGTTGAAGATAATCAGTTCTGCCCTATAAGGCTATGCCTAAGAACAGAAAGCAGTCCAGATGCAATCAGGGAAACAGTGATTGATTCCAGTAATAAAAGATGCCTAAGAGGCACGGCCTTGAGGCATGGAGAAGTTCTCTCTTCAGTACCCATTGACCAGGGGATGATCTTGTAAGTGTGAAAAGAAAACTTTGGAAAATCTGATGCTACCACCAGTGTTGCTAATCAATGTCCACTGGAGCTACTAGTAGTATCCCCAGAGTAGCAGTAGGGATGGGAAAGTCTATGTCAGGAGCTTAAAGACACACCAAGGACAAACTAGATGCACTGAGGAAAGGCAACTTTAGGACTCTACAAGGACACTGACTCTTAGAGTCCAGCTCCATGAGGAACTTCATTAGGACCCCACAAAGGGAGAAAAGGACTTTTAGTAACCCAAGCTGTGAATTATCTTTTTGCTCTCTCCCTACACATGTTCCCTATACATGGGTTCCCTAAGTATGTGCCTCACTACTATTTTTACTATAAATTTGAGTCCACTCTCCTATAGGCTTCTTATGTACCCAAGGGAAGAGTGTGCCTCAGTGTGGGGGAATTATTTCTGTAACAACTATCTTTGCTCTACTTGCTTAGTAAATATCCTTTCCAAAACCTTATTATGTCTGGCTGATAATCAATAGGAAGCACACCAGTGGGGGCTTATAAACAATAGTACCAGAAGCTCCATCCCCTTAGGCTTACCTTCTCTAAGAGAAGAAGTAACCAGCCACCCTTCGGAGACCCAATGGCCAGTACCAAGTGGGAGTTGAGGGATTAGCCCTGGAAAGGGTACTACATGAACAACCCTCAGTCATAGAATCAAAAGATTTAGCGGTGGTAGAAATTCCATCCTATATATGATGAAGCTAAGACTCAGGGAGGGAAGTAAATGCACCTCTTGAAGCTTGAAAAAGGTAAATTTAAGACAAGAAAAAGGAAGTACTGCTTTAAACAGTGGGTAACAAACTTTTGGAACTTGTCATCGATTATTCAATCCGCAAACATTTATTAAGCGTGTGTTATATACCAGGCACTGGGAATGCAAAGACAAAAATGAAATAGGAAGCTTACATTCTATCAAGGGAAACAACACAATTGTATAGAAGTATATACAAAATATATTCTAATTACTCAAATGTATCATGATCTTTGATTCAGGAGTTCCCTTCAAAGATGCAGATTGCAGCCCATCTGTGCCTGCCCATCTCATGAAGTTCTTGTCCATGTTCTCCCAAAAGTTCACCACATGGAGTGCACCCATTGTGGAAGGATGTAAAATATATACTAAGTAAGGTGGGAGTAAGAAGAAGAACTAGGTGCTTGAGCTGAACTTTGAGAGAAAGTAAGATTTTAAGAGGCAGCAATAAGAAGAGAGTGTGTTCCAGGCATGAGGGACAGCTGGTGTGAAGACTGTTTATCCTAGGAGGTGGTAGAGACTGAAATATAAATATGTTTAAGAAAAGTTTTATAGCTGAACCTGAAGAGTTTACCAAGGCAAACTAGCAAGGGTGTTAATAGCCATTTGTAAAAAATGTATCTGCAACACAGTTTTATGCTTAATTTGCATTACTAACATTTTCTCCAGTATTTTCTTCACCTGCCCTTCCTTTGGAGGCAATCAGGGTTAAGTGACTTGCCCAGGGTCACACAGCTAGTAAGTGTCTGAGGCTAGATTTGAACTCAGGTCCTCTTGACTCCAGGACTGGTGATCTATCTACTGTACCACCTAGCTACCCCATCTAGTATTTTCTTAAGTCTTAAGTTTAATCAGTAAAACAATAAGTCAAGTCCTGATTTGTAGCATTTGCTGATTTTTACAGTATAAATATTCATAATGGACATTAACAATCAGCTCTGGCAGCCGGTATGAGCTGACTCCAGCACAATGCTGGAAACTAAGGATGTTTGGGAGGATATATCCATAGTGGTTGGAGCATGACAAGTCAAGCTTTCATTGGCAACTACTACATATAGAACACTGGACTGGACAGGGACATGGGTCTGGACATGTAAGACAATAATAAGATTTCGGTGGTCCTGAAGAAGCGATAGATTTTCACTCATCCTCCACACTAACTTGCCTAAAACACATCTGCACAGCCACTGGCCAGGTAGGAATTCAGCCTTTCGTATGGTGACTGAGAAATACCAACTGACTCCCGTGTTGATAAAGTACCATACGCTGATCTCACCAAGGGGGAGTTTCTAACTGACCAAGCTAGGCCTGTTTTCCCATCTCCTTATCTTTGCTAACACCGGTCCTTATATATGCGCAGAATGCCCTTTGCCTCTCCCCATTCCTCCTCCCTACCCCACCGCAGCCTTTTGAAACACTCTCCACTTTTCAGGGTCCAGCATCAATGTCGGCTCCTCCCTGAAGCTCTCCCTGATCTTCTGTCCCTCCTACAGACCTGAAGTGAACTCTCTCCTCCGATTGATCTTACAGTCCCTTATATTTTATTTGCACCCGAAACCAGTGCAGCTGACACCTGCAAACGTTGGACTATTCTGCACAGTCCCTCATAGACCCTTACAAGGTGAGAGCTGAAATAAGCCTTAGAGATCACACGAACCAGCCCCTTTCTGAGGCCCAAGGGAGCGGACTTGCTAACTATACCCTTGGAGCCTTCGACGATCTCATCACCATTATCACGCCAGGAGAAATAATCTTTTCTTCCTCTGGCCCAGAAAATCGCTTTGTTTGTACTTCTCTTTTGAACTTGATAGAGGGACAAGAGTGCTGGGCTTAGAGTCAGCGGAGACCTGAGTTCAAATCCTGCACTGGAAAGCAACATGTGATCATGGATCAATTATTTAACCTTTAGGAATCTCAGTTTCCTCAATGATAAAGTGGGTACAATACGTGCAGTGCCTACCTCACAGGGTGGATGTGAGGCTCAAATGAGAAGGTAGGTAAAGATCTTTCCGTAGCATGAAACACAATATAAATGTCATTTATTATTATATTTACATGCTCAGTTTTGTACCATAGATTCTTAAGTTTTGGAGATTTGTCATGTGGAACTAGGTAGTACAGTGGATAGAGCACTAGGCCTGGAGTCATGAAGACCTGAGTTCAAATCTAACCTCATACACTTGCTAGCTACGTGACCCTGGACAAGTCACTTAACCCTGTTTGCCTAAGTTCCCTCATCTGTGAAATGAGCTAGAGGAGTATCTCTGCTAAGAGTACCCCAAATAGGGTCGTGGAGAGTCTGAAATAACTGAACAACAACATGTGGAACAGCAAGGGGAAAGAGGGAATAAACATTTATTAAACACCTACTATGTGCCAGACACTGTGCTAAGTAAGCTCTTTAAAAATATTATCTGGCCTGGGAGGTAGCTGCTATTATCATTCTCATTTTACCGACAAGGAAAACACAGAGGTTAAGTGCTTTGTCCAGAGTCACACAGTTAGTAAATGCCTGACTCCAGGCCAGTCTGACTCCACTACCTGCCTGCGAGAGCACTTAGGCTTGTTTGGCTTGGCCCCACAGAACAGAAGCAGAAACAGTAGGTAGAAATGGCAATTAGGTTTGATGGCTGGAAAAAATATTTAACAATTAGGACTGTTAAGTGTGAATGGGTACTGTGGAAGAACGAAGGAAGGAAGGAGGGAAAGAGGGAAGGAAGAAAGGAAGGAGCAAAGGAATGAAGGAGGGAAGGAAGGAAGGAAGGAAGGAGGGAAGGAAGGAAGGAAGGGAGAAGGGAGGAAGGAAGGAAGGAAGGAGGGAAGGAGAGAAGGAAGGAAAGGAGGGAAGGAGGGAAAGAAGGAGGGAAGGAAGAAGGGAAGGAAGGAAGGAAGAAAGGAAGGAAGGAAGGAAGGAGGGAAGGAGAAGGAAGGAGGGAAGGAGAAGGAAGGAGGGAAGGAAGGAAGGAAGGAAGGAAAGAGGGAAGGAGGGAAGGAAGAAAAGGAAGGAGCAAAGGAAGGAAGGAAGGAAGGAAGGAGGGAAGGAGAGAAGAAGCGAAGCGGGAGTAAGGAGGGAAAGAAGGAGGGAAGGAAGGAAGGAAGAAGGAAGGAAGGAAGGAAGGAAGGAAGGAGGGAAGGAAGGAAGGAGGGAAGGAAGGAAGGAGGGAAGGAAGGAGGGAAGGAGGGAAGGAAGGAGGGAAGGAAGGAAGGAGGGAAGGAAGGAAGGAGGGAAGGAAAGAGGGAAGGAGGGAAGGAAGGAAGGAGGGAAGGAAGGAGAGGAGGGAAGGAAGGAAGGAGGGAAGGAAGGAAGGAAGGAAGGAAGGAAGGAAGGAAGGAAGGAAGGAAGGAAGGAAGGAAGGAAGGAAGGAAGGAAGGGGAAGGAAGGAAGAAAAGAGGAAGGGACATAGGGAAGGAGGAAGGAAGATCTTAAGCGACACCTTTCACTGATGCTTTTTTCTTGGAGGTGGCCCTTTAAGAGTCTTGAGGAGGGGCTGTTCCCTTTTGCAGAGCTGGAGGAGGCTGGGTTGTGGTCAGGAGGAGCCAGAAGCTGGGGCTTAAAGGGCCCTGACTTCAGTTTTTTGGTGGCAGAAGCTTATGATCCCCAGCCCTTCCTTCTGAGCTCGGGTAATCAAATAAGCAAGACATCTCTCCCCAGCCTTCTGGTGCAGGCCTGGGGAAGCAGTATTGCCTCCTTCTGGAAACCTGGAGAGAGGCGTTTCTGCAGAAGCAAAGGCCTCCAGGTCCCCAGGCCGGGCAGGGCTGAGTCTGCATCCTTGGTGCTAAGCCGCCACCTAGAGGCATTTGTTTCCAAAGGGACGTGACATTTCTTAACGTGACAGGAGAAAAGGGGTTGGCGAGGATGGGGAGGTGGACAGAAAGTTCAAAGGACATCAGAGGTGAGGGGTGAGAAGGCTAATGACTTTTAGAAGGATCAGGCAGCTCAGCAGCCCCCAAACAGATGACGGAACTCTCCCAGCTCAGGACACATTCGTGCTGGCTCAGCACAGAGAAGAATCATTTGTAAAATCTGCTTTGTGCATCCTATCCTTTGTGGTGCGGCCAATCAGGGATTGGAGGGATCACCCTCCAAGGATCTAAGGTTCCACTGGACCTAGATTTTGGTACACTCTCCACTTAACAGATTGCAGCCCCTTTGTGCTAGGGCTAAAATAATACATCCACGGCTGGCCCCAAGCTGAGCAGCTTCTTAGCCGACAGATAAAATACACAAAGCCTATCCAGATCGGATGGACCTGCTTGAATCCATTCTCGGGTTACTATCCTCATTTTACAAATTAAGAAACTGAGGCACAGAGAGGTTAAAAATGACTTGCTTAGGGGCAGCGAGGTGGTACAGTAGATAGAGCACTGGCCTTGGAGTCAGGAGGACCTGAGTTCAAATTTGACCTCAGGTACTTGACACTTACTAGCTATGTGACCCTGGGCAAGTCACACAACCCCAATTGCCCGGCCAAAAAAAAAAAAAAAAGACTTGCTTAGAGTCAAATAGCTAGCAAGTGTGTGAGGCAGAATTTCAACTCAAGTCTTTCATACTCCAAGTGCAGCTTTCTATTCCCTAAACCACCTAGCTGCCTCAAAGCTGTTTCATTAATTCAATTAAACAAACACTTATTAAGTGCCTACTATGTGCTAAGTAGAAAGGTGAGATAGCCCCTACTCCCAATGACCTCACATTCTGGTGCTGGAGACAACATATATTGGAGGTTTCAGCTACAACTCAGATGTAAAAGTCCCATGAGCTATCTCAGAAGGGAATGGGTTTCTTCTCTCTGGAGGTCTCTGTATAAACATTTATTTGTCAGGGACGTTTGTAGAAGAGGTTCAGATGCAGATACAAGTTGGAATAGAAGTGCTCCAGGTCCCTTTCTAAGCCTGGATTTTCTGGTTCTGCAAAATTGATGACCCAGTAATTTTAACCAGAAAAGGATCAATTTTTTGTTGCTGTTGTGTTGATTCAGGCATGTCTGATTCTTCGTGACCCCATTTGGGGTTTTCTTGGCAAAGACACTGGAGTGGTTTGCTACTTTCTTCTCCAGCTCATTTTAGAGATGAGGAAACTGAGGCCGACTTAAGTGACTTGCCCGGGGTCACACAACTAGTAAGTATCTGAGTCCAGATTTGAATTCACACGGAAGAGTCTTCCTGGCTCCAGACCCAGCACTCTATCCACTGAGCCACCTAGCTGCCCCAGAAAAGGGCCAAAGGAGAGTTCAAATACCACATTAATGAAACCAGTACCAGGAATACAACTTTTCCCATAGATAATCAGCTGCCAACTCTCACCAATTCTAACTCCAGATCTCACCTTTGCCCTCTTCTCTCCGCTCACACCTAGTTCAGGCCCTGATCACTTCTCTAGATTATTCCAACAGCCTCTTGTTCTCCTTCAAACAGCTGCCAAAGTAATACGCTTAAGGAAAGTTTGATCATGTCTCTGCCCTACTGATTAAACAACTCCAATGCCTCTCTGTTACCTCCAGGTAAATACAAACTCCCCTAATTGGGATTTAAAGCCCTTCAGTACGTGGCTCTAACCTACCTTTCCAGGTTTATTATATATTACTTTTCCCAACCTTCCTGCCAACATAGGCACCTTGCATTCCCTTTCACAGGGAAAGGGGTAGGAGAAGGAGGGGGCCAAATAAACAGCCCTTATCATCAGTCCCACCACTATGCCCTCCAGCTTCCAAGCATTGTCATCTGACTTGCCAATGCACCCAAAGGATTTCTGAGCCTTACTATCTATCCTAAAGCCATAGCCTGAGATCATGGGGCCTTTTGGTCTGCTCTGCAACTGAATCCATCTAAATATATCGTCACCCTTAGGATGTGAGTTCCCTGAGAGTGCACACTATATTGCTTTTCTATTTGTTGCACCAGGGCTTAACACATAAGTACTTAAGAAAAGTGCTTTTAAAATAACACACACAGAGTTAAAATGAAGGGCTGGAGCAGAATCCAAGCAAAAATAGACCTAATTAAAAGAGATAATCATGGAAACCACATTTTGTTGAAAGATACCATAGACAATAAGTCAACACCAAAAAGGTTTACAGCAAGTTTCTCTGACAAAGGTCTTATATCTCAAATATATAGAGAATGGAGTCAAATTTATAAAAATAAGAGCCATTCCCCAATTGATAAGTGGTCAAAGGATATGAATAGGCAATTTTCAGAAAGAGAAATCAAAGATATCTAAAGTCATGTTAAAAATGCTCTAAATTATTGTTGATTAGATAAAGGTAAATTAAAACAACTCTGACATACCACCTCACGCCTATCAGAAATGACAGATGCTGGAGGGGATGAGGGAACATAGGTATAACTAATAAGCTGTTGGTAGAATAGTGAACTGGTTCAACTGTTCTGGAGAACAATTTGGAACCATGCCTAAAGGAAGATAAAACTGCATAAACCCTTTGACCCGGCAATACCACTACTAGGTATGTACCCCAAATAGATCAAAAAGAAAAGGGAAAGGACCAATATATACAAAATATTAATAGCAGCTCTTTTTGTGGTGGCAAAGAATTGGAAATTGAAGGGATGCCCATCAATTAGGGAATGCCTAAACAAGTGGCATATGATTGGGATGCAATCCTATTGTGCTATAAGAAATTATTTGAGGGATGGTTCCTGAAAAAGATGGCAAGACCTATATGAGCTGATGCAAAGTAGAGTGAGAAGAGCTGGGAAATCACTGCGCACAGTAACAGCAATGTTGTTGTGATGATCAACTGTGAAAGACTTGGCTACTCTGATCAATACGATGATCCAGGACAATTCCAAAGGGCATATGATGACAAAATGCTATCCACCTCCAGGGAGAGGACTGGTGAACTCTGAATGCAAATTGAAATATTATTTTCTTACTTTACTTTTTGGTAATATGGATATATGTTTTGCATGATTTCACATGTATAATTGATATCCTATTGCTAGCCTTCTCAGTGAGTGGGGGAGGGAGAGAATTTTGAACTAAAAAATTTGAAAAGAAAACAATGCTTAAAAATAAATAAATAATAAGATATTTAAAAAAGAAAAAAGAAGTACTTTTAAATTCATTCCTGGAGTCGAGAAGACTTGAGTTCAAATCAGACCTCAGACACTCACTAACAGTTCATCCTACGCAAGTCACTTAATTTCTGTCTGCCTCGATTTCTCCAACTGTAACATGGGAATAATAATAAAAACACTCCCCCAGGATTGTCGTGAGGATCAAACGAGATAATATTTATAAGGCACTTAGCTCAGTTCGTGCTTAATAAATGCTTATTTCCTTCTTTCCTGCCTACATGCACTTGTGGCCCAGTCAAACTGACTTTCTTCCTCTCACTTGGCATTCCATCTTTTGTCCCCTCCTTGGCACAAGAGATTGCACCTCATACCTGAAACGCACTTGTTCACCGCCATCTCTTAGAATCCATCTTGGAACAAGGCTCATCTCAAACACCACATGACCGTCTTACTGATCCTCCCAGCTGCCAAGGCCTTCCCCTCTGCCAAATTGCCTTGTATTTATTGTGTGTATGTATGTGTGTGTATAAATTACATACATGCATCTATATACACTTGAGTGCATGTATTATACATATGCACACACATACCTGTTTCCTTTCCAATAGAATGTCAGCTCCTTGAGGGTAGAAGTTTTCTCTTTCTTTTTTGTAATCCCAGTACCTAGCACATAGTAAGCACTCAGTGAATGCTTAGTGACTGAAATACAGAATAAAAATGACAACATATTAACTTGCATTTTCATAGCACTTCAAGGTTTATGAAGCACTTTATTCCTGAGCTGCCTATGAGATATTCATTGGGATCACCATCTTATGAATGTGTATTGGAACATACAGTTCACTTGGCATCAGAGAACCTAGGCTCGAATCCCACTTCTGCCACTGTGTGCCCTTGAATAATTCACTGGGACTCAGTTTTTTCATCTGTAAAATGAGGGTTTTGGACCCTCATACCTTGGAGGTCCCTTCCAAGACTAGATCCTATGAGAAACAAAATGTAACCTTCCCTGAGAGGCAATCGGTTCATTCATTCATCTTCTGTCAGATCAGATCAAATAAGGTGCCATGCAAAAGGCAGAACCTACAGAAAGGCATCCTCCTTATCAGACATTTACACCTCAGGGCACCAGAATGTTGCAGGTGTCTTTGTGAGGGTGGGCTTCAATTGCTGGACTGAATTAAAGAGTGGAAGAGAAAGTAGGAGGAAGGGAGAGAAAAGGAAAGAAAATATATGAGAGGAAGGGGGAGAGAGTAGTTTTGGAGAATTAGGGTGAGCATGAAAGGAGAGACTAGGAGGAAAATAGGAGGAGGTAAAGGAATATAAAAGATGGAAAGAAAAGAAAATAAGAGCGAGGGAGAGAATAGGAAGGTTGGGGAAAGAAAAGGAGGAATGAGGAGAGGATAGGAGAGATGAGAAAATGAAGGCCATTTACCAAGCCCTCTCTCTCCTCCTCTCCTCCTCAGCTCACATCACTCAGATGCCTTCTTCCACTCCCTCCTCTTTCACCACCTCCCATGAAGAGATGACCCTTCTCCTTGGCAAAGTAAACCTCTGTACGTGCACAAGTGATCTCATTCTATCCCATCTTCTCCAACATATTATCCCTTCTGTCATCCCCTTTCTCTCACTAATCTTCAACTCCTCCCTGTCTGCTGGATGCTTCCCCACTAATTAAAAACATGCTCATGCCTCCCCCATCCTCAAAAACCTTCACCCAACCCATTCTTCCCATATCTCTTCTCTCTTTCGTGGTTCTCTGAGAAGGCCATTTACAAATAGTGCCTTTGCCTCCACTTTCTTTCTTCTCAGTCCCTTCTGAATTCTCTAGTCTGGTTTCTGACCTCAACGTTCATCCGAAACTGTTCTTTTCAAGTCATCAGTGATCTTTTACTTGCCAAATCTAATGGACTTTACTCAATTCTCATTCTTCCTGACCTCTCTGCAGTTTTTGACACTGTGGAACAAACCCCTTCTCCTGAATATTCTCTTCTCGGTAGGTTTTCATGACTGCTCTCACCTGGTTCTCCTCATACCTGTCTGACTCTTCCTTTTCAGTCACCTTTGCTGGGTCTTCATCCAAGTCACACCAGTAATAGTGGATACTCCACAGGGTGCTGTCCTGGATCCTCTTCTCCCTCTTTACTATTTCTTTTGATGATGTCATCAGCAATCATAGATTCAATTATCATCTCCATGCTAATGATTTTCATATCTATTCAGACATCCCTAACCTTCCTGTTGACCTCACATCTTCAACTGCCTATTGGTATCTTAAACTGGATGTCCCATGGACATCAAACTTAACATGTCCAAAACAGGGTTTTTTTATTTTTCCCTCCAAATACTTTCTACCTTCCAAACTAATACTGTCCAGGTACTACCTTCCTCCCAGTCATCAAGGCTTATAATTTAGGTCAAGACTGTCCAGCCTTAGGTTATCTTAGGGCTGCATTAAAATAATTATTCAAAGGCCGTACCCAGAATAAAAAAAACAGTACACTAATAGAAAGTGGGGAAATGCGCATTATCAACACAACAGGAGAAGGCATGAAGCGTGAAAGCAAACACAAAACAACAAAGTGACAACACAACAGTATAAAGGTAGGTGCATGCTGACAAGTCTGCATTGTACAGATGGAAAGTATCCCAGAGATCGATTGAAAATTCCGTGCGATATGTTCCATCTGTGATACTTCTTAAAAACACCAAAAAAAATTAACATCAATGAGATTATTTATTAGTAATGGAATTTAAAAATCTAATATGCATTCCATGCAAATTATTATTTTATTTTTTCACCCGTGAAAACTAAAACCCACAGGTGGGCCACATAAAATCATTGCAGGCCACATGCTGCCTGCGCGCCATATTTTGGACAGCCCTGATCTAGGTATCATTCTCGACTCTTCCCTCTCTTGCTCCCCATGTCCAATCAGCTGCCAAGACCTGTCCATTCTACCTTTGCAGCATGTCTGCTACATGGTCCTCTTCTCTCCTCTGACATTGCCACCACCCTGGCGCAGCCCCTTATCACCTCACTCCTGGACTATTACAATGACCTGCTCATCTGGTCTCCCTGTCTCCAGTATCTCTCCACTCCAGGCCATCCTCAATTCAACTATGAAACAGATTTTCCTAAAACACAGGCATGACCATGTCAACTTGTAGTCAATAAATTCCAGAGGCTCCCTGCTACCTCCAGGATCAAATATAAATTCTTCTGCTTGGCTTTTAAAGCCCTTCATAACTGGCCCCTTTCTACCTTTAGAGTCTTCTAATGCCTTACTCTTTTCTTCCTCCACAATCCAGTGACACTGGCCTCCTTTCTCTTCCTTGAACATGGCATTCCATCTTTTGAATCCATGTGTTTTCACTGGCTAGCCCCCATGCCTGGAGTATTTTTCATCTCTGTCATCCATCTTCTCAAGCTTCTAGGCATGAGAGATAGCCAGAGAAAATGCCAGGGGACAAGAGATGAAAAGTCTTGTGCTAGGAACAGCCAGGAGACTAGTGTCACTGGATCAAAGAGTACATGTCAAAGAGTATGATATAAGATTGGAAAGGTAGGAGGGAGCTGGGTTATGAAGGGCTTTGAATGCCAAAGAGAGCATTTGGTATTTGCTGCTGGAATAGGAAGCCTCTGGAGTTTATTGGGGTTGGGGGGACTGACATGATCAGACCTGAGCTTTAGAAAAATCACTTTAATGATTGAATGGAGGAAGGATTGTAGTGGGGAGAGACTTGAAGCAGGCAGACCCACTAGCAGGCTATTACAATAGTCTAGGAGTGAGTTGATAAGGGTCTGCGTCAGAATGGTAGAAAGGAGATGTCAGAGGACAGAAGGGGCCCTCTATGGCAAAGGTAAAACCAACAGGCCTTGACAACAGATTGGATATGGAATGAGAGACAGTGAGGAATTCAGGATGATTCCTAGGTTGTGAGTCTGAAGAACTAGGGGGATGGTGTTGCCCTCCACAGAAATAGGGAAGGTAGAAGGTGAGGAAAGATAATGAGTTCTGTCTCAGGCATATTGTATTTAAGATGTCTGCTGGACATCCAGTTTGAGATGTCTAAAAGGCAGTTGGAGATGCAAGATTGGAAGTCAGCAAGGAGATTGGGGCAGGAAAGGTACATCTGAAAATCTTCAGCACAGAGACAGTGATTAAATCCAAAGGAGCTGTTGAGATCACCAAGTGAAGTAATACAGAGAAAGAAGAAAAGAGGGCCCAGGACAGAAACCAGAGGGACACCTATGGTTAGAAGACCTGATGTGGAAGAGGACTTATGTCCGGATAGTAAAATCCTTAACATGTTAGCAATCAAAAATTGCAGAAGAGAAGCATGTATCTTCAAGATGCAAGATGACTTGGAAAAAGCAGGCTGGTCACATGGTGAGAGGAAGGCAAAACTGATGGATCTCTTAGATGCATGGCCTCTGGGCAATGCTGGAATAAAGGCAAGCATAGTGAGCAAAAGAGACAGAGAAGATACAGTCTGATAGGTAAGAGAAAAACCAGGAGACAGTGGGGTCCTGAACACCTAAAGGGAAGAAGAGTATCAAGAGAGTGATTAGGTATCAAAGACTGCATAGAGGTCAACAAGGATGAAGATTAAGAAAAGGCCATTGGATTTGGCAACTAAGAGATCATTGGTAACTTTGGAGAGGGCAATTTTGGTGGAATGATAAGGTTAGAAGTCAGATTGTAAGGGGTTAAGAAGAAAGAGGAGAGTAAGTGGCAGCACCAAATGTAAATGGCCTTTTCAAGGAGTTTAGCTACAAAGGGCAGAGAGACATAGGATGATAGTTAGTGAGAATCCTAAATCCACATTCCTTTACTAAAAGCATGCATATTTAGTGGGCACAGGGTTTTCGAAGTCAAGGATTCAGGTCAGAGAGATAGCAGTTATTCCTGGTGTTTGAGGATGACAGTTCTCATTTACACTCTTCAACAACTCAACTTTTTTTTTTGACTGTCAGCACACCCCAATGTACTTGTGTCTGGTGCCCCCCAAAATAAATAATTCCTACTAAGATGATCACCACTGACCTTGACCTATTTTCTTTTAGGGAGATTAAAATTTGTTTTGAGGAAACCTATCTTGTGAAGATCCACTCCACTCAGGGAATTGTACACATTTAAATACCTAATTTCTCCTGGGCTGTGATTACAAACCTTATAGACTGAAAGTACTTACCTTTGACTGCTCTGTATAACTCCATGCTTTGTTTCTAGACCTACTGTGCTGATTATCTCTTCTCTTACAATCAGGTTGGTTCTCTGGATTCATGTGAGCAACAGTAAGCACTGCCCACAGGCCCTTGTTAGGATTTTTAGTGAAAGGCTGAGAACATGCAGTCTGTCAAAGTAATAAACCCACTGGATGGGGTGCATCCATCTAGCCTGACTCTCCCTCTGGGGACAGAGATATTTAAATAGCAAAGGCTTATGTCCGGATAGTAAAATCATGTTAGCAATCAAAAATTGCGGAAGAGAAGCATGTATCTTCAGGATGCAAGATGACTTGGAAAAAGCAGGGGGGTCACATGGTGAGAGGAAGGCAAAACTAATGGATCTCTTAGATGGATGGCCTCTGGGCAATGCTGGAATAAAGGGAAGCATAGTGGGTTGGGCCCCACTGGAAGATTTATAGGTGGATACAAGTGAGTAGGCAAGTATGATTTGGATCCCATTTTAATGAGAACACAGATGTGTTGATATTTTGTTGTTGTTCAGTTCTAAAATTAGATTTTAGAGGAAAGAAGATAATAAGGATTTAACTATCAAAGATTTAACCATTTTTTAAAAAGTGATTTCTAGAATATACTCTCACTGGGGTGTAATCAGCCCGGTCCCTTTCTTCCCCCCAATAGTAGCGATTGAGATTTGAAGATCTTTCCCACCCATTAATAGTGCATGTGACCTTCATAGGAAGCCTAAGCCACATGTGGTAGGAGGAGCTTCCTGACAGGAAAAGGAAGTTATGTCACAGAAAATGCTGAGAGAGATAAAGAGATGTTATGGCTGCTAGTGGCCGCTCTGGTGATTGTTAGAACTGAACAGGCTGACTTAGCTGTACTGTGAGTTTGTTTTGGGGAAGACCCCAGCAGGGGGTCAGAGAGGTTTTGGGATGGTAAGGGTCCAGGTTGTTATATGGTGTTACAAGTTCCTTGCTGTTATGATAAAGTGGGCTGACTGGCTGTGGGAGCTGAACATTTGGTTTGGGGATATGATTTTCTGGTGTCTAAATAAATATTATACTTCTTTTACCTTCTTTATGGAAAGTCTCTCATACCTTGCAATACAGGACTACATAGGCATATTCATGATTATCACTGATGTTGTGTTTACTGCCTTACTGATACACAATTTGGTGACTAGGAGGATGGGATCGTAACATATAAGATCTCTACTTAGAGGTAGAAGGGCTTTAGAGGAAGAAATGGTTATCCCAGGATGGGAGGATGTAACTAATTGCTCCCTAGCAAGGGAATGCTCTAAGGGCACTGGTCTCTGGGAGGACTGGAAGCAGAAGCTAAAGAGTGGAGGACCTAGAGATTTGGAGCAATGCCTCAGAGAAATTGCTGTTGAGCCAGGAATGGGGATCCCAAGAGCAATCTCCAGACACAGCTGGATTTTACTCACAGCCTATCATATTGTATGTGAACACAGAGACAGACTATTAGGAGAGAGAGCTCAGAATCAGTTGCTGAAATGTCTGAGAATACTCAGCCTATACCACAGCAAGATAGAGAAACTCAGGTGGTAGAACAGCAGGAAGCTAACAGCCTTGTTGCAAATTCAGCAGGAAGGCAGAGGGAGCCAAGGAGGTCGAGTGCACCTCAGTTCAGCTGAGGTCGAGCCTAGCAGTCTGGTTACCATGGTAACAGGGGCAGAAACTCTAGACAGGAGGATACAATGTCAGAATCTCTGGTATGAAGTGATACTTTGTCACATGGTACTTCTCACAGAGTGAGACATTCTTACACTCTCAAAGAGAAATCCGTCCCATAGAAGGGAGGAGACAGGAAATGCAAGATCGTCATACTCAGTTTAGGGAGATTTTGGAGGATTTTACACACACACACACACACACCCCATCTCTACCACTCTGTAAAACAGGTGTTAAATGCAAAATCTCCAACTACCCCCAAACCATATTAAAATGGAACTGGTAAATATTTAATAAACGAAAATGCAATAAAACATAGATGTTAATTTGTGGTTTTCTAAGTCAATATGCTACCTGCAGGGACATATTTTTATTTGAATTTGACACCACTGCTAGACAGTAACTGCTGGCATTGGTCCAAAAGATTCTTTGCACTGGGTACCTTTTATTAGAGTGGTTGACTATATTTCAGGAAGACTTGGAGGAGGAAAGAAACACTTTCCGAAAATGTTAACCACAAAATTATTAAGAAGGCTTCATTTTCTGCATGTTATTGAAGTTTAAATTAAAAAAGATTCATTCAAATGCCTTCCTCTGACCTTTGTATTGGGAAAGGTTTTTTCCTTCGGAAAACTAATTATTGAACACCCACTGTATCTAAGACAAGCTAGGTACCATTTTTTTATTAATTCAATATATACCTTAGGATACAAAAGTCAGCTTTGCCTATGAGGAATAATTCTTAATAAAGCTATGAATTATAATATATAAAATGCATAACATATACTACTACATAATATAATAAATTATTAGAATAAAGCTTGAAGCTTTAAGGTTTGTAAAGCTCTTTACATCATCTCACTTTAACTCTCCACCTTTCATCCCCTCTGGCTGGTGACAGTGTCTAAAATCTCAGAGCCAAGGGATCCCCCCAGGAGGGGATGGAGTTGGAATGCCTGGGTTCTAGTCTCTCTCTTTCTGGAACTATCTCCTCATCTGTAAAATGGAAGAATTGGCCAAGATTATGTCTAAGGTCTCCCCAGTCTTGATATTCTATGATTTAATCCACTGAAACAATGATAGTTTTTAAAATGCCCTCCTCCCTCGATCGAATGAAATCACCTTAAAATGCCATGTTTTCACTCTCAAACAGCAGGCAAAGTGACAAGGGAATCACAACGGTCCTTTTGTTTTATTGAAGACATATTACAGTAGACAAATATTACACATGCTATACAAAATATACATTCTTATAGGTGAGAAAATATAAATACCAGGAAAGGGCAACATTAAACCAGGACAACTTGACTTATACCTCTTTGGGTACAACTGGTTCCATAGCTGCTATGACTTTGGCATCCTCTGATAGAGGGTAGGGAAGGGGAGGTGGGGAGACTGAGAGGGTACTGGGGGAACGAGAAAATAAGTGAAGGTCAGAAATGTGTCCATTATAAAGGAAGAGGCTACTTTATCACCAAAGTACCCTTGAGCTCTATCTTGGATAGCTACACATTTCCTTGAAGATACCGTAACAGCTCATAATGAAACAAAGTTCACTTTGCCAATTATATCTTTAAAATACAGATATACATAGAGGTTCCCAGCCTCCCTTTCCCCATATATTATCTTGAGTGTGATCAGCACTTGTCAAGAAGTTCACCATCTACTTCATCCTAGAGGGGACCTGAGTTTTCAATCTCTGATTGGGGTTGATATCAACTTCCAGAACACTTAACATTTTATAAGTCAGTGAAGAAGGTTGTTTAAAAAAAAAAAAGACAAATAAGAATAGATGTTGGTTGTGATTCCAATAAGTCAAAAAAAAAGATAAAGGGCAGAATCAGGGGATGTGGATGGACAAAATTCATTTGCCAAGCAAAAGGGAAGGATAATAAGGAAAGGATGATAAGGAAAATGAGGTATTATTTCCAAATAAAGATGTCAGATATCAGCTTGACCTGACAAGGGCCAACTCTGTCATTGTGACCTTTAAATAACATAAAGCAACAAAGCAAAACAGGGGGAGTATGTGAAATGAGGGTAACGAATTCTTAGCATTGCATTTGCATTCTGGAATTTTTAGATTTTGGCATGTAAACAGAAAAGGGTTAGAAACAATTATTAGAATATCTGGGTGCAACACTGAAGAATACAAGTCCCTCTGGACTAATCAGGAAGGAGAATGGAAGTGACCCCCATGACAATAAAAGCATGTGAAACTGGAAGTTCTAGCAGGCATTGGATATTACCATTTGTTGGAGAAACTGTAGAGGGGATTCATTTACCAGACAGGTGCTTGGATTAGATGACCAGTCAGGTCCCTTTTTAGCTCAAGGAGCAGCATGGGACATATGAAGCGCACAATCAATACATTTAAGTTGGCTGTTAGGCTCCTTCCCCACCAATGTCACATTTTCTGGAGAGTGACAGGATTTAGAACTAACTTGGTAGGACCTTAGGGCTTACCTAGTCTTACTCTCTATTTTATAGATACGAAAATGAGACAAATTAAATGACTTGCCATAGGGTTATGAAGATAGCAAACAGGAGAGCCCAGAATCTGAACCTTGTTCACCTAATGCCAAATCTTTCCACTTACTCACATTTTGTGGATTTAAAGACTAACATACAGAAGAAGAAAAAAAGATCCAAGCTGTGGTTTTATATTGGGTAAAAGTCCATGTGGGAGAACAAGAAATGGTGGGATTATCAAAATCCCCTGAAAATGTGGGAATTTCATAGAAATCATAATTGGGAGGGACCTTAAAGGTCACCTATGTCAAACCTTCTTCCTAATGTAGGAATCTCTTCTAGAATATCCCTAACAGAGTGTCATCCAGCCTTTACTTGAATAATTTCTCACTGGGTTGAGGCAGGCCACTCCATTTTTATGTAGTTATGCTAAAAGCAAAAAAACAACAAAAAAAAAAACTTCCTTACAGTGAACTGACAGGTATCTGCTGAATTTACATCCATTAGGATCTGGGTTCAAATTTCTGCTTAATATCTATGTGACCTTGGACAAGTCACAACCTCTTTGGGACTCATTTTCTGTATCTACAAGTGGTTGGACTAGCTGATATATGGGGTCCCTTCCAGCACTAAACCCACAAACCCATCACCTAATGCTTCTGTTTCTGTGCTGACATTATATTGTCTAATTCTCCTCCCCCAACATTGCTAGTAGATTGGAATAAAGCCTGAACTGCTAACATCCTGAGGTTCCTTTTCATCTTCAAAGTGATATATGGAAGCAACTGATCTTGCTCAAGCTAATCACCTATTCTGATAACACTCCAGGGGCAGAAATATATTTAATTGGCCTCCTAATACCTTCTATCTTACAGAAGTTTGAGTTGTTAGGGAATGAGATTGAGAAAACAGATTTGTAACAGGAAATAATTCAGCTAGGCTTAAAAGCCTATGTTATATGGTAGCCCTTGTGTAGCTAGGAAAATAATGCTTACTTTTTTCAGGTGAAGTATCAATCAGTCAAGAGATAAAAATGGATGAATTAGGAACACTTGCTTATCCTGCTGAAAGGCAGTGATCAGAAAAGTACAACCCTGAGCACTTCAGTTTGCCTAGGAGCCAAGCAAGGATGCCTGTTATATTAGCATTAGGTAGCCATTATACTACTTAGAACAAACACTGAAGAGCCACTAAATTTGTTTAAACTGTGCGGTTAAATTGCTACTGGAGCATTAGTACTGTCATTAGGCCAAAAATGTATGTACAACGAAGCCTCTGTAATACCTACTTCTAGGGCAAGCACTGAGTCATTAAGCCAGTCAAATTCACTTCTTTTTAGAGCTGAGCTAGCTTTACCCCTTCTCCAGATCCACCAAGTTACTGAAGGGGAAAACTGGGGAAGACTTACATGAACTGAAGCAAATTGAAATGAGCAGAACCAGGAGAACATTGTACATGGTAACAGGAATACTGTAAAATGATCAGCTGTGAATGACTTGGCTAATCTCAATATTACAATGATCCAAGACAATTCTGAAGGAAAATGCTTTCCACCTCCAGAAAAAGAACCAATGGAATCTGAACAGAGATCTAAGTGTACTTTTCTAAAACTTTATTTTTTTTTGGTTTTCTTTTTTTGGGCGGGGCTGGGGGGGGGTGGGGGCAGTGTTTTGTTTTCTTTCACAACATGGCTAATTTGCATGACTACACATGCATAATCTATATCAAACTGCTTGTCTTCTCAAGGAGGGGGAAGAGGAAGGAGGGAGAGAACCTAGAACTCAAAATTTTAAAAGACGAATGTTAAAAATTGTTTTTACATATAATTGGAAAAAAACAACAAAATATAAAAATCTTTACCCAAAAAAAAAAGTTACTGAAGGGACCTAAGAATCCTAGAAATAGAGTGCAAATGTTTTAGGACGACCATTAGAAGGTGCCCTCCTAAGGGTAGGAATGAACCACTGATTGGAGAAGTGTAGGTAATTCTTGGGACAGTGGTGAGAGAATAAGTTAAAGTCTAGAAATAAGCACTGGCTAAGCCATGTGCAATCACTTTGGCTAATGAGGAACACTCTTTCAGGCTCATTACCATGCTATCATTCCTGCCATAGAGGAAGAGAGTCAGGGATGCTAATCCAAGGAGCACCACAAAACCTCGTTCTAACCTAAGTGGTTCTGTAAAAATTGCTTTTCTTCACGTAGTGTTGGTCTTTCTTGGATCAGGAAGAGAGCCCTTCAAATTGGCTCATATTGTGACAAGAGAGGGACAAGAAAGGGAGGGATAAGAAACAGACCTGTCTTTCAAAAATGTTATAAATGAAGAGATTTTTTGAGGTGATTCTAAGTGAAAGGGTCCACTTGGTAGTCTGTGTTAGGGAAGAAAAGAAATAACAAGGGAAAGGCAGTATTATCCAATCAAGAAAGTGCTACCGGGGTAAGGGAAACATAAGAATTAAAAATAAATCAATGAAACTTAGCTGAAATTAGTGGTGGACGGCATGGAAATCTTTGTGAGAATCTAGATCTTCTTGAGAAGTACATTAAACAAGAAAATTTTAGTACAATACTTAGTAACTGACCTCCCTTTAAATGGCTCAAACCATAATCGGGTAAAGGTACTGGATTTGACCCTAAGAAGAGACTTAGAAGCTATAAGGAAAACAGAAATATGCAACATTACTTTTCTTTGCCCACTTGAAGTTGTTAGCTTACAAATAAAAATCTTTAGTAACCAGAAATATCATTTGCTGGGGAAAGTTAATGTGCCTCAAATATTATCTACACAAACACTGAGCCAAAGACCTCACAGAGCAACAGCTTCTCCATCTACAGCTTCTTTGTATTCTACTTCCCTCTTCATCTAGCATCAAGTTTTAACTGTATGTGGTACATTTTTGTTTTTAAAAAAAATCATTCTCCGTCTGTTTTGGAAGGAATGTCTTTGGTCAAACAGGTTGTTCCCTCAACCCCACATGTACATGACTAGTAGAACAGGACAAGCCTTTTTGGATCAGAAGCACAGTACCACCTGAGGTTTACAAAATGAAAGGGAATAACTGAGGACAATCTGTCTAGAGAAGAAAACAAAGGGTGAATTTCTGCCAGTGAAAAGAATCCAGAAAGTGTTAGTTACCCCAGGATGGCCATCTATGCATAAATTCTCACGAGGTACCCTGCTTACATACACAGACTTCTTAAGCAGTAAGAAGGTTTCAATGCAAATTCTTTAAACTTTCCAAGTTCTACAAAATCCATTTCTGGTCTGTTAAGCAGCTGTCAAAATAACACAGAATATTATACAATTTTGGCATATTAAAAAAATATTTACATTAAGCTGACATTTTACATGTAGTGGATACAAAAAATATTTATAAGTGAAAATGTATTTACAACTGCTGTCCTGGTCTGACAGGGACAGAAACTTAAAACGCAAAGCCCTAAACTTGGTACCAGTCTGCCAAAACAAGGATGTGATTCTCGTTTGTCACCATGAAAAAGAAAGCACCAGCTCGAAGGTAGGCTTATGGTTACAGAAAAACTTGACACACACTTTCAGAAGGACTTCTCAGAAGACCAAGTAAAATAGCCAAGCTCTCTCCAGATAGTAAGCAGCAATCTCATTCTTCCAACCTCTTTCAACTGCAAACCTGCACATGTCCCACTGGGCCCAGAAGAAATGGTTGTACTAGTCATGTCCTTGGGCCTCTCTTGATCTGATGCGACCTAAGAGAGGAGCGAGCTGGACTCCTCCATCCTCTTCAGTGACCAGTTCACTTGGCCCACTCAGTTGTACTTGTAAACATGACAGGAAAGCAAAGGTGAACCTTGAGGTTTCCTCTGAGCTCTGAGGTAGTACTTACACAGTTGGGGATTGGAGTGTGTACCCACATGACAGTCTGAGTAGAGCGTGTTTCATGTAGCTTCACTGCCATCTTGTACGTTCTGAGTCCTGCTGAAGTCAAAGGTGCGGCCTTGCAGCCTGTGACAGGGTCTGGGGGAAGCAGAATGTTCCTCATCACTTTCTGCCAGGCTCTCACTTTGGAGAAGTCGTGGTGACTCAAGGACTGGCTGCTGGGAAAAGTGAGATTGTGGGAGTCCTAGCTCTTTGTTTATGCCCCACAATGGCCGCTGTGCTGTTTCTGAAAATAAAACAGCAAACAAGACAATACAAAATCAAAATTCATTTTTAATAACATTTTTTCCTTTTCCTTTCTTAAACCAAAATTTTCTTAAGGAGGCTTTTCAGTATTCCTCAATAAAGATATTCCTAGGGAAATATATTCACAGCAAGTATATTACTGACCTTAAAACATTAAAGAAACACTACTTATGGGGCTAATTTTAGCACCCCATTCTACTCCCACTTCCTCTAACTAAACCAGAAGTTAAAGACCTTTCACTTTGGCACTCCTCTTATAAAACTAAAGCATTAGACTCCAAGTGACATTGACCACAGCCCCCAAGCACTTGCAGAATTCAGTGCTGATTTATTAATTTAAAATGTTATGCCATAGAGAATAAATCCCTGATTTGGTATAAACAATTCCTTCTGACAAGAAACCCACGATAAGCACCACCCACAGCCCTCCCTATCCCTGTCCACTTGACAAAAAAAGTTAGTATTGAAAAGATTATCCCCACGGTGTCTCTTGACAGGCAGAGTTCAATCACATTTCTCCTCTACTTGGCTCTACTCACAGTGCAATGATATGTACAAGTAAGGTGCTTTTTTTCCCCCTTGGGACACTGTTTAACCCTAAGCTGTATTAACTCTATGCTATATGTTTGGGACTAGAAAGCCAGATACCGGTGAAAACTACTCAGAATCAAAAACGGAGTACATCAAGAAGAAGAAGACCTACGGAACAATTATGAATGGCCAAATAAAGTCACAGGACTCTCACTTGCTGCTTTCCTTATTTAGAAAGATAAAAGAACAAAGGCAACTAAAGATAAAGAAAGAGAAATCACGGATGTTGTGGTATCCACTTGTGTTATTCACATCCACTTCTTCTGGGGAGAAAGGCAACGCCCAGGGCCCTGGCTAATCTCTTTCCTTGCGCAGCGGCAGGAATGACAAATGATGGCTATAATTTCAACAAGGGCACTTTTCTGACTTAGGAATCCCATTTCAACCCCGCAAAAAACCTTTAGTCTCTTACACACAGAGGCCTGGGGAAATGCTTCTTGTCTGATCATTGAACACGCTTAGTTACAGGTCAGGCTACTTTCTCAGGAGACACGATGCTCAGGGCAGCCCCACACACTTTGCTGATATTCAATGTGCATATTCCCCCATCTTCTCTTCCTCAGCTGCTCCTGGCCCAGAATCACCCTGCCCTTCACCAGAGGATCTGGGCTGGCAAAAGAGGCCAGCATGCTGACTGGGTGGGGAAGTATCCTTTAAAGGTGCTCTTCAGGGGCCAAGTACAGAGCCTGGCTTCATTCGCTCACTCAGTAATCCAACAAAGATTTACCCAGAGCCCATGTACAAGGTATTAGGTGTTCTCCTCCGGCAGTGCTCGGGAAAATTACTGCCTTACTGCCTCCCTGCCGAAAACTACAACTCTGTGGTGTACCCCCAAATCAGAGCAGCCCTGGGCATATCCCACAAAAGAAATCAGGAAACTGGCAGATGAAAAAAAAATACTTAATATTCATCTCATAGTATCTAGAAACTGCTACAGCCAACTGAGTGGAAACTTTTTACTCTTTTCAATGAAACTACCAAAAAAGGAAGGATTTTTCAATCTTCTTACTATAATTTTTACACTTGATTCACTGCTATTCCACTAAAAATAAAAGCACAAAATATACCCTGTGAATTTTAAATAGTGTTATCTTGTTAACACCAAAAAGTTTTACTCTCAGTCCCACAGAAACAGAAATCTTTGGTTCTAGTTTATAGCATAAAATTCAGCATTATGAAAGTAGCCAAACACTCCATCAAACCAATTCATTTTGCAAAAGGCCAACTGGCAAAGCTATAAATTAGGTTCAAAGTTAAAAACTCAAGGCAAAAAAAGGAACCCTTGAAAGAAGAAAACAAAATATCACATAAGCCTTACCAAGTGCCTTCTCATTCATCCTGTCATGGTTGGTGAGGAAGCCTGACATGTCTCTGTCTCCTGAGGACATCAAGGTGTCCACAGCCGCAGCTTCTGGGGAAGGATGTGCCAAACAAGCCTCCTGGGGCATCTGGACCATGAGGCTAGAAAGTGTTTGATCCAGACCATCCTCTTCAGTGATATATGTATATGGACAATATTCTCTGGTCCTGGAGTAGATGTTGGCATTGTCATAACAATCCGAGCAGATCACCCGGCTGCCACTGGCACCTGATGACAACATGGGAAAACCAAAACATTCCTCACTTAAGTAGTGAAGCAGTCAAGCCCTAGTCTTCCTGCTCAATCATGATTTTGGGAAATTATAATGAAATCAAAGGAGCTGAGACAAAGTCGGCATCACAACCCAGGACAAAGTTGTACAAAACAAAGCAAGGACTGAAGAGCTGTGAGCTCATTTCATCGAACCCTCATATCAAAATAGGCAATGCTAGCTTCTGGATGAAAACCTGCAAGGATCTGGGATGGGGGCACAATCTCAACAGGTTGTGTTACTAGCATTTTTTTTTAACACATTTTCCCCTTCCTGGGATAATACTTTGGTATGCTTCATTCCAACCCTTGCAAGTAGATATTTTGCCTATTTCTGGCAATTAAGACTTTTCTTTGCCAGAGTCAGCATGGAACTATAGAAAGAACAATGGCTCTGTAGTCAAGAAAGACCTGAATTCAAATCCTGCTTCTCACAATTAATCTTGGGTAAGTCAGGTAACCTCCTGGGGGCCCCAGTTCCCTCCTTTATAAAATCAAGGGGCTGTGCTAGATGTTCTTTGAGATACCTGACAGCTCTAAATCTACGACCCAGGGATCTCTGCCCGGCAAGGATTTCTGTCTAAAAGCAATCATACAGATACAAGTCAGAGGATCTGGGTTCCAATCTCAGTTCTGCTGCTCACTACCCCTGAAACCCTGGGCAAGGCACTTCCTCCTTCTCAGTCTGTACAATGAGGATGCTGGACTGGTGAACTCAAAGGTCCCTTTGAACTCAAATCCATGATTCTTATTTTCTTTATAACCAGATGTTTTCCCTTAGGACTCTATCCTTGAAATGATGCAAGAAAATATGACACACTTCACAAAAATGTTTTAAAACCAACTTTTTCCAAACACATCTCTTTTGTGTAGTGAAGAAAATGTGTACCAGTCAGGTTCAACGCAGGCTAGAATGATACCTAAGCAGGTGCAATTACCTTCCGGGCCTTTATGTATGTATCCGCTTGCAGGCGGCATGAGCTGCTGGTGACTCCCAGCCTCAGAGTTGCTGTAACCTTCCTGTGGTTCAGACAGGGTTCCCTGAGAAGACAGGTAGCTGGGGATGTCGGCCGGCAGATTCAGTTCTTCTGCAGAGACAGGCACACAAGCAACTTTCAAGTCAACACTCAGAATAGCGCTGAGCACGCACAGTCTATGCAAAGGTACATCAAATGATCATTAGCCAAGTGAACTGCCACCCAGGGATACCCACAATCCTACCACATCTCTTGGCTGCAGGATTTTATCCGGCTATCCCGTGCCCAGAATGCTCTCCCTTGTCTGCTGATTACTGCCCTCCTTAGACTCCTCTAAAGTCCCAGCTAAAATCCTGCCATCTACAGGAGGCCTTCCCCAAACCCTCTTAATTCCAGCGCCTTCCTTCTTTTAATTATTTCCCACTTATTATGTTTATTTATTTATTATATGCCTTCTAATAATATTCACCTGCACAGCAATTAGTAAAACCTAAAAAACAAGCCCTGCCTCTGCAGACCCCTCTCACCTGTATTGGTGATACTATAGTCCTCATTCTTCCTTCTCATATGGTAAATAACAATGACCCAAACCAGAGAGGTGCCCACGACGCAGCACACCACCACGATGATAACAATCCCCACAGTGGTCCAGCCATCATCTTCATGCCCAATGCTACTTTGGGAGGAATCACAATTGGAGGAAGAGATTACGTTTAAGTAAATGTGACCACGTTCTGTCCCCAAGGTGTTGGACATGATACATGTATATTTCCCAGCATCTTCTAGCCCAGCATCTACAATAATAAGAAGCTGATTGGCTGCTGCAAAGAAGTGCCTTTCGGTCACCATCAGAGGACCATCATCTTTTGTCCAGTTGAGGCGAGGAGTTGGACTTCCTCCAGCAATGCACTGCAAGACAGCTGTCTCACCTCGAGTTACAGTTCTGTCCTCCAGAGGTCTAATAAAAGAAGGTGTTTCTAGAAGGGAAAAAAGAACAACATTTTAAGTTAGGCAACCTGACTTGCACCTGTCTTTAATAAATTAGGAAGACGAATATTTTTCTAATATTATTTAAGCTCTTTGGTGCAATACTATCTCAAACCCCAACATTACCATGGAAAACCATCAGAAAGTCAACGAATACATCTAAAGCTGGACAAAGCACACGTATAAGTGCCAAGAGCAGAAGGATTAGTTCTACCATGAGAGAACAGGACTGCTACTTAATTTTTCTATCACAACCTCTCCACCAGACTATAAGACCCACCCAATTTTATTTCAACACAACATTCCTCCAGAAGGAGCAGGAGACTCAGGCTCCCAGGCCTGCTTAGAATGAAGATACCTCACTTAGGAGGTTCCTTTCCCACAAGACCAGGGGGTAGCTCCTGAGTCAAGAGGCTTCAGTCAAATACTGTGAGCCATGGGAAAGGAAAAGCAGCTCACCTAACACAGTTAAGGTGGCATTTGCTGAGAGGCCGCCTGCAATATTTTGTGCCATGCAGCTATATATTCCCATGTCTTCTATCTTCACATTGGCAATAAAGAAGACATCATCCTCAGGCATAACATGCATGCGTCTTTCTCGTGCTGCAGGAAAGTCTGTGCCACCATCTTTCTGCCAGGAAATCTGAGGTGCAGGGTGACCCTCTGCAGCACATTCCAGTCTGGCCATGGCTCCAGTACGGATAGTCAGGTCCATTGGGGTTTTCAAAAATGATGGTAGCTCTGTATCAAAAAAGGTCATAGCAAGAATGAGATGAAGAATATGAATGCACGAGAAAAACTAGCATCCTGACTACCAAACACTAGCTCCTCACAAAGTCTTGTGCTTCTGGAGAGACAGAGGCAGCCTGAAGGAGAGACGGGAGGCAGTGTGAACAAGGCCAGTGGGGGAGGGAACCACTCCATTCCCAAGAACCTGGTAAGTGGCAGCACCTTGCCTCACCCTGGCCTCTGGCCCTGAAGACAGCCCGATTCTGCCACAACCTTCCAGGGAGTAACCAGAGGAGATGTGGCTCTGCCTGCCAGCAATAGTCTCAGCTACAAAATACCCAGAAGAGTTCTTGCCACCAAAACCCCTGGCATGGTTCGATGGTTCAAATTCAAAAACAATTGTGGTTCTATCAATTAGAACAACCCTGGAGATGTGGCTGTTCACCAGCCTCTTCTCTCCTTGACCCTCCAGCTACCCTGGATTACCTGTCACCTGCATTGGCTGTCTCCCGACTGCTCTGAAGGACTGGGCCCTTCTCACGAGCTGTTGCTACCCCTCCGTGTCACCGCCAGCTGCCTTTCCATTCCCCCTCTGGCTGCAGTCTCTCTCCGTCAGAATGTGAGCTCCTTGAGAGCAGGTACTATCTCAATCCCCAGTGTGGATTTCCAGCACCTTACTCCCCTCCAGCCCCCCAGATCTCCCACCCCTCCGTGACTCTGCGCTGCCTACCGCACCCAAAACACTCTCCCTGGTCCTTCAACTTCCTTCATGACTCAGCTAAAAACTCCTTACTCTGTCTCCCCAATCCACTGTGAGCCGCCTGATGGCAGAGGCTGTTTCTAACTTTCATTTCCCCAGCCCTTAATATGGTGCCTGGCCCACAGGCAGGCACGTCACCAATGGTTGCTGACTGATTACTAAGTTCATAATAAGGTCCTGTTCGTTCTTCCATTCAAGGAAGGGGAAAAGGAAGAGAATAAGCATTTATGTGGTACCTACTGTGTCCCAGGATCTGTGCGAAGTACAAATATCTCATCTGATCCTCCCGGCTGTTATTTGCATTTGACAGTTGTGGGAACTGCGACTGACAGAGGTTAAGTGACTTGTCCAGGGTCACAGAGCTAGTCAGTGTCTGTGGCTAGATTTGAATTCAGGTCTTCCTGACTCCAGGCCCAACCTTCTACCCCGGCAGCACCAGAACTCAAGTCTTTGCAATAACTTCTAAAAGCAACTGCCTACCCTCACTAACGGAAGGGAAAGCAGAATGTCCAAAAATGTGTGTGCATGTATACATATGTCTGTATATGTGTTTATATAAATGCAATACACACATTTGTATATACGTGCACATATGTGTGTATATGTGTATACGTGTACGTGCATGCATATATTTCAAGCCACTTAGAATGAGGTATTGTCACTTCATTGTTATG
The DNA here is from genome assembly GCF_011100635.1 of Trichosurus vulpecula. Classification (NCBI taxonomy): domain Eukaryota; kingdom Metazoa; phylum Chordata; class Mammalia; order Diprotodontia; family Phalangeridae; genus Trichosurus; species Trichosurus vulpecula. Next base: position 56,713,553 of record NC_050579.1, read on the forward strand.
TTTTCACCTACAAAGTGAGTGTTTTCCTCGCTAACACCTATAAAGCTGCAAAAGAGATCAGAGATGAAAGTTTCTGTCCACCTTCCACACTGTCCTAGAACATGAAGAAAACAAGACCCAACAAGTCCTGCTCTTGCCCCCACGGATTCTGTTTGGCACAGAAATGCTACGGTCATGAGGTGATGCAGGAAGGCCATCAGCGGTGGGGGGAGCCAAACAATTTGTAGCCTGCAAAAGGCAAACACATTTCCTTGCCTATCCTGTGAATGAATCTCAATAATCCTAACTCATCTTACCAGACAGGAATGACACACCCAAGTACTTCTCAGGGCGGAAGCAGCCAGGCTCCTATGGGAGGCAACTTGGCCTAAAGGAAAGAGCAGCATTCTTGGATTCAAAAGATTTGGGGGTTCGAACCCCGGCTCTGCCATTTACTAGCCTTGAGAGTCTCCATTTCATTTGTGAAAGAAGGACAGTGCACTACCTATAGAACCCACAGCGCTGTGAGGAAAGCGCTACAGAAATATACATTATCATATTGCCCTTTTGCCAAACTCCTTCAAAGTTACAGACCCCCAAAGAACAGTGAATGGGCAAGCTGGCTCAATTAGGGAAGCTGCCCACTCACAGACCCTACCATGGTGCAGTGATGTCCTCCCACACGTCAGGAGGAGTATAATTTTCTTGGTCAAATGAATAAAATCAAAAGAATAAAGTGATTAACCTTTCTCAAACTTAAAAGATATCAAGGGAAATGTTTTCTTACCATTCACAGTTAGTCGAGCTTTCTGAGAATAATTAGAACCAAAGTGATTAGTAACAATGCACTGGTATTTTCCTTCATCTGTGAAATTCACATTGAAAAGATGTAAAACAGTAGTGTATTCCAAGGCTTCTCCACCCTGCTGCCGATAGCGAGCAAAATTCTCGATGTCTGCATCATACAAGATTTCGCTGTCTTTTCTCCATGCAGTTGACATTGGTGAGTCACTGCTGCTCACTGCAGTGCACGTAAGAGTCACATTGACTCCTTTTAAAGCAATCGTGGTCTCTGGGTGTGTCCTTATCTGGGGCTTAGGAAAATCATCTGTGGAAAAAAGCAACAGGAGCTAAATTCACTGATTTGTTTTTTTCAAACAATCAATAAATTTAAACTAGAAACCAAATGGGCAAAGGACAGTTAAATGTACCTTCCAAGTGTTGTAATGTATTTGAGTCTTCAAACCTTAATCCTGCTTCCTAGATGGCCTTTCCATTACCTTCCTAATCACCATCAGCTACTAGACAGAGGGGTAAACAACTTTAGCCCAACATCCTAAGCTAGTCTCACCATTTACTATACAAATCTAAGCAATCTTTAACCATCTGTGCTAATTTCCTCATATATAAAATGGGGAGTAAACTCTTATTCTATTTCATAAGGAATAGCTGGCACTAAAAAAAGTTATTTGAAGATATTATATGGGGCAGAGCTGTCTCACAAACACCACGAGTATTTTTAAGTTAAGAGTGGCTATAGATAGCTGGGGGGTGGGGGTGGGGGGGTGGGAGGTGAAGGTTGCTAGGGGAAAAATGACAAGAAAAAGGAACTTAAAATGATAAAGAAACTAGTAATTTGCAAAATATGTCAATCTGCCTGGAAGTTTCACATCATCTGAGTATAAAACAAAGTTATTCCACTTCCAAAACCAATTTGCTGTAAAGGAAAATTCTCTAAATATGAAAAGGTATAATACTAAAGTTCAAAGCTCCAAGTAAGTGGCAGATCCCAGACCACACACTTCAGACAGGTAAGAACACATTTCTGGAGAATCATGGTCATGATCTCTTTGGACTTTAGACATTGCATGAAATGTACAAACCGCAGACAAAGTCTTTGGGATCCACGTTGAGGATGCTCTGCCCAGCTAGCCAGTCAGGGTGAGCACAACTCACATTCACTGCCTGTTCTAAGTGACTGTCCACTAGCCACTGCAGCAGCCATCTCAGCTGGCAGTCACAGAGTAAACTGCTGGTGTTCAACATCCTACAAAGGAGACACACACAGAGAGAATGAGGCCCGGTCCTTTCACTCTTCACATTCCAGGTGCCTGCTTCACACATTACCACTCAACGTCAAATTGAGCAGGGTGTATGCTGTTATCCCTAATGAGGAGAGATTACTTTCAAATTCTTTCCACAGAACCAAAGTACCAGGGGTCTCATTTCCAAAAAGAACAAAGAGAAAGCCACTGGAGGTGTGCCTGTGGCCTGCAAGAAACCTGTTAAGCCCGTCTGAAAAATAAGGGTTTGCTTAAACAATCATTAGTGATTGTGCTTCTACCAAGGTCCAGAATGGTTTCCTTCACCCTTTTCAGGAGACCAAGGTGAATTTTTATTAAGGTATAACATTGCCTAAACAAGATTATATTCCTGTGTTTTCTTGTAACGTTATTTTTCCAAAAAGATAAACTCAAGTAAAAGGACAAGGTTCTTCTATTATTTTTTTATCTCACCCCAAGGGCCTCAGCACACTACTCTCTCTCAATAAACAAACATTTGAGCACCTATCAAGTTTGAGGCAGAATTAGGCATTTGGAGGATACATTTAGATGGACCTTTGAACTGTTCATTGAAAAAAATCTATGCTAGGGTTCAAGTCCCCACTCTGAGCTGTCCCGAGTTCCTTCCTCTCTCCACCATCTTGGCACCAGAAGTCTTAAGTGAGGAAAAGCATTTTTTAAAAATGGAGAAAACTAGCTTTTAATTAAGTGTGGATAAAAATAGCTAATGATGTCTTTTGCGGCATCATTAAGTAAAAAAGCATGACTGATTACCATAAAACCCTTGAACTTATTTACACAAGATCACAAAGACTGAGTAGAAGAAAAATACCTTGTATTTCTTCCACTGCAACTATAACAGTTTTTAAATAATATACCAGTTTGAACTACCTAGAAGCAGCCATCATCAGTGGAAAGCTCTACATCATCCAATGAGATCATATCTGGAAAGTGCTTAGTACTCTGCCTGGCACACAACAGATGCTTAATAGATGCGTGTTCCCTTCCCCCTCCCTTCACACCCAAACCACAGCCTACATACCACCCGTCAGAGCCAAAGGCCAGGGGCAAAGATTAGTGGTGGGAGGAAAGAGAACAGAGGAGGACAAAGACCGAAGAAAAAGACCAGCTCAGAGGCAGCAGCCCCAGCAAAGCCCAGGCCTGAATGTTTTCATGTGTTAACAGAGTTAAAAAAATTGACTCAATGTGACATCCAGTTTTTACTCTAATTCCTAAATACATTTTGGTCAGGCTCATAGTCAAGACAATAAACATTGGTGACTAATGACAAGAAAGAAAGAAGGTTCTACTACTTACAGTTCTTTCAGATGTGTCTGAGCGAACGCATTTTCTTGGATAGACATTATAGCATTATTGTTTAAGTCTCTGCAACCAAAAGAAACAAAACACTTTTTACCTCTCTCCATTTGTACAACTGCAATCAAAACACTTTTAAGTAGTCACAAAAACCTTTGCTAATGTATGCAAACTACTTACAGATGCTCAAGGGCTTCAAGACCAATGAATGCCTTCTTTGTGACCGACTTAATATGGTTTCCTTGTAAGATTCTGAAATACAAACAAACCTTCCTAATAAAATTCTCCAAGTGTCCCCCCCTCCAAATCCACTAAATTAACCTATAAACGAGGCCAGAAAGAACTTTAAAAAAAAAAGCCTCAATTTTCAAGAATTATAAGTCTTAAATAGAAAACCAAAACTAACATGAAGGCTCTAAACATCACTCCGACCATGGTTGTGGAAAATGCTCTGTGTTTTTCCCCCTTTGGTACCAGATCCAAGTCTCAAAGGGTCCCAGATTCAGAGCTGGAGGGACCTCAGGGGTTGTCTAGTCCAGCTCCTTCATCCTGAAGGTGAAGAAACTGAAGCCTAAGAGGCTAAGTGAGTTTACAAAGCCACACAGGAAGAAGCAAGCAGCAAAGCTGAGATGGAGACCTGGGAGCCCTAGCTCCTATGCACTTGGCAGGCAGCCTCCTTGGGGACAAGCTGCTAGAAGGCCCAGCCTGGTTCAGTTGTCTTTTCTTACCTATAGGATTTGCTTAACATATGCTTGTTTAATCAAATCTACATGCATTATCTCACAGAATCTCACACTCAGGTGTGAAAATAGATTCAACAGTTCCAATGCTATATAGAATTGATGGAAACTTCACGGTGTTAAATAGTTTTGTTCTATTACTGCAACTCCTGTTCCCCAGTACCTTCTTTTTTAAACTGAGCACAAACAGCTTCACTCTGCAGGGGCCCACAGTTTTAGAAGATAATGTTTTTTCAAGAGTAGAGACCCAAAACAGAAAGCAAATCCAGGGGCAGATTAAATTTCTCTGGGTGGATAAGGGAAAGGGGCATCGGCTTCAAAAGTCTTAGTGGACACACAATTGTGAAACATATTTTTGCATAGGCATACACAAGACCATGAATACATACAATTTAGTGAGCTTGGTGAGTCCTACAAATGCTTCGCTTGCATCTTCTATGGCCCAGGAGATCTCATTGTTCCGTAAATCTCTGCAAGAATGAAACCACCTTTTTCATTTGGGGAAAGGCCAGAGACCACAACATTAGTCCACATGGCAGCTCAATGGTTAGCATCCTGACATGGCCATGCCAAATAGCCCCTCTAGTTTATCCTTTACCTAAAAATCACAGAGTATTTCCAATGAAGACTATGCTTTGAATTAGTTACTTAGGAAGTTCTATGACCATCTGAAAGATAGACATGTGAGAGAGATTTGCTGTTTGTCACAAGCTAAAAGATTCCAGAGGCAAGCCTGGATAAGTAAATTAAGCAACATGCTAAGAATGTTAATCTTCCTGGCTAACAGTTCCTAATTGTGTTAGCATATTAAAAGATTATAGGAAGGGGACTGCACAGGGCTGCCAGACAGGCAGCAGTAGGTTTTTCCAAGTGCAGGGAATATAGCTCACAAATCTGGTTACTGGCTAATGGGATTTCTTTGTGACCTATGTCTATCCCCAGGGTCCTCAGCTGAGAAAGGCTGACTAAGAGTAATACCAATACAGCATTTCACAGCTCCAGAGCAATTAGACTCTTCCCCCGGGAAGCAAGGACTGTACACCCACATGAATAACAATGCCTACAGTGTTTTCTTTAAAATCAAAATTATGGGTCTTTTAAAATCCACTAGTCCATCCTCAAAGGAAATGCAGTTACATGAATGTGCTAGATGAAAAATGCCAGCAAGAGACTATTTTATTAGTATTTGGTATCTCTTCAAGCCTACTTATGCCAAAACACCAAAAGTTTCTACTTTTACAGGCTATTTTAAAGCTATGTGGATTAGTTAACTTTCCTAAAAATTAAGCATTAGATTATTAAAACCATCAATGGCCCACCTTACTCAAAATCTTGCTATTAAACAGGAAAGGTTTTTTTTTCCTTCCACCTTCTATGGCTCAGTTTATTTAAGAATGCTCATCACCTGCCCTTCTGCTCAAAGAAAAAGAAAGGGATAAATCCAATCCCAGAGCCAGGATCTCCAAACTCTGGCTCCAATTCTGTCTTCAGTTTCTCTTAAAGTCTTTGACAGATAAAAGCTGTCAATGATGGTGTACATGGAGTATCACCCCAGATTCCCCAGTGCCTTCCAGGTAGTTTCACCCTTGTTCCTTGGTAAAGTATAGAGTTCTGGAAGTCAAGACTAGCCAAGATTACCTTTGTCTCATCAGCTCTCCCAAAATGGCTATATCAGGTAAATTCAATCTACACTAGTCTATTTACTCCGACAAGAAGTTAGCTCTCGAAAATCAGCCAAATCCAAATTTGGAGAAAAACCACCTCATCTATTTTAAAACTCGGACAAAAGCCTCTGTATAATAAGATCTAAGTTGCCATTCTCATGCATGGTTAAGCACCAATGTTTGCAACCTGCTCAATCAGCATGCCCCCTTGTCTTAAAGTATTTGTTGATTCAGAATTTGATGACCAGTCTCCTACTGAGGGCCCTTTAAGACCATATAAATTCTGCTAATTAATCACTTTGTTCACTCCCGTTTTTGCCATAAATTTTTGAGATTACTTTTATTTCATTAAAATGCATTAAGGTTAATAGAACACAACAATTTATAAAAGTTTCCTAGAATTTTGCTAATTAAGGCATCTTCTTAATGAACCAACAATCAGGATGATTTATTTCAAATGACTTTCTAAATGACAGATAAAAGTTCAGATGTATTCCTGATTATCATTAAAGACTGTAAGTTCCTTCTAGATAAGAATGGTGTGCCTTACTATACCACCCCAATAGCGCTTAACATAACAGTAGGCACACAATAGATAGTCAGCAAATACTTGTTGACTGATTAATCTAAAATGGACAGTTGAAAGATTTGTTATAGTTTTAGCCTAGGGCAAAGGAACAACAAAATTACAATAGTTACAAAATTATTAAATTCCAGTGTCGAATATGTTAGTTATTTTTATTTCCTCTGCTTTTTTTTATTGAAGCAAAAGGCAATTTTGTTGAACCAGTATACTTACAACGTCTGAAGATTTGAAAGGTCTTTAAAAACCCCATCAGCAATGTGAGTGACCCTGTTGTCCCCTAAATTCAACTTCTCCAATAAGCTCAGACCCACAAAGGCAGATTCATCCAGGCGAGTTAACTGATTATAGGACAAGTCGCTGTAAATAAGATTTTGGCAACAGTAAGGAATTCATTATACCTAAGTCCAACTTTATAATTCACATCCTTCTTACAACATACATGTACTCTAGAACTTTCAAACTCCTAGCATATAGGTTAGGAACTTCTAACCTTCATAACTGACCATGGCAATTATTCATTTCAACCTGACCTAAACTGCAAAGTCATCACTGAAATTGAGTTTAACACTTACAGTTCAGATAGTTGCTGGCAGAACTCCCAGGCATCAGGGCTGATTCTGTCAATAGCATTCTGGCTGACATAGAGCTGTTGTAATGTCCTCAAGCCATAGAGCCAGCCCTTGTTCACTTCTATTAGGTTATTGTGCTCCAGTTCTCTGCAGAATTAGAGAAACAGAGCAGAAAATGGGTTATAAAACAAGATATTCAATGAGAGGAATATTCTTAAATCTTTACAATGTCTTAGTCCTGGAAGGTGTCTAGCCCAAGATCTCTTCTTCACTCAATCCTACAACAATCTGAATTTAGGAGGACCTATCAATGAACTCAACAGTCTATCTAAGGCTGAATAAAGGAGCAAGACTGCTGAAGAAAATCAGATCTTCAAAACCTAAGAGCATGAGGAAATGTGACCAAACTGTGTCAAATATGCCTAATCCTGATGAGTTCTCACAGTTCCCTTCACCTAATAGAATAAAGTAATTCAGATAGCTTTAGATATGATACTCATGGGTACAGCAGCCAAATCCACTGACTTAACATTTTACAAAGCATGCCAACTTTGTACATCAACTGCCTCAGGGATTAGAGCACAGAACTCCTTAGTGTAAACTCTGTGTAATTAAAGACCCTACTCCAGCCTTCTCAGCTTAGAAGTCCTAATCAGAAGCCCTAGTTGACATTCCCCTGCTGTGGTTCCTAGTACTTACAATTCCTCCATGTTAACCAAGCCAAAGAAAGCTCCATCCATAAGTCTGCTAATTCCATTCCGCTGCATTTTCAAAGATTTTAAGGAATCAAGCCCTTGGAATGTAAGGCTTTCCACAGTTTTAATCCTGTTTCTTTTAAGTTCTCTTTAAGAAAAATATGAACAAAAGTTAAAACACAGTTGAGAATCATCTGCTTTAAAAAAAAAGACAGTTATGTAGAAGAAAAAGACCTCTCCAATCAGCTACTTACAAAAACTGAAGATGAGGCAGCTTAAAGATCTTGGGTGGAATCATGCTAATTCTGTTTCTATTTAACTTGACCACTACTAAAGAACTGGATAAATTATCAAAGCAGCCAGCTTCCAAGGTGGCTATCCTGTTATTACTCAGATTCCTGAAATAAATAAGGCAAAAATATATATATTGAACAAGAATCTTACCATAAGAAACTCTCCACAGACAATACTGTTATTTCCATTCTTAAGAGATTTATACTGAAAAGCCAACAATTTGGTAAGTTTTACTTACTTGTTTTCTATACAACTACATCAGTAAAATAAACCAAAATTAAGGCTTAGAAATCACCTTATTTCTTTTTTTTCTGACCAGGCAATATTATAACCTTACAATCTTAGCAAAAATGAATAATATGATTCAGGTTGTCATGTAAACATATACTTTAAAAATCATCTAAATGGTAGTTTTTTTTTTTTTACTTACAGATATTTCAGTTGCATTCTAGGAAATGAGGATGCCTTGATTTCTGAGATGATGTTTGAGCTGAGATCCAGAGTCTCCAGTGAAAGGTAAACCTGGAGCTGTTCTGCATTCACTTCTGGAATTACATTGTGTACTCTGAAGACCAAAAAAGAGAACTCCAGAAGTTACCTGTGACCTGTCCTTTAAATATTACCATACCAACAGAGGCAAAAGAACTATGAACAACATAATGTCTTTTAAAAGATTTAAGAAAAAAACTGAAAAATCCTTAAATATTTACTTACAATGAAAGGAGAGTGATGTTAGAAGTTGGTTCTCCAAAATATGGAATTTCTGTTAACTCATTATAATTCATTTTCCTGGAGAGAAAAAAAGGAAAGATGTGATTCTTGGGTGATTTTTTTTCCTTTTTTAGGTCTCAACTAGAAAGTATGCAGACTCTAGGATACATTTTTACTGACTGACTAGACTGACAGACAACATAGAAACACTAGACTGAGAGACAACACAAAAAAGCCCATAGCCCAAAACAAACTGGACTAGGACTAAAAATTATGACTGCTCTTTTTAAGACTGCAAATCTATTGTCATTGTGACACTGATAAGTGTAGAAAAGATTAGGAAAAATTGTGTAAATTCATGTTTTTCTTGATTTTTCTACAGAGCTAACCTATTAAGTGTGTTTATGATATCTATTCTGGGAAATAATACAGGTGATTAATACTGTGCATACACATGTGTATGTATATATGCATGTATATATGTATGCATGTATACACACACACATACACGTGTGTGTGAACGCATATGAATGATCAAATAAGCTACCTTGTAGTCCTGAGTTTCCTGTGACTAGAACTACTCAAACAGAAAGAGCTTAGATCAGTACTTCTTAAACTTAAACCATATGGGGTCTCGATCCATAGTTTAAAAAGCAGTGAAGGGGTTTTGAGTGGAAAAAGTTTAAGAAGCCCTGGCCTATTTGATTATTTTCTAAGGATGTGATAGAAGGGATTCAGGACTGCACTGAATGACCCCCTAAGTTTCTGAAACAGTCCACATTTTTATGGTGAAAAGGCCTCTGAACATCCAAAATCTTTGCAACAACATGCTTGTACTTTTTTTGTATGAGTCCGTTTACTCTTATTTTATTTAAGATTAAAATAAAGCTTGGTTATGGGGATTAGAAGCAGAAAATAAGATCAAGAAAAGCTGAGAGAAGCAGGTAACTGCAAATATCAAGAAGTATTAAGTGACAACGTAATAGTGAGAAAAGACAGAGAACCCATACCTAAATTATGTACAAGACTCCCCAAAGCACACAAGTTCAGGGCCATTTTGGGGTCTGGGCAAATAAGTCCCACCCAAAAGTACACACAAAAACACCTGAGGAATCATTATCAAAACAAAATTAAATTATTTTCAATATAGGTTAGAATAAAACTTAAAAAGTTATCTGAGTAGACTGTGAGCTTCTTGAAAGTAGGCATGACATCCCCTGCACATAAGAGGCAATGAATGCTTATTGAAATGAATTAAGCTTAAAGTTGGGAGTTGGAAGGGAGAACAGGATTTCAACTTATCTTGAAAATACCAAAACAGGAAGGCCTAATTCCCCCAACACCCCCAGATAAATGAGGTATTACTGTAAATAAACCTACTTTTTTATGTTATTCATTTATTTTAGATGCCAAATATTTGGCAGAACATACAAAATGTTTACATCATATGGGGGAGTCGTCTGTTTCTCTGGCAAGTCTGGATAAAGAAAATACTATATATAACTCTACAAAGAAGAACTTTTCACTTGTGACTCAAAGAAAGTACACAGCAGACTGAAACTTCAAAGCAACAATACAATGGCATAATGCCCAGAGACTTTATGATACAACAAATCCAAACAAACTATTGTGTAATCACAGCTTTAAAATTTTAATTCCTTCCTACCCTCATCCCATATTCTTTATCATGTCATGATTGGCAATCCCCAAACTGACAATGTTTATTAGGTCACAAAAATACGATTAAGAATAACTTACACATCCTGTAATTCCTTTGAATCCAAACTGATGTTCCAGTTAGATAACCGATTATGACTCAAATCCCTAAAAAACAAAAAGGAAAAATTCTATATTCACATTATATCAGGTGTTTATGAGATGAGAAAAAAATACTCATATATGAAAATCCCTCTAGAGTACAACACTGAAGATAGCCGTCCATATAACAAAGCCACCAAAGCTGAAATTGAATCCATCTTCCATAGGAATGGCTTTTCAAAATAACACTCTAACTCTAGGAATGGGAAATCCATTTCATCAGATCACAGAATTTAGAGCTGGCAAAGGACTTCTGAAATGGAAGCTAATCCTCTAATTTTACATAGGTAGGGATAGAACTTAGATTCAAAATCAAATCTTTTGCCTCCAAATCCAATGTTTGTTTTTTCCCACTATAGTACATTGTCTCGTCAGCCCAGATTACATTAATAATGGAGAAGAAATGGATGAAATAAAAAGTAAATTCTACAGTTCACTTTTAGCTTAAGTACAATCTAGTTTTGATTGAATTTGCAAAGAGAGGTAAACATTTAAATAAACTTTAAGAAACTCCCCTCTTGCTTGTTATTTTCTGGCACTTTTACAAGGCTAAGGTGGAATCTAGCCCACACAAGCTGTCTGCACAAGTGATTTACTATATGCTACAATATGGTTGGCAATAGGAACATGCTGGTGAAGCATTACAGATCACTGCAAGAGGAGAAGGAAGAGCTTATCTCACTGTGCTACCAAACAGTGTTGACAGATGCACACAGGTTTGAACAATGTCTTTATTACAGCCAAACGATCAATTTCAGCCAGTCATGTCTGTCAGTGAAACCAAGCACTTTTCCTCACAAACATGAATTACATCATAATATCACTAAGGACATGCCAAAGATCCTCACCCTTTTTTCTGCAAAGGTTCTAACACCTTTGCTTTAGGCTGAAGTCTGGCAGCAGTTATCAGCTCAAGGGCATTAAAGGGTGGAGAAAAGGGTGGGGAAGATGGAGGTGATGAAATATGCGCAACAAGAAAAATCTCACTCAGATACTTTTGCCCCCAAGCTGAGAAGAGAATAACACGAAATGTCACACAATTGTGAAAAGAGACTTTAGTCTTTATTCTAATTTTATTAGAAGTTTTCAACAAGGATAGAAATTGAAAACCACTGCTCTCCTCCAGGTTAGTTCTTACATGCTCCGTTCCTCATGGAGCAGAGAAGGGAAGCAGACAGCTCATACCAAGTGTTCCACCTCTAGAGGTCCTTGCCTACTACAATCTCACATCCTTTCCCCACTAAAGCTTGCAGACTGGACCATCTTCTTTTTTATCTGAACTATGTTCATGTGATCCTCCTTCTTCATTCTGGCTAAGTCTCTGTTTCTCTACACATCTCTCTGCATTTTCTTTTTTTATTTTTGTTGCAAAGATTTTTATCCTCTTTTTTATTAGGTAATATTGGTGCATTTTTCTTCATGTAATATTTGGGGTTTTATTAATTTGTTTATTTTTAGTTATCAACATTCACTTTCCTAAGATTTTGAGTTCTAAATTTTCTCCCCTTTCTTCCTTCCCCCCTCCCCAAGATGACATGCAATCTAATATAGGCTACACGTGTACAATCATATTAAGCATACTTTCACATTAGTCACATTGTGAAAGAAGAATCAGAACAAAAAGAAAAACCGTAAGAAAGAAAAAACAAGGACAAAAAAAAAGAGAAAATAGTATGCTTCGATCTGCATTCTGACTCCACAATTCTTTCTCTGGCTGTGGATAGCATTTTCCATCATGAATCTTTTAGGATTTTCTTAGGTCACTGCGCTGCTCAGAAGAACTAAGTCTAACAAAGTCGGTCATTGCCCAATCTTGCTGTTACTGTGTACAATGTTCTCCTGGTTCTGCTCACTTCCTTCAGCATCAGCTCATGAAAGTCTTTCCAGGTTTTTCTGAAATCCATTTGATCACCATTTCTCATAGAACAATAGCACTCCATTACATTCATATACCACAACTTGTTCAGCCATTCCCCAGTTGGTGGGCATCCCCTCAATTTCTAATTCTTTGCTACCACAAAAAGAGCTGCTATAAATATTTTTGTACATGTGGGTCCTTTTCCCTTTTTTATGATCTCTTTGGGATACAGACTAGTAATGATATTGCTGGATCAAAGGGCATGCACAGTTTTATAGCCCTTTGGGCATAGTTCCAAACTGTTCTCCAGAATGGCTGGATCAGTTCACAACCCTACCAACAATGCATTAGTGTTCCAATTTTCCCACGGTTTCTCCAACATTTATCATTTTCCTGTTTTGTCTTGTTAGCCAATCTGATAGGTATGATATGGTACCTCAGAGTTGTTCCAATTTGCGTTTCTCTAATCAACTGTGATTTAGAGCATTTTTTTCGTGATTATAGAAAGCTTTAATTTCTTCATCTGAAAACTGCCTGTTTATATCATTTGACTATTTATCAATCAGGCGCCCCTCTGCATTTTCTACACAAGATGACAATAAGTCTGGCCCTGTGCTTCTTTCAAGGATCTCACAGGACTAGATTTAGAGCCAAACGGCCCTTTCCAGGTCATCTCCAACAACCCCATTCTTCTGCAGAAGGAGAAGGCCAGTGAGGTGAAATTATCTGCACATGGTCCCACAACTACAAATGGCAGAGTCAAGATTTAAACTCAAGTCCTCTGACTCCTGATCCACTAGTCTTCATGCTGCCAGTGATTTTCTTTATTTATCCCCCTTCCATTCAAAAGGGTTTCTTAAAATTCTTGTCAACTACTCGTTCAGTTTTATCAAGTACAAGAAATACTAACACCTTCCATCACAGCCAAAGCAATACAAACAAAAGATTTTTTAATAGAAACACAGTGTTTAAACTTAGTCCCAGTGAAAAGTAAATGTGTGTCAGTCACTGCTAGGGGAGGGGAGGAGGAGGGGGGAAGGGCGTAATCACTTTTCTATACCTTTCAAATCTAAAGCTCGGGTTCTTAACCTTTTTGGTGTCATGGACCCCTTTGGCTAATTTGTTGAAGCCTATGGATCTCAGAATGTTTTTAAACGCACAAAATGCATGGGATGCAAAGGAAAGGAAACCAAATATAGTAAAATACAATCGTGAAAATATACATACATCTATTTTAAAGTTCACCAACACCAGGTTAAGAACCCCTTGTATAAAGGAGAAAGGGGTGGGGGAATGGAGGTGAAAGCTTATACTTTGAACCTAAACTGTAGTCTCATCAGTCTTGAAGAAGATTGCTTTATAAGAAAGGTTTTGGGGTATTTTCCCATCCAACTCCTACCTTACACTAAAATCAGTTCCACAGCAAATACTGCAGCAAGGTACCAGGAGAAGACTTAGGATCCTTTATTTATAAAACAACACATGCCACAAAGCAGTGAACATAATGTGTCTGTAATTAACATGCTCTGGAACAACCACTCTTCCTGTAGCAGGATACAGGCAATCAGTAATCTGCTAACATCTAAATCCTCCCTTCTAGATGAACTAGCGTGTGGATTATCATACACTAACTAGCAGAATACATGTAGCTGTGGACAAAAAGAAAACTATAGATCCATTCCACTGATACTTTGGGAACTTAAAAGTTTCAGATTTCTTCAACTTGCCTATGCCTTTTGATTGAAAATTTTAATATCCAGAGAAATTTGTTCACTGTTCTCAGGATTTCTCTTTTCTGTAACAATTTATACACATTGCCACAATTAATGCTAAAGTAAAAAAATGAAAAAGGAAACAAAAAAATTCCCAATAAACCACACATTTTAAAAAGATGCTTTTAAAGCCTAAAGAGGCTCAAATTTATATGAACTGGAAGAAAATTTTCCGGAGAAACAACTCAAGGTAGTTTGTCATGGTTTAGCACTCAAAAGCAGGTGCAGTCTTCACTAATATCTCAACCCACGTTTAGCACTTATTTTAAAAAATCGACATTCTAAACCGACCTGAAAACAGAATTCTTTTGTCTCCAGGGTTTTTTCTCTTAATAAGATGCTATGATACATTCAAGTACTTAATGAAATGATCTAGTGTTGTTGAACTAAATTTTAAAAAAGCTCAATATTGCAACAGTCACTATTATAACTTAATAGCTTGTCTTTTCAGCTTCTAACACCACTGGTATCTGAATATTTATGGGTAAGACAATTGAAAAGTAGAGGTCTTAAGAGCCAGCCTTATCAGTGTTGTGAACTATGCTTCCCCTCATGCTAATCTACAGGGATAGAGTTGTAATAAATGATGAATTATTAAAGTTCTTGATATCCTGTGGAGCCAGAGGTGCCATTAATGTAGTCATTTAGTGCCATCAGACTGTAAATAATTTATAGGATCTGCAGAGCAATCACAACAGGTTAGAAAAGGAGGACTCTGCTCCACAAGGTAATTACAAAGTCCTTAGGAAAGAGAAAAGTGGGGGGGGGGGGGGGGGCGTTTCTTCCACATAGTCACAGAAAAGTAAATTTCTAAGTCATTTTAGTCATTTTTCTGCTCCTAGTACTATGCAGCATTAATGGGCTGACCTAGAGATGTTAGGGATAATAATTTTTATGAAAAGAGGTATCCCCCTTTGCAAAAATTAACAGGGCTAATAGTACTTGGAAAGAAAACTTATCACAACTCATTTTCCTTTTTTCAAAGTTTTGTGTATATTCAGTAATGCTTAATTTATCCAGCATCATCAGAGATTGAGATTTTCTGCCTAACTGAACTGACAAAATAATTATCTACCTGATGACATAAGAGAAGGATTCACTTCTTACAGTAAAGCATCAATTAACTGAAACAGGTCTCTCCCCCAAATCATCCAATCCATTTTTAAGAAGCAAAGCTTAAAAAAAAATTTTTAACCTTACCAGACCTCATGTTTAAATGATCTTTAAGGTCTTATCCAGATTGAAATAACAGGATCACAGGATCATGAAAAATGATCATCTTAAATATACTCAGAGCTTCCCTGATTTCTTGGAGTAAACTGGCCATAATTCCACTTTTTCTTGAAGACCCTAAGGTAGTCATTATGCAAATCATCAAGCTGTGCTATATCGTAGTAATGTGGGCAGGAAACATCAGGCTAGGGGTAGCCCCAGAATGCTGTACTTTTAAAAGTTTATTAATTTGTGTTTTAAAAGTTTTTCAGTTTCTGCTCTCAATGCCAGGCTGTCAAAGCTGTTTCCGGCTACTCTGCATGTGAGGAACTCTAGTGGCCCTACAATTTGTTTTTTCAAATCCACAGTTCGGGAAACCAAACAATTAAGATACGTGTGTAGGATAAGATTAAATAAGAGAGTGGAGAAAATATCTGCACCAAATATTACCAATAAAAGTCTGACAATCAAGATACACAGGGAAGTGACACAACTACATAACATGAAGGCCATTCCCCAAGAGATTCATTTAGATGAGTGGCTGAAGGATATGACATCTTCAGAAGAATTGTAGTCTATACGTGACTATATTTTTAAAATGGCACAAATCACTATCGCTAAGAGACATACAGATTAAAATAAATCTTTGAGGTTTCACCTTACACCATGATAATTGATGGAGTTGACAAAAAAAGGAAAAAATCAATGGAAGCACTGTGGGAATTTAGGGACATTAATTCATTGCTGGTGGGGCTGTGAAATGGTCCAACCATTCTGCAAGTCAATTTGAAATTACACAAGAACTAAAGGAACTAAATTCTCCATACCCTTTGACCCAGCAAACCCATTACTGTACTTAAGCCCTACGGAAGTCAATGGTAGAAGAATAAGGGCCCAATATTTACCAAAATACCCACAGCAGGAAGTACTCTTTATGGTTGCAAAAAACTAGAATTAACGTGATTGTCCAAAGACTGAGGAAGAACTACTAGAAAATGACTGTGTCACACGAACTTAATGGAATTTCTATACAGTAAGAAATGACAGGGGCAGCTAGGTGGTGCAGCAAGTAGAGCACCGGCCTGGAGTCAGGAGGACCTGAGTTCAAATCCGGCCTCGGACACCTTACACACTTAACTAGCTGTGTGACCTTGGGCAAGTCAGTTAACCCCAATTGCCCTTCCCCCTCTAAAAAATGACAAATATGAAGAATTCAAGTAAGGATAGATTTACTTGAACTAATGCAGAACAAAATAAGCAGAACCAAAAAAACAAGATTCACAAGGACTACAACAAATGAAAAGATCACAATTAGGGAATCTGAAAGCTGAGTAATGGGAAAACAAATGAAGGTCATCCCAGGAAAGATCATGAAACATGTCTTCTCCTTTTCTTAGCAGGGAGCTAAGTGACTACAAGGACAGAGCACAGCATACAGTGAGAGCTATGGCCACTGTGTGGATATTTTTGCTTAGTTAGGGAAGGTTTAATTTGGGAGTGGAGAGAGGGTTTTTCGCACTTTCCAGGAATGACCATGATATAATAAAAATAAAAGCATCAATAAAGCATATTTTTGTGTTTATTTTTAATGTTTCTATTACTAGCTTTTGCTTTACCTTCATTTCTGTACAAATTCTGCCCCCGCTCCCCTAAACAGCAAGCCACCCCTTGCAAAAAAATTAAGATAAAAAACAGTTAGCAAATCAACCAAAATATCAACAGTGTCTAACAGCAAATGCAATATTCCACACCCTTAATCTCCCTTTCCTTACTCCTTTTCTGCAATGGAGGGAGGTACATTTCCTCATCTCCTCTTGGACACAATGTGTGTTCATGGTAATCATGGTAATGTCCAAGCACTGGGGTTCTTTTTGGTGCTGGTTGTTCTTCCATTTACACTCCTGTCATCACTGCATATCCTCTTTGTTTGGGTCTACTGACTTCACTGGAATTCTCCAAATTCTTCATATTCATTATTTCTTATAGTGCAGTACCCACAACCAAAGGGCATCTATTCTATTTCAAGTTGTTTGCTATATAAAAAAGGGCTGCTACATATATGTCACCAAAATAGGTGTATTCCGATCCTTGACTTCTCAGTGTATGTGATGCCTAGCTAACCAGCAATGGGCTCTCTGGATCCAAAGGTATGAGCACGCAGTCTCCTTTTTTCGGACATAATTCCACATTGCTTCTCAGCCTGGTTGAATCCACTTACAGTTCTACCAACGGTATCTATTGGTGCCCTCATCTTATCACAGCCTCTACAATACTGATCCTTCTCACCTTGTCATCTCTGCCACATTGCTAGATGGGGAGTAAAATATCAGAATTGTTTTGATTTGCATTTCTCTCTTTTTTTTTTTTAGTTATTTAAGGCAATCCTTATAGTACCAATCTTAAAGTAGTTGTAGTTTGGTGGGTTTTTCTTTTTTTGCTTGTTTTACTTGTTACCATGTTAGTTTAGGTTGCAGATTAATATTACTGTAATAGGAGGAATTACTCTCTTTTAAACTACATTTACCTCTTTGTCTTCTATGATTTTCTGCAGTACATTCTGTGACAATGTTGATCTACCACGGAAAAAAGTGTTTTCATATGATTGAGAGAACGCAGAAATAAATGAGATCTTTAAGTGTTTTGTTTTTAAATCTTTGTTAGGTAAGAGTAAAAGTTAAGGAAATAAGGTGAGCACATATTCACTGATTTGCTGCTAATGTAACTAAACTCCTGCCACTCTCTCAAACAGACTCTTTTGGGGAAAATACGCTCATTTAAAAACAAAAACAAAAAACCCTACAACAAATTACTATCTTCTCAACTACCAAAGCTTCCTCTATCTGCCACCATACTCTCAGGAGACATGCTTGTCTTTACTCTCCCTCAGCTCCAGCGACCACTCTCTCTTTTGCTTCTCTTACCTGTGCTGTTCCTTCTCAAGTAAACTTTGCTGAACCATCACCTTTGTCTCCTCCATTACCAAAGAGTGGGTATTTCTCTGAGGTATAGACCTGGGCCCTGTCTTTTTCTCTTTCTACACACACCCACTATCAAAAATCTCTTCGGCTTCTATAGGACATATATCACTTGCAAACTTATATATTCAGTCCAAGTATCTCTCCTGAACTGCAGCTTTTTGCTGCCAAGTGAAAAATGGAAACAATGTCTTATTTTCCACGAAATTTTATGAAGTCTGAATTAGAAGAATGAAAATAACTATCTTATTTAGGAATGACATGGAGAACGTGTGCTTTGTCTTTCTTCTTAGGAGTTAGGTTTCTCTGCTGCAAAAATTTCTTTCTGAATCATTATGCCACAAATAACACCACTAAAAACTAAGAGCAAATGTGACCCTGGATGAAGAATGAAATGACAGAATTCAGAAGTGAGTGGATATAATAAAAGTGCTGATATCTCAATTTCAACAATCTTACTGTTTCATAAACCAAGTCAGATACTACTTCAATTTCAGGATATTTTATCTGTCCTTTAGCAGCATAATATAGAAAAAACACTATCTTGGGAATCATAAGATCTGGGTTTAAAATCTAGGCCTCTCACTAATTCTGTAACCTAGAGTAAGCCCTCTGAAGGTTAAACTGTAAAAAATGAAACTGGACAAGATGACTTCTCAGGTCTCTTACAGTTTGAAATCTACTATCCTTTTCATCCTGTCTCCTTTTTAGCTGACCATAAAGAATTATTTGCTCCTAAGTGATCAACATTCCTCTTCACCTTCCAAATAAAAACAAAGTGATAGTTTTGCAACTGTGGAATGAATAGTTGATAGTCATAAATCTAAAGAAAGAGAAGGCTTAGAACATTTTTTAATCATCATTACAAAATATTTACTAGGCACCAAGCTTTGTACCTGATGATATAGTGATTACTTAGGTACTTACCATAAAAGTTTTGGGGAGTGGCTAGGTTTTAAAACTAGGCATCTTGCTATTCTCACTATGACTGGCAGAGATTTAATCATAGACGAGCATCTGATAAATCTGTTATTAGTGTAATCTGCCATTCCTTATGACTACATAGTATTACCTGGCAAAATCTAATACCATATTCCTCCAACAAGAACAACTATGCTCAGAACTGGCTACTTTTCTCGAAGCAACCTGCCAGGATTTTTTATTTAACCAGAGGAGCAAGTTCTTACCAAATGTAAAATGGGCACGTTAAAAAGAGCTTCCTTATGGAAATCTCTGCTCGAATATAACCTGAACATAACCTGAACGAGGACAAGGAAAAGGACTCATGCATTCGTTCACTTGGGCTTTCTCTGCATCTTCACTAGGAGGAAGACCATTGAGCGCAAACAAAGTAAACACGGTAAAGAATGGAGGGGAGAGAGAACATGGGGCACAGTCACACACTAATACCAATAAGCCCTTTATGAACTAAGTATTCATTAGAATGCCAACACTGCTCTAACTGGTATAGCCAAAGGGTGGGGCTAAGGCCGTATAATATTAGAGCTTATACTTTTAGAGTTTACAAAGAACTTTTCTCATATCACTGAGGAGGGGTCCACATATTTTCCCTGTTGAACAGATGAGGAAACTGGAACTGAGGCTCTGAGTTAATGAATCAAGAATTTCAAATTGCAAGCATAACTCTCCCAGGCACATTCCCAGGACAAAGGAAAGGCTTCTTCATCGTGAGAGGACTTACCCTAACCTCTCTTCAGAGGGACGGAAATTCTTAATCCAAAGGTAGTGAACTCCTTGGCTTGGCATGTAGGGTCCATCGAGTATACTACCTCTCCACATTGTTTATTATCTCTCGTCTACCCCTTCCCATCAGCAAAACCCATCCTCCAGACTTTCCTTTTCCTCTCATGTTACTTCTCTTCCTGGAATCCTATTTACCACCTGCCTTTTAGGAAGCCTTTACCCACCCTATCAGTTATTAATGACCTTTTTTATGCCAGTGACCTCGCCTCATACTCCACACGCCCTGATCCAATGCACAGAAGCATCACTGCATTATGGCTAGGTGGCACAGTGGCTAGAACTAAAAGGTCTGAATTCAAATCCTGCCTCAGATATTTACCCTCTCTGACACTCTACCTTTCTCTGCGTCAGTTTCCTCACCTGTAAAATGGAGATAATCACAGCACCTACTTCACAGGGTTGTTGTGGGGAACAAATGAAATAATAATTGTAAAGGGCTCCATAAATGTGTGTGAGACACAGAGAGAAAGGGAGAGAGGCAGACACAGAGAAAGAGAGAAGAAGACAGGAGAGACAGAAAGATACAGGCAGAGAAAGGGACAGAAAGAAAAGAGATAAAGAAAGGGAGGAAAGGAGATGGAGGGAAAGGGAGGAGAGAAAGAGGGAGGAGAGAAAGAGGGAGGGGGAGAGGGAGGAGAGAAAAGGGGGGGGAGAAGGAGGAACTCCTTTACAAGTCTGTCAGCACAGCCTAGAGTATAGGTATTTTATCTTATCTAGACTTTTTATCTCCTTGAGCATCTTCTAGCCCAAAGTAGGTGCTTAATAAATGTAAGAAAGTTGGTATTAGTAGGAAAAGAGATTCTTGGGTATGTCTAGGGTATTTTGTGGCTCTGACATCAGAATTCTGGATTAGTGCCACAAAGCATGAGTGGATGGTAGCGGGCAAGGAGACAGCTGCCCTTCCTGGGTTTCTCTTTTTTGTTTCTTTATCGGCCTTATTTCTCCTTCCTTATTCCTCACCTCACTGCTACATGCAGCCAAGTTCAGCTTGCAAAGAAGAAGAGCTAAGGGTTAATATCCTCTTTAGTAGCGCACCAAGCACATAAAGATATTTCAGTTTAGCTAGAACATCAGGCTGGGATAAGAGTAAAAAGTGTTTCCTTTAGTTAAGCATTTATTAAGTGCCTACTATATGCCAGGCGTGTGCTAAGTGCTTTACAAATATTTTTTCATTTGATCCTCAAAACATCCTTAAGAGGTAGGTGCTATTATTATCCCCATTTCACAGTTGAGGAAATGGAGGCAAACAGAGTGTCCAGGGTCACACAACTAGGAAATAAGTGTCTGATGTTAGATTTGAACTCACATCTTCCTCACTCCGGGCCCAAAGCTCTGTCTACTGTGCCATCTCCTGGCTGCCTTATTTGAAGAGCACCAAGCTAACCTTCTGGGGATCTGAGCGGCCACCCACAAGTTTTTGGCCCAGTTCATTTTGTTTACTCTAATGTTTAAAATAAGCCAGTAGTACGGAGTATAGTATACTTGAATGATTTTGAAAAAAGTCAAGAATAAACTGGGAAAGCATACAAAAAAACACCAAATGTAAACAACCTCTACAACCTCGCCATGGGATTTGTAGCACCACTCTGCTTGCCTACTGGAGTCTGAGATCCTTAATAAATTTTAAGAAATAAGCTGGGATCATGTCAATTTCCTCACAAGGGCACAATGATCTACAAACAGATCAAAAGGATTGAGGCCTCCTACCGTATGGAAGATCCAAGGTCTCTGGGGTCTGAGGTAGAAGGAAAATTAATGAAGTCATCATACGATGTTTGTAATTTGAGATGTGCCATTATAGCATGTAAAAGATATCCTATAGGTATTTAAAAAAACTATTTGTTCTATAGTGTCACCAGACAGCAGTGGGGACCTTGGTCTTGGTCCCTTAGGCAAACACTTCCATATTTAAATTTTACTGAGCATAGGCGGCTAAAATGGAGATTACAGTACTTGTTTCCTATCTAAAACTTTTAAAGGACAACTATTTACTAAAACAATTAAGTATAAATTTACTATGAGAACTTAGGCACGTCACTCATTCTCCATCGTACTCAAATTTCCTCCTCTGTAAAACGATAAAGGAATTGGGAAGACAGTCGATGAGATGATCTCTTCCCAATCTGTCCCAATACAGGCTGATTCCTCACCTCCCTGGTTCAAGCCCTCATTACCTCACCTGGACTATTCTAATTATTCTCTTTTCTCCTCATCTCTCCCTTCTTCAAACCATCCAACTACCAAAATAATTTTCCCAAGGCACAAATCTTACTATGTCATTTCCATTTCCTATAAGATATAAAGAGATCTTATCCTGGCATCTCATCCTAGACTCCCCCAAATTTTGGCTTTCCTAGCTTTACTTCACAAAATGCAAATTCTTGTCAACCCAGACTACCACTCCTAGAAACTGACACTCCGTCTTCCCCAAGCCTGTGAACCACTCCCTTTCTATCTCGGCCTCTCAGAATCCAAGTCTTCTTTCAAGGCTCAGCTCAGACACTGTTTCTTCTGGGAAACTTTCCCGGATCACCTCTAGTTCCTAGCAAAATACCTTGCCCATTCTGGGAGAAGGGATGGGAACCTGTGAGCAACAGGAAGAGAAGGGATTGAGTGAGAGGACCTGAGTTTGAATATTGATTCTGTTACCTACTAGCTGGTCTGAGGGACGTCACCATCTCTGGGCCTCAGTCTTCTCATCTCTAGACAGAGGGATTGAATGAGATGACTTTTATAGTCCCTTCTAGTTCTCATTCTATGATCTTACCATGTGCTAGTGTGAAAACTCCCTGGACCATGAGGTCTTTAACCTGGAGCCACAGACTGCCCCTCCCCACCCCCAGCCCACAGGTCCATGTGATAGATTTCAAAGGGTCTGGACTTAAATGGGGGAAAAAAGTCTTTCTTTTCATTAACATGAGGTTTATTTTGTAATCCTATTATATTTTATCCATTTAAAATATTATTCTGGAAAGGGATCCATAGGCCTCACCAGATTGCCAATAGTGTCCATGACCAAAACAAGTTTAAGTACTGTCCTTAGGGACAGTTAGGTGGGCAGTGGATAGGCACCAGGCCCAAAGTCATGAGGCCCTGTGTTCAAATCTGGCATCAGACACTTGACATGTACTAGCTGTGTGACCCTGGGCAAGTCACTTAACCCTGACTGCCACACTCCCCACCCCCCAAAAAAAGAACCCTTGCTCTAGATGTCTACAGAATTTAGGAGAGTGGCCTGGGGCACTGGGAGTTAAGAGGCCACCTAGTTATTATGCCTAAGAAGCAGGACTTAACTCAATTCTCCCTAAGACTGGCACTCTACCCACTATGCATCTTAGCATAAAGTTGCACATAGTAGGGATTTAATATCTGAACTGAACAAGAGACTATATTTAAGAGAAATAAATGAGAAATTATGTAGGAAAAGGGCTTCTCTGAGGCTCTTCCTACGATTATCTTTAATATTCTTATGTGAATTAGCATAATATACCTTTCCTTATATATTTCTGCTTACTAATCAATCCCCTTATTCTATCCTATTCACCCCAACCTCCTCAGCAAGATACACTAGAAAATATCAGACCCACAAGAAAGTGAGGAATAGTAGTGAGACATAGATTATAAGCTTTAACATACATCTCTTATGACTCCCGAACCTACTACCCCTCAGAACCTCTGTCCCCTGGGAATAAAAAAAATAAATCCAACTTTTTGGGGGAGGGAGCAATGGGGGAGAAACAGATGACAAGGAAGGGCTAAGGAAGCTGCAGAGAATTAAGTAAATTTGGAAAGGGAACAATCTGGTTTGGGGCCCTGGCTGGTCAGAACAAATGAAATACCAGAGGCAAAGTAATACCATGGAATAACCAGGACCTGGGGCTCTATATCTCCACTTTGCCCTCATGACTCAAGGCAAGATTCATCATCTACAAAATGAAGGTGTTAAACTAGATGCCTTCTGAGGTTCTACTACTTCTTCCAGCTCTAGTTCTATGATCCTATGAAAGACACACGCCACAGGGACAATTAATGGCCGGACTCAAGGAAGCCTGGGCTGGGGGATGAGGGTTGGGGGGGGAAGATTAAGGAATTGCTATGATTTATTAATCATGCAGTAGGTTTTCCCTATATAGTAGACCACTTCTTTCAACTGACCTCTGGGCCAAATTAAAAGCCCTCTCACAGATTCCCCAGTCAACTCAATAGACTTACTTCATTGACTTCTCCTTAAATTTTTCATGGCATTTTGCTTGAACCCCTCCTTCACACCGTTTTCTTTTTCTTTTTTTTTTATCTGTGTATGTCTGCCTTTATATTCCCATTGCCTAGCATATGTATGGAAGCCTAATAGTTATTTGTTAAATTTGAAGTAATTTTTTTCCATGTGGAACTTCAGGTCAACTGGATTATCCTACTAATTTAACTAATATGTCAAATGTTACTGCAAGCTGCATTCTCAAGAAACTTTATTTTTCATTAACTTTATTTCCTCTATCACTGCACCAGAAGAGTGAAGTTCATTTTCAGAAAAATACCTGAGGGGCCAGGGTGGTTCATTCCCCTACCTTATCAGCCTTCTAAAACTTCAGAATATTTTACAAATGAGACTGTTGTCCTCACAGTAGTTTTACAAAAGACAGAACAGAATGAATTGCTGAATTATCTGCCATTTAAAGAAGGGAATCCAAGGCATACACCACAGAAGTTAATAGTGGAGAGCTCAAGATTAAATCCCACACAATAATAGTGATCTGAATTCACATCTGCACCTCTAGCAACATACTCCAGAATTCTGTAATTGACCTCATTAAGAAAATATTAACAATGACTTAGAGGAAGATATAGCTGACATATAGGATGATGACAGGGACTGGCCCTATGATGTTGATAACACCCTCTGCCTGTGCAGATTGGCAATTTTTCTACAAATCAGTTTTAGAAAGTTGTCCAGGGCCATAACCAGTATGTCACAGGTTGGACTTGAACCTAAATCTTCCTGGATCTAAGGCAGCCTCTTTTATATACTACACCATGCTACTTCATAGATGACATACTTATCAGTACACACAGACGACAGAATCAGAACCCCCAAAGACCTGACAATATACAATGATAAACAGCTTCTAACAAATTGACATTTAATAATGTAACAGAGAGCCAGATTTGGAGCCTGGAAGACCTGGGTTCAAATCCTGCCTCTGCTGGTACTGGCTCTGTGACTACTGGGGAGGTCCCTTAACCTCTGGGTACACTGAGTTAACTAAGACTAATTTACAAAGGTATAGATCAACATTGATGAAATCTCATGTCCACTTCAAATGGTGAAAAAAAAGTAGCAGGCAAAGTGACAAACTCAAATCACCGTTATTATAAAATGGTTAATGCAACATATACAGACTGCCCAAGTGCAATTATACACTTATTAGCTGTGTGATCATGGACAAGTAACAATCTTCCCTAGCCACGGTCACCTATAAATTGAAAACAGTGCTGTCTATCACACAAGGAGCTGAGGTGAGTAAAGTGCTTCATCTAACCCCAGGTACTACATAAACAGGAAGAGTGTGTATGTACTATAAGCAAAGCACTTAATCTCCTCTCTAGGAGGAAAAGGTACAGAAGAGCTGCTAATCTGTACCAATGGAGTTTTTACAATGGGTGAACTGACCTACGCTGGAGGAAAATCACAAGAGTAGTGTTGGAAGGGACCTCAGAAGCTAGCTAGTTGAAAATTTTGGTTTTACAGATGAAGAAATTGAGGTCCAGGGAGGTCACACAGGGAATGAGCATCAAAAGTGGAATCTGAACCCAGGACCTTTGACTCCCCAAACCGGTGCTCTTTCTACCGTATTATGCTATAGGCCTCTCCATCTTAATCCATTTTATTATTATAAGGTCAACAGAAAAGGAAACAACTTTCAATTATCCTTAACAGGAATGTGGGAAAACAAGAAACAATAGTTGAAATTTATATAAAAATTTTTTTAAATTCTACAAATAGTAATCCGTCACAAAGCAAATCAAAACCCTAAATTCAAGGCAAAGAAAAACAAGGCCATTATCCAAATACTCTGCTTAAAAAGAGTAACTACTCTGTTCTTAAAGATTTTGTTCAGGATCACAGAATTTAGATCTGCAGGGCCCTCTCTGTGGCTACAAGTATGAGTATCTGAATTCCAATTACTGCTGTAATTCACATGGGTCACATCTATCTAACGTACAAATTCTAATTTTTAAACATTAATTTGTATCTAATAATAGTTATATATCTAACAAGTACTAAAAAGCATGTTAAAAGACTCAATTAAGGCCAATACTAATCTACCCTTTCATATCCTAAGACAGTGATTCTACTATTAGACTTTATTCCAAACACCTCTTTAATGGCAAGATTACTCTCAAAGAGGCTTGCATAGCAAAACTGTCAATTTCATTACATTTTTAAAAGGTTAATGTCACCTGACAGGCCAAAATAAGTAAACAAAAAAACCAAATTTGGATACAGCACATAGCTCAAATGAAACTATTTTTAATAACTTCTTTCCCAACACTGCTTAAAGGGAAATGCATTTATTGCAATTAGGGCTGGATGCAACTTTGTTGCTTTGGAAGCTGGACCACAGATGACTCCATCACGACTAGGGAGCAGTAAGAAATCCTTAGAAAGGTCTAGTCAGTGCATAAGAATACATGCTGACTGCATTTTGCTGCATGCTAATAGTAATTTTTCTTAAACTACATATGCATAAAACTTTTGAAACTGAAATCAGCCACAAGTGTCACTACTATATCCAAAAAACACAGAAAAACCTAATACCCTGCTCTACTAGGAATGCTTTATTTGTTCATGTAACATTTTTCCTTTATTCGCCAGAGGGTACAGAAAGGGAGACACTGACCATAAACTCTCATGGTTTAGCAGCACAGAGCTAGGCACATAGTAAGCATTTAACAAGTGCTTGTTTCCTTTTTTCTTTTCTACAAGTGTTAGCAAGCAACATTTGAATTACTTGAGGCCCTTTATCTGGATATTTTGCTATTAGAAGACATGTTCCTCATTGTTTTTTGTTTCTTGTAACCTCAGAATTTAAACTTTTGTCACTCCTATCCTTTCACTTTGACTAAGAGGTAACTATTAGAATTCAATCAATCAAAACTAGTAGCAAAGAAATAACTGAATACTAGCAGTCATTTTAATGCGTGGCATAATTGCAGCACTTAATATCTAATTGCTGTTCCTAACACCACCTCTCTGACTCAGGTTAATGAGCTCTCCAGATGCCACTGTCACGTCTAAGAGCTATGTGAATAAGAACAGCCAAAAGTCAAGAGTAGTTTCCTCTAAGGTATTTATTTCTTCTATGCAATTTATCTAAAAAGGGGGGGAGGTGCAGGGGAGGGAACGTATTGAAAACGATAATATACCACAACAAGCCTAGGAATACCTAACAGGACAAACACCTCTCCCTCTAGTTGTTCTGTTATGCTAAGAAACCAAAAACAGCAAGGAACCAGTCATTTCACACCCACTACTCACTCGTAGGTCACACCCTAACCCCCAATTCTGTGCATGCTTTTGGAGGGAGGGCTGAAGTGTGTTTTCAGGGATACTTCAACCACAAATCTACCCACACTCGTCCTTTCCCTTGGACTCAAATCAGAGGAAGCGGGCTACACAGGCAGACCAAATGACCCCAAACCTGCCAAGATCCTGCCTCTAACAGAAACTGTGCAAAACTGTCCTTCTCCAAATGTTTTTGCACGACCATAAGTTCGTTTCCTCCCGACTCCTAGGCCTCCTACCACACCCCCTCTCTGCTACCCAAGTGTGTCTTTTCCCTCCGGTTCGTGGGAAGGGGGTCCCCTTCCCCTTCTCCATGGGGATGCTTCCCTCCCCCTCTTCTCCATGGGGGTAACCCCTCCTCTCCGTAGGGTGCCTCCATCCTCCTCTCCACAGAGGTGTCCCCTCCTCTCCATGGGATGTCCCCATCCCCCTCCTCTCCAGAGGGGTCTCCCCTTCCTCCCCCTCCTCTCCGTAGGGATGCTCCCACCTCCTCTCCATGGGGTTCCCCCTCCTCTCCTTGGGGTGCTCCCCACCCCTCTCTTCTCCACAGGGGTGTCCCGTCCTCTCCATGGGGTGCCCCCTCCCCTTCCTCTCTATGTGGAAGCTCCCCTCTCCCCTTCTCTCGATGGGGTGCCCCCATCCCCCTCCTCTCCACAAGGGTGGCCCCTTCCTCCCCTTCCTCTCCATGAGGTGCTCCCTCCCCCTCCTTTCCGTGGGGATGCGCCCCCCTCCTCTCCATGGGGTTCTCCCTCCTCTCCGTGGGGTGCTCCCCACCCCTCTCTTCTCCACAGGGGTGTCCCATCCTATCCATGGGGTGCCCCCTCCCCTTCCTCTCTATGTGGAAGCTCCCCTCTCCCCTTCTCTCCATGGGGTGCCCCCATCCCCCTCCTCTCCACAAGGGTGGCCCCTTCCTCCCCTTCCTCTCCATGAGGTTCCCCCTCCCCCTCCTTTCCGTGGTGATGCTCCCCCCTCCTCTCCATGGGGTGCTCCCTCCCTAGAGGGGGTCTCCTCTTCCTTGGCCATTGTCCCCCCCCCCCGCCCCTGGCCCGCACACTCACAGGCTGGTGGTGCCGGGGGGCAGCGGGCCCGAGAGCGCCCTCCAGCCCGGAGCGGACAGCAGCTTCCTCCAGCTGCAGTCGAGCAACGGGAGAGGACAGGAGCAGGGCGCGGGGCAGAGGCCCGTCCGGGCAGCGGCGGCGGCAGCCGGCAGGAGGAGCAGGGCGGTCTGGGAGAGGAGGAGGAGTCGGAGCAGCGGCCCCGACACGAGCACGGCCACGAGAAGCTCCCACGGGCTAGGCTGGGGCGAAGCCGCCATCTTCCCCCCGACGTGGGCAGGGCCTCTGGCTAAAGCGGCTCCCGGGGGATCTAGAGCAGCCGCGCGATTCACTAGAGGTCCGGGCTGAGGCCTGCACGGAGCGAGGGGGAGGGGCGCTGCGTGCGGCAGCTACGGCGGCAGCGGCGACCCGGCTGAGAGGCCCGGGAAGGGGGGGCGGGGGGGAGCGACGCAGCTCCCGGGACCCACCCCGCGCCGCAGCGTTCGCACGCAAGGACGCCAGCCAATCCACGCCTCGAGGAGGTGGAGGACGGCGCCATAGGGGGCGGGGCTTTCTTGGGGAGGGGCGGGGCCAGCGTGAGCTTCCCATTCCAGAGGCGGGGCCAACTTCTCCACGCCCTCTCTCCATCCTCCGTGCCCGCCCCTTTTTCGCCTCACCCTTCTCCCAACCTCCTGGTCCCCAGTGCTCTCAGGGCTCTCCCCAGAACTGTCTGTACCTACCGGGAAACTACAGGCGGTCAGCCGAAAGCTCGAGCACCAGCCCTACGTGCTGTGTGACCTCGGGGAAGTCGATTACGCTCCCTGAGCATCTGGGGGAGGAGAAAAGCTCATTATTCTGGGTGTGTTCCCCTGCGGTCCCCAAGTAGGAGTTCGAGAAAAGCAGACGTCCGCGCCCGCGATTTAGGGGCTACGGGCTTGGATGCACACCCACCCGCATTCAAGGGCGCGTGGCTTGGTGGGTGTGAGGAGGGTGCTGGGAAATGCGTGTTTATCCTGGAGCAGAAGTTGGGTGCAGCTGCGTTAGTATCCCGAAGTCTGCCACCCTGGGCCTCCCCCAGCCTGGTGTCATTTCAAAGTTATGAACTGGGGCTTTGGGAACAGTAGCCTTCTAGCACATGTAAGAGTTGTCTCCCATCCATTATCTCATTAGGTTCTCATGAGCTGGGCGGGGCAAAGGTGATTACCCTCCTTCCAGACCTGGGGAAAACGAGCCTCGGTGCAGTTGTGACTTGGTCCAAGGTCAAAGACGTAGCAAACGACAGGGCTGGCGGATGAAACCGGACAGGCTTTCCTGACTCCCCGAAGCCTGGCCAGTGGTGCACTTTCTCCTGCATCGACTGCTCCGTTATGGTTTTTTGAAAACGTTTACACGTCTTGGAATAAAAGTCATTCCCAGGACTCCCAGAGCTTGGCTGGGGGCCTGTAGGGGCAGAAACCAGTCCAAGCCACACCCTGTGGTCCCAGAGCAGTGGAGGGAAAAGTGACCCTTCCACTTCGCACTTAATGCACAAAGGAATCCATAAAGAAACTGAGAATGTGAAGGAGCCCCTCCACACACATTTAAAACCTGGCATTAAGTAGTTGGCATCCGATTGGCATGATTTCCTGGCTGTTTAGCCTCAACTGTACCCTCACAGCTACAGTATGGCAAACTTTTTAGGGACTCTATCAAATTCTTCAGAGAACCTGTTTCAAATCTTCCCCAGTTTCCTCGGACCTCGTTCAACCTGTCCTGCCCTTTACTCGGTAGACAGCTTCACCTCCTTTATAGGATTACAAGATTTTTAGAGGTAGAAGAGATTTCAGAGATGATCTATTACAATGGCTCTAAACATCTTGAAGTCCGAGGACCAAAGCAATAATTACCACTGGGTGAATAGAGTTTTGCCCCCAGTGTAGTGTGTAGGGGTTGGGGGGAAGCACCTACTACGTGCAAGGCACTATACTAAGCACTTAACAAATATTATCTCATTTAATCCTCAAACAACCTTGGGAGGTGTTCCCATTTTACAGTTGAGAAAACAGGCAGACATCAGTTAAGTGCCTTGCCCAGGGTCAAAGAGCTAGTAAGTATCTGAGTCCACATTTGAACTTGACTCCAGGCTCAGCAGCACTCTATTCGTTTTCCCACCTAGCTTTGTGGTAGAGGGAAGAAGGAGCATACTTCCTTTCCTCAGTGACCATTATCCTGGTACCTCATCTCTTATTCCATCATTGAATCAGTGTCCCTTTGCTCAAAATAACTCTTTCTCCCCTCCCCTATCACCTTGTTGGCTTCTTTCTCAGACCCAGCTTCCTTCACTTCCCCCACCAGGAGGAAGTAGAAAGTCAGTCAGGCAATAAACATTTATTACTTTTTTATTTATTTATTTTTAGTTTTCAACATTCACTTTTATAAGAGTTTGAGTTCCAAATTTTCCCACCTCCCTCCCCTCTCTCCTCCCCAAGACAGCATGCAATCTGATATAGGCTATACATATACAATCATATTAAACATGTTTCCATGTCAGTCATGTCGTGAAAGAAGAATCAGAGCAAAAGGGAAAAACCATGAGGAAACAAAAAAGAGAGAGAAAATAGTACGCTTCAATCTGCATTCAAACTCCATAGTTCTTTCTCTGGGTATGGATAGCATTTTCCATCATGAGTCTCTTGGAATTGTCTTAGATCATTGTATTGCTCAGAAGAGCTAAGTATATCAAAGTTGGTTATCACACAATGTTGTTTTCATTGGATACAATGTTCTCCTGGCTCTGCTCACTTAGCTCAGCATCAGTTCATTTAAGTCTTTCCAGGTTTTTCTGAAGTCTGCCTGCTCATCATTTCTTATAGAACAATAGCATTCCAGCAATAAACATTTATTAAGTATATACTATATGCCAGGCACTATGCTAAGTGCCCAAGACAGTCCCTGCCCTCAAGGAGCTAACAATCTAATAGAGGAGAAAGCAAGCAAACATATGTACAAACTATATACAGGATAAATAGGAAATAATTTAAAAAAGGCACTAGAATTAGGAGGAGTTGCATATGGAAGATGAGATTTAGTTGTGAATTAAAGGAATTAGTGTTTGACACATAATAGGTGCTTAATAAATGTTTACTGATTGATAGAAAGGAAGCTACTGAAGGATGAGAGGAGAAGACAGAGTATTACCAGCATGGGGGACAGCCAGAGAAAATGCCTGGAGCCAAGAGATGGAGTGCCTTATATCTGGAACTGTAAGGAGACCAGTGTCAAGAGTACCTAGTGGAGAATAAAACTTAAGAAAGGTCAAAATGCCCCCTTTCCTGGCATAACTGCACCCTCAGTCAGACTGTCCTCTTTGCCACAACTACCCTATGTGGTCTTTCCATATCCTTTTAGTCAAATATTTTGCTACACTCCTCCATTGTCCCATGAAAATATTTCTAGTTATGGCTCTGAGGACACTTTTTTTAAAACATGAAATTTCGAAGATACCTCTCCTAATAAGAGTAATTGTTCTATTAGTATTCATTAATTGAAAAAAATACATAATGACAAAAACCTACTCAGTACTAATTTTAAATGAATTTCTATTTTATTGGAGCAGCATATATATAATTTTATCTACATACATACATTTTAAAAACTAGTAAAAACATGTGCAAGATATACTCAGCCTACAGAAAGGATGTTTGTTTATTTGTAGATTCACATAATGTTAAATAGTGGAGAGAACACTAACTGAAGTCAAAACATAAAGGTTCAAATCTTGCTTCTGAAGCTCACTGCCTTTGTGACCCTGGGTGACTCACAGCCTCCTTGGGTCTCAGTCTTTTCCACCTGTAAAATAAGGGGACTGGGTTCGGTGGCCTCTGAGGTCCTTTCCAACTCTACAGTATGATCCCATCATCCCTTGCAAAGTGTCTGAAGCCCTCCAGAGTTTCCTTAGCCCCTAGGTTGGAAGCCAAACAATCAAGAAGTGTTAGGCTGTGCTGTGGGTAGAGTGCTGGACGTGAAGTCGGGAAAACCTGAGTTCAAATCCAGCCTGAGATACTAGGTAGCTTTGTGTCCCTGGGCAAGTCACTTAGTCTCTATGTGCCTTAGCTTCCTCACCTATAAAATGGGGATAATATAGTATCTACCTCCCAAGGTTGCTGTGAGGATCTAGCACAGCCCCTGGTACAGAGTAAGGGCTATATAAATGCTATTTTTATTACTATTTAAATATAAATTATCATACAAATTAAAAGTATTATTTTTATCAATTTATTTAGTCATTTTTCAATCATGTCTGACTCCTTGTGACCCCATTCAAGGTTTTCTTGGCAAAGATACTGGTGTAGTTTGCCGTTTCCTTCTCCAACTCATTTTACAGATGAGGAAACTGAAGCAAACAGGGTGAAGTGACTTACCCAGGGTCACACAGTTAGTAAGTGTCTGAGGTCAGATTTGAAGTCAAGCCTCCGTACTCCAGGCCCAGCGCTCTATCCGCTGTGCCACTTCCCTGCCTGTATTATTATTATTATTATAATTATATACCTACTGTGTGCCAGGCACTGAGAATACACAGACAAAAATGAAACCAGCTTTGCTTACAAGCTTACATTCCATCAGGATATAATATGTACAAATACAACTATATGCAAAATAAAAACAAGGTAATTAGGTGGGATAGGAGAAGGCACTAACAGCCGAAGGATCAGGAAAGGCATCATGGAGAAGATGGTGCTTAAGCTGAGCTTTTAAGGGAATGAGGGATTCTGAGTCAAAGGTGGGGGTGGGGGGCAGGGGGTAGGGGTTGGGAGGGGACAGTTTATGTGCAGGCAGAGACTAGAAATGGAGTGTCATGTGTGAGAAACAGAAAGATCATTGGCTAGACCAGGGGTGGGGAACCTGCAGCCTCGAAGCCACATGTGGCCCTCTAGGTCCTTGGGTGCAGCCCTTTGATGGAGTCCAAGTTTTATAGAACAAATTATTTTTATTAAGGGGATTCATTCAGTCAAAGGACCGTACTTGAGGACCCAGAGGGCCACATGTGGCCTTGAGGCTGAAGGTTCCCCACCCCTGGGCTAGATCATACAGGGTGTGAAGTAAGTGATATGTCATATGGCTCATCTGGAGCCATCTCCAGTCATCCTGATCTATATCTGGCTACTGGACACAGATGGCTCTGGAGAAGGGAGAAGGCACAGCACTGCCTCACTTAAATCCAATTCACTTGCATGTCATGGCTTTACCTTCCTGCTGTCAGGGTCCTCTTTGAGGATGAAGGAGAAACAACAAAGTCATACAACTAGAAAGATGTGTTAGATCCAGGGGGTCAAGGGTTTTTTAAAGGATAAACAGAGGAGGTATATTTGACTCCTTTCTTCTTCTCTAGGATTTTGCTGCATAAATTCTAACAACAGCAACAGAAATAATAGCTCAGTTTTATATAGTGTTTTAAGCTTTGCAAAACTCTTTACATACATTATCTCATCCAGTCCTTACAGCAACCCTGTGAAGTGTTATTATTGTCCGAATGTTACAGATGAGGAAACTGAGGCCCAGAGAAGGTTACACAACTAATAACATCTGAGGGAAAAGACTTGCGGTAGAGAGACAAATCAGGTGCCTATTTCGATAGTCCAGGTGAGAGGTGATCAGGGCTGGTGGCAAAATGGAGTAGTGGCATTGATTGGAGGGAGAGGCCATTTCAAGAGGTATTGTGGGGACAGTGAGGTGGTGTAATGGATGGAGCACCAGCACCAGAGTCAGGAGGTCCTGAGTTCAAACCCAGCTTCAGATATTTAGTCACTTAAC
This sequence comes from Trichosurus vulpecula, assembly GCF_011100635.1. Classification (NCBI taxonomy): domain Eukaryota; kingdom Metazoa; phylum Chordata; class Mammalia; order Diprotodontia; family Phalangeridae; genus Trichosurus; species Trichosurus vulpecula. Next base: position 56,747,958 of record NC_050579.1, read on the forward strand.
CCCAATTGCTTCCAAAAAAAAGAGGTGTTGTGGAGATAGAAAGGACAAAATTAGACAACCAATTGACTCTGTGGGATGTAGCCCACAGAAACCACCTCAGACAGGCTCTATAGAGCCAGTGTTAAATTTTCAGTGGGAGCATCTATGCTTTGGAAACTGGCAAATGCTAAAATCCAGGCTTGATTTTGTTAGATTTTTTTGATTGTCTAGACTGAAGAACATGATGGAGAAAAGGTTACACTCAAAAGTGTGTTGTGGGCACGGTTTTTGTTTTGGAAAGCTGGTTGTTAAACATTTACCAGCACACCCCTGGTAAGACTGAAGGACGATAAAAAGGTGTCAGAACCTGGGTCACTAGTAAGACTGCTGTATCTTCAACAATAATAGTTGAGAAGAAGGATGGGTTTGTGGCGGAGGGGGAGTCTAAATGAGCTCTATTTTGGACATGTTAACTTTGAGATATCTCCGAAACATCCAGCCTGAAATGTGGGACTGGAGCTTAGGAGACAGACTAGGACTAGATAAATAGATTTGGGAGTTATCTACATAGAGATAATAATTGAATCTGCTATTCTCTCTTGAATTATTCATTATTCCAGGTACTAGGGTGATGGTTATTTGGGTAACACAAAAAGGAGTGACCCCGGTGCTTCTAGTGAGGGTGACGCTTCCTTTGGATTCTCACCCCTTTTCTAGAACAACAGCAGGACTGCCTGAAGCCCACCACTCAGAGCAGGATGAAAGGATGTGAGAAGACAGATGGATGTAGAAACAGTTGGTGTGCAGGTAGCTCTATGCCTCTTTTTGCCTTTTCCTTTTGTTCTTGAACCCGAAGACCTCCTGCCAGCTATATGGGGAAGCAGGCAGCCCCCAGCACCTGGGGGCCTGCTGGGGTGACCCTTCCCAATATTTCTGATCGTCTTCCTTCCGTAGCATAAATTGCACAAATTCAGAATTCAGCTGGTTTTTGTTTTTTAACAGCTCGCCACTTAGACATTGGGGAGTTGGGTGGGACGTGTTTGACAGGACTAGACCAAGACTTCTAGGCTGGTGGCTGGAGTAGATCCCCATCTGGTGGACAAATTATGTATTACATCCTTTTGTTGGTTTAATAAGATGACATTCCAGCTTTCTTGTAGGTTTAAGGAAAGCAACCCATGAGAGATTTGGGCTAGTACTGCGTTACACGGATGACCCACCAATCAGATAGACAGCCTACACTTGTGTTACATACAGCCCGGGGGACTTGGAATTGGTTGTTTGCCTGATACCAAAGAGTGTTAATTAATGGATTGATGTCAACTTGAATCACTATCAAGATGCCCCAGAGCTCTATTCTTGACCCTATCCTATTCAATATTTACAGCAGTGACTTGGATGAAGATGGATTTGATATATTTGTCAAATATATGAATTACGTGGGATATGTTAGATGACAAAATCTGAATCAAAAAAAAAGATCTTGACAGTCGAGAAGGGTGGGCTGAATCTGATCAATTGAAATTTAATAATATGCCATGTTTCTCTACCACATTACATTTTATAAGAGTGGCAGCAGAACCTAGTGGATAGAAATCTAGCCTTGGAGTCTGGACCTCTTCGCCATATACTCTGTATGACCTCTGAGTAGCCCTAGGCAAGACATCTAATTCCTCAGTGCCTCAGGCAACTCACTAAGACCATAAGTTGCTGAATAGTTGATGATCTGCCCTAATAAATGGAATTTCCTTACTAAGAGCTCCAGGGACCAATGAAATCCCAGGTCACAATGGCCATGATCTTTTTGCTGGGGCACCCTTTTCCAACCACCCCACTCCCAACTTCTAATCTGTAACCCACAAACTGACATGTCCTCAATACTGCTGCCCACACCCAGCCTGGGATATCTTAAGCCACTCATCAATAACAAGTCTTTTTCCCCTGCCTCAGCTGGGAAGGAACTGACTCATAGTCAAATTGAGAAGCTTAAGATCTTTTAAAAATCATGACCATTTGCAAGACTCTTCTTGAAAAATTCCCTGAAATGAGTGTTGGGAACCTCAGAGCTGGGTTTTTCTCAGTAATCAGCCTGTGCGGTCGTGCATCTCTGAGGCTTTATCCTCCCCCTGTCCTCCAAGGTTGCTGCCCTGGAATGAACCCACCAGCTTCTTAACTGCCTGAACACCCAGAGAGGCTGCGTGCGTGCCTGCCTGCATGTGCATGCTTGAATGGGAACTGGAAGAATAGAAGGAGAGGGGCCTGCGGGGACAGATCTCTCATCCTGGTTGTTCTTTCCCAGGGCCTCTCTGTCCATGAACAGAGCCAAGGTACGCTGCCAAAAAGCTACCCTCTTGTTCCTGGTGATGAGGTTCTGACTGATCAGTCTAACAAGTTGTCCCTGAGGATAACTGGGCTCAAGAGATCAGTGTCTCACTATCCCCAGCTCCCTAATCTATTCAATGATTGGAGATAAGAGTGTCTAACAGCCTCCAGACCTTGTCCACTTCCCTAGCAGCACCTTATATCCTTACTGAAAATCCAGGGAATGTGACTGAATGGATGGTATCAATTTACTAACTGGGCTAAGTGAGGGGCCAGATACCAAGAGAAGCCTGGGAATAAGAAGGAAGAAAAAGATAATGGGAAAGCCCCTGAACATTCAGCACTATGGGGAGGTTGGGATCATATTGCAAGAAATAGAGTAACCTATTCAATGTAAGAGAAAAGGGAAATAACTGGAATTTATTCACAAACTTGAATTATTAATGTGCTAGAATTATGAAATCTTAGAGCTGGGAGGAAGTTTAAAGACCATCTAGTCCAACCCTTGGGTTGTTCAAAGGGTGTTCAGGGAGGACTAATACATCTGGTGTGAGGCCTTGCTGAACCCTTTTCAGGGCTGCTCATCCTCCTTTGGTGTCTGCCTTTAGCAGCTCTCACCCGTGGCTCCAAAAAGCTGTAACATGCGGAGTAGCCACATTCCAATAAAACCTTCTGGCAGATGGGCTAAACCAGGTTGAGAGTAACCAACAGGCCTCAAACCCATCACTAAGTCAGGAGAGTGTGTACCACAAGCATGTGAAGACTTCCCCTTGGCTGAATGGGCAGATGAGAACAATTTGTTCCAATAGCCATGAAGGCAGCTAAAGCAGGAGCTGTGGTCAGACACTGAGGAGGCCAAGGTCATCCTGGGCCATCTCCAGTCGTCTTGACTTTTGTCTTGCCACTGGACTTCAATGACTGATGACTTTGTGCAGCTCTACCTCACTTAAATCCAATTCACAAACAAGTTATCACCTGTGATGTCACTGGTTCTCTTTGAAAATGAAGGCCAAACAAGTCCAACCCTTACCCAAATCATACGTCTTGTCTACAATCTCCCCAACAAGTGATCATCCAAGGCTCTGTGTGAAGACCTCCAACATAACAGAGACCTCACTCCTGCTCTTTAAGGGGACTCCATTACATTTCTGACCACTCCAATCACTCCTTTTTCCTTGTTGAGCCAAAAATTGTTATTTTGCCATTTACCATCCACTGATCCTACTTCTGCCCTCTGGGGTCACATAAGACAAGTCTAATCCTTCTCCCACTTAACGATCAGTGGGGAGATTGCATGGTCAGTGAAATGAGCAAAGGATTTGGAGTCAGGGGTTTAAATCCTTGTTCTGCCATTTAGTACTCTGGACAAGAAATTGAAGTTCTCCAGGTCTGTTTGCTTATTTGCAAAAAATGAGGCAGGGGAGGTTTGGACTAAATGACCTCTAGGGTCCTTTCCAGCCACGATCCTATTAATGTTTCAACTGTTTGAAATCAATGATTGTTTTCCCTACTTCTTGTCTCTGGGTTAAACATCCCCAGTTCCTTCAACCCACCTTTATAAGGTATGGTCTGAACCTCCCTCATCATCCCATTCACCTAGACATACTGCAGTTCATTAATGGCCCCTAATCCTTCTTTTCTCCAGGATCAATACCCATAGTTCCTTCAGGTTCTCTCCATATGGCATGGTTTTTAGCTTCCCGTGTTTCCTGGTCACCCTCCCCTCTAAGATGTGAACTGACTAGAGCAGAATTCAGTATGACGCTCCCACACTGGACGCCATACTTCTATGCAGCCTCAGACTGCATTGGGTTTTGGTTTTGTTCTTGCTGCTTCCCTGTCATATTGATGATTCATATCAAGTTTTCAGTGCTAGGTGTTTTGACACCAACTTCTACATAACCACATTTTATATCCTTGACCTCTTCTGTCCCATCCCCAATTCAGCACTTGATTTTTTAAACTCAATCACCAGATATTTAGCCCTATTCAAATTCATCTTATTAGCTTGAACCCATCAGTCTAGCTTGTTGAAATCCTCCTGAATATCAATTCTATTGTCCAATGAAATTTTCTAAGCAGAAATTCTAACTCTGCCATGAACTAGTTGTGTGAATTTAGACAATTCATCTATTTTTTGGGGGGGGGCAGTTCCTTTACCTATAAAATTAGGGGGCTAAACTAGATGATATTACATGCTTGATTTTTTTCACCAAGAACTGAGGTATGCTCTGGGCCTCTGCACTTAATTAGAGGCATTCTATTGCTGCAGAAAGGATTAGAGTTTTCCCCCTTTCTTACTAAAGAGGCCCAGATTGACATATGGAACGAGGATTCCCCTGAGGGGATGGTCATTGGGACCACAGCTATTGCCAAGTACAGAGGAAAATACCCCAGCTTGGGCAGGCAGCCTTTAAATGCATGCAACGGTTTTTTGTTTTGCTCTGTTTTTTTTTTTTTTGTTTTGTTTTCTGGTCTGTCACAATTCAACTGAAAGCATTTTTTTAAAAGCTCTCCAACTCCAGAGATGATAGTAGGCATTGTGTGAGTGTGCCCTGAATAGCCTGGAATAAGCTTTTTTTAAAAATCCTCAAATTGGGGTCAGCTCAGAAGCTGGCTCTACTATACTTACAGCTGAATTCTTCCCATCCAACCTCCAGCATTTACACTTTCTGTAAGAGCCAGCTGCTTAATTGACAGCTGGAGGTAATCTCTTCCTACTCAAAGATGCTAAAGCAGGGTAACTCTCCCGCAGCTACTGGGAGTAGCAGTGAGAAGATCAATCTATATCATGAATATGGGTCAAATCCTGAATTTTTACCTAGAAGAATTCAGGTCACCCTCTATGGAATCACTTCATACCAGGGGATATACAGCAACTACCAGAAATGGTGCCTAGGAAGGGCTCAGTAGAGAGTAGTAGAGACTTTGTTGGAATACTTTGGTGCTCACATCTTTGACTTGTCACTACTTCCCAGGTTTTCTTTTTTTTTCCCCTCTCCTCTCTCTTTTTACAAAATTTTATTTTTTTAATCTGCCCTTAACCAACACCAAGAGGGGAAAACAATGAGTATTTCCTCATACATAGTAGAATAGGAAAAAAAGATGATTATTTATGAATCCACATTATTACACACAACATACTCTTTTTAAAGTATGTAACAAATTCCCCGTGTTACTTTCAAAGCTATCCTGCTTGTCTATGAATTTCTTCTGTTCTCTTCTATGCATTTTCTTTTCAATATTTCAATGACCTCCTTTTCTCTTTTTTTTGAGGGGACAAAACCATCCCCCAGTTTAAAAAAAGAGAGAGAGAGAAACAAAGTCCTTGCTCTGGTAACAAATAAACATATTCATACAAAACCAATCTACACGTTGACTGAGTTAAAAAATGTGTCCCTTTTAGGAGGGGGTAACTTTGGGCAACTAGGTGGTGCAGTGGATGGAATGGCAGGCCTAAAGTAGGGAAGACTCATTTTCTTTATTTCAAATCTGGCCTCAGATACTCCCTAACAGTGTGATCCTGGGCAAGTCACTTAACCCTGTTTGCCTCAGTTCTTCATCTGTAAAATGAGCTGGAAAAAGAAATGGTAAACCATTCCAATATCTTTGCCAAGAAAACCCCAAATTGGGTAACCAAGAGTAAGGCACAACCAAAATGACTGAACAACAACAAACTTGCTTCACCATTGCTATTCTTGAATATAGATTGGTTATATCATTAATCAGAATTCTTAAATTTTTCAGAATTGTTTTTCTCTACATTGGTGTTATTTTGTAAAATGTTCTCCTAGTTCTGCTCCTGCCACTCCTATCACTTTATATAAGTCTTCCCAAGTTTCTCTGAAATAGTCTCTCTAGTCACTTCTTACTGTACAATAATATTCTATTTCATTCATATACTTTATTGAACAATTTTTGAGCCATTCCCCAATTGATGGGCATTGACCTTAGTTTATAGTTCTTTGCTACCACAAAGAGCTGCTGTTAATATTTGTGCATATTGGGGTCCTTTTCTGTTTTCTTTGATTTCTCTTGCCTATAGGCCTAGTGATGAAATCATTAGGTCAAAGGGTATACAGAGTTTGGTGACTTTTTCCATCTAGTTTCAAATTGCTTTCCAGAATAGTTAGACCAATTCACAGCTCTACTAACAGTGAGTTAGGGTGCCTGTCTTCCCATAGCTCCTCCAACAGCTGCCATCTTCCTTTTTTTGTCATTTTTGTCAATCTAATGAATATAAGATGGAGCCTCAAATTTGAAGGTTTTTTTGAGAAGTGAGTTTTGATACCCATGACATTTTATTTATTTATTCACCTTAATTTGAAAATTTTGCACACCATAACAATGCTTTCCTTATCAAAGTAATATTATTATGCTTTCGTTTACTTCTTCCCCTCCATGGATGATATTTTCATTACATTTTTGGCTATGCTAACAATAAATATAATTTATAATACTACTCATTTGATGAGACAAAAATATACAGGACAAAAAGCCAAGATCAATGGTAAAATAAACCAAAAATAATAAACTCAAAGTCTAAATTCTATTAGTAATGGTACTTCAGGCCACCATCCCCCTTCCCCCCCTCACTCTCTAACCTCCACTTGCTTGGAATTGATCTAGAAATTCAGTTCACCTCACCAAATATTTATTGGGCATCTAGCATGTATCTAAGACTGATTCTGTGGGGGTATGAAAAAACAGGAACATATAATCCCTGCCCTTAATGAGGTTGGGTCAAAAAGATTTACATATATAAAACAACTTGAGAACTATATATATATCGACTGAAATATTCATTTAAGTAAAGACAATGGCCAAAATATATGGTGAGGTTAGTGCTACAGCTGGCCAGAAAGAGGATAGACTCATTGAAGAGTAGGATTTGAGCTGAACTTTGAAGGATGGTAGGATAAGGAGGAGTGAGGATATTCCAGGCCAGTAGAAAGAAACACATCATGGGGGCTGGATAAATGTGGCATGTTTGGGGTAGGAGAACTATGAAAACTTGGGGCTAGAGTAAAAGATTCATGCAGGGGAGTAATGGGAGATAAGGAACAGGATTCAACCCTAGAACCCTGAGGAAGTGGTATAGCCAACCTTGTTTGGGAACTCAACTGGTCTATTAGAGTGGAGTTGGGCAAAGAATGCACCCAAGTTTACATTGTTATAATATCCTTTACCATTTACCTATTGGGGTTGGCTCTTGTTCTTATATATTTGAGTAAGTTCCTTATATTTTTGGATATCAGAACTTTATCAAGTTTATTAGAAATTTGCTGCAAAAAAATGTATTTCCCAGCTAATTTCTTCCCTTCTAATTTTAACTGAATTGGTTTTGACTGTACAAAAACCTTTTGATTTTATGTAATCAAAATTGTCCATTTAATTTTCCATGATCTTCTCTATCCCTTGTTTGATCATGAATTCTTTCCCTATCCATGATTGCTCATGGTATTTCCTTCCTCACTCCTCTAACTTTTTAATGATATGATTTTTTATATAGAGATCATATATCCATTTGGAGCTTATCTTGGAATATGGTATGAGTTTTGGTCTAAACCTAATTTCTGCCAGAATGCTTTCTGGTTTTCTCAGCAGTTTTTGTCTAATAGTGAGTCCTTATCCCAGTAGTTGGAATAGTTAACAAAACACTGTGTTATTATGTTCATTTGTTCCTATGTGTCATGTACTCAATCTGTTTCACTGATGAACTTTTCAATATTCAATATTTTAACCAGTATGAAATCATTTTGATGATTACTACTTTGCAGTATGCTCTGAGATCTGATACCGGTAAGCTCTTTTCCTTCTCACTATTTTTTTAGATATTTTCTTTGAGATTCTTGCTTTATTATTCCTCCAAATGATTTTTTTTAAATTTCTAGCTCTAAAAATAATCCTTTGGCAGTGTGATTGGTGTAGAACAGAATATGTATATTGATTTAGTGTAACTGGGGATCTGGCCAATGAGGGCTCCGTTCTCAGAGCATGTGTGGGAGTTCGACCTGTTTCCAGTCCCAAGGGAGCCTTAAAGATCCCGTTCCCAGAAACCCTGGATGACATGTAAGAGAGGGATTTAGCTCTATAGTGCAAAGTATGTGCAAGTGTTCTCTTGCTGTTTTCTGTCCACTGAGTGGTGAAAAAAAAAAGCCTTTGACTGGCAATTGAATGTGCAAACAAAAGGCACTAAGAAGTTATTTTAATCTCTCTTTTCTGGTGGTGATCCATTAAGGCACAACATAAATCTGTGAGTAGGCAAGGCCTCTCTCCCTACCCAAGTACCACATGGCCTGGAACACCTGGCCCCTATGTTGCTTCTGTTCATGTTGTACCTTTTCTTTCTATTCTTAGGTAAAGGACAATTAGAGACAGAATCACCTTTGTGAGCTTCAAAAGGTCAGAAGAACCAACAGAGTTGGGGCCAGCCATGGCCACTGCGGCACAGAGGAGAAACCTGCTTGGCCTAGCCAAGCGGTGAATCAACTCTACAGCTGAGACCCCAAGTCCTACGAGTAAGGGTGTGATTTTGTTGTCTATGCTGCATTCAGAAGTGAACTTGGTGGGGTGCTCTGTTGTGAGGAGCTGGGCCACTCAATTACATACATTCAAGGATTTCCATTTCCAGCCTCCATGGAGGCTGGCAATATGTAGAGCCCCTTGCACAGGTTATAAGAACTGGATCCTCATTGGTTAGATCTCCTCCCATTACCTTAAGTTGTATAATCACTTTTTATTATTAGTTCAGCCCAACCATGAGCAACTAATATCTCTCTATTTAGGTCTATCTTAATTGTTGTAAAGCATTTTAGTGATATCCATATAATTTCTGTATATGTACCTTGGTAAGTGAATTCCAAATATTTTATACATTCTATAGTTATTTGGAATGGAATTTTTCTATCCTTTACTTTTAGCTTTTGTTGGTTATATATAGAAAAGGCCAATGATTTGTATGGATTTATTTTATAATCTGGTATTTATTTTAATTAGTTTTTTTTTGGTTGACTAGCTGGTGTTCACTAGGTAGATCCTCATATCATTGCAGAAAATTATCATCTTGTTTAAGGCACATAGGTGGCACAGTGGATAGAGCTCTGGGCCTGGAATCAGGAAGACCTGAGTTCAAATGTGGCTCTGTGACCCTGGGCAAGTCACTTCACCTCTGCCTCAGTTTCCCCATCTGTAAAATGGGGATAATAACAATACCTACCTCCAGGGTTGTTGTAAGGATCAAATGAGATAATAGTTGTAAAGAGCTTAACACAGTGCCTGGAACATAGTAGGCCCTATATAAATATTAGCCATTATCATTATCATTATTTATTATTATTTTCCCTTTATCCATGTTTATTCCCTCATTTTCCTTTTATTATCTTATTTCTAGAACTCTATCAAACAGTAGTGGTGATAATTTACATTTTTACTTTATCCCTGATCTTATAGAAGAGGTCCCTTTCTTCATTACAAATAAAGCCGGCTTGTGTTTTAGATAGATACTATTTATCATATTAAGGAAAGGTCCATTTATTCCAATGCTTTCATTTTTTAAAAACAGAAATGGATGTTTTGTTGTTAATATGGTATATTATAGGGATAGTTTCATAATACTGAACCAACCTTTTTCCCCTAGTATAAATCCAACCTGGTCATAGCGTGTAATTTTTTGATTTGCCATTGTAGTCTCCTTCTTGCTTTATCCTCTTCTATCATCATCATCAAACATTCATTGAATATCTATTATGTATGCTAGAGGTTTCAAATGCAGACAAGTATCAGAAAGAATTCCTGAACAGAAACAAAGTCCCCATACACAACAAGATATTTTCAGCAGCATTTTTTGTAATAGCAAAGAACTAGAAACAAAGAGGTCTCCCATTATTTAGGGGAATTGCTAAACAATTTGAGGTACAGGAATCTAATGCAATACTATTCTGCTCTAAAAATATAATGGATACGGTGCTTGCAAAGAAACATGAGAAGATTTCTATGAATTGATACAAAGTGAAGGAAGTAGAACCAAGAAGGCAATGCATGTAACTATGACAGGGACATTGATCTCTAATAATGAGGAGAGTTCCACACCAACGGGCTTTGGGACTGGGGTAGCATTCATCCCCTGGCTCAAAACTCATTGCAGTCCTTGCAAATATCAACTGGAACAGGTACACAAGAATCGGCACTTTAAAACAACAAGGTTGATTTTCCTGGAGTCCCAGGTAACCCACCTTTGTACCATTGACATTAAAATAAAGAAATGCACATGAACAGTGTATGTGTACTGTAGACATGGAACAAAACTAAGCATCCTCAGGGAGAATAGTACAGTGGCACCATGTCTAACTATGTACAGGACATAACATATACATACTTCAAAAGTATGTGCACAGAGTACATGGCAATCAATCAATCAAAAGCGATAAGCATGGCTAACTAACGAAGCAAAGTTAGCTAGCTAACTACAACACAAACACCTACCAATAGCCTACATAGAAATACAACTTATCTATAATCAGCAGAATATGTGTAAAACAATTAACAACAAACATTACTATAGCAGTAACATAACACAAAACGGAGTCAAAATTTAAAAACCAGCAAATTCAAATATACAATTCACATGTATAGAGCAAATATATGTAGTTACATGCAAGGCACTTTTCACAGGGTAAGCTCCAGTATCATTGCCTAGGTAACATGTGTAACTGTACCTTCAGGTTTGCCTGTAACATCATAACTTGGGCTACTTATGGCTCTAATAGACCTCGTTCTCCTATCATGGACTGATCTCACTACTCCTATACCAGAGTTAGTAGTTGGTGTGGGCTGACCATCATGATCATTATAGACTTGTGTGTCTACACCTGAACTGGCTGCCACGTCAGGTTGGCTATCAGTGTGTTCAGCTTTATAGATTAAATCTGTACCCCTGGAGTCCCTACAGTAGCAGTTTTAGACAGGAAGGGAGTTGCCTCTGGATTCAATTCTCCTGCCCTGTAAAAAGACACAGTTTAGTGTCTACATCTGGGTCAGAAAGTCTTTGTACAGCTGCTTAACAGCCTCTTTTCCTCAGCCCTTACCTAGTTGGTGAGAGTCCATCAGTTCTTCCCCCTTGTCCATGAGAAAGCCTAACTAATTCTCCTATGGACAATAGGTGGTTTCTAGGGGCCAATAGGACCCCTTCCATTTCCTGGGGCTATTTTCTAAACAGATACGTTGCTCAGTTTCTCAAACTGGCAAATTCCATCTGGACAAATGACAGTAGTCTTTTCCTTGTCTTCTTAAGACATAGGAATCTGAGAGTATCCACTATGCAAGTCCAAGACTGAAAAACACTGGCTGTCTAGCAAATAATGCTTGGCATCTTAAACTCATGGCATAGTGTACTGGCCGCATTAGCACATTTGATCAAAGTTTGGGAAGCAAAAAATATTAATATGTATTTCCATATTTCTTAGGTGCCATCACTAAGGTGATGGATGCATGAGGCCTTCTGGATTCTGTGCTGATGCCACTAACCAGCCTTTCTTTGAAATGGTTTCTAAGATCTTCTATCACAGACTAGATCTCCCCCTGAATGGTTGGGAATTAGTGATCTGGATTCTGCAGGGTGCACATCCCACAACCCTCTCATGCAATGAGAACACATATTCTCTTGCTGAGTTCCAGTTCTAACTTATCCCTCCTCTCCTGTGGTCTGCAAAGTCAAATACCTCAGGATCCAGCTTCAAGGGTGAACAGCTGGGTCTCCTGTGATATTCACTGGGACCTCTTGCCTCTCTCCTCTTGTGAGCCTCTGCACAATCAGCATGAATAGGCAAAGTGCACAGTACTGAGTCCCAGCCTGTTGCTTGCAGTATCCTGCTAGAATTTTGAAAAGACCAGGATTAATTCCAATCAACAGTGACACTCCAGTGAGTGTTGTGAGGGTGTGAACATACTAGAGACAAAGTATCTCCTTTTTCTGTTGACGCCAAAAACTTCTTGGGAAATTTCAAACTCACCTGGATGTATCCCAGATATGGATAGTTTTTATCACTTAAACCATCAAAATCTGGTAAACATGCCCTCTATGTATAGGAAAGGCAGTCATTTTATTGATGGCAGGAATTCAGGACAAGAATTCACCAGTACCTTTCAGTTTTGCTAAGTGAAACTCAAAGGATGATTTATATGGCCCACAAGGGAATTGATGGAGTTGAAGGAACTGAAAAGAATTTTCTCACCCTAAGGCAAATAGTAGACTGAGTTTAGGTAACTAGCTGAGGCAAGAGCAAAGGATTGGTAAAGAAAATTTGGAGCTAAGCCTGAGGGTGTCTACAGGCTTTTTCTGGCTGAGTAAGACTGGATAGATTTTTTTTAATGGAGGGAGGAGGAAAAGAAAGGAAGGAAGGAAGAAAGGAAGAAAGGAAAGGAGGGAAGGAGAGAGGGAGGGGGAGGAAGGGAAGGAAGGAAAGGAGAAAGAAAGGAGGAAGAAAGGAAGAAAGAAAAAGTGAGAAAAAAGAAGTAAGGAGAGAGAGAGAGAGAGGTAGAGAGGGAGGGAGAGAGAACAACAACAACAACAAAAAAGCTGAAATAGCCTTCAGGCTAACACTAACTATAATCCTTCTCCTACAAGTGGTTCCATAGCCACATATATTTCCTCCATATGTTATCTCCTTACTGGTCGTGTGGTGAATTAGGAGAGGGATGGGGAAAGAGTATAGCATTTGTGGGGAAGAATTTCACTTGTTATTTATTTTACTGTTCTTTTTGACTCAATGTCTTTTGCTTTGAATTAATGTCTTCTAGTTGGTCTGATAAGAGAAATGTCAGTGTGGGGTTCATGAGCTATGTCCTTCCTGAAATGTGGCAACCCAAACTGAACCCAGCACTTGTGTTATGTAGACTATTACTTCAGTTGTCATCTTATGCTTGTTGATTCACATTTAGCCTGAGGTCCATTAAGATTCCCAGCTTTTTTGAAATTCTTTTCCAGCCATACTTCCTTCATTCCCCTGCTAATTAACCCTTGCAGTTATTTTTTTAACCAAAGTGTAGGATGCAACTTTTATTCCTATTATCTCACTGAGTCAGTCATCCGTTATTAGTACATATGTGTTAGATAGGTACTGCAGATGGACAACTGGATCCAGACCTCAATAACAAAAAGAGAACAAGCTGGATTCTATTTGGCAAGTAGCAGAATTTTCAGTGATTCCCAAGCTGCTCCTGAAAACTAAAACCCATCTCTTTAGTACATTCTTTTAGTAGTGTTATGTGGCTGGGAACCATGAAATATCACCATCTCTGAAGAATCAACATTGTGGGAAATCCAAAAGGAAATGGGGGAACAAATAGATGGGGGCAAAATGCAGCATAATACCAATGATGACTTGTGTGCTAGAAGTGGTATAAAAGATATCATCCTGGCAATGCATGATGAGAAAAGCAGAGAGGATGATCATGTACCAAGAAAAAGGAATAAAAGATGGATTCTGCAAGAGCCAAGAGCCACACTGGCATTCACAGAACATTAAAGGACCTGAGGCAAAGACCTTTGATATATTCGGAAGATCTGCTATGGAGAATTTTGGGGAGGGCATGGATAAGTTCCTGGTACACAGTAGGCACTTAATAAATGCTTGTTAAATGACCGATTGATAAGAATACTCGGAATGAGGTTTGTACCTTCTAATTATTGAAATGATACCTTTTGAGTTTATACACGCATTGATAAAGTCTTAAGTCTAGCGATGCAAATGTAAAGGGTCAGCAGTACCTCAGAAAAGAACTAGGTGGCTGGAGTCAGCTGGAACTGAGTTCAATTCTAGCCTCAGACATTACCAGCTGTGTGAGCCTAAGCAAGTCACTTAACCTCCAGCAGTCTGTTTCCTCATTTGTAAAAAGAGGAAAGAGTTTAATTCTCTGTACTTGTATTCCCAGTGCCTCCCAGAGTCGTTGGAAAAATAAAAATGAAAACAATATCTGTAAAGCACTTTGCAAACTTTAAAGTGCTATATAAATGTTGCCATTGACGTTACTCTAAGGTTTTATTCTCATTTTCTTGGCAGTTTCTTTTTGGGTTTTTTTCCCCTTTCGACAACCCTTCCCTTGTGAAAATAAACCATTGCTAACGAATCACGAAGAGCATTTATTTCTCCAGCCACCAGGAGGGGCGTGTGAGCAATGACAGAAGGCAAAGTGCTATCCTTGGAATCTAGAAAGGGGTCAAATCCTTCCCCTGATACTTAGTAGCTGTATTAATTCACTTGGTCGACCTCCCCTGATACTTAGTAGCTGTATTAACTCACTTGGTCGACCTTCAATTTCGTCATCTGTAAAACCCAGGAGTGTGTGTGTGGGTGGGGTGGACTGGATGATCTCTAAGGGACCTTCCAGTTCTGAATCTGTGATTCTCTTATTCTCCCAAACTCCAGGCACCATGATAGCTTGCCACCTCTGGTCTCACTGAATCTGGTGCACAAGCAAGAGAAGCCCTCCAGTTCCAAACAGTAGCACAGATTTTTTTTCCTATTCCCCTTGCACTAGGCTGCCCTTTCAGTCATCCAGGCAGAAAGGAGCCAGTTGTTTCTAAGGTGCTCTCAGAATAAAAGCATCTCTTTCTCTCAGACTTTCTGGCTCACGGTTAATGTGAGTCTTGTGTATGATCCAGACTAATGGGCACTCCGCAACGTTACGAAAACAACACTGTGTCTTTCTTCAGTTCTGGTCCTCGATCTCAGCTTATGCTGAGGGGAAAAGCTACCTATCCCTTTAAAGAAAGGGATCTTCTCTGTGTGTGCATTCAGTAACCAAGACTGCACAAAGCTGGATGACCATCAAGTTGAGATGGGAAAAATACAAAACAAGGAACCAGAAACCCAGCCCTCCCTCCCCCATCCCAGCTGCTTTGCAGAGCAGCCAAAGAAGTACAAGTAAGTGAAGGGATTGACTAGCAAACTGGGAAAATGTCTCCTGGAAGGATGGAAAGTGAAAGAGAGGCACTTTTACTGGGCTGATGTTCCTCAACAGCTTTAGGCTTTCTTCCTCCTCTGGGGCTTGTGCCTGGTTAGAACTTAGGCCCAGACTTGTCCTCAGTTCTCAATCCAATCAATTCCACTGTCTCAATCAAAAGTATGTATATATCATCAAGTGTGTATATGCCTATGATATACCAGGAACTGTATTAGGCACTGGGAATACAAGTACAGAGAATTAAAAGATCCCTACTCCCAATGGAAGAGACAAGTACATATAAAAATATATACAGTATAAAGTTAATAACTGCATATATGTATGATATGTATATTTGTATGTACATATATATGCATACACATAAACAAAGTAATTAAATACAAGACAGTTTGGGAGGGAGGGCACTAGCATTTGGGGGATCAGGAAAGGTTTTATCTGGAAGATGGTATCTGAATCGAATCGTTAAGGAAGAGGGGGGACTTTGTGAATAGGAAGTAAGGACTATAGGGCAGCTAGGTGGCTCAGTGGATAGAGTGCTGGAAGTCCTGAGTTCAAATCCAGCCTCAGACACTTACTAGGTGGGTGACCCTAGGCAAGTCACTTAACCCTGTTTGCCTCAGTTTCTTCATCTGTAAAATAAGTTAGAGAAGGAAATGACAAACCACTCCAGTATCTTTGCCAAGAAAACCCCAAATGGGGTTACAAAGAGTCAGACACAACTGAACAACAACGAAGGACTAAGAACATTTCAGGTATCGGAGAGAGCCTGAGATGGAAGAGAGACACAGAAATGGGAGGTGGGAGTGTCATAAGTGAGGAGCCGAGAGTAGGTTGTTTTGGTTAGAGTGTAGGAAGGGGAATAATGCTCTAAGAGTCTGGAAGGGTAGGTTGAGGCCAGGTCATGTAACCGAAATGGCCTTTGTTTTCTTTGAGTGACTCAGCTTACCTCATTGAGCCTCTGGATGCTGTGGCTTGCTCTTCCAGGACAGGAAGTCCAGCCACCATACCAGGAATCAGAACTTCCTGTGTGATGAGTCATGGGGCTGGCTGAGGGGAGGTGTTAGCTCCAGAACCTGGTCTACGCTAGGGGGAGGGGCCAAGTTAAGAACCAATTGGCCCTGGTCATTCAGGCGGTGCTTGATGTTGTCAAAAACTCTATAAGAGGGGAGAGGACAGCTTGAAGCTCTCTCTTTCCTCTTTTGGTTGGTGTGGGAGCAGCGGCAAGCAAGCATGACTCTGGGCCAGCCCTTGCTCTCGGGCCGAGCCCAGATGTTGGTAACTATGAATTGTGTTGGGTCTGTCTGTTGATATTTGTAATTTGTTTGTATTTTGGTTTTGAGGTTCTGGGTGCTGGTTTGTTTTTTCCCCTGAACTAAATGAATGTTTTGAACCTCAGGGTGCTGGTTTTTTCCCCTGAAGTAAGTCAATACATCCGTATTTGGTCTGTCTCTTGATGCTTGTCTGTATGCTCCCCTGAACTAACTGAATGCTAACTGAATGCTGGCGTTTTCCCCTGAACTAAGTGAATGTTGTCTGTATGCTAACTGAATGCTGGATTAAAGTAAGCTGATCAACCCCTTCACCGTGCTTTTCTTGTTTAAGCAGATAAAAAGAACCTGTGCTGCCCCGGCAGCCTCCTGGGTGCTGGCTGTGGGGGAGGGATCTTATGCCCCCACCGAAGCTGCTAGCTGGGTTGTTAAAACAGGTCATAAAGGACATTAAAAGCTAAGCAGAGGATTTTATATTTTATTTTAAAAGGCATGGAAAGCTTCAGGAGTTGATTGAGTAGGGGAGTCACATGTGTAGATCTGCACGTAAGGAATTCTTCTGGCAGCAGCTTGCAGACTGGAGTGATAAGAGATTTGAAATAGAGAGACCAATTAGAGGTTGTTACAATAATCCAAGTGAGATTGAGGATGACCTGAACTAAGGGGGTAGCTAGTGAGTGGAGAAAAGTTGCATTTGAGAGATGTTGTAAAGATAGAAACTTTCCATCCCCTCCTAGGCATCACTCTGCTCCACACATGAACCATCTGTAGTAGAGCACTCAGAATGCTTTATCCTGATTTTCTATCTGAGCTTCATTGTTTTCCCTCTGTAGGTGCATTGTTAACTTCTTCCCAGAAATCCATTCAAGGTCAAGAGCAAGACCACCCAAGCTGGGGAATTCTGAGTAGTCTGCTCAACTCACAGGCAAATACCTCACTACCACATTTCCATTTCAAAGACCCTGTGGGTAGGGAAAGTTTGAGTTATACCAGGGGTCATTTGATGATCAAGAAAATTTATCGGTAGTGGGGACATTTAATGTTGTGTCCCAAGCCTGGGATTTCATCTTCTTGATTCACCAAGAGGAATGGAAGTTGTTAAGTGTAGCCATAGACTAGCCAAACTGCAGCTCCATATTGCATTTAAAGAAGCTGAGAATGTCGGCATGGGAACTTTCTTATCTCCCAGGAACAGCAAATCTTCAGGATTGAGTAGCCTATTTTCTTAACCAAGAACTTATCACAAAGCAGGAATTCTGCACCTATGTAAAAGGGCAGTCCTTCTTGGTTCTAGAAGTTCATGGTCCATTAAGTCTGCACGTCTGGCATCCGTAGTATATACGAGACTTCCTGACACTGGTATGGAGCCTTCGGTGCCCAGGATTCAACCCCTGGAATAAAGGAAGGAGAAAACTGGAAGATTCCCAAATCCCTGGCAGAACATATACATATTAGTCTCTGGTCCTTTCTTTTCTTCTTTACATTGTTGACTTTGTGAAAGCCCTGTTCACTCTGTGTTTTTCTGTCCAGAGTCGGTGTGCCCCAGCATGCTGAGCGTCTTGGGAAGAGAGGACAAAGGAAGCTATAACAAAGTGTCAAAGTACTGCCAGCTGTTTTTGTCTGCCAAGATCTTCTTGTTAAAATTACCTCTGGAGAAATTAAGCTGTCAGCAGAGAAGTCAAAAAGTCATGGAAGCAAAAATTAAACACATTTAGACAGTGTAGTATCATTTTGGGCTTAGAGTCAGAAGACCTGGTTTCAGATTTTCATGCTGTTAAGCTCTGTGACCTTGACTCTGTTCTTTGTCTTTTGAAGAGGACCAATGATATCACAAGGTTATGTCTTGAATCTTGTGTGAATCAGATTGAAGTGAGGCAGAGTTGCACCAAGTCATCAGCCTCACTCTCTCTTCCAGATTCATCCAAGTCCAGTGACAGAATAGATAAAAGTCAGGATGACTGGTGGAGGCCTGGGATACAGTGGATGACCTTGGCATCTTTGATGTCTGACCCAGCTCTAAGGACCCCACAGGGTCTGCTTCAGCGACCTTCATGGCCAACAAAACAAATGGTTCTCATCCACCCATTCTGCCAAGGGAAGTCTTCACATGCTTGGGATAGACACCTCCCCAACTCACCAACAGATTTGAGGCCTGCCAATTACCCTCAACCTGGTTTAGCCTATCTACCAAGAAGGTCTTTTTGGGGTGTGGCTGCTGCACATGCTACAGCTTCTTGGAGCCATAGGTGAGAGCTGGGTAGACACCCAAAGTAGATGATCAGCCCTGAAGAGGGCGGGGCAAGCCCACACACTAATGGTGCTAATCCTCCTGAACACTCTTGGCTCTGTAAGACCTTGGGCAAGTCACTTATAACTTCTCTGAATCTATTTTCTCATCTGTAAAGAAACTGGAATGGAAGAGCTCCAAGGTTTCTTCCAGCCTTAAGTCCTATAATCTATGGCAGGGCTGCCCAACCTTAGGTTTTTATTGAAACAATAGACAATATATTTTGATTTGCCATTTCAGTGAGAGAGCTCTGAAGTAGCAGGCTTTGTTTACTAAAGCATTTATATAAATTTATATGCTTGTAGGTGTGCCCACATAAATGCATAAATTGCACTTCGGGGTGCATTCCGAGGGCTGCGTTTTGGACAGCCCTGAGCTATGATATACAAATGTCTGATATCTTAGACAAAATGTCCAGATTTTTTTTTTTACCATTTTGACAAATGATACTTAATCGAAGCCACCCTTTCCAGGCTTATCACACATCACTGCTTTTCACATACTCTCCATTCCAGGACACTTGCCTATTTGCTGTTCCTGACACAAGACAGTCTATCTCTCACCACCATATAGTTGTACCAGGCTCTCTGCAGTGCCTAGAATGCACTTCCCCTCCCCCCTTTGCCTCTTAGGCTCCCTAGTTTCCTTCAAAGCTCAACTCAAGCTTCACATCCTACCTGGAGTTTTTCCTGATCCCAGAAACTGGTAGTGCCTTCCCCCACCTCCAGCGGTGGGGGTAACTTTAACAACGGACTAACATAACAATGTATGCCTGGCATTCTTTTAAGTTTAATCAGCATTATTAACATTTTCTCAATTACTCTCTTCAGTTTAGAAAATTTTTTTTGTTTTTTTGGCAGGGCAATTGGAGTTAAGTGACTTGCCAAGGTCACACAGCTAGTACGTATGTCAAGTGTCTGAGGTCACATTTGAACTCAGATCCTCCTGACTCCAGGGCCGGTGCTCTATTCACTGCACCACCTAGCTGCCCCATAAGTTTAGACAATCAATAAAACAGTAAGTTAAGCCCTGATTGTTAGCATTTGCCAATTTGGGAAGGGTAAATGCTCACACAGAAAATCTAACAATTGCCTCTCACCAGCCAGTTTGAGCTGCCTCTAGGGCACCCCTGCCCTACCCTTGTATACACACACACACACACACACACACGTGCATACATATATGTATGTGTGTATGTGAAGAGGTTAAGCAAAACGATGATAGGTAGTGAACCATACGTTTCTAGGGGTGCTCGTGACCCCAAAATACCTACATGCCGGGTCCTGCCAAAAGAATTCGACTCAAGCCTTCTCAGCCAAGGGAAAAGACAAAGTTTATTAAGGATTCACCACAATAGGTTGTCTTAAGAAATCCCACCCTTTGTGACACCTGTTTTCACAGGCGGGCCCTGAGCCCCCTCATGGAGGCAAGATGGAGATTACATGCACAAAGATTGTGGGAGGGATTGAGGGGTGGTCTGGGGTAACTCCTCGGAGGCAGGATTATTTTCATTTGTCTGTGTATTCCCAATCTAGAACAGTGCCTAGAATATAGTAAGTCCTTAATAAATGCCTATCATTTGATAGACTGAAGCCTATTTCTGTCAGGCTCACAGAAAACCTGATGTATATGGTGGGTGTGAGTATTGGCAGAAGGTGGGAAGGGAAGGGGAAGAGAATAAGTATTTATAATAGAAGCCACTACCTGCCAGGCACGGCGCCAAGTGCTTTACATATATGATCTCATTTGATCCTTACAACAAACCTTCGAGGTAAGTGCTATCATCATCTCCATTTTACAGTTGAGAAAAAGGAGGCAAACAGAGGTTTTGACTTGTTCGCGCAAAGTCACACAGCTAGTAAGTGTCTGAGGACAGATTTGAATTCAATTATTGCTGACTCCAGGCCTAGCATTTTATCCCCACTGTGTTTACCTAGCTGGAAAAAAAAAAGAATATTCACAGCAGATGAAGCCACCAGACCCCATGTCCCAAGGACACTCCTCAGAATGTCTTTCCTTGCATGCCACCATTTTCCACTACACACACACGAACACGCACACAGCAAAAGTTTTCTAGACTTTACAAGGAAGCTGCTTAGTAATTCCCCACTGGGGCAAAGGTGAGGTGTGTCCAGGAAGCTACCTAGCCTTGGTTTTGGGGCTGGGAGCAGGAGTAGACATGGGGAAGACCGGAGGAAGAGAGAAAGAGATTGAGGAAAGGGAGGGGAGAGAAGGATCAGTAGGAGGGAGGGAAGGAGAAGGGGAAGAGGAGGAAGGGTAGGTAGGAGGGAGTAGAGAAGAGAAAGTAGGTGACTGGAGGAAGAGGGGAGGAGGAGGAGGGATAGGCTGAAGGTAGGAGAGCAGTGAATGGAGGAGGAGAGGAAGGAGGAAGGGTAGGTAGGAGAGAGAGGAGGAAGAGAAGGGAAAGGAGGAGGCAGTAGAGAAGGAGGGATGAGGGGGTAGAGGAGGAGGACAGAAGAGAGGAGAAGGGTGTAGAAAAGGAGAGATAGGTAGGAGGGAGATGAGGAATGAGTGAAGGAGGAGGGGGAGAAGAGGAGAGAGACACAAGAAGGGCATAAAGAAAGAAGGATAAGTAGGAGGGAGGTGATGAAGAAGTTGAGGAGAAGGGAGAAGAGAGGGAGGAGGAGTAGGAGAGCATAAAGAAGGAGGGATAGGTAGGAAGGAGAAGGGAGAAGAGGAGAGAGAGGGGGAGGAGGGCATAAAGAGGGATAGGTAGGAGGGAGATGAGGGAGGAGAGGGAGGAGGGAGATGAGGAAAGAGTGAGGAGGAGGAGGGGTTGGGAAGGAGAGAGATTGGTAGGAAGGAGAGGAGGAGGGGTGGAGGGGGACAGAAATGGGTCACTGCTTGGGGCTGGCCAGGGCAACTGCTGCGCTTGAACTTTTATTCCAGCAACAAATCTTTCCTCTCGTCCCCAATGACCCAGATGAACTGACCTTCCTACAGTAATAAAGTGCCTGTGTGTATGGGGGGAGGGGGGTGGGTGGAAAATAAGGCTGACTCCACAGCCTTGGGGGGGAGAGTTCTATGGGGAAAGAAGAGAGATCCCCACGTGCCCTTGAGGAGGCAGAGAAGGGGGCGGGTGGGAAGAGGAGGAGAGATGAAAAGCAAGGCAGAGACTTGGCCAAAGCTCCTCGCTGTCCACCTGCCAACATTTCCCATCCTCCGCTAACTCTTCACATTGCTTCCGCGGTTTCACACATTCTTCCTTCAGATAGGGGGTTCTTAGTCTTTCTGGTATGGAGGACCCCCTTAGCAATCAGCAGACCCCTCAGAATCATGTTTTTAAGTGCATAAAGTAAAATACACAGGATTACAAAGGAAAACAATTACAGTGAAATAAAAGTTATCAAAAAATTTTAAAAACAATTTTTTGAAAGATGAAAAGTAAAAGGTTCCCTTTTACTTTTTAGGAGGGAGTTTACAGGGCAGTGGGAATCCGTCCCAGGCTGAGGGGGATTGTCTGGGTCTCTGAATTACCCCTGGCAGCCATTGCTTCCTCCTTCCCCCGAAAACAAAATCTAAAATCCTGCTGCTGAGAGGCAGTGACTTAGTGAATTCTGGGCCTCATCTCCCTTCAAATCCTCTACCCCACCCTGGCCCCTGAGACTTTTCTTCCGTTTTCTTTGGCCAGGTCAGGGGATCAGAATTCTTATTTTTAAGCTGTCAGCAGAGGGCGATCTGGAGCTAAAAAAAAATGACAGGGTCACTTCACCCCTGGGCTGCCTTACTAATGACTTTCAGCTCCAACAACAGAAGCCTGGGTGCTTCACAAAGGAACATTGTCATACAGATTTTCCCCTCCCCATTCCTCAAAGAAAGATCCACCGCTGGTGCCCTCCCTTTCCCCCCCCTCCTCACGTCTACATTCCCGTCATTATCCCCTTCCCTTCCCCCACCACCTCCAGGAAACACCAGGAAATGAATAAGACAAGTCTTCCCAGATGGAGAAAATTGCGTTCTCTGTGGGGTCACATTGCCGGAACTGGAGAGTTCTGATTGGAGACCGCGTGGCTCAGTGGATAGAGCGCTGGTCTGTCAAGTCAATATCTGGGTTGGATAATGCTTGCTTACTGTCTGTATGACCACGGGCAAGTAACTTAATGTTTTGAACCCTCAGCTTCTTCATTTGCAAAATGAGGATAATACCCATGTTCGTTACTTGAAGGTGTTGTTTTGAGGTGCTGTGATATAGTACAAAGTATCCCCAAAAAGTATTGGGACCATTTGAAGTTCTAATAGCTCGGAAGGGCACTGAGACTTTGGGGACAGGCTGTGTATTTAAGTGCTTGATACGTGTCAGTTCTTCATACTAAATGCTCATGTAAAGGTTAGTGCGAGATCGGGGTGGTGGGGAGGTGGGCAACCTCCTCAAAGCACACTCCAGCTTGGTGCAGTGAGGGAGCAGAATTCAAATCCTGTTTCAGACACTTACTCCCAGAGTGACCCTGGGCAAGTGACAATGAAGCTCTCCAGCTCTCACTTTCCTCATCTGGAGAACCCTGGGGTGGGGGTGGGGGTGGACCAGATGATTTCTCAAGCCACTTCTAGTTCCAAATCTGGAGTCCTATAATGCTGGCTTCTCCCTGGAGAAACAATAACCAATTAGCGATGCCAAAAGAGTGGGTTAAAAGACAAAATTGAATAGTAATTTTTTAAAAATACCAAAAGTGTGAGTTAAACTAAGTTGAGTTGTAACAAAAAAATACCCAAAAAGTGTGGGTTAAAAAATAAAATTGAATAATAAAGAAAAATACTAAGTGTGAGTTAAAAAAGTGAATTGAGTTGTTACAAAAATGCAAAAAAGTGGATTAAAAATAGAATTGAACAGTACATAAAATGACTAAAAGTGTGAGTTAAAAACTAAATTGAATTGTACAATTTCTTTTGTAAATTGTAAATCTTAAATTGAATTGTACAAATTCCTTTGTAATTTGCAAAAATACAAAAAAGTGTGGGTTAAAAAATAGAATAGTAAATCAAAGTCTGGGTTGATTTACAGGTGGGTGGGTCATAGGCAAAAGTGTGTAAGAGGGTAAAGGGGGTCATCCTTATGTCTTCATCCTGCACCGAAGTGGTTTTTAAACAGAGAAGGATGGAACTGGAAGAGCAGAGATGGGCTTCGAGAGGATAGGCAGCCCTGCAGGGGGCAATTGTGAGTACTTCAACCAGGGCTGAGAGTATAAACTAGACTTTTGTTGAGAGGACTCGTCTTGGATAATAAGGCTGGTTCCTGATTGACTGTTTCTTTCATCCCATCTGGCTGGGCAACCCATAGTAGGACCCCGTTCCTTAAGCTCTGGAGAGAAGGTGGAGACCATGCATGCATAAGAATGAGCTTTTTCTTCCTGGCCCCAGCTGGGAGCCCCAGACTGTCCCCAGGAACTTTAGATGTGATTATCTAGAGACACACATAATAGAAACTTCCCTGGGTTGCTAGCTTCTTCAATCTCCTCTCAGTACCACCCAGGCCACTGTTGGAGAGAGGAATGCTGGGCTGGCTGAGAGAGACTCCAGTTCCCCCTTGGCAGTTTCAGAAAAGCCATTCTCTCTCTGTTTGAGGGGGCTTTCTGATTGTTTCTATTTATGCTCCCTAGGAAAGTTTGGACTCGGTTTAACCTTAATCAAGGGAAGCCTGTGGTTCACTTCTTACCCTCCCTCTTTGCACGAGTTAAAATCAGTGCAGCCATTGCATTAGCTGTACGCTTTATTGTAAGGATATGCATGCAGAGCGCAAAAGAATAAATAAATGGAAACCAAATGACTTAGCGCTTTCTTTTTGCAGAGAATGATCTCTGAAAAGCAGACAGGAGGCCCTCGTCACTTCACACTTTTCTGCATTAGAGTTTTATCTTCCCAAAGAAACCATGAGCTCTTTGAGGGAAGCGAACTATCAAGTCTGGGGCTTTCTAGTGCTCCTCCACAGCACCAAGCCCCTTGCTTAGATCCAGGCAGGGATTCCACAAATACTTATGGACCTAAATGCCCATTTAATAGAAGGAAAAGTGGAACATAGAGGTTAAATCACTTTCCGAGGGTCACATTCAATTCAATTAACCACATTAATTCAATTAATCCCTACCACGTGCAAGACATTGTGCCAGGCCCCGGAATACAAAGATCAGAACAAAGTAATCTTCCCTGCCCAGAAGCTTGGATGGGTGGGTGGGTGAGCTGGGGCCTGGGGTGGTACAAGGTAACCAAGGAGTGAGCATTATCAAGTGTGGAGATTGGGAAAAGACAGGTGCCACCACTGAGGTGGTATGGAGGTGGAGTGGTCTGCTTGGAAGCAGAACTGAGTGTGAATCCTGCCTCAAATGCTCACTAGCTATATGACTTTGGGCAAGCTGTTTAAACTCCTTCAGCTTCAGTTTAGTTGTCTGTAAAATAGGAATAACAATCGCACCTGCCTCCCAGGAGTGTTGTGAGGATTAAGTGAGATTTTATAATTGCATGTGTGCATATATATACATGTAAACGTATGTGTGTATGTATTTGTGTGGGTATACATGTGTATACTTTACATTATGTCTGTATCCTCATTTGATTATCACAACAACCCTGGAAGGCAGATGCTATGAGTACATGTACACACATATAACACACACATATATAATGTTACATGTTTAATATATACACATATAATACAAACTCTAATAAGTAATAATAGCACCTGCCTCTTAGGGTGCCTTTCTCATTGCAATGCTCTTATTACATATATGCATGTAGACATATATGTAATGATCATACTGTATATATACACAATATATACATATGCATACCCACAAACATATGTAAATATACATAGTATATTTAAATATATTTGAAATACACATGTACATAGGTGTACATATGTTGCTTTGCAAACCTTAATGTGTTGTATACATGTTGGGCATTATTCACTTTATTATTAAGGCTCCCAGTAGGAGATTACACCCACACTGAGCCTTGAAAGAAAACAAGGATCACCAAAGGCCTGGGGATAGCCGTTACCAATGCACTGTGGCAGACGACGGAGCCTTCAGGTCCATGGTAGCTCATGGCACAGCTAAGGACAGAACTCAGATCTCGTGGCACCCAGACTGCCCCTCTCTGTCCTCTATTCCTGCATTCAGTGGTTAGAGAGGAGGGAAGAATGCTTTGCTACTTCTTTCCAAGAGGGCCTGAAATCATCTCAACTTCTTTATCTCTTCCATTTACGCACTATTGGGACTTGAACAGAGGCATTGACAAAAAAGTTAAAGTCCAAACTCAGTCTAGCTTTCAACCTACTTCTCCAGCCTTATCTCACTCCCCTTCATTTGCCCTAACCCTGTAACTGAGGTCTTGATTATAGCAAGAGAAGTAGCCTTGTGTAGTAGAAAGATTTGAATTAAGGAAAGACCTTGGTGCCAAATGAATCCATATTTCCATTCCTTGGCATCCATTTCTTTTTTTGAGGCCCAGCTTAAGTACTGCCTCCTCCATGGCCCTGTCACTTAACTGCCTGAACCATAGAACCTGAGACTTGGAAGAGACCTTGGTGGGGGCCAGCTAGACCACACAATCATAGGCAACAGAGTCCCCACCGTGACATATCCTACAAGTGTCCATCCAGCTCCACTGGAAGATTTCCAAGAAGGGGGATGGATCACCTTTCAAGGCGACCCATTCCATTTCTGGACAGCTTTATAGCAAGTTTTTCCTGACAACAGGCTTAAGTTTGCCTCTTTGTGACTTCTACCCATCATTCCTCAGTTTCCTCATCTACGAAAGGGGGAAGATAACATCCTTCGTGCCCACTTTGTAAGGTTGTTGTAAAGGTCAAGTGAGATCGTGTATTTAAAGAGTTCTATAAACCTTAAAGCAATGGCTTCCAACCTGGGGCAAGGGTTCTTAACCCAGATTGACTTCAGGGAGTCCCTGAACTTTTAATATCTTAACAACTATATTTCAATACAATTTCCTTTGTAATCCTAAGTTTTTATTTTATTCATTTAAGATATTATTCTAAGAAGGGATACAAAGGGGTTCCATGACCAAAAAAGGAGTTAAGAGCCCCTACCCTTGGAGGTATGAGAAGCTTCTCAAGAGATAGAGAAAAATTTTGGTAAATAATTATATTATCCTACTGAAATTTATTTTTCTCCTTATTTTTATGTGCATACATGTGGTAAACTCTAAAATTTATTTCTTTTCATATTCAATATTGGTTATAGAAAGGTATACTAAGGGTCAAAGGGAAATGGGGCCTTAAAAATGTTGGGAATGCCTGCTTTATGATACTACCTAAGTATCAGCTGTTATTTCCCTTTCCAAAACTTTCAGTGACTCCCTAAGATAAGACCAGATGAAAGAAGATAGGATAAAATTCAAATTCCCTAGCTTGGAATTCAAAAGGGAATTCTCATCAAGCAGCCTCAGGTTTTTTTTATTTTGCCACGAAATACAAGGGAAGCTTCTCAGCTAAAAAGATGAGGGAGAAGGAACAACAGACAGGAAGAGAAGGAATGAAATCATTTGCAGCAATGAATCAATTAGGGAGGTATAACAGGATTGCCTTGCCACAGCAGGGACCCAGTTGAGATTACACAACATATATCTCTGATCGATCCCGACATCACAACTTCATTTGGCAGTATGGGAGATGGAGCAAAGGCAGGAGATGGTGGGAGTGAGCCAAGGCTGAGGCTTGGCAAGCAGGATCAGTGACAGGATAAGGGTGCAAAGGATTCAAGAAAAGACAGTACAGAGGTCAAAGGGTCAAGATGGGGAAGGGAGGAGTGTGTAGAGGTCATAGCTTTGGAAAAAACTAAGGGGTTGTGAGGGATGGGAGTTCATTGTGAGAACCAAGAACAGAGTTTGGGATTACAAGGCAGAGGGAGAAGTGGAATGAACTCTTAAGTTCATGAGAGTTTATGAACTCTGAAATTCCATTATCTGATCACGTCAATAGATTGTGATCAGATAATGGAATTTCAGAGTTCATAAAAGAAGAAATAGTGCACTTGTGGGGGATGGCAAGATCAGGACATAACCATCTTTGTATATAGCTGAGGTAGGGTAGAAAAGTAGGTCATGGGAAATCCTTGTATTGCATTCTATTATGTGTATGGAAATGCTCCCTTTATCTGGTATTTGTGAAGTTCAGAATTTTTTAAAAATGTGTGTCCTATGGACTAAATCTTGGACTTTCCTGGAATATTATTGTTTAATTATAGAAAAGCAAATTAGGAGCCTTGTAAGATTCATTCAGGTTTGAAGTCTAAATCTTTCCCCATCATTCTAGGATAAGTAAAGTGCCAGGCCACTGTGCTAAGTGCTAGGAATACAAAGACAGACAAAAAAAAAGCAATCTGCTCTCATGGAGCTCACAGTCTAATTCGAGGAGAGATGGGAGGAGAAAACAGGGAAACAACTATGTATAAGCAAGATGTGTGTGTGTGTGTGTGTGTGTGTGTGTGTTTGTGTGAGTTTTTTAGGTGGTTGTTTGTTTTTAGTACTTTCTCTGTGCTGATTGATTTTCAACCTGTGGCCCTGCGTACCCACCTGCTACAGGATGATAAATGGAAAAAAAACAAACAGATAAAGGGAATTGATGGCTCTTCACACTTTATCTTCCATCAGTCCTGAAGGGGCTTCCACATTCCTGACATACCTATGTGGCTTCAGGGGAGTGTGGGTACCTTTTGTAGGTCATCAAAGGACTGGGGAGAAATTTGTGCCAAAAACATGTACAAGAATTGACCTTATGAAGGGTGGTTTGACCGAGTGGAAGGAACAGGAATGAGCCTACCCAAGAAGACACGTGGGGAAGAGAAAAGCAAGAGCCTCCAGTTTCACTGTTTACCATCTCTTCTAACTAGGAGTAAATTGGACTACTGGGTTGGAGAAGGACATGATCCGATCAAGGAAACAGATAAGGACAGGAAAGAAGGCCAAATATTCTCTTTTCTCAAAGTTTTCCTAGAAAATGGTTAGTTCCTTATAAACATCATATTAAAAAAATGCTCTGAATCACTAATAATAAGAAAAATGCAGATTAAAATTACTCTGAGGCTCCCACTCACACACTTTGGATTGGCCAGGATAACAAAAAAGGAAAATGACATGTGTTGGATGAATTTATGGGAAAACAAACATCTGCGAATTTGTACAGTCATTCTGTAGAGTAACTTGGAACTATCCCAAAAGGGCTATAAGATCATGCATACCTTTTGACCTGGCAATACCATTACCAGGTCTATATCACAAAAGATATAAAAAAACAAAAAGGAAAAGGACCTGTATGTATGAAAATATTTATAGTAGCTCTTTTCTGGTGGCAAAAAATTGGAAATTGAGGGGATGCCCATTGATTGGGGAATGGCTGAACAAATTGTGGTACGTGATTATGATGGAATACTATTGGGCTATAACAAATGACGACCAGAATTCTCTCTGAAAAACCTGGGAATATTTACATGAGCTGATACAAAGTGAAATGTATTGTGTACAAAGTAGCAGCAATATTGTAAGATGATCAGCTGTGAATGACTTAGCTACTCGAGCAATACACTGATCCAAAACAACTCTGAAGGAGTTAGGATGAAAGATGCTATCCATCCCCAGAAAAAGAATTGATAGTGTCTGAATCCTTTTTACCTTTTAGAAGTGTTCTTTCATTTTCCTCCTACCATTCTTAAAAATCATGATTTCTTAGGTGAGTTCATCTCTGATGACTTCTTTAAAATAAGATTTAAAGTAAGATAAGGTAAGTCCTTTTTTCTCTTGCTCTCTTCCTATTTATGACAGTCTTTTTGTGATTCTGTCTCACTGTCTCTCAGCCTCCTCAATAGCTACGTTCTAATCTTGAGAAGGTCTTTGGAAATTTTTTGTATCCTTATTTCCTACATCAAATAAGAGTCAGCCCAAGCTAAATTTGTCCATCTGCCTAAAGTTAAAGAATTTAGAAAATCTAAATTTTCTGTGCATAAGCATTTTTTCTCTTTCTGAAGATGAGTTCCTGAAATTTTTTTTACCATTCTCAGTACTTCTGAGGAAGAAGTACAGGTGATGATAAACAGTCCCTGACCTACGTATTTAAGCTTCGGTATTTGTCCTTCCGGTGAATAGCCTGAATTAATTTATTTAAGTATTGACTGATTTGACCTTCTTGCTGTCTGAGGGATTCTCAAAGGTCTTCTCCAGCACCACAATTCTGCAGCACTGAACTTTCCTAATAGTCCAACTCTCACAGCCATACATTGCTATTGCAAAAAGCATAGCTTTGTGGGCCTTTGTGGGCAAAGGTCCACTCTGCTTGTTAGTATCCTGTACAGATTTGCCATAGCTTTCCTTCCAAGAAGCAAGCATCTTTTAATTTCATGGCTGCAGTCACCATCTGCATTGATCTTTGAGCTCAAAAATACAAAATCTGACACTGCTTCCATTTCCTCACCCTCTCCTTGCCAGGCAGTGATGAGACCAGTTGCCATGATTTTAGGTGGGTTTTTTTGTGTGTGTGTTAAGCTTCAAGACAGCTTTTACACTGTCTTCTTTCACCCTCATCAAGAGGCTTCTTCATTCTTCACTTTCGATCATTTGAGGGTGGGGAGAATACTAACAAAGGGGATTGGGAAAGGCTTCCTGTAGGAGATGACACATTGAGCTTATAATAGCAAGTCAAGGGGCAGAGGTGAGGAGGAAGTACATTTCAGGAATAGAGGAATAACTGCTGGAAAGGCAAGTGGTCAAGGCAAATACTAGGGTGGGACAATTTGGTTGGACCATAGAGGATGTGTTGGTGAGAGGGGAGGGGAAAGCCTAGAAAGGTAGGCTGGAGCCAGATTTTGAACAGCTTTAAATGCCAAATGAAGGAGTCAGTAATCTGGGCTGAATTGTGATGACAAGCAAACCTGGTTCTTAAAATCATAGAAGTAAGAGACTGAAAATTGAAAGGAACCTCAGAGGTCATCTGGTTGAACCTTCCTAATTTTATAAATCAGGAAACTAAGACCTAGAGGAGTAAAGCGATTTGCCCAAGATCATACCTGCATGAGTAGGTGCTCACATAAGCAGGGAACTGTGGCATTGTTTTTCCTTTTACCTTCCTGGATGCGCCATTGCTTTATAGTTTCGTTCATATGTTTACCATTAATGAGAAAAGCTAACGAGCCACTCGGTTTTTAGCTAGATACTAGATGGTGCCTAATTTTCTTCTTGTTATCTTTGGAATATATTTAATGAAAGAAAATTGTCTCCTGCAGGCCTGCCTTATCTCTTGAATTGTTAGAAATATTTGTTGTTTTTTATTTTTTCTTTCTCAATGGGATAGAAGGAATGCAGAAAGGAGAGAAAATAAGCTTGTTAATTGAAAAAAATTAATTAAAAAAGAAAGCAATTTGAGGAAGTTGTACAAATGTATTTTATACATTCAAAATGGAGGGGTTATTGGACATAGAATGAGAATCTGTATTTATTAAATATGCACATTCATAGCATATTGGGATTATTTTTCTATCTTATCTAGCAGGCAGACTCTTTCATATTTGGTTTTCCACTTTAAGTGTCAGGAAACCCTCTTTTCTTCCTGCTCCCTTCCCCCAGCTCTTGTCCTCCAATCCCAGGATGGGGTAGGGCTATTCAGATAGACTGGCAGCTCTCAAATTGAGGAAGGAAAGACAAAACGTGCAACATCTGGCTTCTTTGGAGCAAAACAAAACAAAAAGCCTTCGAACCCAGGAAATCAGAAGGGAGCGTGAAAGCTACAACCCCCTCCCTGAAATATTCAATAGGACATCTTCGATTCTTGGATTGTACCTCTGCTTCTAGGCTTTAGATCTATCCCTGTGATGAAAAGAGTTCACTAAAACACTAGGAAGTAAGAAATTCAGTCAGTCAACTGGCCACCTTCCCTACAATATTTCTTTACTAAAACAAATTGGGAGGATTATTAGCAAATCCATGAACTGTTCTTGTTTATAGTATTTCTATGCTGGTTGTCTAAAGTGAGCTCTCATTTTGTCAGTGCCCTATTGCTCAGAAATAGAAACATAAAAGTTTAGAGCAAGAAAAAAAAATTTAGAGCAAAAAGGAGCTTGACCGATCTTTTAATCCAATCCTTTGTATCTTTACAAATGGAAAAATCAAGGCCCAGAGAAGTAAATGAGTTGCCCACACATAAATGTGTGAATAACTTAAGCCTTTTATTTCCTATCAGGCTACCATCTTTAATCAATTTTTTAGGGAGTGAGTCAGAACCATAAGAAAATTTGGACATAATCTAAACTCCTGAACTTTACAGTAATGAAAGCTTTTATTACGCACATACTTTGTGCCAAGCACTTCCCTAAACCCTAGGGATATAAATATAAGCAAACAAGACAGTCCCTGACCTCTTGAGAAACTCCCATTCTAGAAGGGGAAGACAATCTATTTAGAAGAGTGGTAGCCAAGGAGAAATGTTTTGGTCATGTTTATTAGATTGGTTTTTCCCAGCCTGTGTTGGAGGAACGAGTCTACTAAGTATGATTATAAGGCCATTTGCTTCCTTTCTCTGGGCTTTCAGTTTCTTCCTTGGCAAAACAGAAGGCATAGAGTAGTCCTCTAGTCCTGACAATTGGATCCCCTGTAGGCCTCTTGGAAAACAATGGTAGATGAGAGGGAAGCAGTAAGAGAACTAGAAAGGGTCCCAACTGCCCTACTCCAAGCCCCCTATTCTGGGCATCTCCTTAGCCTAATAGCCCCCATAGGGTCAGCCAATCATACATGCAGAGCTGGAAGGGCTCAGAGGGCATCTAGCCCAACTGCTAAGAGATTTTTATCTTCAATCTCTTTTAAGTCAAATGTCTTAGTCATAGAATCTTCAATTCTTTGGACTGGCCCACCTTTATGGTTTGGTTGTCAGTTCCTGCCTTTCTCTACCTTCTTTCCAACTCCTCAGATGACTTTCTGTCCTGGATCAGTATTCTTGCACCAGCAGCAAACTGGCTTCTCCTCCATATATGCCTCTAGGAATCTAAAGCACCAGCTTTGGGGATATTGAGACTTGAGGAAATGAAAAAGACCAGAGACCTCATACTTCTTAAGGGCAGTGACTGGTTTTTCATCTGTGTATCCCTACACTACTCAGCACTGGCAGGACTTTACCTAGAGATACATAATTGAATTGAATGACCTTAAAACTATACCCAGGATATTCCAGCCAAGAAATTTAATTGAATGAATTCAGGTCAAAGTCCTATTGATGCCTGAGAAAATGAGAATTGTTGCTCTATTTCAGATCTGCTTTAAAAGCAAAGCTTGAAGTCCCAGCTTTTGCTCTTTCATTTCACTTTAACGAAAAGAAAGTTCTTCCTAAGGATTTCCCCCCCTCACCCAACTCCAGTCATTTTTCTCCCCAGCTTTACAGCCTAATACAGTGGCCATGAGGGTGCCAGCTGACCATCTTGCATCACTCTTCTTAGGAAGAAAGTACTCAGCTATAGGAGTTGATCATTAATGAAATTAATCATGAGTACAGTGTTAAGGCAGCAACATAAAGGGGTGTGGTAGTCCCTTAAACTACCCCTGCCCAAACCCTTATAAATGCATATTCTTCTACGCTTTAAGGTCATCTCATTTTCCTGTATCTTTGACTTTTGAATTATAGATTTTCGAAGGTAAAAATCAGATCTGTTCAATTACTGGCACTGCCCCCCCAACACACACACACACACACACACACACACACACACACACACACACACCAGTGTAAAGGAAAGAAGAAAGGGACTCTAAGCATAGCAAAGATAGATTTACCCACATCCTCCAATGAATTGCCAGGCATTTATTAAGTGCATACCACCAGTATTACAAAGTGCAAGGTAAACTGGGAGAAAAATTCATAATAGAATAGTCTCTGCCCTCAAGAAGCTTACCTTCTATGGGGGAGACCACAAACACATAGACGCATATACAAAATATGTTCAACATACATATAAGGTAATTGAGGATGGGAGAAGAAGACAATGGGGGTGGGAGAGAGATCAGACTATATAAAACGTAATGCTTGAGACAACTACTGAACAAAACGAGAGAAAAAGACATGCGTTCTGGCCATGGGGGCCAGTCAACGGGAAGGCATGGAAAGGTGTTAAGGCCAATTTGGCTGGTCTAGTCTGTAGAGTTTGGGAAGGGGAACACATGGTATAATGAGGCTGGAAAGGTAACTTCAATACCTCATCAGGTTTTGAAGAGCTTGGAATGCCCAAGGAGTTTCTATCTGATCCTAGGGATTACAGGAAATCCTTGGAGTTTATTGAGGGGGTGGCATCCACTCACCTTGAGACCTACACTTAAGGAAAATCACCGTCACTTCAGGCCAGCAAAGGCAGTCTGGGAGAAGAGGGAGGAAGCAAAACCTCTCCCCACTCCAATCCATCCATACAGTTGGCCAAGTGATATTCCTAAAGCATAGATAGATCTGACCAGGTCACTCCCCTGCTTAAGAATTTTCAGTAACTCAGTCCTGTCTTTAAGATAAAATACAAGCTCATCTGTTTAGCATTTAAAGGCCTTCACAGTTTGGCTTCAACTTATCTTTCCTGGCTGATCTCACATGAATTCCTATCAGGGACTCTACACTCCATCAGACTAGAATGCTGAATATTCCTAGTACAAGATGTCCCATTCCCCACCTCCATATTTTTGCATAAGCAGTACCCTATATGTGAAACCTTCCTTATCACCTCCACCTCTTGGATTCCAGATCTTTTTAGGACTCAGCCCAAGCTTCATGTCCTACTCAAGGACTTTCTCAGTTCCTCAGGTTCTCAATCCCTCAGTTCCCCACCTCTGAATTGCTTTGTATTTACTTCAGATATATTTATGCATACATCATCGTCTGTGTACGTGCTCACTCCTCCCCTCTAAGAGAATGGAAGTTCTGTAAAGTCAGACTGCTTCAGTTTTTCTTTGTATCCATAGCATCTAGCATAGTAGTGCTTAATAAATGCTTATCTGAATGGAAGAAAAATCAGGACCATCACAATATAGCAATAAACATTAATTAATCACCTACTAGGGGCAGCTAGGTGGAGCAGTGGATAGAGCGCCAGGTCTGAAGTCAGGAAGATTTATCTTCCTGAGTTCAAATCTGGCCTCAGACGCTTTTACTAGCTGTGTGATCCTGGGCAAGTCACCTTACCCTGTTTCCCTCAGTTTCCTCATCTGTAAAATGAGCTGGAGAAGGAAATGGCAAACCACTCTGGTATCTTTGCCAAGAGAATCCCAAGTGGGGTCATGAAGAGTCAGACACAACTGAACAAAACCTATATGCTATGCATTATGCTAAATGCTGAAGGATACAAAAAGAGGCAAAAGACAGGTCTGGTGGGAATTGAGAGCCAAAGAACCTGAGTTTGAATCCTGGCTCTCCACCTGGTAGACTGTGACTTTGGGGTAGTACCTTAACCTCTGTAAGTCTCAGTTTCTACATCTGTAAAACAAGGACAGGCTGATTAGATGACCTCTAAAGCCCTTTCTAGTCCTAAGATAAAGAATGAGTCATCTCTCCCAAAAGAAACACAAAAAAGAGTCTTAATGAAATGATTACATACCTTGTCAGTTTTTCCACAAAAAAAATGATGTTCATGAAAACATTATTAGGGACAGTGAGAGGTGCAGGGGCAATTTAGAATTATCTCCGAAGAGCTGATTGTTAAAATTTTCGTTGTCATCATTTATACCACAGAAATCAGCAAAAGCTACAAATCGAGACTTGATTTCTTGGTTTGTTGATTGTCTAGGTTAAGAAAGTGATGGATAGAATCTCACAAATTAAATTGAAAAGTATGCCTGCGTACATTTTTCTTCCCTCAGAGAGCTGGTTGTTAAACATTTCATAGCACATCACTTTGTGACTGAACCTATTCTTGGCATGGAGATGAGAAGTTGAAGGGATCAAAGACATGAAGATGTCAAGAGTGCGATGAGAAATGAGGTTCAGAGAATAGTCTAGTTTGTCAGTAATTAGGAGCACTATGACAAAGAGAGTGATGTAAGCTGGCCAGGCTCTTCTCCCCACTTCCTTCCTGCTCCCTCCTCACAGTGGAGACATATCTGTAGAAATAGCCAAAGTGATTGGTCAACACTCAAGGTTTAAACAGAATAAATTATACCAATTCCAGAGCGCATCCTGATTTTCTTTCAACTCTTGCATTAATTTTGTGTATGTTAGAGGCAGTAGGTAGCCTAGTGAATAGAGTGCTAGGCCTGGAGTCATGCAAATTCATCTTCCTGAGTTTAAATCTGGCCTCAGACACTTAATGGCTGTGTGACCCTGGGCAAGTCACTTCACTCTGCTTCAGTTTCCTCATCTGTAAAAGGAGCTGGAGAAGGAAATGGCAAACCACTCCAGCGTCTCTGCCAAGAAAACTCCAAATGGGGTCACAAAGAGTCAGACAGAACTGAAACAACTGAACAACAACCAAAAAAGAGGCCATTTGGCATAATAGCCGGAGCTGGCTTCATAGTCAGTAAAATCTGGGTTCAAATTCTGTCTCTGGCACCAATGGACTGTGACCCTGGGCAGGTTACTTAGTCTCTTAGTGTCCTCCCTAGGTCTCTAAGTCAATTCCAGAAAAGGCGGGGATCTGAATTGTGAGGAGATGTTTCTCACCTAGATCTCTGTGCCCCTTCCCCCTAAGAACCCAGAGTTCTCAGCACTCTCACCAATGTCCCCATCTTCCCCTCCACCCCCCCCCCCAAAAAAAAAACCCTCTCCAGGAAAGTTTGGAAACACAGTGACATTAAAATCCCTTGGCAGTCCCAGTTCCAAAGAAATTTGCATTTTGGTAGGAATCAAAAGATAAAGCAAAAGGAGTGAAGCTCTAATTTAGACAGGATTTCTGGCATCAGACTCCAGGTCATAGCGATAATTTGGTGGGGGTAGGGAAACCTTCACATTTCTCTGAGATGGCACATGTCAAGGATTGGTCCCTATAGCTATTCCTTTTAATGGCTTCAAATTCCTCTTTTAGGATGTTATGCAGGAGCTCGGTTATCAGCCATGACATCTGTGCATTCCTTTTCCTTCATCTCACATCCCCACCCCCAAGGGATTTGATGTATCATCATCATCATCATCAAATTGACTGGATGTTTGGCATCATGTAGAAAACAGTCTGAGTGTGACAAAAACAGGATTTGGAGAAGTGGGAGGAGAAAGAGAGTGGAGAAAGAGAGGAAATGAGGGAATGACTTGTAAATATTTTTGCATTTGATCAGTGGGCTGTCATTGAATGTCACCTAGGGGGCATTCTGGGAAAGTTTATAATTTAATAAAATGAAAAGAAGGGTAATAAAAATGCACATCTATATAGCACTTTAAAGGTTTACAAAACAAATTTGCAAATTCCGGGACAATATTCAGGTAATACAAATGCGGAAGAGGGGAAACAGAGGCAAAGGCAACCAGTTGGGGCAGCTGGTAGATGTTATTTCTTCTCGGGAGCCCGTTGCTTGTTTATTTCATTTATCCTTCTAAAAACAGTCCTGAAAGAGGAGGAGTGTTTCTTCCCATTTTTTAAATAAGAAACTGAGGTTTAATAGAAGACCCCAGAGTTTCTGGTCCCCAAACTTCTTCATAGTTCACTGGTGTTGCCCATCTGTTTGTTCTCCTCTCTCTTTGATGGCTATGGAGACATGTTGGAATGGATTCTGAGGACCTCTCCTCTGAATAGCAGCGACACCAGGTCCCTAGGTTTGTGCTGGAGTCATCAATCTCTTTGAGCCTTCTCACAAAAGGGAACTAGAAGGTGACAAAGGGGCAGCCCGGGAAGCTTTGTTCCCAAAGAGGCTTACTGTAAAGTGAAATTACCCCAAAGGTTTTTGTCCTGTTCCTCCTCCTCTTCTTCCATTTTCTCAAGGACTAGGGATAGTTTGTCTCCTTTTTCTCTGCTGGTTCCCATCATGTCAGCTGTTTTGCATGAAAGGACTGCACTGAGGGGAGGGTAGGCCTATTTCTGATGTAACATCCTGACCTGGTCTGTATACCCAGGACATCATCCTTTAAATGAAAAGGGGGTGAAGGGAGTGTATATGTGTCTGTTGGAGGGAGGTGCTGACAGGGAAAGGCAGGGAGAGACAGAAAGAGAAAGGAAAACATACTCCCAACCAGTCATTTATTACTATAGCACTAGGGGAACCCTAAATGACAAAGAATTAAAAAAAAAAGTAAAGAATGCTGGTAACTTGCCAGGTTTTCTGTTCTTGGCTGTCTAAAGCAGGAAAACTGGAACAAGAATCAGTTAGTCAACAATATTTATGGAACATAAGCTAATCATCAGGCTTACATTAGACCAGGTAGAATCAAATTTCAAGTTGCTGTTCTGTTTGGTGATACCCACCCTCCCCTTCCCACCCCACCTCCCAAAGCTGCCTTGCATTTTAATAAAATTAACTTCACATTTGCAGAGGGCTTTAAAGTTACAAAAAGCTGAATAGATTTGCCCCCTTAATAGGATGTTTTCCTTAATGTTAGTACTTTCCATCTGTTGATGATCTCCAATTTGTCTCTCATATGTATGTATGTATGCACATATGTATGTATATATATGTGAGTGTATGTCTCTATCTCATTTGTTTATAGTTGTTTGTTGTTTCCCCCAATTTGTTGTTTATCGAGCAGGGACAGTCTTTTGTCTTTCTTTGTATCCCCAGAACTTAGCACCTTGCCTGACACACAGTAGGTGTTTAACGTTTATTAACTGACTGACAAAAGTTCTCACAAATACATCTCGTCTCATTTGTTTTAGGTACACCTGTCTATGTACCTATTGGCGCCCTCCTTAGAATGCCCTTCTTGAGGGCAAGAGATTGTTTGTGTACCTAGCCTGGGCCATAGTAGGTGTTTAATAAATACTTAGTTGCTTTATTGATCTAGTTCGGGGGTAGAGAACCTGAGGCCTCGAGGCCACATGTGACCTTCTAGATCCTTGGATTCAGTCTTTTGACTGAGTCCAAGTTTTATAGAACAAATCCTTTTATTAAGGGGATTTGTTCTGTGAAGTTTGGATTCAGTCAAAGGGCCACATTTGAGGACCTAGAGGACCTCGAGGCCGAAGGTTCCCCACCCCTGGTCTAGATTATTGTTACAACAACTCTGGGAAGTACTGCTAATGTTACTTTTTCCATTTAACAGAAGAAGGAATTGTGGCTCCCAAGGCCAAGATGTGATTTAACTCAAGATGGACATGGATGCTTCAAATCCCACATTCATCCCACTGAATCACAGATCTCTCCTACTATATATTTTTAACTAAGGGAGCTCTTCTGTTTATTCTTTAGGCTTTCCTTTCCGTATTCTCTTCCACATCTTTCTCTTCAGCTAGAAAAAAAAAGGGAGCCAGAATGAAGTACCAATGTCTAAATGGTCTGTGCCGCATAAACTAAGGGCCAGGGAGACCAAAGGCTCTACCAAAAGTTGCATAGTCATGTATTAGCCAAACTGGAACTGATATTCAAGTCTTTCTTGATTTTCCTTTGGCGTTCTTTCTGCTGCATGTATCTGTGTTTTTTGTTTTGTGTGCTAAGCTTATTTTTGTTTTTAAATTTTTTTTTGGAGGGGGAAAGGCAGGGCAATGGGGGTTAGGTGACTTGCCCAAAGTCACACAGCTAGTAAGTGTGTCAAGTGTCTGAGGTCGGATTTGAACTCAGGTCCTCCTGTCTCCAGGCTCAGTGCTCTATGCCACCTAGCTGCCCCCGTTAAGCTTTTTTTAAAAGTGATTTTAGCAAGTGGTTTTAAAGTGATTCGAAGTGATTTTAAAAAGACTTGCTGTTCTAAGGACTAAGGGTTTCTCTTTTCCTTTCTCTAAAACAATTTTTTTACTCTGAAATTAGATATCAAAAAAGGGGTTTTTCCATACATCAGAACACAGAAAAGGAGATTCTACTGAAATTGTAAATCTCCATTTCACACTGCTTGCTTGGGGAAAAAAAAACATAAATAAATTCTACACATTACTTTTAAAACTCTCTTGCTTGTCTGTTTCCTTTGGACCTTCCGTTCTCTTCAGTTCTGTTCTGTGCATCTAAAAAAATGTCAAAATGCCCCCTTTTTTTGCATCAATATTGTTAAATCCCTTCCCCACCCCACCCCGATTAACCTAAAATAAGAAAGGAAACTCTTATAACAAATAAACATAATCAAGCAAAATGAATGAATAAACACCATGTACCAAAATGCATGTCTCTAGACCTTGTGTCCATCACCTGTCAGGAAGTTTTTCCCCTTATTTTTAGGGAGGATAATTGAGAATTCTTTCTCAGACAACTATACGTGACTGGAGTGCAGAAAACCCCTGGTAAAAAAACTTCTCCTTTAAGGGATCTCTCTGCATTTAAGGAGGTTCGTAATAGCCAGCATTTTTTTCATAACAGAATTATCTGTGAGAAGGTCTCAAAGAATGTTTCAAAGCCTAGATAGAGCATCTCACAGCCTGAGGGAGTGCTTTTCCTCCAGTAGCTTTCAAAAACCCACAAGGGGGGTTGTTTCAAGGCCAGAGTCCTCACAGTCTGCCCAGCAGCACACCAGCTGGCTCCCTGCTGGTCCCAGTTGGCACCAGGAAAAGTTTGGTAATTCCCATCAAGAGGAGGCACAGTTCTTAGCAGGGAGTTGGATGCTGGTTGGGGCAGGGGAAGTCTCCATGTTATTTTATGTCTTTGGGATGTCAAACAGTAAGTGGCTTAAATTAGTCCAACCAATTATATGTCATCTTGTAAATCTTTAACTTATCAGGGGCTTCAGAGTCCACCTAGTCCAACCAATAACTAACCAAGCACCCCTCTTCTACAAAATCTCCAGCAAGGGGGCATCCTGCTTTCACTTGTAGGCTTCCCAAGGGGTAGCTAGGTGGTGCAGTGAGTG
The DNA here is from genome assembly GCF_011100635.1 of Trichosurus vulpecula. NCBI lineage: Eukaryota > Metazoa > Chordata > Mammalia > Diprotodontia > Phalangeridae > Trichosurus > Trichosurus vulpecula. Next base: position 56,788,663 of record NC_050579.1, read on the forward strand.
GAGCACTGGCCCTGGAGTCTTGAGGACCTGAGTTCAAATCCAGCCTCAGACACTTGGCATACTTTACTAGCTGTGTGACCTTGGGCAAGTCACCTAATCCCAATTGCCCTGCCCTCCTCAAATTAAAAAAAGACTTCCCATGAATTGGAGTGCTCAGCAAACCTTAAAGCAGAGCTACCACAAAACTTTATCATTATCATTTTTACTTTCCTCTGAGTCAGCCCACTCCAGACCTAGACAGAAGGGTTTTTTTGTTTGTTTGTTTTTTGTTGTGGTGGTTTTTCCCTACATCAGGTCAAAACCAACCTGTAGTGGCTTCTTCACAGGGATGTTGCAAGGTTCAGTTGAATCAATATATGTAAATCACTTGGTGAGCTTCAAAGCTATGGAGAGAGGAAGTCATATATTTTGGCATAAATTGCTTTCAATGGCCCTTGAGTTGCATCTCATGTGTCCTTCAGACTAATCCTGCCCGTAGGGCCTGCTCTGGGGCTAAAAGGGGCTTGGAGCAGTTGTTTAAGCCTTGCTTTCTCTGCTGTTCAGCTTCACTTGCTTCACTTCTTGGCATCTGAGGTTCATTTATTTTGAGGTTTCCAACTCTGAGATAGGTAGGTAGGTAGGTAGGTAGGTTGATAGATAGATAGATAGATACATCGATAGGTAGATGGATGGACGGGTGGATGGGTGGACAGATGGATGGATGGATGGATGGATGGATGGATGGATGAATGGATGACAGAAAGAGTTATCAAGATAGAGGGCTAGACAGACAGAGGGATAAATGGATAGACAGATGTATGGGTTTATGTATGTATATATATATATATTCATCATATATGTTGTTTGTTGTTCAGTTGTGTCTGACTCTTCATGACTTCATTTGGGGTTTTCTTGGCAGAGATGCTGGAGTGGTTTGTCATTTCCTTCTCCAGCTCATTTAACAGATGAGGAAACTGAGGCAGACAGGGTCAAGTGATTTGCCCAGGGTCACACAGCTAAGTGTCTGAGGCCAGATTTGAGCTCAGGTCTTTCCGACTCCAGGCCCAGAGAGCTATCAACTGCACCTCCTAGCTGCCCACATACATAATATTAATTAAGTTGGGACTTTTTTTTACTGTTTTCCCTTTTGGAGCACTGAAGTAATCAAGTATCTTTGTTTCTTTGATTAAATCGGGAGTCTTTGATGACTTGTTTAAGAAACAAGAAAGCCTAGTTCACATAGGTTTGAGTCAAATGCCTGTGATGCCTGAAGAAGCATGATTGTGACACTCTTTGACCCTGAACAGGGTATATAAACTCAAAGGTTAGCATTTTGTTTGGGGGCTCTCACCCACTGGAAGAGTGTTGTGTGATTTGACCAGACAAGACTCTGGGTGGCTGCTGGAGCCCCCTGGCTTTGGAAAAACCCAAATGTTGGTGCTTCTCTGGTAACTATGTATTGCTATAGATAGACTGGTTTGTGTTATTTGCTCTGTTTATATAATTTATGCTTGTAATTTCTGTTTGTATTTGCTCTGAAGTTCAGGGTGTTGGCTTTTCCTCCTGAACTAAGTGAATGATATATGTATGTTTGATTAAAGTAAGGTTGTAACCCCTTAAAGTTGCTTTCCTTAGAAAAGCAGATCAAAGAACCTGTTTTGGCAGCCCTTCTGTGTGCTGGTGTTGCGGGTCTTACACAGCCACAGTAGCAGCAAGCCACATTGTTGTTACAACATATCACATACAAACAACATATGTTTGTGTATATATAACATATAAGCACATATATTCACATATATACTGATTTTATATATACTAACATATATAGTGTGTACATACACACAGCATATAAATATATATATATATTTGTGTTTATATGCATATAATATATACAGAGTATATGTATACTTATGCCATACATCTATATAGGATAGGGACAGCTAGCTAGCTAGATAGCTGTAGTTATAGATAGGATAGGGTATATATATATATACTTACATTATACATCTATATAGGATAGGGATAGGAGCTGGGCTTCTTGTGATTTCATTGGTCCAGGAAACCCTGGATGAGTACCTAAAGGGCCACAGGTGTCCCCAAGGCTGCAGCTTCCATATCCCTGCACTAGGCTTAATGTCAGGAGATCTTGGTTCCAAACAGGTTCTGCCGCATCACAGATGGGCGAGCTTGGGTAAGAACAATTACTGACATTCATATAGTAAAAAGTTTCCAAAGTGCTTCATGTAAGTTATTTCTGGTAAAGACGCCAATCTAGATGTGACATCAGGAAAATACTTCTTAACAATAGAGCTGTCCAGGATCAGACGTGGCTGCCTCCACAGGCCTTGGGTTTCCCCTCGTTGGAGGTTTCCTAGCAGCGGCTGGATGCCTGTTTGCTGGTTATGCTATAGTTCGGGACCATTTAGTTCAACCCATACACGAAAGGTAAGTCACTGAAATCCCTTCCAATCCTCAACTCCTGCGATTGTGAAAGCCCTGAGAGATAAGGTCCTGGGCTCCTATTATTCTCATTTCATAAAATAATAATAGAAATAACAGCTAATACTTACATCACACCTACTGGGTGCCAGGCACTATGCTGAGGACTTCACAAACACAACAACACTGGGAGGTAGGTGCTATTGGGATCCCATTCTACAGCTGAGGAAACTGAGGCAAACAGGATTAAGTGACTCGCCCAGGGTCACACAGCTACTGAGTATCTGAGGCCAGATTTGTACTCAAGTCTTCAAGGCCTTCACTCTATCCCGTGCTGCTTCTATATATGAGGCAACAGGATTAGACTGATGACTTCTGAGGTGCAAACAACATTGAAAATTTAACAACCTGCCCTGCCAAGCCTGGAGCTGGCCACGGTCCAGCAAGATGTTTGCTTACCTGTGAAGAGGAGGAAAAAAAAACTGAGTAGAGTAAAACAAACTAACAAACAAATATGGGGAACCCCTGATGAGATCCAGAATAGGAAATTCCTAGGTGAAATGAATCCAAATGCTGGCAGTTGAAAGGAGCAAATCCAGGAAGCCAAGATGACCAGAGAAACAAAAAGCTAATTGCCCATTGTGGGTCCCCACAGTAACTAGCCCGGCAGGTCCTACCATCAGGAGAAGGTGACAGCTTGCACAAGACGTGCCCTGAGAGCTGTGGAAAATAGCTCGTCCCAAATTAGCTGCCTCTCGATCGATCTGCTTTAGTATGACCCCCACCCTTCCTACCTGACCCAAAGAAAGTTCCCACCAACAAACTCACATAGCTGGGGTCAATCCGGATGGAGCTATTATCTCCAGGTCACCCTTTGAAGTTACTGCAATCAAACTCTGCCATTTTGCAGGGGGCCAAGCCTACTGTAATCAGCATAATTGTTTTCAGTTTGTTATTTTCTCTTCTCCACTCCCCTCCCTCCCTTTTTAATCCTTCTTCCCTCCACCCTCCCCACCCCCATCCAATTCAAGGTTCTTACCTGGAAAACCCTAAGGGACACTATTTGGAGCTAATCTGATTTCAGGATTTAAATTTCTCACGTGTGAGATGTCTGAAAAGTAGTTGGAGAGGTGAGATTGGAGGTCAGCAGAAAGATTGGTATAGGAAAGGCAGATTTGAATATTATCATCATAAAGATGGTAACTAAATCCATGGGTGCTAATGAGATCACCAAGTGAAGTGTACAGAAGGAGAAGAATAGCCAGGACAGAACCTTGAGGGACACCTATGATGAGAGGGTGTGATCTAGAGGAGGATCCAGCAAAGGAGACAGAGGAGGAGCAGTCTGATAGGTGGGAGGACAACCAGGAGAGCAGTGTCCAGAAAACCCAGAGAGAAAAGAGTATTAAGGAGAAGTGAATGATCAGCAGTGGCAAAATGATGCAGAGAGGTCAAGGAGGAGGAATGAGAAAAGGCCATTTGGATTTGACAAGTAAGAGATCACTGGTAATTTTGGAGAGAGTATTTTCCACGGAATGATGAGGTAGGAAGCCAAATTACAAGCGATTAAGAAGAGAGTGAGAGGAAAGTGGTTTTGTACCTAGATACAGCAAATGTTTACTGAATTGAATTAAATCCATAAGATTAACAGGAATCAAATCTTTAAATGACATGGAGAAATAGGCACTTGAGTTTGCAGCATTAAGGAGGAGACACTGTCAATCCCTCAAGGGTACCTTAAAACCCAAAGGGAGATGCAGACAGCCTCACTCTGGAAGATAAATCCAGGATATATTTTATATTTTATACACATATGCATATGTATACAACATACATACATGCACACATTTATATATGTGTATACATACATATATGTATATGTACTTACATATATATATAATGCCATTGCTTTGTTGCCTTGGTCAGCAAGCAAATGATTTGTTTGCCAAGTAGAGAGATGGCCACCAAAGGCAAAACAGGTAGCATATAAAACTACGCTCATTTGTAAAATTTCAAGGAGGCTGATGGATGATTATGAGCCAAGAGACTCTCAGCTTCAGAGGCTGCACTGAGTGCACAATCATCTGCAAATAGAAAATCACACACCAACATTCCCTCCACTTTGTAGCCTTTTCAAGTTGAAGAATTTACTATCAGTGGGGTAGCTGACCTTGATGCCGTGTTCATCCTCATTGAAAGCATTTGACAACACGGCTGAAAACATCACGCTAAAAAGCATGGGGGCGAGCACGCAGCCCTGTTTCACTCCATTGGTGACTGGGAAGGCCATCATGAAACTGATGTACAATGCGGATGAATTTCTCTGGGCAACCAAATTTTGACATAATTTTCCATAAGGCTTCACAACTAACGGTATCAAAGGCCGTGGTCAGATCTACAAACGTTGTGTAGAGACCTCTGTTCTGCTCCTGGCATTTCTCCTGGAGTTGTCAGGCAAAAAGCCAAGAGAATCAAGAGAGGGTAAAGCCAGGTTAAAGGAAAATTGTCAAAACATTAAAGGAAAGGACTTTCAAGGGGGAAAATGGAAAGAGGACTAGAAATAGAAGAAAAATGAAAAGGAAACCATCTCAATTAACTGTTTCTCCATCATAGATAATAGAAACATCAGACTTGAACCTGAACATCTCATTCCCATTCACCAAGTATAGGACATATAGCAGCTGTATGTTGATTTGATTTGTGGAGTCTTAGGTGTTTTTTTGGGATTTCTTTATCGTTTCATCTTTAATCACTGAGGTTGGTGCATGAATTATTTTCATATTGGTCTTTTTGTAAATACTTATCACTAGTATTAGAATAAGTGATGACCAATGTAGCATGAAAGACTATTTTTGTAGCTTCTAACATAAGATCAGCTTCACTCCATCTCCTCACTTTGCCTTTCCCAGCGCCTTTGAGCCGTTCTTCAATTTTGCTTTAACTTCTCTTCTTCCTCATTTACAGCAAGAAATGTCAAGATTGAGATGATTCACTTCCTCTAGTGATGTGTCCACATTGGTCATTGGGCAGTGATCTCATATTTGGAGTAACAATGGCCAAGTTCAAGTTTGTGGGTGGTCTAAAACTGTGATTCTTAGCGCTTTCTCTACCCCCTTTCCCATCATTCCACTTCCAGCACTGAAGAAGCGTAAAGGGGTCTCATGGCACTTAGCACCATTTTTCATTTTTGTTTGTTTCATATCCAGAAATTTTTTAAAAATACCAGTTGGCAAGTGGATTGATGATGTGCCTCTTAGTAATTAGCCAGGTTTGTCATCAGAAAATGGACTTTACTGAGGCCATACTCAAAGCTCTTCCATGTGGTAGAACCTCCCTTAGCTTGCTTTTCTCTAGTATAGCCTTTGAGAATCCAGAGTCACTTCCACACCACGATGATGGATCCTAATGCTTCTTAGTGAAAATGAAACCTAAAAAGGGTGGGGGCAGGGAGGGGAAGGGGCAAGAAGGAGGGAAAAAATTTGGAACTCAAAATTTTTAAAAACAAATATTAAAAATTTTTAACAAAAATGTTACACATAATTGGGCAAAATAAATAAACAAATGTGTGTATGTATATGTATATGTGTATATATCTATTGAAAGAAAGAGGGGGAGAGAGACAGAGAGAGAGAGAAAGAGAGAGAGAGACAGAGAGAGAGAGAGAGAGAGAAATCTATTGCACTCAGGACTGATGCACAGATAGTCTTTCCATCCAAGTACTACCCAGATCTTACCCTGCTTAGCTTCTGAGGTCAGGCATGGTCAGTATGGTATCATTACAGACAATAAGTAAAGGGGGGGAAAATCCCACCTTATCATACAATTGGTGGAATGTTTGCTTAATCAGTACTGTTTAAGGAGACCTACTCCAAATGGCAGTGTTCTTAGGAAAACCTCAGCACAGGAGAAGGTTGAGTATCCCTTTCATCACTTTCCAATATACTTGGTTTTTTTCCTTGTCCATACACTAACTCATCTGATCTTCCACAACAATCCTGTAAGAGAGTTGCTATTATTATTCCCACTTAAGAGATGCAGAAACTGAGACTGAGAGCCGTTAAGTGACTCTGAGTCTAGCACTTTTTGTAGTGAGCCGCCTGGCTGCCTTTCACCACCCAGCTTTGGAGAATAAACCCCAAATAAGGAAAATCTGAAAAGACAGTGTATCACTTTTTCAGTTGTTATTTCTTAAGGTGTTATAGTCGATAGAACACTGGACCTTGAGTCAGGAAGACCTGAGTTCAAGTGCATCATCAGACACTTATTAACTGTGTGACCCTGGGCAAGTCATTTAACCTATCTGCCTCGGTTGTCTCATAGGTAAGACGGGGATAAAAACAGCACCGACCTATCGGGGTTTTTGTGAGTATCAAATGAGATCATATTTATAAAGCACTTTACAAGCCTTAAAGTCTTCTATAAATTCCAGCTATTCAGGAGCTCTTCCTGAGGGAAAATTCTGACCTGGTGAAAAATCAGTATGGTTACTTAGAAACCAAAAAAATAAATAAATAAATAATAAAGGAAAAATGTATACAATAATATTATTGAAAGAAAGATAAAAGTGTGCTGATGAGAAAGGGGATTGCAGGCCAGTACAAGCTACACCCAAGTTCTTTTGAGGTTTGAATGGTTATTCTCTTATTCTTCCTGCTGTAGATACATCTGGAGCTTAGATTGCAGGATGTTTAAAAAGATTAAAGAGGGAGAAGGAATAGGTTCTGAGAAGATAAGAGCACCCTAGAATGTATATTTATGGATGTTCAAAGTATCAGTTCCTGTACATTTTTACAATTATTTTTATTTAACTTTTTTTTTCCTTAAAAAGAAATAAACAAGATTTATATTTCAATATGGCTGGAGATGTGGGAAGACTATTAAGTTTGGAGTCAGGTGACTCTGGATTCCAATCAACACTGGGCTGCTTATTCCATTACCTGGATGATCGTGGGCAGTTCACTTTGCCCACTGGCCTCAGTTTCCTCACCTTTAAAAGAAGAAGGTTGGATATCCCTCCCTAACATCTCTAAACCCCAGGCTCATTATGATCCTTAAAAAAGGTGCCTTTGCTCAAATGCAACCTCCTTGAGGAAGCCCACCCTGATCTCCACTCCCAGTTCTTGCAATCAGTTTTCTCATCCTAATTCATCACTTTTTTGGGTACCTGTCTTACACTTACCATGCACACTTTTGTATTGTTGTTACTAGTGTATTTGTCATATCCCACTGAGAGTCTATATATTGCATGAAGACAATAATGGAGGTCATCTCTCCCCACACCTAGCACACTGCTCTACAAGTAGGAGGCTCTGAATGAATGAAAGTGTAATGATAACAACTGCTGATGGTCCAAGCTGCCGAAGTGTTGTACCATCTTCTTTAAGCTTCCCTTTTGCGTTGGACCCGCACTCGAGGTGATCAGATTCAAATATGGGGTAGCCTGGTCCTCTAAAGCAAGAGGCCAGCCTGCTTTGTCCCATTGTCTTTGGCTCTTTATCCCTCCCCATCTTGGAGCTCTGAAATAAATTATTTAAAGCTTAGGTTTTGGGTTATGTCCAGTGTATACTCAGTGTATACTCAGGATCACGTATTGGACAGCTATTTATTTAATCTCCACGAAAGAAATGCTTAACACACATAAAACCCACAAAGATACACTGACAAAGAAAACATAACAAGCAGCTGCAGTCATAAAACTGTTCTATCCCAAAAGGTCAATACTTAAAACATCAGGACATCATGCAGTTTGTGGGACTGCTGCATAGGCATTTTACCTTCTCCTCTAGGTCTACACTGTCCAGAGAATTGCCTCCAGGTCCTTGTCTTATGGCAAGCCAAGGCAGGGGTTTAGGCTGATCTCCCTGTCAGTGGCCATCATCTCTAATGCAGAAACTCCTCCTGCTACCAGTTAGCTCCCACAGAGAGACTTAAGAAATCTGGACCTTTCAAACTCCCAACGCTGCCCCTCCAAGCCTAGCTAGGTCCAGGATTGCTGTTCAGTCATCCATATTCAGAAAAGAGCTAAAACATGTGAAACAGACCCAGGGTCTGACTCAACTAAGCCTGTACGTGAAAATCAAATGCAATACTGTGCTGCTTCCTCCCTTACCTGAATAACCATGGGCAACTCACATAGCTGTAGCCGGTACCTGCTTGGAGTTCACCATTGCTGCCAGATGGGGAGAAAGGGCACTAGCCCTGCTCCAGGCCCTCCAGGAGGAGGCTCAAAGACTCCCACTACGTTTGGCACACAGAAGAGAATCAAGGCAGAAGGTTAAAACACTGAGTTAGCAGCTCTTTCCGTACAAGGGCTTATAAGGGGGACTGCTTTGTCATCCTAAAGCAAGATGTTTCCATGAGAGTGGCCAAGGAACACGATCAGCGTTCTGTGAGGTGTACCCCGATTCAAATCCTCTCCACCCCACCCCACCCCCCAAATAAATGAAAAAGCATGTATTAAGTGCTTGCTAGATGTAGCACATAGTAGGTGCTATATAAATGTTTATTCCCTTTCCTTTCCTACTGATAGTATATATTTTATTACTGTGTCCAAAACAGTAAGTGAAGGTAGGCATAAAGGATACCATCACATGAGCATAAAAATGGTAAGATAGCCTAGCTGGGTGGCTGGGTGGCTCAGTGGGATGTGAAAGTGAATCATGTCTGCAGTCTGAACCAGCTACTTTGCCTATAGCAGCCTAAATAGGCTCATTTGTAGTCAGTCAGTAATCAAGATGACTAGGCCTCAGGGTAAGTGCTGCCCTTTGTCCTTCATTTTGGAAAAGGACCAATGATATAACACAGGATGGTGACTTGGGCATGAACTGGATTTACATGAGGTGGAGTTACACGAAATCATCAGCCTCACTCTCTCTTCCAGAGTCATCAGAGTCTAGTGGCAAGGCAAAAGTCAGGATGAGTGGTCATGGCCCGGGATACAGCGGATGACCTTGGGGTAACTGACGTCTGACCAAGCTCTAAGCTGTCCATAGCGCTTGCTTCAGCCATTTTCATGGCCAGTGGAACAAATTGTTCTCATCCATCCATTCCACTGGGGGAAGTCTTCCCATGCTTGCCGTGGACACCTCCCTAATTCACCCACGGGGTTGAAGCCTGTCGGTTATCCTCAACCTGGTTTAGCCTGTCTGCTGAGATGGTTTCCCAGAGCGTGGCCCCTGTGAATGCTACAGCTTCCTGGAGTCCCAGGTGAGGGTTGGGTGACAGGTGGACACCAAGGGTGGATGAGCAGCCCTGAAAAGGGCTTTCATGGGAGGTGCTAGTCCTCCCTGAATACAAGCTGTAAGTAGTTTACAATTCTGAGAATGATTTAGTGATACTTTTTGACCATGTGTCAGTTGTGAAATAGCTCTTGATCTTCTGCATTTGTGTTAATTCCCTGATTATCTTGGCTATCGCACTCCCGTTTATCGGTGTTTAAACACGGTGCGTGACTTGCTCCTCTTCTTTTTGCCTGGAATGCCCTGATCCTTCTACCTCTGAAGTTATTCTTCAAGGTCAAGTTCAAATCCACCTCCTAATGGGGCCTTCCTTGATTCAAATATCCAAATGTCCAATATCCTCCAAACTCTCCTATCATTTATGAACCAGGTGTCATTTTATAGATGAGAAAACTGAGACCTGAAGAAATGAAATGGTCTGCTCCAGATTATCCAGCTAGTAAGTGGTGTGGCTGGGACTTGAACTCAGGCCTATTGACTCTTGACTCTAAGTACACAGCTCTCCATCTGCTACATGCCATCCCACACTAGTTCAGACTTGATCTGTACCTGGTGCTACAAACATTTCATCAAAATGAAGTCATTCTATTTCCTTTCATGTGACAGTGGATAGAGCACCAGGCCGGAGGTCAGGAAGACCTGAGTTCAAATCTGGCCTCAGACATGTATTAGCTGTGTGACCCTGGGCACATCACTTAACCTTTGTTTGCCTCAGTTTCCTCATATGTAAAAGAGAGATAAAAGCTTATAGGGTTGTTGTGATGATAAAAATGAGATAATATTTGTAAAGTACTTTACAAACCTTAGAATGCTACATAAATATTAGCTGTTATTATTATCACATATTTAACATAATAAAATGTTATTACAGCATAACATTCTAGTATAATCTCAGTATAACTATAAAATACTATACAAATACTGGCTATTATTATTATAAGGTTGCATAATAGCAACAAAAACCATGATCATTACTCACATTCATATGCTTCTTTAAAATTTCTCACTAACAACTCTGTGAGGTGCGTTTGTTTTGGGGGGAGATTGGAGCTCCTGATAAGTAATACCCTGTACCAATGCAAGCTTATATCTTCTCTACAGAGAACTTGCCAGGAGGTTACTTTCCGAAGGTCTCACAGCCAATATCTATCAGAAAGAGCATATGAACTCAGGTCTTCCCGAATCAGACGCCACTTCTTTATCCATGATGCCATGCTATCTCTCATGTAAAGCAGGCAGTGCAGCTTGAAACAAAAAATTAAGAAAACAAGGCACAATGGAATGAAGTGACTCTTCCAGGGCCACACAAGTATGAGTGATGGAGCCAGGATTCATTGTGCTCTCTCATTCAACATTTCACAGAACGTATTTTGTTGCCATTTTTGTGCTGATGTGATGGGATTCTCTTGGCCAGTTGTAAAGAGACGTGGCCAAAACAGCTACCGGGTATTTCAGGAGCCATGGGTAAGACTCAAGATGGGGCTGGAGGGTTAACCATGTGCTTCTGCACTCTCCCTTTGAGACTGGACAGAGGCCCTGTCGACTCTGTCTTCTGTGGCCTTGGGAACCATAGTAACTCCTAAAACTAGGGGAACAAATGAGAGACAGCTACAGCACACAAAAGCCTTATTGATTTAGGAGTTGCTAGCTGAAGGTTTCCAAGCTGGTGAACCTTAAGAAGTCCCCTGATTTTATTGTTGTGTTTCAGTCGCATCTGACTCTTTGTGACCCATTTGGGGTTTTCTTGGCAAAGACAGAGGAGTGGGTTGCCATTTCCTTCTCCAGCCTGTTTTACAGATGAGGAAACTGAGGAAAATGGGATTAAGTGATTTGTGCAGGGTCACACAGCTAGTAAGCATCTGAGGCCAGATTTGAATTTAGGAGGAGGACTCTTCCTGACTCCAGGCATGGCGCGCTATCCATTGTGCAGCCAAATTAATCTACTATTTACTTATGAAAGTAGAGGCAAGCCTCTGGTTATGAGCCTGGGCAAGTTAATAACTTCTCAGCCTTCTAAGTAACTCTCTAAAACTGATCAAGGTGCTGACCTGCATTGATAGAGAGAGTTTTCTAACCTGGGAGTTCTAGATCCCAAGGTAATCACAGGTAGAGTCCCTAGTCTTCATCCCCTTAAAGATGAAAACACAGCCTCACCCCCAACTCCGGCATTCAGACATAGCCCACCGAAGAAGGAAAAAAAGCCTCACCATTCCATGTAAGATCAACTCAAAGAAGTGATGAGGGGTTGTTTTTTGTTTTTTGTTTTTTTCAGGATTAGAGGGAGGAAGGTGGGAGAGGGAAAAGAAAAATGTCAGTGAAAAAAATTAAAAATTAAATTTAAATAAAAAATTTAAATAAAATAAAGTATAAATTTAAATAAATTTAAAATAAAATTTAAAATTTAAATTAATTTAAATATTTCTCCCTTTTTAAAAAAAAAACGCTCAGAAAAATAATAATGTTCTGTCCTTAGTACAGAAAAATGGCTAGGAAAACAAAACAAAACAAGACACTTCCAGACCCAACAAGCTATGGTTAGATTAAGATCCCTGGTCTGGTTGAGATGGGAGTAAGTGTAATTAGATTAGAAAGATCTTATGATTGGCTCCAAGAAGGAGTCAGGCAGGACAGTATGGATGATGGAGTGCCGGTCTTGAAGTTGGAAGACCTGGGTTCAAATACTGACCGTAAATCTGACCCCAAGTAAGTGGCTTCACCTCTCTGGGCCTCAGAGGGGGTTGGACTTGGTGCCCTTTAAGGACTCTTTCAGCTTAAAATCTATGATCCCAAGACGTGTCGGAAATAAGTGTGAAACATGAACCTACAGAAGTCCCAATGTGGTGTGGAAACAGCGGTGATGAAACTGCAGGCTTCTAGGGAAATTGTGGGCTCAGAAAAGAAGAAATTGCTCCTGTGAGGGATGACTGACAAGTCTTCATTTCAGACCAGCCCCCAGGGGCATCATTCAGAGGGGGATGAATCCAGAGGAGAAAAGGAACCAACACTTTGATGGTTCTGAAGAACATAGTTTTGACCTGGGAGTAAGAGGTGGTCTTAGACCCCAAACTAAAAGAATGCTGTTTTCCCGGACACCAATGGGATATGAAAGAAAGAGCTCTGGTCTTGAGCTGGAGGGTAGAAATAAGTGAAAAAGAAAGGAATCAGGGGTGTGCTAGAACCAGTTCCCTTTATTCTGGAAAGCCAATTGTGAAATTTTCAGAATGAGCACTTATCCTCTAGACATCAGCAAACACCACAAATCAGGGCTTGATTTATTGTTTTGGTGATTGTATGGACTTAAGAAAGTGATGAGGTAGATTGTATTTGAAAGTGTGTCCTGCCTATTTTTTAGAGAGCTGGTTGTTAAACATTTACCAGCACACTCCTGACTATCTGGTTCTCTCTAACCCTTACACCCAAGATGCCTTCGGACTGTGTAAGGGGGTAGTTGATGAGGGACTCCCTTGATCAGTTTTCTGCAATTTGATCAGATAGATTATCTAATCACAGAATCAGAGTGAGAAAGGACCTGAAGGCTGCCTTGTCCCACCTCTCCTCCCATTTTATAGATGATAAAACTGTGGCCAAAGAGAGATATGTGTTTTATCCAAGGGCACACAGAGTATAAGTGTCAGAACAAAGATCTCAACCTAGACCCTACTTCAAATCCTTCTCTTTCCACCGTACCATTCTGTCTTTAATTAACAAGGCCCCCCCACCACCACCACTTTATAATCTTATCAGGCTGAAATGAGACAATATATGTAAAGAACTCCACAAACTTTAAAGCACTAGATAGATGTTAGCTAGTATTTGACCTGGGACTCCTCTTATCCATTTCCATATTACAATTGTAATAAAACAGTCTGTGATCAGTAGAATGATAAGGTAGAGAATGTTTCATGTTTATTTCTATCCCCAGCTGCTACTGAAAACCTAGATAATATGCTATCCCATCATGCCCGCTGTTTATTGATTATTGGGGGGAAAGCTTCTTATTTTTATTTTTTTTTACATCAAGATCATTCTATATTCTTTGAAAGATGCAACAACAGAAATAACCCTCTGTTCAATGATCCTCTAATAATAAGCATCAAGGGGGTCAGAAAGCAATGAGGTTCATTGTGATTGGATAAGAAGCTGGGCCAGTTCCAGGTCAATGAGGGATAAAAAATGAAGTTGTCCCTAAAACAATTCCAAAAGACTCATGATGGAAAAAAGCGATCTACATCCAGAGAAAGAACTATGGAGTCTGAATGCAGAGGGAAACAGACTACTTTCTTTTCTTTTCTTTTCTTTTCTTTTTCTTTCTCATGGTTTCTCCCATTTATTATAAGTCTCCTATACAACATGACTAACATGAAAATATGTTTAATAGGAATGTATATGTAGAGCCTATATCAGATTGTAGGCTGTCTTGGGAAGGGAGGGGGGAAGGAGGTGGAGAAAATTTAAAACTTATGGAAGTAAATTTTGAAAACTAAAAAGAAATAAATTAACTAATTTTTTAAAAAGTGAGGTCCTCCTGTTTGTGGATGATATTGTGCTCACTGCAACAAGCCCGAAGACCTTGTAGAACCTCATGGAAAATATCTGTAATTCCTTAAATGAGTCTGGCATTTCCATCCAAAAGGAAAAACCAAATGTGCAAAGGATCTCTATTGTCCAGATTTCAAAATGCATATGAATGGATACCATAAAGAGCTTATCTAACAATCTATGTGATGGGGACAGAAAGTACAGAAGAACAATGATCTGGGTCCAAAGTCAAAAAGGGAGGAGGAAAGTGGGTTGTTTTTAGGAAACTTCAAAGTCCTTTTACTCACCCTGACCTTCCCATGACAGGAAAGGACAATTTTAAAAAATGCAAACATCGTCTTACTAGCTTTGCTACATAACATCACGATGTGGGGTCACTGCCTTCAGAGAACTAAAGATGAGTATCATACAGAAGGCAGTGGAGAGGGACATGGTATATGTGAACAGGCTGCAACATATATCAGTGGAGAGGGACATGATATGTGTGAACAGGCTGCAATGTAGAACTGAGAAAGAGCAGGATTGTAAAGGAATTGCATGACAGAAAGAGAAGATGGGCCAGCACATGACAATCATAAGGGCCAGCAGGTGGGCAGCCAGCCAGGATGCTCCATTGGTACCCTCACACTATTGGGAGAAAGTGAAGAAGGGCTTTAGCATGTTTGGGAGACCTCCTAAGGTAAACTTCTGGAAGAACTTTTGCATAGGATGACTAGTCATAGGTAGCTTATGATCTGCATTGTAGGAAGGAACTCTGAGGTCGGAGATCTGTTGGAATATTGAGTTTTAAGTATTCCCAGCTGTCAACAGAATGCCTTATATAGAGAAGGCCCTTAACAAATGTTTGGATTAACTTGAAATATGTTTGTGAATTTAGCTGAACTGAATTATGGCTGATTAAGTGAATTGTCCTGGTGAAGGGAGAGGGAAGAAGGGAATATCACACAAGAAGGAAAAGAATGGTGGTACAGTAGAAAGAGTATTGACTTGTAAATTAGAGATCTGGGTTCAAGTCAATCAACCGACAATCATGTACTAGATGCCTACTGTATGCCGTGTACCATTCTAGACACTGGGGATGGAATGACATAGGAGAAACAATCCCTACCCTCATTTTGTCAGGGATCTTTAGCTTTGCTACTTACTACTTGTGTGAGTTAAACAAATCACTTCTTTTTTCTGAGCCGTAATTTCCTCATCTGCATAATGAGGAGGTTGAAATAGCTAATAATTGCTGGCATTTACATGTAATATTGTAAGCTTTACAATGTACTTTATGTAACTCATCTCCTCCATTTGCTAAGCTCTTTAGAGTTCCAGATTCTACCACCATCCTATTCCAAGGTACAATTGAAGGAAGGGAACTCCCTGATGACCAGTGGAATGGAGGTAGCAGGTGTTCCTCAAATGTGATTCAAATTGACTGGAGAGCCTCTGTTCAAAAGTGGCTCTGAGCCTAATTTTGTCCCAAGGACTGTAGCCTATCATCACTTAGCGTGGACTGTAAGTTATTTACATAAATTGTTCACCTTCTGCAACAATAATAGATCCGTATGGCTCCATCCATGTCCTTATCTGGTGTCCCTTGTAATATGTGGCAAATATTTGAAGGACCCCTGGGATAGTGGAAAGAGCACTGGCTCTAGAGTTAGAGGAACTGGATGCAAATCCTTCCTCTGATGCTTACCACCAGTGGGACCCTGGGTGAGTCACTTAATCTCACTAAACCTCAGACTTCTCAACTCTGAAATGAGGAACATGGTTTCAATGGCCTCTAATGTCCCTTCCAGTTCTGGATCTATGTTCCTATGTGAGGTTGGGAGTGGGGTCTATGGCCGTAGAAGAGATGGAAACTTGTATTTACAGGAACCAAATCTCCTTGACCTTTGTCTCATTATCACCATACTCTAACCAATTTCACTAGTCTCAGACAAACCTAATCTGGTTTTATTTAGCAAACAATGAATGAAAAAGCATTGATTATGTACCATGTACCAAACACTTTGCTAAAGTTGGAGATACAAGCAAAAAAGATAGTGCCTGTCCACAAGGAGCTTACATTTTAACAGGGAGAAACAGAAAATAGGGGAATGGTGGTGAAGGAAAAGCATTTTGGTTTGGAAAGTTACAGGGACGGTGAGCAGAGCCATAAAAGGAGTAGATTTATATGTTCTTTCCAAGAGTAATGACAGTATGTTCCAGAAATGGACATGGAATGTGTGTGGGGTGGTGATGGACAGAGGTATGCGGAGGGGAGCGGTATCTACATTTGGCAGCAGCAAGGTAGCTGGCAAGAGCAAGGAAGGGAGGCAAAATGAAACACGGTTGGAATTGGCCTAGATATATTAGACCACATTAGTAACTGACCAATCAGCAGGGTGTGATAGGAGATAATATATAATTCTACTACATAACATGTGACATGACACAACAGGACATAATACGATACAATATGATGAAATGACATAATATTATGTAATTTAATTAATGTATAACAGGACATAATATTTGGCCATATTAAAATGATATAGGATATGGTATGTGTGATATAGGATAAAAATCTCCTGATTGAATATCACCCATCCATGTAAAATGATACCAGCAAATGATGAATTCTCAAGCTTCCAATTACCAATGAAGCAATCAACAAATGTTAAGAACCTATTACGCGGCAAGGCTCTACTCTAGGCACTGGGGATACAAGTACAAAGAATGAGTCAAAGCCTAATCACCCAGAGTTTATATTCTAATGCGGGAGACAAGTATATTAACAAACATATACAACATAAATATAAAGTGAACAGCTAAAGGGTCACTAGCAGTGGGGGGATTGGGAAAAGTTTAACGCAGAAGATGGTACTTGAACTTAAAGGAAGAGATAGACTATGCTCAACTAATATACATATAACCCTCCCATTGTTGTTCATAATATAAACAATAACACTGTTCTGTTTTCTATGGCAAGTCATAAAATCGTAGATTTAGAGCCAGAAGGAACCTTAGAAGATCAGTTAGATCAACCCCCACATTTCACAGAATTTAAAACTGAGGCCCAGGGAGGTAAAAGTGATTTACTGAATGTGACATGGGTAAGAGACAGGGGAGGGCTAGGATTCAAATCCACAAGGCACTCTGATTCAAGTTCTCTGTAGTCAAGTGTTTGGGGGAATACGTGAATAAACCCTTCGGTGTATATATTACCCATTTCCCTGCAGATAGTTATTCATCTTGGCCTTAGCAGCACAAAAATATCAGATTTGTTCAATGGAAAGAGTTCTGGATTTGGAGTCGGAGGAACAAGGCTTAAATCTTGGGTCTGCCACTTACTCTTATTCTTATCTCTAAGACAGCATATTTAGAGGCAAGGTTTAAATCAGGGAAAATATTTTCAGACCTAGTACTTTTTCTTTTCAGACGGTAGGGTGAGGGTGGAGGACAGAAGGTGTGCTTCTCCTGGACTTTGCCACCATGACTCGGCTGCCTTCTTTCTTATCCAGAAATTCCCCTCATCATCCTTTGCCACATTGACCCCCTTCTCCCATTGGCGAGTTTCTTCTGGGGCCCTCCATTTTGGGGATAGGTCCTGGTAGGCCATGCTTAATTCTCCTCCTAGCTGTGCTTCTGACTCCAGAACTTTGCCACCGTGCCCCCCAGGCAAATATCTCCCCCCCACCCCATCCTCCTTTTACATATTGTCTTCCCCCATTCACACATAAGCTCCTTAAGAGCAGAACTTTTCTTTCTTTTTTATATTATTTGTACCCCTAGCACTTAGCCCGGTGCCCAACACATACTAACAACTTAATCAATGCTTACTGCCCTGCCTGCTTGGTGTACAGCTGGGAGGGTAAAGCATCAGCTATCTTTTTCTCTTTTCTAAAAAAACCCTAAAACATTCCAACCCAATTGAAGAGGTTTGTTTGCCAGGCAAAGACCAACCACCCTGAAGTTTGTATAATACTGCTTCTAGGGCCTAGATAAATGACCAACTGCTCAACTGATTACCTTTTGATAGACTTCTACTGATATCAAAGATCAAATTATGAAACGCCGGGCAAGGTTATTGGCAAAGCTGTGTGAGTGTTCCTCTTGAAGGAGGCTAGCACGGGATGATCAACCAAGACCCGAGTGACTTCAAGAATGAAGTCCATGTTATACTCCAAAGTCTGTTCGGTCATAATTGTTTTCAGTCTAGTGAACTTTCAACCATAAAAGACTTTCTTTGAAGGGACTAATTAAAAAAAAGAGCTTTACTCTCTTTTCCCCTCCTAGATTATCTACTTAGAGCTAAACCATTGGACAAGAGGCCAACTCTCAGATGGCAGGTTTCAAATAGGTTAACTTCATATTTAAAGATTGAAAAAATGAAAACATATACACACAAACCCAGTCCTAAACACACATTTGAAAGCTGAAGTATGCCTGTGTTTGGCTTTATCTGTTCTGCTAAAGTATTTCCTGATTTTTGTTCTGTACTACATTTCCTTTCTGCCAGGGAGTTTCTCCAGGGGGTAGATTAGTTTTAGGGGAATGACTTTGAACACAAGTCTTGATCCTGTCCTAGAATGTGATGGGATGGTAACAGATGGAGTTACAACTATACAAGCAACATTAAAGTTGGTGGAGAGGTGTGGAAAAGTAAACAAAGCTCTTCCACAATAACCTTGTCACTCTTATGGAAAGCACTTGGGAATTAGAGTTAGAAGACCTGGATTTGAATTCTGCCTCTGTGACCATCTGTGTGACCTTGGACGAGTCACCCACTCTCCTTAAACCCCATTTCTTCAGCTATAAAATGAGGCTTGCTTTCTTCCCACTTAGTTCCCTCTCAGGGCCTCAGATGCTTCATTTGTAGTTGGAGGAAATTGGACCTGATGATCTCTATGTTTTCCTCAAACTCAAAACAATCCTGTGATTTTGCTCATATCTATGATACATGTGTATTCATTCCCTCTTGCAGCAGAATCAAAGGGGTGAAGAATTCATTTTGGCTCAAGTCAGTTCATAGAATCATAGACTAGCAGCTTCAGAAGCCATCTGGAGAGAATCTGTATTCAGGTCCTGTGACTCCAAGTTCAGCACTTTCTACTGCATCATCATACTGCTTCCCAATTTAATGTAATAAGCATTTATTAAGCTACTACTGTGTGCACAACACTCAGAGCTAGGCACTAGGGATACAAAGATAAAATGAAAAAATATCCTTGCACTCTGGTGAGAAACAAGTCTAGGCACAGCTACTGCCTGGGTGATACCTGAAATATCTGGGAGCCCTTGAAAGGTAAAGAGGTAATAAGGGATTCTCTGGAGGAAGGAGAACTCTCTAAAATTTGGCTTAGGAGTTAAGGTCTCTGAAATGGCTTATGTGAGTCATAAACATCTATATGGATGCCATTTAAACATATGTAAACTCTCTTCCAAGAAAGTTTCTCCCATACAGCAAAGATTGTCTGAAAGATATAATCACAGAAATAAGTCTTCTGGTCATAAGAATAAGGCAAGGCATAAAACAAGGAGCCATCTCATGGACAAAGGAGTTCTCCACTGTGATGCTGGAGACGCCCTGCAGAATGCAAAACAAAGATAGATTCTTTTTAGATAGTGAAGTCCTCCAGATGCCCCTGTCTGTGTATGGTGCTGTCATTACATCAAGGTAAGCTCCTCCTGAAAGAGAACCCTCATCACCCTAAAGAGCCTGGCATGAGCAGCTACACGGGAAAGACCAAGTAGATGAATGATGTCTATTGCCCAGATTAGGATATGCATTTAGAAAGATAACCTAGAGAGTTTGTCCATCAACGTGTATATCTGGGATCAACAGTACAGACTGAAACTGAATTAAGCCTAGAGTTGAAAAGAAAGAGAGCCATCTAGATTACCTTCAGGAAACTGCAGTGCTCTATAACGACCCCAAGCTTCCCTTGGAGACAAAGACCCATCTTTTTAATACAAATGTTCTACCGTGGTTGTTATATGGCATGGAATAAATGAGTTTTTGGAGAATTAAAATTTATTTCATACACAGGGCTATGGAGAAAAACATGGCGGGTTGGAAGGGGATACAACATGAAACTAATGAGAAACTTTGAAGATGACTAGGAATAAAAAAATTTCATCCAGTAAATGTATGAGAAGATGAGAAAACAGGCTGCTCATGTGGTAAAGACAAAGTGGATATTCAGAGTTCTCCATGATTGTCCTCATAAGTTTAGGAGAAATCAAAGCAGGCCTCCAGCCTTGCTCCCCTGCATTGATCTTCTGGGAAAATATGGACAAGTCACACAGGATGGTTAAGCATGGATCATTACGATCTGCATTATTAGAGGAGACTTCCAAATTGATGAAATCATAGATCTATTCAAGAATTTTTGTGTTATCCTTAGCTTTCCTTGACGGCTGCTGCTTATTCTGAATATTATCACTTCTGACACTACTCGTACAAGACTAATCAAGCATCTGAATTCATGCTCTTTCCCCCTTACCAGTCCTTGCTTTCATCTTTTGTATACTTCTTAAAAATCTGAATTGAATGCTGAGTTCCCTGTGCTGCATTCCCTTTCCCATCTTCATTGGAATTGTTTCTCTTAATATCTTCAGAATTTAATTCTTTTTTTTTTTTAGCTTTTAAAAAATTTGTTTTTGTTTTTTTCAATAAATAGTATTTTATTTTTTCCAACTACTTGTAAAGACAGTTTTCAACTAGAATTTAATTCTTGAGAGTTTCCCATCCCTCCTGGGCAAGCTGCCCCCCAAAAAATTTGGTCCAAGGGATCCTACCCACTTTCTCTCTGAACCCTTTGAAATCTTCCCTTCCAAAATTTGTTTCTATATTAGATTCCTTCTCTATTACAAATTCTAAAGGGGAATGATTCACTTTCCCCTGAAGTTCTCAATATTTTCACCCCAACAATCAGTTCTTCCTTGTTGGTAAGAATCAGATCTAGAAAATAATTTGCTGTTATTGGTTCATCTACCTTTTGAAAGAGGAAATTCTCACTGATGAAAGTCAAGAAATCGTTAACTGTTCTGCTTTTGGCTGACAGAGAGATGAAGCAGATGGCTAGATAACTAACGTCTTCTCTCATCGCTGCATCATTCCATTGTACCAAGCTTGTAATCGCTTTCCTAAAATCCATGTATTTCCTATTTCTGTTCAGTGGCTTGTAATATGCCTCAGTGACAATATTCTTCTGCTGGCCTTCATACAAATGCTCTCCACTGCACCTCTGATTCCTGAATTTTCTCACATGAATGTATTTTTACATATACCCATGTATACTTATGTATATTACATATCTTATACTCTCCCCTTCCCCCTACAATCCATTCTTTCTGAGTAAGTTATAGCCTTCTAATCTAGAATAGTAATAGTAATCTATATCCTTCTAATCTATCCATATTCTAGTCATGGGTATCATTCTACCAAATCTCAGTGATGTAAGTAAAGTTAAATTTGCCTCCTTGAATTGAGATCTCTAGTTAATCTTTCTTGTTTCACATTCTTTGTGTATTTGTTTATAAACATCTGAGGCCAGGGTTTTATGATCGCTTCTCTTATTAGATTTTATCTCCTTTGAGTGTCTCCATTACCATTTTTCTTATACTGCAGCTACTCTCTATGGTTTCTACTTTAGTATTTATATATAGGAAGTTTTCTCCTCCCCTTTTCCTTTTAGTTTAAAGTCCTCTTGATTAGGTTTACAAGACTCTAGGCAAGTACATTCTTATAACAGGTACACTATATCCCTGGCCAGAAGCCAGTCATTCCTGTATTTTAAGTCAAGGTCTAAAAATCCACATTACCTTCTCAAATAACATCCTTCAAATCAGCTTTTTTTCTTCCTATATTTGTATTTTTTTTCTTCTGAATGCCTTGCCTTTGACAGGCATCAGTGAAGAAAATATTACCTTTCTTGCCCAAGACTTGGTAATCTTTAATAATGCATTTTAGGTTCCTTCTAGCAGCATGATTTGTGCCCTCATGAATCACCAGAAGTAGGTAATAATCATTTGGTTTCACCATTTTTTTAGAAAGCAATTTGTGATCACATAAAGTGATTAAAAATGTCCATAACTTTTGACCCAGAGATTACACTACTGGGATTATACCCCAAGAAAGTCATTAACAAGAAGAAAGCCCCTCTATACATGAAAATATTTATAGCAGCATTTTATGGTAGCAAAGAACTGGAAATAAAATAGATGCCCATCAAATGCGGGAATGGCTAAGCAAATTGTGGTACATGAATGCTATGGAATATTATTGTGTTATAAGAGATGATGAATGTAATCAATGCAGAGAAACATGGTAGGATTTATATGATATGATGGAGAGTAAAATAAGCAGAGGCAAGGAAAGAACCATTGTATATGTTATACACAATAACTACAAAAGCATGAATGGGGAATGTTTCAAAATTACAAAGAATAAGCGTAGCCCCAAAGAAGATCTATGAGAAGACTTCTCCCACCCTAATCCTTTGTACAGGTAGGAGGTCCATGGCATGGAATATTGCATATATTTTCAGACATTTTTAATGTTTCATGATCAGTTTTGTTGATTTTTTTCCTCTTTTCTTTTTTCTCTTTTTTTCTCAACAAATTTTGTTATATATGGGATGGTTCTCTGAGAGGGGAGGAGGATAGTGGGAAAAATTCTGGTGATGTAAAAAACAGATGATATCAAAAATTATTTTAAAAAAATAACCATCTGGTTTCACAAATCTTGGGAGGTTCTGTCTTCTCTTGCATGATGCTGTTTTGTCATTAACACGCGTAATTTTAATGGGATATGAAGATCTTCCCCGCCCATTAATGGGCCTATGTGCCCAGCTGTGATACATCTCAAGTCACATAGAGGCCACTGGGGGAGGGACTTACCTAAGGAAGAACTTGCTTAGGAAGAGGCTTAATTGTAGGAAGGCTTTCATACCTTTGGCTAATTTCTAATTAGGCACTGAGTCATGAGGGTTGTGATGCCTTCTGGCTCTGAGAAGTGTATATATATATATATATATATATATATATATATATATATATATATATATATATATATATATACTCTGAGTTGGTATTTGGTATTTTGCTTTGGGGGTTTGATTATGAGAAGGATCTTTTGATTTCCTGGTTGAAAGATTGCTTGTCCCATTCTCATAGTGCCATCAAATATACCCTCAATATTTATGTAGATCATTCTTACAAGGATTTGAATGTACCCTTATGGGTACATATTCATTGATAACTGCTCAATTCCTTTTTTTATAGTATAGTAGTAATCTCATCCATGATTTTCTCATTCTTTTAGCATCTTTCTCTCCCTTTGATATCTTGTAAAATAGTCCTTTAATATTTTCAAGATTATGTTGCTGCCAGCACAGATTCCTCAGTGTGTATTTAGTCAGGTCCAGACATTCTTCTATACTTTGTCTTCATAAGTGCCATTTCTGGTAAGGACCAAATGTGGGAAAGGTTAAGGATGAATATATATGGGGGCGGGGGGAAGCTGTGATGAAGGCATCATTTCCAAACGAATAATTGCTATCTTGGGAGTAGATGAGATGTCCCAAAGAGATAGCATGGAAAGAAAAAGCGGCTAAGTAAAGAGCCATAGGAAACAAGCCCATTTAGGGAGTGAGAGGAGAAACTAGTAAAGGGGACCAAGAAGACTAGTCAGAAGGGTAGGAAGAAAACTAGGTGAGAGCAGTGTCACTGAAAGCAAAAATGGAAGTATCATGAAGAAATTTTCAACATTTTCAAATGTTGCACTGAGGTCAAGAAAGATTAAGACTGAAGAAAGATCATAGAATGTGGCAATCAGGAGGTAATGAATGACCTTGGAGAGAATGATTTCAGCGGAGTGATAGGGTCAGTGGCTAGATTGGAGAGGGTTGAAAAATGAATGAGTGGCCATGAAGTGGAGGCAGAAAGTATAAATTCTTTCTAGAAGTTTGACAATGAAAGGAAGTGGTGATATAAGACAGCCATTTAGGCAAGGGGGTCCCAATGCATTTTGTTCCATGATCCCCTTTCAACAACAACAAAAAATTGTGAACTTTCAGGACAAACTTAATATACTACTCACAATATTCTTTTGGATTTATTAAGTAAATTTTTACAATTAACTAAAATGATAAATTTTGCCCCAAAAGTTCCAAATTAAAATTTATATATTTATAATTATAAAATGCAAAATATAGAGATTCTATCTATAATTATGAAAATGCTAAATACAAGGTTATAAAAACTCTATAAAATAATTAAAAATATTTTTATGTGGGATATTCTGTAAGAATTAAAAGGAATAATTGAGCAAGATATCATATGCTTACCATTACCTACAAGACTTTTAATTTAATTTTTATTTTATAATATTGTTGAATATAAATAACATTTTAATGAAGCGAGTTGCAATTTGGACAATGTTTAACATGATAATTATCATATTTAAACAACTTAAGTGCTGGACTTTTTTATCTGAATAAAATTTTGTAATATTTGGCTCTGGTTTTTCATCGAATTCATTTCTGTATTTTGATTTAAAGCAAAAATAAAGAATGCTCACTCACAGAATATATATACATATATATATATATATATATATATATATATATATATATATATATACATACATACATATATATATGGTAGAAAAAAAGGAGAATTTTCCAAGGTCTCTTGCTGAGAGATGGGAACTCATCTTTTATTTTTAGCCATGACAACCATGAATAGCTAGTTATGATTTAAAATACTTTCTACTAGCGAATAACAACAAGTGTTGTCATTGAATGATAAATATACTTCAATGATAAATATATTCAAAGTTCAATTGCACATATAGCTTCATTTTGAAAAAAAATGTTTATATATGAATGTAACTTTTGTAAGGAAAGAATCTCTTCAGATGTGACTTTCATTTCTTTTCCCACTGGCTACATTCTCACAGGAACTCTACCGCATGAATGACCCATGTTGTCAATCAGTTCATTTGAAAATCTCCAAGACAGAAGAAAAGTAACATAAGCAGAGGACAGATTTAAATCAGAAAATAATATTAATACTACCATGAGAGGTAATGTAAGATTTGTTTCTGCAGAAAGTTTGTGATGGTCTGTGTTGGTTTCAAAGATGCACATGCCCAGGAATCACAGTCTTCAGATGTTTGATGTCTGAACCTGATATTTAAACTGCAAGAATGGTAAAGCAGGGACTGGCCTAAAGTCCTCCCCCAGGACCCTCCAAACACCTATAAAGATGGCTCTGAACAAATTTTAGAACTGCAGAACCCACAAAATAGCAGAAGGAAGCAGGGCTCCAGTCCAGGACAGCCTGGATGGTCGCTGGGTAAGGTCTATTGCATGGAGCTGGGAGCGGAGCAGAGCAGAGCCCAGAGTGGGCAGTACTCAGACCAACCAGACCCAGAGCCAGGCAGAACAGGCCCTAGAGCCCTGAATCAGTGAGCTGTGGCAGTTACCAGACTTCTCAACCCACAAACACCAAAGACAACAGAGAAAGTTAGTGGGAAAAGCTGTGGGGGACAGAGTGGAAGAAGGAGTTCATGGTTCAGCCACCGCCCCAGGGGCAGTGGAGGTGGTGCATTTACAGAACTACAGGTGCAGTTGCTTCTGGCCCTAGGCCCACCTGGTGGGAGGAATTAAGTGGTGGATCCAAGCGGGAGTGCAGAGCTTGCTCAGATCTGAGTCGCAGTCCAGGTTGGCAGTTCTTGGGGGAGGAGGAGCACTGGTGTGGCAGAGCTTGCTCTGTAGAAATAGCTCTGAAAACAACAGCACAGGGACAAAGTAATCTATACTCTACAAGCAGTCGTACCCCAATGAAAACTCAAGGGTCAAATAGTGGGCTGGGAACATGGCCAGGCAGTGAAAATGGATTCAGATTCAGACTCAGACTTTGGAATCTTTCTTTGGTGACAAAGAAGACCAAAACATACAGCCAGAAGAAGTCAACAAAGTCAAAGAGTCTACATCAAAAGCCTCCAAGAAAAACATGAACCGGTCTCAGGCCATGGAAGAGCTCAAGAATGATTTGGAAAAGCAAGTTAGAGAAGTAGAGGAAAAATTGGGAAGAGAAATGAGAAGGATGTGAGAAAACCATGAAAAACAAGTCAATGACTTGCTAAAGGAGACCCCCAAAAATACTGAAGAAAACAACACCTTAAAAAATAGACTAACTCAAATGGCAAAAGAGCTCCAAAAAGCCAATGAGGAGAAGAATGCCTTGAAAGGCAGAATTAGCCAAATTGAAAAGGAGGTCCAAAAAACCACTGAAGAAAATACCACCTTAAAAATTAGATTGGAACAAGTGAAAGCTAGTGACTTTATGAGAAATCAAGATACTATAAAACAGAACCAAAGAAATGAAAAAATGGAAGACAATGTGAAATATCTCATTGGAAAAACCACTGACCTGGAAAATAGATCCAGGAAAGATAATTTTAAAATTATTGGACTACCTGAAAACCGTGATCAAAAAAGAGCCTAGATATCATCTTTCAAGAAATTATCAAGGAGAATTGCCCTGATATTCTAGAGCCAGAGGGTAAAATAGAAATTGTAAACTACAAGAATGCAGATGTTGATTAACATCTTGAATACCTGATTATACAGCCAATGAGGCATGGTTACAGGGTAATAGATGGAAACCAAGGATCTGTGCTGGTATGGTGTATAAAACCCAAATGAGAGCATGAGCAAGTATCTGACCAGGTTTTGTCTTTAAATGTCAAACCTTTGTGGCAGTTTGGAAACAATATGATGACAGGTTGAAAAGCTCCAATAATACTGTACTTAGTGGTGGTCAGAGTTTGACATAATCACGGTATGAATACCAACAATCATTTTGCACATTAATGACCATGATGATTTTAATCTTTGCAGATACAATATAAGGCTTCAAACTTGTTGTCATAGAGGAATAACACATTTGTAATATAATTAGGCAATTATTTACTACTTAAAATGCTGTTAAAGAATTTTTAGCACAAACTTCTTGGACCATGTCAGAAACCCCCAAGAAGTTGTTTATGAATATTGGAAACTGAATGAAAATGGAAATGGAATGGAAAATGGAAACATCTGCTTTAGGATGAAAAGAAGGAATTAAACTAATGAAGACTGGAGTCAGAGGAGGAGTCAGTAGGGCAGATGTTGAGATAAGATAAGCAGGAGTGAAACAGACGGAGCTGGGAGGATCTGGGAAGAAATGAAAGGAGAGAAGGAACACTGATTACAAGACAGTCAATAAAACATTTATTAAACACCTACTATGTACCTAAGCACATAGAACTGGGCTAAGCACTGGGAATACAAAGAAAACTAAAAGACAGTCCTTGCCCTCAAGAAGCTCATTATTTAATGGGAGAGACAACATGCAAACAACTTCATACAAATAAGATATATGCAGGATAAATTGCAGATAATAAACAGAGAGGAGGCACTAGAATTAAGGGAGATTGGGAGAGGCTTTCTATAGAAAATGAGATTTTAACTGGAACTTGAAGGAAACCTGGAAAGCCAGGAGGTAGAGATGGGGAAGGAGAGCATTCCAAGCATAGGGAACAGCCACATTGCTCGATGACTAACTTTCATAGACTCGGCTCTTCTCAGCAGTGCCAAGATCTAAGACAACTCCAAAAGACTCATGATGGAAAATGCTGTCCATATCCAGAGATAGATCTATGAAGTCTGCAAGCAGATCGAAGCATACTCTTTGCTCTCTTTTTTGTTGTTTTTTTGTTTTGTTTCTTCTTTCTCACGGTTCCTCTCATTGGTTCTAATTCTTCTTTATAACATGACTAACGTGAAAATATGTTTAATGTGAATGTATATGTAAAGCCTATATCAGATTGCATGCCATTTTGAAGAGGGAGGAGGGAAGGGAAGGGAAGGGAAGAAAATTTAAAACTCAAAATCTTACTTAAACTCAAAAGCTCAAAAGGGAATGTTGAAAACTAAAAACAAGGCATTTGACTCCAAACAACTTGGAGGTATTTCCCCAATCTAAACCTACCTTCAAAGGATGAAAATTTATCTCCATATGAAATGCAGGCTCTGAAAGAGTTTCCTGAAGAGGATTTCCGGGACGTTTTTGAATAATGGCTGCATTCTGGGTATGACCTTCCATCTTGATAGCTATTGAAAGAAATGACACTTACATGTTAAGTTCTGTTGCATCTGGGGAGAATCTCCGACCAGACTCAGGAAGGCGTGGGCTCAAAATGTGGTTAATGATACTAGCAGTGTGACCCTGAGCAAGTCGCTTGGCTGCTTTATCTATAAAATGGAGATCATAATATATATAATAGGGACTTGGCTTGACTATCATGAGGCTTAAATGAAATAATGTATGTAAAATACTTTACATACTGTAAAACATTATATAAAATGGCGATCATCATCATAGGGAACTAAGATAGATGTAAATAAATAAGACACATATTGGGATATGATTAAGGGAGAAAGCTCCCCTTTCAGAGGAGAGCAGTGTTGGGAGGGAGGGCCATCAGAGCAGGTTTCATGGAGAAGGGGGCACCTAAAGAGGCAGGGAGGTAGAATGCTTCCAAGAACCTTGACTTTGCTTCAAAATGTGGCTCTATGATTTTGAGTAACTTCACCTGCCTCCAGGCCTTATTTTCCTTATCTGGAGAATAAGGGAGTCAGATGAAATGATCTTTAAAATCTCTTCTAGTTTTAAAAACCTCTGATCAAAAAGGCAAGGTGGTATAGTGGACAGAGATGCAGGCTCCCAGTCAGGAAGATCTTGGACATACAAATGACTTTATGATGCTGGGTAAGTCACTTAACCTCTCGCTGCCTCCAGGCAACTCAAGACTACAAATGACAGAACTCACAGACGAGTTTCTTCATTTGGAGTTCCCCATAGCAATGAAATCACAGGTCTGGGCCAAAAATAAAATAGAACAAAATCAAAATAGTAGAACCTAAGATGTGCAACCGAGGTCGTCTGACTTGAAATTCAGGACTAATTTCCACTCCTCTTAATTGTCTCATCCTAGATTTGACTGCGGAGGTCAGAAGTAGCATCAGTGAGTAGGAGATGAAGAAAGTAAGGAAACAAGCATTTATTTAGCACCTACTATGTTGGTGGCACTGTGCTAAGCACTTTATAAATATTATCTCATTTTATCCTCATAACAAACCTGAGAGGTATTATCCCCATTGACCTTTGAGGAAACTGAGGTTAAACGATTTGCTGCATTTGAACGCAGGTCTTTCTAACTCCAGGCCCAACACTCTATCCATTGTGCCACTTAGCTGCCTCCAGAGAGGCAGATTTAGGCTCAACATATAGGAAAACTTTCTTATGCTTCTCACAATTTCTTATTTATCCTGTAGATAGGCTGTACATAAGTCATTTGGTTATTTCCCTCATTAAATTGTGAGTTCCTTAAGGGCAGAGATTGTCTTTTGCCTTTTTTTTTTATAACCCCGTACTTAGCACAGTGCCTGGCACTCAATAAATGTTTAGTAGTAGCTTATTTAGGGCAGCTAGGTGGTGCAGTGGATCGAGTGCCCGGCCTGAAGTCACAAAGATTCACCTTCCCAAGTTCAAATCTGGCCTCAGACACTTAAATATTCGACCCTGGGTGAGTCTCTTTACCCCATTCGCCTCAGTTTCCTCATCTGTAAAATGAATTGGAGAAAGAAATAGCAAACCACTCCAGTATCTTTGCCAAGAAAGCCCCAAATAGGGTCCTGAAGAGTCAGATAGGACTGAAACAACTGAACGACAACAAAGTGGCTTATTCATTGACTGACAATTTCAAAACCAGAATGAGCTGCGTAAAAAGGTAGTGAGGTCCTTAATCAGAAATCGGTTTTTGTCAGGGCTGTTATGGTTTAGGCATAGGTTGTAATAGATAACCTCTGGGATTGCTTTCTACTCTAATAGTCTGTCTGTGACCTTGAAGGATTGGGAAGGATATCACCGGATGGACAAGAGGGGAGGGGTGAGGTGGAGCACATTTCAGGAACCGAAGATGTTGTCAGAAAAGGTACAGAGAGTTCGAAAGAGGAACGTGTTTGGAGAATGGTGAGCAGGGCAACCTGGCAGGCACCCAGACTAGGTGGAGGGGAGGAGTGTTTGAGATAAGGCTGCAGAGGTGGGTGGAAGCCAGATTGCTGCAGGTCTTCAACCTCACAAGTGAGTGTCGAAATGGGTAACACCTAAGTCCAGGCTGTACTATCAAGAGGACTCTGCGTAAAAGTCAACCAAGAGAAGGAGCTCCTTTGGTTCCACCTGCTTCCTCCTATCTGAAGGCTTTGCTCTCAAGCCCTCTAAGTCCTGAAGCTTTGTCAACCTGGGGACCAGAAAGATTGAAAAAACCAGTCTATTTCCACCTCACCAACTGCACATGGAAAGATAACAAATGCTGTTTCTGTAGCTACTGAAAAGCCCAGCATGCCTGGGGATGATTTACACAGCTCTGAAGATACTGCACATGTGCCAGCTAGGAGGGAGTTCAAATACACAGTAGGAAGGTCTTTTTTTTTTTTTTTGGCTCTTTGCCGATGAAGTCAGGCAGCAGCTGCTACAAGAAATCTTCCCACTCCTGTAAGGTTTCCAGATTGCTGGGGACAGTTTCTTACATATCACAGGATTTTTGAGCTGGAAGGCACCTAAGAGACCACCTTACTGAACCCCTTCATTTTACAGACTGGGAAACTGAGATCTTAAGAAATTCAGTGACTTGCTCAAGGTCACTCAGTAAGTTACAAGGCCAGAATTTTAACCTAGGAATTAGGATCATATGATTACAGAATTAGAGCTGGTAAGGACCTTTCAGGCCATAGTCCAACCCCAGCATTTTACAGACAGGAAATTTAGGCCTAATGGGCCTTGCCCAGAGTGGCACATCCAGGCAGTGTTAGAGGCAGAACACATACAAATATGCTTCTTCCTGACTGTAAGTCCTGAGTTCTAATCACTACACATTATAGATCCTTTGTGGCACCATGGCTTCCACAGTGTTGTCATTGGGATTCAAACTGAGGAAGCCGCACACAAAGGGCAGATGTATGACCCATATGATCATGGAGAATTAACCAAGATCCACTTTAGAGACATGGGATCTTGAGATGCAGTCAAGTGACTCGCTCAGGCTCATGCAGCTTGTAAGTGGCAGGGGGGACTTTGAACCCCTATCCTCTGGCTTCCCATCATCCTTCTGACTCCGCTGCACTACTGAGCTAAAACAGGAGCCAGAAGCCACACTCCAGGAATGTACTGCCCATGTCTTCAATCTGGCTGCCCCAAGGCCTGGCTTGCTGAAAAGTGAGGTGCTGTAATCTGCATTTGGAGTCAGAAGACCTCAGTCCAAATCCTGGTTTAGCTCCTTACTAGCTGACCCAGGGATGGAGGGCAAGTCACTTACCTTCTCTGGGCCTGAGTTTCCTCATTTTCAAAATGAGGGGGTTGGAGCCAATGGTCTCTAAGGTCCCTCCCATTTTTAGAGCTGTGATTGTGTCATCTTCTAATCCTATTGGGATAGGGCACAGCCCAATGAAATGGAACAGGATGTCCTACTGAATATGGGACATCTGTACTCCTATACCAAAGACCCCAACTATTCTCCCTTATGAAATAGGTCATGTAAGGAGGCTGTATAGCTACAGCTGACATGGAGCATCAAGCTCTCCCCATTCTCTCGTTTGTGGATGATCTGCCTTCAGTCCATGGTGGTACAAGGGGAAGGAAAGAAGAAATGGAGAGCAGTTCTTTTCCAGACAGTGCCCGTGCTACCATGATGGGAAGGTCATATCATAAAGGCCTTTCTTTTCTTGATTCTCCACTCCTTTTACCAGGCATGAAGAGACAGGCACTGTTCCAAAGGTACAGGTGCACTAACATAGGTTGTTGGACAGTTTCACCTACATACAGTAATTTTCTCCTTTTGACTAGATTTAGAAAAAGCCAGGTGAAGCTGCAGGTGAGGTAGGAGTGGTAGAGACACTAAAAGCAGCTACCCATGCCTATTGTCTTGCCTAGGATCAGCATTAGAGTTTGTCTATCAGTCCATACATGCTTGTCAGGAACTTCAGATGGACAATGACTTGGGTCCAAAAATGAAGAGTAGGCTGAATATCATTTGAGAAATTAGGCAGTTTTTAAAATGGCCTCAATTCAATTTAACAAATATTTGCCAAGCACCTACTATATGGCAGAGATACAAAGATAAAATGAAAAATCCCTTGTCCTCAAGTGACTCATATTCTACTCAAGCTTCACCTTGAAACAAAGGCCCATCCTTCTGACAACAGTGTTCCTCCAGTGATGCCACTCATGAGATTCCCCAGTCTCTAAGAAATGAAATTGTGGGTTACTAGGTCAATAGAGAAGGGTGCAGTGGGTACAAACAGGCTGCAGCACCTTCTTGACAAAGACTTCAAAGATCTTATCAAAGTGATAAAGGACTAAAAAATAAAGGGAGCTGGGAGCTAGGGGTAACAATGGGTGTACTCCATTGGAATCCACATTGGTAGCCATAAAACATCGAGTGGGCCTCCTATGGAGGGTGGACAAGAGACCAGATGAGAAGCAGTGCCCTGGGGCTGTAGCCTGTATCCTTAGAAGAGATCACAGATCTGTCAAATCTCTTGAATCCAACTGATACTTACTCTCTCAACAAGGCTGCTGAATGAAATTGGGGCTGGGAGGTGCCCTGCCCATGTGCCTCTGGTTCGTGAATTCCTCCAAGCTCTTCCCTCCCATAAGAATTCAGTGGCTGATACAAAGGGTGGACTTTGATTTCCAGCTCCTGGCTTTTTCAAGGGATTTGTTTGTCCAGATGTTCCCCTTCAATGTATATTATTTTGTCTTTGCCCCACTTGGCCTTGCACAGTGAGACAGCACGCAGCTCTTCCCCTGTCACGTAGACCCTCCTAGAGCTTCCTGGAGTCCATTTACAGCTAAGATGGGACAACAGGAAGACGGCCAGAAGAGGCAGCCAGAGAAATACAAGTGTATTTCAAGCGGATCAGCAATCCTCCTAGCTGAGAGAGTCCCTGCAGAGGCATGAGGCTAAGGCCAGGAATTAGAGGGAAGGCAGGAGTCCTTTCCTTCTTCACCCTGTTTGTGTGAGGGAGGGCTGATGTACAAAGCTAGGGCACAACCTTTGTAGGCTTCCCAGCAACCAAAATCCCAGACTGGCGTACTGGATGTGGAGGTTCTTGTAGCAGCTTGGCTGACTCTGCCCTTGCTCATGGAGGCCTGGCCCCAAGCTTTCTTAAGCCTTTTCTCAACTTCAGGTCTGGAGTTTCATATCCCCAGCTTTCTCTCATAGCCCACAACACTGGTGTTCAGGGTGAGGAGTCCAGTTACCTCCCTATGATCCTGAGTCACCAGTTCTCAGGAAGGACAAGGATGGCCTGCTGTCCAATCCCCTCACATCTAGAAAAGAGCAAAAAAGTCAATTACCTCAAAGGCCGGTAGGCAAACCCCCAATTGACCCTTGTGGAACTCTGATTCTGTTGGTACCACTGATATCATTTTTTCAGTGTTCCAAACACACTGACTGTGTGACCCTGGACAAATTACCTAAATTCTCAAAAACTCACATGACTCTCTAGCATTAAAAGTTGCAGACCAGTTGGCTTTCCTCATTAAATGGGGGGAGTTTCTTATGTGGATGAAATCACAGTTCCAGACAAATGATACGTATGAAATTGTGTCCTGGGTTCACAAACTGAAGCTCAGAGTATCCTGGGATTTCCCTTGAGTTCCAGCCGAGGGACTCTACCTCAGAAGCCATCTGGTCCATTACGCCTGAAGAAGAATCCCCTCCTAGCACATATCTAAGAAGTACCTGGCCTTTCCTTAAGACCTCTTGGACAAGCAGACCCAGCACCTTTCAGGGCAGCCTGCTAAACTTTTGTATCGCTCTCATTATTAGCAAGTTTTTCCTTACCCCAAGCTGAAATCTACTTCTGTCTCCAACTACCTAGTGGACAACTCAAACTGGATTTCCCCATAGAAATCTTAAATTCAACATGGCCAAAACTGAACTCATTATCTTTTCCCCCAAACCCTCCCCACTTCCTAACTTCCCTATTACTGTTGAGGGGCACCACCATCTCCCCAGCCCCCGGACTCAAAACCTAGGTGTCAGCCTTGACTCTTCCCTCTTCCCCTCCTCCCCACATCAAGTCTATTCCTGTGATCTCTCCTTTGTTAACATCCTGGCTGGGCTATTATAATAGCTTGCTAATTGGTTTATCTACCTTTGCTTTCTCTGGATTCCAGTCCATCCTCCACTCTGCTGTCAAATTGGCCTTCTTAAAGTTCAGGTCTGACCATCCCACCTCCCCCCAACCCCCCAATTAGTGGCTCCCTATTTCCTTCAGGATCAAATATAAGATCTTCTGTTTGGCTTTTAAAGCTCTCCATAACCTGGCCTCTTCCAATCTTTACAGTCTTCCTCCATATTACAAATACATCACATACCCAAACATACTCTGTCATCTAGTGACATTGGCCTTTTTGCTTTCCTCATCTATGACACACTCTGTCGTCTGATTAAGGCCATGTTTATTGGCTGGCTTTCATGCCTGAAACTCTCCCTTCTCCTCTTTTCCTCCTGGCTTCCCTAACTTCTGTCTAGTCTCAGCCAAAGTCCCACCATCTGCAAGAAGTATTTTTTAAATTTTTTTTATTAACTCCCCATTTCTACCGTCCCCCACCCCAAAACAGAATATATTCTGATTGCCCTTTTTCCCCAGACTGCCCTCCCTTCTGTCACCCCACTCCCTCCATCCCCTTTCCCCTTACTTTTTTGTAGGGCAAGACAGATTTCTATGCCCCATTGCTTGTATATCTTATTTCCCAGTTGCATGTAAAAAAACAACTTTTTTCTTAAGCATTTGTTTTTAGAACTTTGAGTCCCAAATTTTTTCCCTTCTTCCCTCCCCACCCACCCTCCTTGAGAAGGCAAGTAATTCAGCATAAGTCACACATGTACCATTATGCAAAACACTTCCATAACAGTCATGTTGTGCAAGACTAACTATATTTCCCTCCATCTTATCTTGTCCCCCTTTGTACAATTTTATCACCTTGACCCTGGCCCTCTTCAAAAGTGTTGCAAGAAGTATTTTCTAGGCCCCCTTAATGCGAATGATAATCCCCAATTTATCCTGTATTTATCTTTTTTTGTATGTAGTTGTTTGTATGTTGTCTCCCACATGAGACTGTGAGCTTCTTGAGAGAAGGGATTGGGTTGGACTTTTGGTTTGGGGTTTTTGGGGTTTTTTTTGCCTTTCTTTGTATCCCTAACACTTAGCAAAATGCCTGACACATAGTAGGTGCTTAATAAATGTTTGTTGAATGATTAAGAAAAAAAGTCTTTTATTTGAAATGAATCTCTCCTAAACTAATGAAGGCAGCTTAGAAGCAAATACTACTTCCTGTTAATAGAGAGACTAGAATATGTCTACTTTCGGTCCCATGTCTCAGAGTTATAAGCAAGAGAGAACAGGATTGTAATGGGAGGCAGTTTCACAATCCCTACTTGCACTGGCAGGTCAGATCCCCAGAACGAAGCTAGCTCTAGCTCCTTTCAAGATTCTAGGACTAACCTTGAGGGGCTAGAGAGTTTTCTCGCTCAGTGGTGCTTATAAACCCCATCCAGTGTGCTCGTATTAATCACCAGTTAATGTCTTCCCAATATCACCTAACCAATTAATATCAATTAGCTTTTAAAAAGGGACATTTACTGAAAAGGTATAGCAAGAAGCAGAAAGCCACTCTCAAATTGGGAACATACTCTCTTCTACCACCTTATTCCCTGGGGAGAATGGGCTCAAATTTAAGGTGCTTGCTACAAAATATTTCCCTCATCAAGTTAAGGCAAACAGGGTTAAGTGACACAGCTACTAAGGGTCCCAGGCCAGATTTGGACTCAGGAAGATGAGTCCTCCTGACTCCAGGACCAGTGCTCTATCCACTATGGTGCTTCCTAGCAGCCCAACAAAATATTTCCCTCAACAAGCTTATTTCTGGGCGCCCATACCTGATAAATGAGTCACTCTCTTGTATGTAAGACTTGGTGTTCTAGCTTCCAGGTTGATTTACTGCTGGCCGGGTCAATCAGATCACTTCTCAGGGCTGGCTCCTCACCCGACTTGGCTCTTGCTACTAGTCCCAGTTGCTGAAGGGAATCTTTGGTGGTTCTTTAGATCTCTTGAAAAGCATATGGTTGTTCTGAGATACTGCCTCACAAACATCAGACTGATGCGGCAAAAAAGGAAAACGACAAATGGTGAATGAGATGTGGGAAAATACACTTTTGGGGGAGTTGTGAACCAGTCTAACCTTTCTGGAAAGCAATTTGGGACTAGTGACCCAGGAATACTGCCGGTGAGTC
Organism: Trichosurus vulpecula; assembly: GCF_011100635.1. Taxonomy (NCBI): domain Eukaryota; kingdom Metazoa; phylum Chordata; class Mammalia; order Diprotodontia; family Phalangeridae; genus Trichosurus; species Trichosurus vulpecula. Next base: position 56,825,251 of record NC_050579.1, read on the forward strand.
TATACCTCCAAAGAGATCAAAGGAAAAAGACCCACACGTACAAAAATATTTACTGCAGTTCTTTTTGTGATGGCGAAGAATTGGAAATTGAGGGGATGCCCATCAATTGCGGAACGACCAAATAAGTTGTGGTATATGAATGTGATGGAATATTATTGCGGGTAAGAAATGATGAAGGGGACAGTTTCAGAGAAACCTACGACGATTTGTATAAACTGATGCAAAGTGAAGTGAGCAGAACTAGGAGAACAATTTTTATAGCAACAACAAGATTGTAAAGATGATCAACTATAAAAGACTTGGGAATTCTAATCAACACAATGGCCAACCACAATTACAAAGGACTCATGATAAAACATGTTGTCTACCTCCAGACAGATGATGGATGCAAAGTGCAGACTGAAGCTTATTTTCTTTTCTTTATTTTCTCTTCCTTTTTTTCTGAACACGGATAAGGCAGAAATTTGCTTTGCATGGCTATAGATATTTGTAATGGGCTTTATTTTTCTGGCTTTCTTAATGAGTGGAGGGAGGAGTGAATTTGGAACTGAAAAGAAAAGAAAAAAAAAAGACCATAAGGTTATAACCTGTTCTCCTGATCTCCTGATTCTCATTCACCTGAGATTAAGAAAGAATGAATCAATCAATGGAGAGAGAAAAAAAGATGTGCCGTGCATTCAAGGCTACATGGTGGCCAGGTGAGGCTATAAGGCAGTCAGAGTTTCCATCACTGCTACGACTGATTCTCCCTTTCCTCCCTCCCCTCCAATGCCTGACTTGCCACTAGGTAAAAGAGAGTTATCAGTTCAAGTCTTTCGTATGCACACTCAGTTCTGGGTCAGCAGCCAATGAAAAGGTTTCTTCTTATTAAGAGCAAGTCACCAGGTAACTGTCAGAAGATGCCTGTGCATTCTATGAAGTGGGGAGGGAATGGGCCCCTCCATTATACCTGATGCAGGATCACCAAATCTCTATACAAATACTGCAGCAGACAGGCCAACTGTGCAGGAGTAGGCCCTAACCGGCTAATCCTCTCATTTAGGAATGATGCAACTGGGTCAAGAGCTCTCTCTTTTAAGAACATAATACTAAAAACTTGGGATGAGATATCACTGAATGTGTTTTTGACACTAATTGTGTATTTATGACATATAACGGTTTGTGGATGGTGGAAATAGTACTTGGATATCACTGAACCTAGAGAGCGCTTCGTCTATATTTAGTTGACATTAGCCGAGTGTTGGCTGGATTCAAAGAATTGTGCTAAGTGCCCAAGGTTGAAGGGAGGGGATAGGTTAGAAACGGCACCCTGACTAAAGCTAACTACTTATATCAAGATAGCCCTTTAAAATGTGCAAAGTGCTTTCCTCACAACAATTCCATGGGATAGGTAGTATAAGGATTATTATTACCCCCATTTTTCAGATGGGCAAACTGAAGCTCTGGTCACAGGGTAAATGTCTGCATTGGAAGTTGAATGCAGATCTCTTAATTCTAAGTGTAGTGCACTAATTGCTATTATACATGGTCTTGACAAAAAACAGAAGACATAGTCCCTAATCTTGAATTTATAGTCTAATGAGGAAGCTAGACACTATTTAAGTATACTTAAAAAGCATAATGCAAATTAGGCTAATGAAAATCACATACAGAAATGATGAGGAGTTGGGGAAGTAAAGCAGCTGGGTAGTTAGCCAGGAAGAGCTTATTTGGAAGAAGATTTTCAAGGAAGAGGGAGTCATAGATTTGTAAAGAAGAGAAAGAAATTCCAGGAAGGCACTTCACTTTTCCTGCCCTCTCAACATCCAAAGTACCATTGTCTTGAAGTTGAAAGAAAAGCTTATTCTATACATAAGATCTATTCCAGCCACAAGCAATAGCTAAGTCCCTAGCAAAGAAGAACTTTTATGTACTTTTGCCCAACACTATGGGCAAAGTTCAGTATGGTATGGTAAGTGACGTAGGTGACACTGTGACTTGGTGCCAGCTCATGATCACTGTGTCTAGAAAACCAAGAGAAAAAAATGATTGAAGGGTAGAGATTTTAAGATAGACTAGACTAAAAGCAGTAGCAGACCTGTCTTATCAATACTCACTAATAGAAACTGAGTGACTAAAGGCCGGAGGAGAGATGCCTTGACACTCCAGGCTGTGATCCATGATACAAAAAGGACTTGATCAGGGACATGATTTCTTTATTGATGGCAGTTCTGAACTTGGAGTGTGGAGGACCTTCATTTCAAATCTGCCTGAAATTTATTAGCTGTGGGATTCTGGCCAAGTCTCTCAGTTTTCTTATCTATAAAACGGGGATAATTACATTCCTAGCATTCATCTCACAAAGTTGTTATGATGTTAAAATGAGATAGTGTACATAAAATACTTTGCAAACCTTAACATACTAAATATCAGTTATTATTATCACATTACTGGAAAATGATGGAAGGAAAGTAGCAGGAAGAAAAATGGGGGCCCAAAGAGCTACCATACCAGGAGATGGTGGTAGAAGTGATTCTTCCCTCTTCTGAACTCTTACGGCAATTACTGTCCTTAAAACTCATTTGGAAATTAATCACGTGTACCACTTTCTGATGTCTCTCATGGTTTCCAATTGCCATTTCAATCTTCCATTGTTACTCAATCTTTCAAATATTGGTTTTTTACTCTACAAAACTGTAAGACCTTCAAAGTCAGGAATCATGTCTTATACTTTAGATTTCCCTACCCTGCCCCCACCTCCCAACCCCACTGCATCTATTACAGGACTCTGAACAAAGTAGATGCTAAATTAATATATTTTTATTTGATTTGATATCATACAACAGCTGGTCTTTAAGAACCAACATCTGCAAATGCTGGGTACCCACAGATCTGGCAAACAATTTAGACAAGGCAAAGCAACATTTGACAATTACTGAAACATTTTTGTGATGTAAAATGGAGCTAAAGATTTTGCAACAGTACTATTAAATGAAACAAATTTGCCTGAGGGATTATACATTCTAAAAGAAGACAATCAGGGTGTGCTACAGGGAAAAATAAGAAGAAATGCTGTTTTATCATTCTTTGGAGAAGAAGGAAGGTGAGAAAGTCTCGCAGACCTGACACTATGCTCTTAATTCAAGAAGAAATAACAAGTATTTTCTGAGCCCCTATCATCCCACCTCAGATACTTATAAGTTGTGTGACCCTGGGTGAATCACTTAACCTTTCTGTGCCTCAGTTTCTTCATCGGTTAAATGAAGGGGCTGGATGTGATGCCTTTTCAGGTCCTTACCAGCTCTTTGTCTATTTGAGAGCCCAGTGCTCGGTTTCATAATGGGGGAGTAGGGGAGTATAAAAAATCCCTAAATGATGTGGCCCTTGCTCTCGAGGTTTACAGTCTTGGAGAGATGAGCCTTACAGACAGAAAACAATTAGAGAGCAATACAGGATGGCGACAACAAAGGGTTAAATTGAACATTCCTGTGTGCCCAAAGTCCACTGCACAGAAAGGAAGTGCTATGAGCAGATGAGTGATCAGTGGGGTCTGTAGTTATTAGTAGGGCTTCATAGAGGAAGAGAGACTTAAGGTGGACCCAAAAAGAAGGAGAGTAAAAGGGAGGCAAAGGAAAAGGGTAGGAGGAAGTGCATTCCAGGCACAGGGGAGGGGATGAGCAAAGTCTTAGGAAGGGGAATGAGCATGGTATGTTCAAGGAACAAGAGATCAAGAGTCTTCCTGGAGAAGATACACATCCTTGTATTCCCAGGACTAGTGCCTAGTAGCTGCTTAATAAAGTGCCTATTGAATTTAATAGAATATTAAGGAGCAGTGGAAAGTGACTGTGAGGTCGTCTAGAAGGATTTGAATGCTCAGATGAGGAATACGGACTGGATCCAATACGCAGGGAGCCTGGGTCAGTAGCAATGTGGTTACAGCCCAGCCCAGAGGGAATACGGTTAGTGTTCTGCTTTCATCCCAGAATGAAGTCCCTATAAAGTCCTATGATTTAAAGATTTATCTCAGCTACACCTAGTGCTCCTCCAGCATTGCCTGTTCTCCCTGACTCTCTCTCTCTCTCTCTCTCTCTCTCTCTCTCTCTCTCTCTCTCTCTCTCTCTCTGGTGCTGTTAATTGCTCCCTAATTGCCACCTTGGCCCCATTCCTTCCTGAGGGAACAGGGAGTCCACAAAGGGGTCCTCAACATTTTTGTACCAAGTAGATCCTGTGCTTCTTACCCCATGCTATTCAGGCTACAAGAAGGGTTCCCTCTCCTACTAGCAACAGACACTTGAAATTCAGGCAGGATAAGGCTTCCTCTCTCCCCACCATTCCCCATTCTCTGCAGCTTTCAGGTATTTCAAGCTGTAATAGCAAATGTCCAGTTTAATTATCTGCTTGGATTTCTGCCCCCTGGAGCCTTCTCTAATCCTCACAACAGGGGTCGTTTAAGCTCTGTCTTACAGTCAGTTCTATCTCCAGCTCTGGGCACAGTCCTCTCTCTAGGCAGAGGGGCAAAGCATTGGATTAGGTGCAGGGGTGGGGAACTTGAGGCCTTGAGGCCACATGTGGCCCTCTGGATCCTTGAGTTCGGCCCTTTGACTGGACTTCACAGAACCCCCTTAATAAAAGGATGTGTTCTGTAAAACTTGGACTCAGTCAAAAGGCTGCACCTGAGGACCTAGAAGGCCACATGTGGTCTCAAGGCTGCAGGTTCCCCACCCCTGGTAGGCTTTCCAGTGAAAATACACCAGGATAACCCAGCTCCTTAGGAATTGGTCCAGTCTTGAACACTAGTAATTGCGTTTCCTGTTCTGTTCTCCAATTTCTCAGTAATTTGTTTTCTTACCATTCCCTACTCCTTCCCAGGTACTGAATTTACTGGATAGTACAGTAGTTCCTTCAATAACTGGTGAAATAGGGACTGCAAAAGGTGCTTCCTGCTAGGTACAGACCTCCTTCTGAGATGGAGAGCGTGCAGGGCTCCTCCCCTGGTCCCTTGGGTAAGGTGGAGGGTGTAGGGAGGGGAGAATTCCTTGAGGTGTGGCTAAGGGTAAAAAGAGGACCAGGCCTAGTGGCTCTCGGAAAAAAAGATGGTAATCGAGGCACTGGAAAAAGTAAAGAAGCCAGGTCCTTGACAGAACTAACTAACAATAAGGTTCTGAGCTGGAGTGTGGGAGAGAGAGCAATGAGGTGGCAGGGCATCAATGTAGATGACTGAACCCTGGGTCCTGATCCCACCTCTCCCTGGCTAGAGCCCCACCCAGGGTAGTACTGTGTAAGTCATGGAGAAGGAATAGGTCCAAGGGGAGGATAGGAAGCTACCAGTGGAATGAAGGGGTTCTCCTAACTTTCCATGATCTTGGATGGAAATTCTTTGTGTTCTTTGGAAAATGAAAACACTCCAGTGTATCCCTATTAGAGCTAGGAACAAATATAAACTCATCTGTTTGGCATTTAAAGCTCCTCATAACCTTCCTTTTCTGTTCCTCTTGGCCTTTATCTGACCCTGTTTGTCAAGCTAAACTTCTGGTCTCGTCTTCCTTTTTCTGCCTTATTCTGTCACTACTTGAGTGTTCGTTGACACTCATAGGCTACAGGAAAAGAGGCATGCTAACAATATCCAGCCACTCCCTGCTCCCAGTAGCTTTCGCAGACTTCTAAATGTCTGTGGGTTTCAGGGATGGGAGCATAGCCAGAGCTTACCATCCTGTTGTTAAACAGGCCGAGGTCTCTAATTAGTTGGTAGCAATCAATCCGTTAGGATGGATGGTGGTTTGCCTGAGGCAGTAAAGGCAATATCTATTACTGATCTGCTGGGGACTCATGGCAGAAGGGTCCCAGTATGCTTCTAGAAATTCACCATGCGTGACCTGAGAATACTGGAAGGTACCTGCCACACAGGATAGTTGTTTTTTGTTGGTTTTTTTTTTTCTCCTAAAAAGGTTATAATAGAACCATCTTGGACTTGACTGGTCCAGGGGACCCTGACTGCCGACTGTCGCCATAGCTTCCCAGTTGCCTAACACATAAAAGCTGGATGGACTTTCCACTACCTTGTTAGTCTATACACCCTTCTGACCAGGTGGGCCATCATGGCAAATGCAGATGACAGGGCCATGGAGCCTAACTGAAGCAACACTGTTTCTTTGCTGAATACCCATCACGTGCTACCATTGAGTAAAATTCCTTCCTATAAGTATTTCATTTTGTTCCAATCCCAAATCTGAAACAGTGGATTGGACTGAATCAGGCCTGGCCCAGAACATCTGAATTAGTACCCTTCTCAAAATGTTGTACTTAATATTGGGGAAACAGTACAGAGTTTGCGTGGTAGGGACTTGAGTGATGATGTTCAGGGAGTACAACGGCGTCCGTGGTGCTATGGTTTTCTTCCCGAGGGCAAACAAATACTTTTCCCTAATCGCTGTGACTCTGTTTTCATTTCTCAGTGAATCAGGGAATTGCAGTGTCATCGATAAATATGAGAGGTTGATATAAAAGGGAGGGAGATCTTAAGTTTCAGTTGGGATATTATATCAAATGATGGCTAGAGACTTACATGGAAATATCCTGAAGACAGTTGAAAATATGGGACTGGAGTATGAGGAGTGAACAAGGCTTTAAATATAGAACTTGATGTCATCATTATAGAGGTTGAACAACTGAAAGTGGATTTGTTCATGGGGGAGACATTTTAGGGATTGAAGAACAGAGGCCCGAGCATCATTTATGTTAATGAGCAGGAGAAGGAAGAGTAACCAGCAACAGGGAGACTGATGGAGTGGATCGTCACAGAAGTTCAGAGTCGGCAGGAACTCAGTCATCTAGTCCACCTCCTTCCAGAGTAGAGATCCCCTCTCCAACAGCCCAGACAATGTCATCTCCAGCCTCTACTTGGGGATCTTCAGTGATGAGGATCTCTAGCTGTCAGAAAGTGTTTCTTTACATCAGGCTGAAATTGGTCAAAGGGAAAGAGCGTGGAAAACCTAGATTTGTTTCCTGGTTTAGTCGTTTGCTATCAGTGAGACCTCAGGCAAGTCACTCAGGATTCTAGAACTCTAGGATTTTCAAGTTAGAAGGGAACTCCGATTTTATCCAGGTCAACTTCCTCATTTTATACTCTACACTTCCTTAGCTTCCTTGTCTAAGGAATGAGTTGTGCCCTTTGTATGAGCAGAAGGCTGGGTGTGGGACAGAAACAGATGATCTCTGAGGTCATAGCCAACTCTAAAAATCAAAATTGTATAATTCTGAGAGAGGTTTCAATGGAAGAATCAAAAGGACTTGATGACAAGGGATTCAGGCAATTAAAATAAAAGGAATATAACATAATTACCAGAATTTAAACTCGAATGACAGTACCACAAAAAAAATGAGCAATTAGCTTCCTTGAGAAATCAGATCTGGATGATAATACTTAGGTGAAGCATCCATCACATAGAGATGTTAGGTGGATCGCGCATTCCACTGTATGTAAATGTACGCCAACATCAGATGTATGTGAAATGTAACCGTGATATCTTGTCATTATCACAGTTGTGTGAATGCTCAGCCAGCTAGGAAGAGAATTTCATAGTGCTAAGTCACGGAGGCTAAGGGAGTTTACCAAGGAAGGAAGTGGTTAATAGTGACAAAGTCAAGGATGACAAACAGTCTGAAATGAAAGGGAACAAGATCTTAGAACCAGAGAGCTTGGAGAGACCTTAAAGATGATCTAATCTAACCCTGACATTTCACAGATGAGAAAACTGAGGCTCACAAGGACTTGCCCCAGAAGAGCCAGGTCTAGAATGCTCTGATTTTCAGCCTGGTGCTTTCCCCACTACACACACACACACACACACACACACATACAGATACACATACATACACACATACACATACATACACACACATACACATACACACACACACACACACACACACCATGTTGGATCATGAGTAAAGTATTTTTTATAGGCTCAGAAGAAGTGAGCATTATGGCAAGTGGAGGAATGGCTAAATTGCTGTTATTAGGCAGGGAGGGTGTTGCAGTGGATAGAGCAGGGTAGTTGAAGTAAAAAAAAAAGGCCTCAGGTGAAACCTGGCCTCAGACACTCCCTAGCTATGCAGTCTCAGTTTCCTCACCTGTAAAAAGGGCATAATGATAGCGCCTGCCTCCCAAGACTGTTGTGAGGAGCAAATGAGCTATCACACGAAGCCTTCAAATGCCATAAGAATGCCGGCTATACTATCAGGTTGTCTAGGTAATAACAATTCCATCTTAAACAGCAAACTTGAACAGCCTTCCTGTTCTATAAACTATTAGACGTAGGTCAATAATATCCCACAGCATAGACTAATAGAACTGAAAGGGACCTTAAAGATCATCCCATTATACAGATGGAGAAACTGAGGCCCAGAGAAGGGAAATGGCTTGTCATGGTCACACAGTCAAATGGTTGGGCAGGCCTTCCTGTGCGTTTTTCACGTATACTGCATAATTTGGAAAATTCTGAATACCAAGAGTTATCATAGAGTTTGCAAAAAAAGAGCTGGATTTAGGATTATATATACACTCTTTTTTTGTTGTGGAGTCACTTCAGTCATGTCTGATTCTCCCTAATCTATCCGGGGTTTTCTCGGCAAAGATACTGGAGGGGTTTGCCATTTCCTTTTCCAGCTCATTTGACCGATGAGGAAACTGAGGCAAACAGGGTTAAGTGATAAATAGGATCATAGGGTTAGAGCTAGAAGGGGCCTCAGAGGTCACCTGGTCCAGTCCCTTCATTTTATACATGGGAACCTATTATAATGATTTTCTTTTAGATGTTCACAAGAATAGAAATCCTAGGCCATCTAAAAAATCAACAAGAAAACTTCAGTTTGATTTCAGGCAAATAACACAGGGGAATGTGGGAAGAAAGTGAGTTGGCCTACATTAACTGATTTTTTAAGTAGGTACACAAGAACATTACATGATTCCACTTCAAGATGAATTCCAGGTTACAGACCCCTCTCTGATGACTGCCTTAGCAAGTCAAGGAATGTTGCCTATTGGCCAGAGAGAAAAATTTAACTCGTGGTCATGTGAAATGCAAGCTGTAACAGTCTGCAGGACTAAAATTAACAGCGGCATTAAATTCTAGTTTAATGCCTAAATTTCTGTTCCTGCCCAGAGAGGCCCTAAAAGGAAATACCAGAAGCTCCACTGGTCTTCCACCCAGGTATCTCCTGGTGTTCAAATGTTATCCAGACATCCTCATTTGTGAAGTCAGGGATTCTACTCACCATTTAACAGTTGGAGAAATTAAGTCACGGAGGAAGGAAGTGGATTGTTTAGGTGACACCAGAGAACAACAGGTTAACCAGAAGCAATCTTGGATGTCCTGGCTACTAGGCCATCCTAGTAGAGAATTTTGAGGGGCTTTTCTCTCGGGTGCTAAAATTTAGAGGCTGCTAGTAACACTTTTGCCAGTTCCACAGATAGAAACAACTGATATTAGCACCTTGTAAGCAAGAATATTTAAATAATGGCCTAAATCACCCCCAGGTTGGTTGTGCTCTACTCCAGGTGGTCTCCTCCCTGGCTCAGGCCCCTGCCAAGCCTGGGTATCTGTAGTAGCAACCTCAAAGGCTCCCACATTTTCCATCTTCCCTTCATAAGGTGGTGTCCTGGGGTCTTTTCCCTGTTGTGTCCTAAGGACCAAGACGTTCTCTGTGGGCCTCAGGCCAGGGCACACTTCACAAAATAGACAGCTTCTCCTGGCCCCCACATCATTAAGGTAGCAGCAGATCAATGAATGGCTGTGCCTGCCTGTAAAGATGATAAGCAGTCTAGTAGGACACTAACAGATGTCTATTTCACGGGGTGAGGGGGAGGACAATTTCATTTATTCCAGCCAAGGCCTAAAGCAGCAGCTGCATGTGACATTTCTGTCTGAGGTCTTCACCCCATTCATGGTGTACGATACATATGAGATGTTCTAGTTTGTGATTTCAGAGCCAGGGTATGTGTACACAGAAGTTCAAGCTCACATATCTCTTTCAGATGGCTTGGTGCCCAGTCATTAACTGTGCTGGAAAGTAATTCAAATTGGGTGCCAGGTAACTGACAAAATCCTGTAAATACTGGGGATCCTCTTTCCTATAAGAGATCTGGAATCCATTGGACTGACAGAAAGGTTGTTTGGGTTTTTTTTTAATCTTAGACTCCAAACTTTTTGTCAAATAGGGTGGGTACAGCCTAGACTAAAAGAAAAAATGGCACTGCTGTTGCCAGAATCTTGTCAGAACATAAGGTTCTTCATAGCTGCATTCTTTCCGAGGTTTTATCTACATAGTTGGGCAAGTATTTTCTCTTTTCCTTGGAGTACGCAGAGGAGAATGGCTTTTAGGATTCCAGGTGAACAACAATTTTATCTCCTGCAAGGAAGTCCTCAGTGAGTAATAGCCTTCCTTGTCTTCTCTTACCATGTTTGTCTTCCCAGGGAAGGGAAGGTAGAAAAACCTGTTGTTTAGGGAAAGGACATTGCCTCAGGCTTCTGGCTAATTTTACTGAAATCTGATGGATAGTAATTGACCAAAAATCAAAATGGAATCTTCAATCAATCAAACATTTATTCAGTGACTACTATGTGCTAGGTACTATGCTAAGTGCTAAGGATACAAAAAGAGGGAAAAGACAGTCCCCTTGCCCTCAAGAGGCCCATGATCTAATGTAATCTTTAATGCTAATGAGTATTTCTCCAAACTTTCCAAGAACATAAATTCCCCATCATATGGCAGTTAGGTAATACAATGGATAGAGTACTGGACTAGAAGATCCCAGTTCAACTCTGGACTCAACATACTTCTAGCTGTGTGACCCTGGGCGAGTTGCTTAACCTCTGTCCTGAACCCCAAGGTTGTTGTGAAAATAAGAAATGTACAGGGCTTTGTAAATGCTGGCTATTATTATCTTCTCATTGTTTTAAAAGTCACTCCTGAAAGGTCTCTGGTTTGAAACTTGTTACTGCTTCAAAATTCTAGGTCTGATACAGCTTTAAAACCAGTAAACATCAAACACGTCCAAAATTTTTTTAAAAAAGAATTTGCATTGGATTTATCACCAGACGGCTCATTACTAATTGGTGAATTTTTTTGTCCTCAGCCAAAAAAGAAGGGGTTGACATGAGGTTGTCATTTGTGTGAGTGGAGGAAGTACCCAGAGTTTTCCTTGAAGCAATGAATTACATCAGAAATACCAAAAGTCCATAGCTGTTTACCTTCAACGAACTCTGAGCACTCAGGCTACTCTTTTTGCAATCAGTCGATTGAAACTCAAATAATTTTTCTATTAGCAGTTTTTAAATAAGGATCCTTTGATTCCTCAAAAATTATGGAATAGGTATATTTCTCAGGATCTCCATGGGGCTGGTTTGGAAGACCATATAAAGCTGGTAGAGGGCAATGTAGGGATCCCCAATTCTTAGCTTTCCTGTGCCCCTCTGTATAAATTCCCAGGGCAATCACTTCCATTTGTCTAGTGATGTGTGCTTTAAAGGGAGAAATACACATTATTGATGCCTAGGTCACATGCTTAATATAGCTCTGTGTGTGTGTGTGTGTGTGTGTGTCCCATTCTTACGAACCAATGTCCTGTTTCTTTCCTAGTCAAAAATTCCTTAAAAGCTTAATATTAAATTTTGTTTTGGGTGAGATACATGAGGAAAAGGCAATATCTAAAGTGAATTTCATTTGTTTGTAGACTACTATGACATGACATATAGATATGTATATATGTGCAAGTATATATTATACATGATACATACATATACGTGTATATACACACACACATATGAAATGACCTGAATGGGGATAGCCCAGAGCTCTTCATCTAAGAGCCCAAGAATAGCACCAGCCCAGGGCCTACAGCCATCAATTGGGGAATTGAGCTTCATGGCTATATGACCTGGCAACTACTTTTTCAGTAGCTGCAGTGCCCACCTTTCCAACTGCCACAGCTACTGAAGACCTGAAAGAGGAAGTTCTCACCAATCAATCAATAAACATTTACCACGTGCCTCCTATGTTCCAGTCCCTGTGCTAAGACTTGGGCATACAGAAAGAGCATAAGATATCCTTGCCCTCAAAGAGTTTACAGTCTAACAGGAGAGATGACATGCAAACAAATACATACACAACAAGCCATATACAGGATAAATAGGAAATAATTAACAATCCAGGGCAGCTGGGTGGGGCAGTGGATAGAGCGCTGCCTCTGGAGCCAAGAAAACCTGAGTTCAAATTCAGCCTCAGACACTTACTAGCTGTGTGACAGTGCGAAAGCTGTAGCAGGCACACTCAGAGCTGGTTAGATCCCATCGAAGGCACCAGGGTCATACACTGCATCCTGGGTCATCGCCAACCATCCTGACTTTTGTCTTGCCGCTGGACTTCAATGACTCTGGAAGAAAGAGTAAGGCTGACAGCTTTGTGCAACTCTGACCCTCTTAAATCCAACTTATGAGCAAGTCAAGACATCATCCCATGTTGCCACTGGTCTTGTAGATAGCTTACTCAGTATGTTTTTGTTTGCATGCTGTCTCCCCCATTAAATTCTAGACTCCTTGAAGGTAGGGACTTTTGCCTCTTTTTGTATTCTTTGTGTTTAGCCCGGGTGCCTAGCTCCTGGCAGGTACTTAATGAGAGAAGGCACCAGAATTAAGTAAGCATCACCATGCTACTAACTCAGGCACCACCTCTCTTAGCTTCTCCTTCCCTGACTAGACGTCTGGAGGGTAGAGTACCAAACTCCTCCCAATGTCCTCCTTCCTTTCTAGAGGGCAGAAACTGGACTTTTGGGCTCATTCTACTCTGAATCTGCCACCCTGACTAGTTTTTTAACTCCAGGGAACAAGACAGCCTTCCCCATACCCTTCCCATGAGTAGCCCTCGTGTTCAGTTCCCCACACTTTACTGTTTCCTTTTGTGTGTTGTCTCCACCTCTGCCCCTTTCCCCCACCCACCAATAAAACTCTAAGTTCCTTGAAGGCAGGGATTGTCTTTTCAGCACAGATCCTGATACATGGTAGTTGCTTTATGTGTTAGAATGTGAGGTCCTTAAAAATAGGCACTCTTTTTCTGTTTGAATTCCCAGCACCTAGCCCAGTATTTTGCACGTAAGTGCTTGACAAATGACTTTTCATTTATGCCTGCCCTTAGTAATAAGTGCAAGTATGTACTGTTTGTGGTTTCTAGTTGGCAACCTTTTTGTCTATGTCTGAAATAAAGTATTTGGAAGATACATATTTAAGTTTGCCTTAGCCACTGAACCCACTCACAAAACCACAAGCTTGTCCTCATGATCTCTAGCTCTGGACCAGGTGTCCCTCTCTCAACGCCATCTTGAACTCAGGAGTTCTTAGCTGTGGCAGAGAATTTCAACTGCTGTTTTCTCCCCCCAATCAGCCTACAAGTTGCAGAGAAGGTGCCAGCTTGCACTGATAAAGGGATTTTCCTCGCAGGGAGCTCCCTACAGCAGGGGCCCTGCTCCATTCCCTATCTCTAGCCCCTGAGGACAAGATCCCTCTATTGATTCAGCACCTCGGTCACCACTTGCAGGATTACAGGCTGTTCAGTTTGTAAGGCACCTTGGAAATCATGGGGTCAACCCCTTCGTTTTATAGTTGAAGAAACTGAGACCCAGAAACTGAGATGGAGAGTAGTTTGCACCAAGTCGCAGCCAATTGGTAGCAGAAACCAGTACGTAGACCCGGGGCTCCTGACTCCCGGGCTAGTGTTTGTTTCCCTACATTAGCCGGTTATTCTTTTGTATTTGTAGGCTATAAAGTGTGCTTCCTCTGCCATGAAATCGCCTAGACAGTCCTACATAAGTGACTTTACCTCTCAGCCTCAGTTTCATTATCTGCAAAACAGAGCAGTTGGAAGAAATAACCTCTTAAGTCTCTTCCAGATCTAAAATTGATTCTAAGCACCTTAAGGGCTTTTAATATAGTGGACTCTAAAGACACAGCAAGGTTCAGAGAGGTTTTTAAGGCTCAAAATCATCATGTTTATGCTACAGGAATGAAGCTTACAACATTGCCCTCTCTTCTGCTCTTGAAACGAACTGTGATATGGTTTTGCTTTTTCTATTTAAAATCTCTTTGTGCATATTAAAGGTTTTTTTTCTTTTTTATCAGGAAAACAAAGACGTTTTCCTGTTAGCAAATGGTTCATCAGTCACACTGGGTGGTCCAGCTAGGTAGTAAGGTGCAAAGAGATTAGAACAGTCAGTAATAAGAGGATCATTCCAGGCACTGGAAAAATACATTGCCATTTAGAATTCATTACAGAAGAGCAACAATGCATGCACCAACTGTACTGGAAACCCACAGGTCCCTGTACTAGGCTCAGGCTTGTTGATGATCGGGTTAGAGTTCAGTCAAAAGAACGACCTTTTCAAGTAGCTGAGTATGGCAGCAAAACAATCCTCCTATAACTCACTGTCCCTTCCACCCCTTTCTGCTTTTCTTGGCTCCATCAGTCATTCTTCTTCTAGACTTTTTTTTCCTGTTGATTTTTTAAAAACTCTCGGTAAATGGATGCTTTTCTCTCTGCATTTCTTCTGAGGAAATGTAAAAGGCAACGTGTAGTGAAAAAAGCATAGGCTATGGAGTCAAAGACCTCAATTTAAGTCCTGGCTCAGATGGATATTAGTCAAAGGAGCTGGAGGCAGCACAGTACAAGAAAAAATAAACTTGGGAGTCAGAGGACCCGGGCTGAAATTCTGGCACTGTTATATATGTATGCATGATAGTGGGCAAATCTCTTTAGGCTCTCTTGCTCCAGTCTCCTTTTCTGTAGAATGGGAATGATAATGTCTGCACTATTTATCTTATAGACTTGTAGAGGGGAAAATACTTTGTAAACCCTATATATGTGGTATAATCATATATACACATACATACACAAATGGCTGCATACAAAATACTTAAGTATCTTAATATTATTCAAAAGAATTCTTGGGTTCCGTGGATGACGCCAATTCGTGTAACTTTCATTGGATTCTCTGTAAAGAATATAGGGCTGTTTTGTTTTTGTCTTTATACTTTTAGTGCCTAGCCCTAGACCATAACAGGAACCTAAAAATACTTGAATTGAACTGAATTGAATTTTGGGCAAATCATTTCATTACTCGATGCTATAGCATGAATTTCACAAACATTTCACTGTTATATTTTGGATGTGATGCTAAAATCTCATTAACTATATGCATTGAGGAAGCAGTGAATATCAATCGATGGTAAAATGCTGCACGAGGCACTTGCAAAAAAGAGTCTTCAATTTATTCCCTAATTGAGTAATAAAAACTGATGATACTTCATTCACCAAGTGGTATAAATAGCATTGTTAAAAATAGATGAGAATGTGACTGTTCAGAAATTTATAAATGTTCCCGCTAAATTCACAATGTTATAGCTAAGCAAAGGGCCTTGTATCAGGGAAGGATATCAATTCTATATTACTCTCTAGGCTAGAGTCTTTTTTTTTTAATCAAAAGGAAACAGAATAAGACTATATCCTAAATCCACAGGAAAATTTTCATGAAGTCATGTCAGATCTAATGATCATCACCCACTTATGGTAATCATATTAAGAGATAATGTGATCATATCTGGCTCTTTCCCCCTAAGAGTGAAGGGGGAAGAGGTAGGCAGTAATAACTAGAATGACTGAGGTCCATAGGTGAGGTTGCTGAACACCAAAGGAACTGGACCAACCTAAGTGAGCATCCAGATCTAGCTTATTTCTAATTGGCATAGTTGAAGGTGCCTGTGATTTGTCTCCCCTAAATCAGTAAATTTGTAAAGAATAACAGCTTCCTTTATCCTTGAATATAACAGAAATGTTCAGGTGACTCACAGCCAATCTGAAGTCTTAGCAGAGCGGTTCAGCTCCTGGTTGGACCCTATATGTGCCCTAATATATCTCAATTTAAGGCTAAAAGGATCTGGAGGACTACATCACAGATTGACTGATACCTGCCTTGTTTTGATTTAAGTACATTTCAACTGAGTAAGTTCCTTGTGAGAGTCAGCTATGTCTATCTTAAATCCTGAACAGACCACAACAGGAGGACAAATGATAGCACCTGAAGAAACCTAGAAAGCATTGCAAGAGATTATGAACACCTGGGCAAGAAAGTGAAGGTGAATTTTGAAACTGAAAGAAATCATGGATCACAACTCAGATAGGTATTCACCGTGGAGGTGGTCTTAGACTTGTTTCTGTTTGAACCCAGAGCAAGAAGCAATAGATGCAGAGTCTGGGGCCGATTGAGGATTGATGACAGGAAAAACCTGTCAGGTGGAAATGATGAAAAGCAGAATGAGGGGCCTGGAGAAGCGAGTTCTCTCCCCGGTAGCAGCTCGATGACCACTGCTGGGTACATTATAAGTAGGGATACTTTTGGTCTAGGGGTTGAGCCGCATGGGGTCCTTCCAACTTTCATCTTCAATAGTTGTTCTGCCTGCTCCCATATGGCAGAACTGGAAGCAATAGGAAGGGTGTGGGAAGGGCTGTTGATGGCCTATTGGCAGATTTTAGCTTCCAGTCACAGGGGTGGGGAACATAAGGAAAAAATGAATTGAGGAAAAAATGAATTGAGGAAAAAATGAATTTCCTATCAATGTAGGTTTTCACTAAGAATAACTAGCATATAGCTTAGGATCTGCTTTTACGTATATTAACCCATTTGATCTTTGTGAAAGCCCTGGGAGTAGAGGAGGCCCTGGTATAGCACAGATAGGTTCAGTGAATTGCCAGGTTCATGCAGTAAGTGACCGAGGCAGGATTCAAATCAAGGTCTTCCTGATTCCAATGCCCAGACTGGATGACTGGTCATTTGGCTCGGATGTTGAAGGGATAATTCCCTAGCTAGTTACTAATTGAACTAGATGGTATCTAAGGTCCAAGACTCTGCAAAACTTCATATTTACCTAACACACAATGCCAGTTGTCAGATTTCCAAATTAAGTCAATTATACTGGTGTTTATTACAGTGGATTACAGGGCACATGCCCTTAAATTTGCTGAAAAAGTTCAGCACTGATCTTAATTTTTTTCTTTCCTGAAAGAGGTAAAAGGAGAATAGGCTTCAACTCAATTGTTTTTAATTGTACCTTATGTCAGTAAAGTTTAAAACATGACTTTCAAAACATGGAAACTGGGCCCCTATATAATTTGATAAGATAAGCAGGGCAGAATACTCAGAACAGAGGCTTTAAGGTCAAGCCTGAAGACAAAGGTTGGTCTTGAAAAGTGACAGCTATCTGGAGTAAAAGTGAAAAAGTATTGTGATTCTCTCTGCCAGAGAGAAGCTGAACTGTGGAAGGCACAGGGGCTTAAATTCCAAAGAGTTTGGAGAGAAAATTAAAGACAACCTGAAAATATGATTCTCTGAAGTTATGGCTGCCGGGGATACTATAGATTGTCTTTGAAACTGTCAACAGATATTTATAGAAAGTAGTCTTGTGTCCTTAGGAGGCATTTCACATAATACATAGGGATTTTAAGTGTTTACACTGATACTATCAGATGGAGATAAGCTGGAACAGGAATACACTAACCTTAAAATCTTTTAGCTACTTGCTGCAGCTGTACCTTTGGCTAGTTTAAATGGAGGAATAGCTTGAGCTAAGAAAAGTTCTCATGCTTCCCATGCTTGAGTAAGACATGGAGAATACATGATGGAAAATGCTATCCACATCCATAAAAAGAGCCATGGAGTCGGACGGCAGATTTTGTTCTTGTTTTTGTTTTGTTTCTTCTTTCTCGTGGTTCTTCCCATTGGCTCTAATTCTTTACAACATGACTAATGTGAAAAATGTTTAATATGTATGTATACGTAGAGCCTGTATCAGATTGTACACTGTCTTGGGCAGGAGGGAGGGGAAGAAGGGGGAGAAAATTTAGAACTCGACATCTGATGGTAGTGAATGCTGGAAACTAAATTAATTTAAAAAAAGAAATGGAGAATAACAACTATTATGAAACAGTAAATAAAATTACATGACAATAAACAATACACATTTTTGTTTAACAACACTGATGTCACAAAACAGATCTGAGAAGTCAAAGGACAGGAAAGAGGTCAGACTTCTTGGGAGAACAGGTAGATACTTGCTGGAATGTCCCGAGAGGAGGCCACATTTTTCTAGTCTAAATTGAGGGAGTGTGATGGAGGGATACGGAGTGCCTTGCTGGCCTTGACAATCCAGACATACCAGCATGAGTATGTGCCAAGTCCTCTGGGGCAGTGTTCCAGCTCTATCAGAAACAGGCTAATGAGAAACTGCATGCCACTCAATAACTGATCACGTAACAAGGTAAAATGTTCTCTTAAGGAATTCAAATGTCCTTAATAATTTTCTGAGAAAAGTGAAAAATTTTGCAAGAGAGGAATCAGTCTTCAGGCCTTATTCTTCAAGCCCTGTTTTTCAAACTGGCAGTAAGCTCCACAACAAACCCTAACATACAATTTAAGATTTGGCCGTACATATAGATAGAAAGTTCATCCTTAAGTATTATAGCACTTTCCTAAAATATATATCTTCCCTACCCCCATGGCTTCTCCTGAAAGAGAATACTTTTTCTCTTTTGCCTGTTTACGTGGAACAAATTAAAAGCACAAGAAAAGAAAAATATAATTTGGCTGGCAACACCCCCCCCAAATTATAAACACTACTGAGAAAATAAGAATGCCAAAAGCCCCTCATGGCAGCCCTCTTCCTGGAACTGTGACTAAGCAGTGAACAAGTTATTTAAATCGCTCAGAGATCTGGTTTACCCATGTGTAAAATAAGTGGGGTGGAAGAAATGGTTGCTGGAAACTTCATATAATATCCTCAAGATTTGTTTTGCATTTTATGACACCTACTTTCCTCGAAAATCCCATTATATCGACTGGAGGACAAAATGAAAAATCTTACAAGAAATTATATGAAGCTGCTTGCTGCCTGGTAATCACTGCTACTGGAGAGGCCTAGGTCACTGTATCACTTGAGCTCACAAGTTCTCTGGTTAAAGCTGATCTCACTAAATCCACCACCAACAAGATTAGAGCCCAAGGCCAGGCAGGAGCAGGAGATAAACGATTCACCTGGCTGCTTAAGGAGGTGTGAACCAGACCAGGGTGGAAATGGAACAGGAGCAGGTTAAAGCTTTCCACAGGTAAGCAGAGAGATTGGGCCCATGAGTGGCAGATGTATGGGAAAAAAAAGAAAGAAATGAAAGGAAAAAAAAGGAAAGGGGAGAAAGGGATAGGGGGAGAGGGGGACAGAGAGCGGGGAGAGAGAGAGAGACAGAGAGAAATGAAGATCATTTTTCATTTTTGGCTGAGGTCCTCAAAATCTTCAGATTGCTGATGATCCAGAAGAAGCTTTCCCATTGATCACTATTTTCTTAAGAAATTTTTTTTTGTGGGCCACAGGTTGTGCAGGCCTGATATAAATGTTCATTCCTTTCCCTCCAACTATTTTCTGATTGACCAAACTCACCAATGTCCAACAATCAGAGGGCACAGCAGTTCCTGTGGAGGAGAGGGAATATTTAGTGACATGGAACAATACACCAAATGCTCTAGCACTCCCATCACCTGTTATGAATTATGCTCGTCTCCCAGCTTCTCTGTGGTGTTTTCTCCTTTTCCCCTATGTGAAGACTACTAGAGGCGCATAACTCTCCTAATCAGACCTCTTACCTTTGCCAAAGTTGGTTTTCATAGTTCCCAAAATGTTGATATTTTCCCATGTGGATTAGCATTAGATCCCAAGTCCCACAACCCCTTTCCCCAGATATGTAAGATATGTACGTCTACGTAGGTCAGAACACATTTCACTGGAATCCACTCTGGAAATTCACCATGCTCACCTCTCCCATGGACTCTGAAATATTCTATACCCACTCCATAAGCCCTCAATAATCAATCAATCAATCAACATTTATTAAGTGCTTACTATGAACCAGGTACTGTGCCAGGAACTGTGCTAAGAGCTGGGGATACAAAAGAGTCAAAAGAGAGTCCCTGCTTTCAAGGAGTTTATAATCTAACAAGGGAATCAACATGCAAACAAACATCTACAAAGCAAGCTACCTACAGGATAAATAGGAGATAATAAACAGAATAAAGGCCCTAGAATTAACAGGTGTTGGGGAAGGCTTCCAGGGCTTTTAGTTGGGACTTAGAGGAAGCTAGGGAGGTATACAGGGTGGAGGAGGGACAGCATTCCAGGAATGGGGCCAATAACGTCTCTACCTCTTTTCTTGCTCAGTTTCTCTCCTGCTTTACTTCATTCAGTAAATAGCTCCTGTACACAGTAATATATCACAAACATGCCTCAGGGCCAGATGTCACACCAACTTGCCAACAGGAAAATCCAGGCAAAAGAATGTCCTGATACTCCTTTATAGCTACCCTGGAGGAATAATCAGTCTTCCCAGATGTGGCAAACTCCAGCAACTAACTCCTTCTAGGATTCTCACTCTTAATAAAGAGCTATACTCTCTGAAAAGCTATCACGTGACTTTAGGTGGGGGTTTTATATAACAAAATTTATTAGTTATTGGGAAGCTATGATGGCTGTGTGCTAACATTATGCAGAGTATTCCTGTATTTCTGACTTTTTTTTATGGAAGTCTTATACTTAGGTTTAGGTAGGATTTAGTAGATACATTTTTTTAAAATATGTATTATGTATTTGTGTGTTATATATTGTTTTAATTTATGTATTATCTGTTTTACTTATTTAGGTATTTCTATTTCTGCTCTTTTAGAAAATATAGGTTTCTATCTAGTATAACTTTCTTTAAAACTAATTTTCATATGACCTATCACTTAAAGGTATTAGGAGGGAAAAACAAAAAAGAGACCAGTAAAAAGTTTTTTTCCAAAATCCAAAACTTCTACTAAAGGGAGTCGATAGCCTATGGTAATTTTTTTTTTTAAATTTTCAAAGACACTGCAAAGGAAGCAGAGAGAGGGAAGCAAGAAGGAGAACAGTCAGAGGCAGAAACAGAAGTGAAGTCTTTGGGGCACGTACAACACCCCACCCGGACAAGAGAGGAAAACAATGCACAGAGGTACCATGTAAGAGTCATAGGGTCAGGTAGAGGGTTTCAATGATCTGGACATTGTGTTAGAGTTTTCTCTGCCAAAAAGAGGAGCAGCGTATATACATATGTGTGGATGGATGTATTTCTTTGCCTATCTTATTGTCAGTTTCATTCTTCACAAGGTGGAGGGTGCAATAAGAGGAATTCTTCCTCTGGACCTCATTAAGCCCAACAAAGAGAAACTAGTTAGTGAACTAGAAATGACAGTAACTTAGGAAGAGGGGGGAACTAAAGGGCTTTGTCTTGGAATTCGTAGTAGAAGAGAAACAAGACAAACAATGTGACAACCATTCTAGATTTAGGGAGAGTATAGGAGAAGTTAGTCAAAGAGGTCTGGGAAGGTCTCAAGTTTGAAATAAGATACAAAGTAACTGTTCCAATAATGAAGAAAACTGGACGTTGTCTAAAGGGATCAATGTGGATGCACAAGGAACTCAATGAACAACTTATGATTTATAAAAGGCAGAGAGAATATGGAAGTGAGGGCAGTTGAAGGAGTATGAATGCAAACCTATGATAATCTCCTAGGAACAGTTTCAGAAGTGCTAAAGCTAAGTAAGCATCAGTGGAAGTGGAAAGTTAAGGACAACGGAAGGCATTTGTTTTTCAAGATCTGTTGGCGTGGGACAGAGGGAGAATAAAAGAGGGGATGTAACTACTAGACAGAGTGGATGGCACAATAGTTATAGATGACTAAGAGAAGCTAGAGCTACCCAAATCTTATTTGCTTCTGTTTTTCTCTGAGGAGAAAATATGTGAAAAGACAGAACAAAAATGGATAGTAGAGAATTGAAACACAAGACAAGCAGAGAGAGAATATGAATACACGTAGCTGCTCTTGTTTGAGTCTGCAGGCCCTTCGGCCAGGGTACTGAAAGAACTGAATCATTGTCAGTTTGCTCTGAAAAATCAGGAAGGAGGGAAGGACTGCAGGATTGGAGAAGGGCAAGTGTCTCAATTATCCCCCAAAAGGAAGAGGATAGAATATGTAAACCATGGGCCTGTGGGCGTGATTCAATTCCTGGAAAAATTCTGGAATATATTATTTAAAAAGATGATTAGTGAGTTTCTAGAAAAGGAAGTAGCGATTGCAAAGAGTCAGCACCATTTTAAGGACAGGTCTTGACAGATTCATTTCATTTCCTTCTTTGATGAGGTTTCCCTGACTTACAGGAATGCTTCATGTATAGTTTGCTTAGGTGTTGGCTACACATTTTACAAAATCTCTTATCAAATCCTTGTAGGCGAGATGAAGCCATGTGGATAATAAGATACCACAATCGGGAGACTGCTAGTGGTTAGAGTGCTGGGCTAGGAGTCAGGAGGACCCAAGCTCAAATCTTGGCTTGCAGACTTACTTGATGTATGACGCTGGGCAAGCTGATTAACCTCTGTCTGCCTCGGTTTTCTCATTTGTAAGACACGGATGATAACAGAAGCCAATATCACAGGGCTGTTGTGTGGACCGAATGAGATAATACACATAAAGTGCTTTGCAAACAAAGTGGACACCCCAGTTTAGGAATGACATCGATTAGGTGAAGGGTGTCCAGGATGGTGAAGGTGCTTGAGTCTATGTCATGAAGAACAGTTGCAAGAATTGGGCATATTTAACCCGGAGAAGAAAAGACTCCAGGGGAATGGAGTGATGACAGTGAATATGTCATGTGTACTATCATGGAGGGAGGGATTACTCTTCTCTTTGAACTCGAAAGGCAAAACCAGGAGCAGGACAATTTAGTAAAAATCAAACCAAACTTCCTCTATCAAAACAACAAAAAAACCTGCTTCAAATTAGAAATGGGCTGCCTCCAGAGGTGTTCACGCTCCTTGTGCTTGGAAGTCTTCAAGCAGACACTAGGTGACCACCTGTCAGGTTATGTCACGCTCCAGATTCTTTCCAACAAAATCTCTCCCATGTGCTACCTTTTCTCATTGTTTGACTCTGGTGCAGGCCCTTATCACCTCTTGCCTGGATTACTGCAGTAGTTGCTGAGGGGTTTGCTTGTCTCAAGTCTCTCCCCACTCTGTCCCATTCTCCATTCAACTGCTAAAGTGATTTTCCTAAAGCACAGGTCTGACCACGTGGTGCCCCACCTCCCCCCTCAATAAACTCTAGTGATTTCCTATTGCCTCTGGGATCAAATACAAAATGCTGTGTTTGGCATTCAAAGTCCTTCATAATGTAGCTCTCTCTTACCTTTCCCATCTTCTTACACCTTACCCTCTGACACACAGTCTTTGATCCACTGGCCTCCCAGCTGTTTCATGAACAAGACACTCACTCCATTTGTCAGCTCTGGACATTTTTTCTAGCAGTCCCTCAGGCCTGGAATGCTTTCCCTTCTCCACTTCAACTATTGACCTTCCTGGTTTCCTTTAAGACCCAGTGAAAATCCTCCCTCCTACAGAAGCTTTCCCCAACTCCTCAAATAATTATCTCCTACTAATCCTGTATGTAGCTTGCTTTGGATATATTTGTTTGCATGTTTCTTTCCCCATTAGACTGTAAGCTTCCTAAGGGCAGGGACTTGCTTTTGCCTCTTTTTGTATCCCTAGCTCTTAACACAGTGCCTGGGATATAATAAAGGCTCTTAATAAAAACGGATTTATTTTCATGTATGGGTTGGACTAGATGACCCCTGAGTTTTTTTTTTTTTCCAGTTCTCAAATTTTTTGATTTTGTGATTCTGCTTCCTTTTCATCTTGGACTCATATAGCTTCTGCTGTTACATATTGTGCCTCCTTTAACCATTTTGTGCAGCTCTCACCTGACTATCCTGTTATCTTGTCCAGATGCGGAATTCCCACTTAGAAACTTTTGATGCAAATTAACCTCTTCTCAAACTGTGGGCTTTTAAGACCTTAAATTGCCTAGGGGCACTGAGAGGTTAATGACTTGCCTAGAGTCTTGAAGCCAATACCTATCAGAGGAGTTACTTAAACTCAACTCTTCAAGGCCAACCCTCTCTATTTTGACATAGCTACCATGTTAGTTGAACTGGAATCTAATTACAAAGAAGGCACCAGAACTGCTCCCCCAAACTGCTTATGCTACTGATCTTTCCTTTTAGCTTCTTCCCCAGCCAATCTAACCAGTTTGGACACTTCCCCCCACTGTACCCCTAGCCTGACCTGCCTTGTAGCATTCTGTATCTTGTCTAGTTGCATGCTAATTTCTACTGTAGTTATATCTTGCTGTCTTATCTAGCCTGCTAGATAGACTCTGATCTCCCACTGACTAATGCCTAATGAAGAGATTTACACACAGCAGGCAATGGATAAACTTTTGCTGTAAATACTTTTGTTAATGGCAAGAATTCAGTCTTCTATTTTGCATACCTTGACTCCTCAAACAATGCCTTCCCTGCTGAGAGCAGCTCTGTTTTAAGAATTTATAATGGCTCTTGCTGTGAGAAGTGTGGAGTTGTGGACAGAGGGTCTTCTTCCAGGTCCATCAGAAGAGCAACCAACTCCTGCATCATGACATATTGGCCACGTGATCTTGGAGAAACCTCTGAAATCTGTCCGTGTCCCAGGCAACTTTCTAAAACTAAATTACACAGCAGTTCAAATTTTCAGAAGTGGAAAATATCTCTATACCTGAAGCTGCCAACACTGATGAAATCACATGTTCAAACCAAAAAATGACTGTTCACCACATCATGTCCAAATTTCTGGTGAGATAAAGTACTGCCACCTCTTGTCACCTTCTCTGTCCCTAGCCTCTGAAGTCTCCTGGTACTATCATCTGACTTACTAAGGACCTTATCATCCAACCAACTTCGGAACATTCAGAGTTTCCAGGCCTTTCCAGCTGACGTACAGTGGGACTTTCTTTTCCGTCATCTCCCCCAATCAGAGTGGGAGCTCCTGGAGAACGGGTGACTATTTGTAAGCCGGCACTTAGCACAGAGCTTGGCACGTAGTAAATGCTTTTTTATTCATTCACTTATTTGTTCATTCACTCATTCAGTCTTGATGAAGTCCTGGTGGCTGGGGGCACCCCTTGATGGTGATGTCTCAACTTCCACAGGGAGAGAGATGTCTGTGGAGATGTAGTGTTCCTGTTGATTCCCCATTTATATCACACTTCAACGTTATGGTGTCCCTTCAAAGCTCTGTCCTGGTACTTTTTTTTTTCCTTCTCTAGCAGGGGTTCTTAACCTGGGGTATGCAAATTTGTGTTTTTAAATATATGTGTGTGTGTGTGAGTGTGTGTGTAACGTGTGTATTTCAATGTAATTGGTTTCCTTTGTAATCCCATGTATTTTATTTTGCACGTTTAAAAATATTATTCTGGGAAGGGGCCCAGAGCTAAGAACTATTGTTCATTGGATCACCTCCTCAGCTCCTATTGGTTCAACTGTTAACTCCGTGGAGACTCACAGATTTATGTAAAGCCCTTTTTTCTCCTGAGATCAAGTCTCTCAATCCCACCGCTTTTTGGACTTTTTGATAGTCATCTCCAACCCAACATATCCAAAACAGAACTCATTATCTTTTCCCCCAAATCTTCTCCTCTTCCAAATGTACACTGCCCTACTTTCCAGGGCATCCAGGTTCCCCAGCCCAGTGTCATCCTAGACTACTGAAATAACCTTCTAATCGGTCTGTCTCAAGTCACTCCCAAAATTTAGGTGCCAAAGCGATTTTCCTGAGGTGTAGGTCATTCAGTAAACTCCAGCGATCCCCAACTACCTCCAGGATCAGAATACAGAATACTCTCTTTGTCCACATATGCCCTTCACAACCTGGATCTTGCCATCATTCTTATGTTTTGCTCCCCTCCAGATCCAGGAAAACTGCCACACGTCCTGCTCCTCACGGAGATCGGTTCCTCTCGAGTCTGCAGAATTTTGCGCAGTCGTCCCCCTCCCCCCATGCCTGGAAAGCTCCGCCCCCTTTTTCCCCTGGTCGTCTTTCCAGACTCCTTCGCCTGGCATCCTTCCAGGCTCTGTCCAAGCCCCCCATTCTTCGCTGGACTGTCTCACGTACCCTCAATTAGTAGTGTTTCCTCCTCTCGGATTACTTTCCTTGCAGCTAGGCGGGCCTAGCTAGCTGGTCAGGAAGACCTGGGTTCAAATGTGACTCAGACTCTTCCTAGCTGTGTGACCCGGGACAAGTCCCTTAACCCTGCTTGCCTCGGTTTCCCCGTCTGTCCAATGAGCTGGAGAAGGCCGTGGCACAGCACTCCTGTGTCTTTGCCAAGAAAACCCCGGATGGGCTCGTGAAGAGGGGACACGGGTGCACCCCAATTCTGTTAACGTCGCGCAGGTAGCTCTGCACATTCGGTGGTTTCCACGTTGAAAGGTGAGGTCCTCGAGGCCAGGGGCTGCTCCTCGGCTTTTCCGGGCATCGCCGGGCTCGGGGCACGGGCCGGCCCGCCGGGATGTGCTGGTCCTTCCAGCGCCCGCCGCTCCAAGCCTTCCTCCTCGCGTATTCCCCTGCAGTGCTCCTTCTTGGAGCATCCCCCAGGGCAAGCTCTGCCTTTGGTGCGCAGGTGGGGCTTACCTGCGAGTCTCGGTGGGGACTGGTGTAGACATTACGCGACTTCAAGCTGGGGGAAGGGGAGGCGTTCGGAGGTGAAGCAAGAACGCCCGAGGAGATCCCCGACGGAGGCTGCTCGGGAGCTGGGGCTTTCTCCCCTGGGTCCTTCGTCTCACGTCTTTCCTCCGCGGAGAAGGCCCCGCGCGTGGGGGGGGAGGGGCGACGAGCGTCCCAGCGGGGATCACGTGGCTGGGCCGTGGGGAAACGCGTGTGAGCGTGTGTGTGTGGACGTGTGAGCCGGTCTGGGCGGGGGTGCGGAGGTGGGGGGGCGGAGGGCGGGGCGTCGAGGAAGCTCCGCCCCCTGCGCACACGCTCCCGCCCCCGGGCACATTATAAGGCTGGCGGGGAAGCACTTGGGCAGGCAGAGCTGAGCGGGCGCTTCGGGGTGGTCAGAGAGCCGGGGGCTCGGGGGACTGCAGCCGCCTCTGCTGTGGGGGGCGGGAGCCAGCGAGCGAGTGACGTGAGCCGACCCCGAAGCCTGGGGCCGGGGCCCAGCGCAGCGCGAGCCCTCCCATCTCTCTCTCTCTCTTACACACACACACACACGCACGCCCGCGCCCCCTCCGGATCCGCGCACATAACGGTTAGTCGGGTAACGGCCGCCTGCAGAGCGTTCCTCCGTTCGGTGCGCGCGCGTCTCGGCTCGGCTGTGCTCAGAGCCTGGAGCGCCTGGGGCGCCTGGGGGCGGCGCGGAGGGGGGGGTGGTGGTGAGGAGCCGAGCATCCTGCTCTCGGGGGGCGGGAGGGAAGAAGGGAAATGCGATGGTGCCCGCCCGCCCGCGCACACAAAGGGGCTTTGCCCGGCGTGGGGATGGGGCTGGACGGGCACCTGTGGAGCTGCGAGGGGCTCTGAGGCCGTGGAGAAGTCAATGCTCCCCCACCCCGGAAAAAGAGAAAGAGGCTTGGAAATGGGTGCCGCTGTCCAGGCGGGAAGGCGCTCATTACCCCAATGCCCTCCGGCCAGAATTGGGGGCTAACCCCGCGCGGGCCTTCCCCACGTGGCGCCCGCTCTGGGCTCCGGGCATTCCCCGGCCCAGCGTTGGCAGCGAGGCTTTGCCCGGGACCCAGGCGGGCCGATACAGGCCGGATGCCCACCGGGGGCCTTTTGTCATTCCGCCTCGTGGGCACCGGGCTAAGAAGAGCTGGGAGGCACCGCATGGGCCCCCTTGACGCCCGAGGAAACTGAGACCCGTGGGAGTGAAGCGGCTTTTCCACGGTCACTCGGGTAAGATTTGAACTCTTCAAGATACACGGGAGGTAGACCTCTTTGCGCGTCACGGGAACGCTACTACGGAGCCGTCCTGGGAATGAATGTTCAAGTTCCTGCGCGGAATCCGATGGAGTTTACAATCTCTGCACGGGTACAACCGGGTCCCGTTTAGTGCGAGTCAGACGGCGCGGTTGCGTTGTTGCAGTTGGCGCCGCTTGTTTCTTTTTCAGTTACCGTGGCTGGCCTTCTCGTGGCCCCGTTTGGGCAGAGATGCTGCCGTTGCTTCTCCAGCTCGTTTTACAGATGAGGAAACTGAGGCAAACGGGGTGAAGGGACTTGCCCAGGGTCACACAGCTACTACCGGAGGCCAGGCCCCGCGCTTTATCCGCAGTACGACCCAGCTTCTTTAAGTTGCCGTGTTTTGCGTGATTCTAACTTCTAAATACACGCGCCGATTTAAAGGGGCCCCGGCTGCACCAGGACTTGATAGGACCCCTTCCCTCCATTGAAATTGTAGCTGTTGGACGTTGCAGCTTGTTACTGCCCTAGTAGGGAGATGGGGTATTTGCCTCTGAAGTTGGGTTTAACAGTTAGGGGAGCTCTTATTGCTGTTCAGTTTACCTAAACTGCCAGTTGATAGTGTTTGCTAGTGCAAAGGAAATCTTTGTGAATTCTTTCCTTTGTTTGGGAGACAATTCTGTGCTTAGTTCCACCACTCTTAATTACCATTTCCAAAAGCCGCAGTGGCCTTTTGTTCAGAATTGTTTATGCTTTAGGAATAATACCACGTTAAATAGCACCCTTTTGGAGTGATGGTGTTTGGAGTCAAGCTCCAGAAAGTTGCTGCAATTTAGTAATAGCGGCGTGGACTCTCTAAATTCTGTATTTTACTCGGGGATAGCTAATATAAGGCCTGTGAGGGGGACCTGCCCATCCACCCAAGCTCAGTTTGAGGTGTATATATAACTTTACCTGCCTTCAAGTAGATTGATAAGGTTTCAAAGTCTAGTTACTTAAAGTTTTGCTATAATTAGCCTGTCTCCAGCACTCTCCTCAAAGAGCCTGAAGGAAGATTTAAAATGTCCTGACAACATGTGAAGATAAACTTAATTACCTTTAAAAGGCACAGTGGATAGGGTGCTGGACTCCGAATTAGGAAGAGATGGATTCAGATTCTGACACTGCCCATTACTAGGTGCCTGGGGGTGGCCTTACTTGACTGTTTCCTCATCTTACAGTAGAGTTGATAATGCTTGTAGTAGCCACTGCCAGGATTTGTGGGGCTCAGATGGGAAAATTAAGGTGCTGTGCTAATTTTAAAGTCTATTACATAAGTATATATTTTAAACACAAGCTCCTTGTTGGTAGCAATATCCATTTCTTTTTATCATATTAATCAGAATCATCATGGAATTTCTCCATCTGGAAAAGACATTAGGGTAAATTGAGACCAAATCCTTGATTTTACATATGAGAAAGTAGATCCTATCCCTGACTTATATTTAAAATTTCCTTTCTTACTAGGTCTTAATGACGTTACTAAGCATGTTCATTCAGAAAATATTACCTGCCTTTAGTATGCAGAGCTCTCTCCCTGTGAGCTCCCAGAAAAGTGTTTGAATGTGCCAACTTAGTGTGATAGTTCCCTTAAAATCCTTGAGTTTAAACTGTTTTGAATATGTGAACATTCCAAGTCACTTGGTCTTTGAAAGCCTGAAATACTTTTAGAGGATATGCAAAATGTAGGGATGGGGTAGGTCTTTTTTTCTTTAATCATTGAGTTTTTTTTGACTACCTTTTGCAGGCCTCTAGGGTCCTAGAAGCATAAGCATTACAGGGGACTGAAGATGGATCCTTTTCTGGAGCATTTTTGAAAGTAGCCTTGATCCTTTGCAAACTGTGACACCCTAGCATTTCTAATTATCATTAGAGGCAAAATTTAACAGCCAGTATTTTACCTTACTCCCTTTTCTACACTAAAATCCATCCAGCTTTTCTAGCTCCTTCCGCCTTGTTCTCTTGTCCTTATGAAGTTAGCCCCAGGCTATGATGCAACACACAAGACTGACTTGCTGTGTCATAGGGGAGTAGTACAGGTTTCTTAAGCAAATATTCATTGGTCTTTGATTTACTTGGTAGATTATGAATCTGACTTTTAAAACCAAATGATATGAAAAATACTCTGAACCTTTGTCAGAGGAATGAAGGTGGCTCTGACTGGAAAGGCTGTACTAGAAAGTACAGGTCTGGTGACTAATGGTGTATCTGTCCTTTGAGGACCATCTTGGCTGTTGGGAAACGTTTGTCACCAAAAGACTTCTCCACCCCCCCGTGAATTTTTTGGCCACAGAAACTTGTGAAAGATGATTACTGTGGAGGGCTTTTAATCTGCATGGGAAGAGGAGAGTAGTAAGTACCCATGCCAGTGAAAGCATGGGCCTCCCAAAGCTCTGAAGTGAAGAAATCATAATTGTTTATCTGGTAGGAGAAAGAGTGTGTCAGCATTAATAGAAGCCAGGCATTCTCCTTCAGATTTTGTGTGTATTTATTCCCACAAGTTAGTCAAAATAAAGCTCTAAACTTCTTTCCTAAAGAAGGCCCTTTTAGGTAAAATTTACTTGGTAAAGCAATAGATTACATATTATTGGTTTTATTTATAAGCAACCCAAGAAGAAAAGAAATATTCTTTGTGCAGGTGAAGGGTAAGCACCCCAATGTACTTTTCTAGAGTTGAGTGCCTTTGTTTCAATCAGTTGTGGTTCTGTGATATTGGTGTCTGTGTTTATCTTTGTTCCCTGGAAAACTACTCAGAGGGAAAGAAAATGCAACAGGCTTTTTTTTTAGGATTCCGAAAAAATTAAATGATAGTTTGTCTAAATTTCTGGGTACAGTTCAGTAAAGAAAGCACATACTGATTTTTATTGATAATGTTGGCAAAATCTAGGTTGTTCTGTTGTTAGCTTTTTAAAATGAGAAATACATTTATACTATTTATGTAGGGCTCTATATTTAGTGCCTCATAATATCAAAGAATGCGTGCATGCATGCGTGTGTGTGTGTGTGTGTGTGTGTTTTATTTATCATGAAACTTGGTATCCCAGTCTTACCCTGGCTGGAAATAGAACAGCTCATCATGGGTTTGATTCCACTGCTCATGAACGTGGAATCTTTGTCTTGTTGATCTGGGCTGATTTACCCCTCCATGGCCAGCTGGTGGCCCCCTGCACCTGGAACCACCATAGTATGGTCACTGG
Organism: Trichosurus vulpecula; assembly: GCF_011100635.1. NCBI lineage: Eukaryota > Metazoa > Chordata > Mammalia > Diprotodontia > Phalangeridae > Trichosurus > Trichosurus vulpecula. The sequence continues at coordinate 56,856,384 of NC_050579.1, forward strand.
ATCAGCTTTAGCCCTCCTTGAGCTCAGGTGATCCTTAGCTTCCCCAGTAGCAAGAATTATAGGCTTGTGCCACCGCACCCTGCCAAAGAATGCGTTCTAAAACTAACTTTGCACATTACTACTTGCCCAAAATAATGATTTGTGCCAGGAAAATGGTAAAGCAGTCTGTTAGTATGTTATTACTCACTGTAAGTCTGGTTTTATTAATCACTGTTTTTACATGGTATTTAAAAAAGCACTTAATTCTTGCTGATCAACTGGTAATGGGAGTCAGAAATAAGAGTGACAGTTGAAATTTACAGTTTCATTTGTTGAGCAACTATCAGTGTGTACAGCTAGAACTCCAAAGACCAAAACAATAAAACCAGGAAAAAATTGGAAGGAAAAGGCCTGCTGCCGTCCCCACTCCCCAATTGGATACTGGGGGAGGAGGGTATTGGAAAATTTAGAATTAACTATTTTTTCTTAGGCTGATGAATGAAACCCTTAAAATATATACTCATTTCTGAAATTACCCAATAGGATGACTGACTTGGGAGAAATAGACAAATACAACAGATCATTAGAATTCCTTTCCGCAGCAAACAAGCAGTATAATACAACTCCTAAATATAAGAATAAGATGTAATTCCTCTTCCATTTGCACAAAAGGAAGTAACCAGTGCCGCCTTTGCTCAGATTGGATTGTAGAGCATGTGAAGGGCAGTAATATATAATAAGGCCAGTAGGGTAAGTTGGATTCAAGAAAGCTGGAAAGGAGACTAGAAACAGGCCTCCCAGCCCTCACCTTCTTTCAGCTTTGCTTATTATCTCATACAATTGATAGTACTGAGTACTGAATTTGACTGGATTACACAATAAGCACCATACATAGAAAGTGAGGTAGAGAAGGTACATTGAAATGTTGTAAAATAAAGGCTATCCTCAGATGTTTCAGGGATCAAGTCTGGGGTTCTGCCGCATGTGTCTTGTAACACATACAGCCTCTGACTTGTTTCATTTGCCTTTATCTACAGCGCATGAAATAAATGATGTCTTTAGAAACATAGCAATGTAAGTGAAGGGGTAGAGAAATTTAGTTCAATCCAGGCAGGCCTTCAGTTTTCAGAATTCTAAAAGGATGACAAAAACACATCATAAGCAGAAATTATTCATAATAAATCAGAAAATGAGACAAAAGTTCATGTGACAAGTTCTAGTTGATTTTTTTCCCCCTCAGCTTTATTCCCCAAAGTACTTTCTCTATCTTTTTGACACTAATGGAATTCCAGAAAATAAAATTTCCCTTATAATATTGATGGTTTCTTCTGTTCATGTTTTATTTATAATTTGGTAAAAAATAGGATTCCTAAAATTTTCACCACCTTTATAGTTGCATATATCTGTGCTTATTTTGCAAACTATAAATTTCAATTTAGCATACCAGAAATTTAAGATATTGCAAGCAATGCAAGTAATACACAATACATTTTTGTGTGCCAACACTAACAAGATTACGTGGTAAATGTAAAACAGTGCTTTTCAAAAAGCATCAACTAATTTTTTTTTTAGTTTTCTCCTTTAAAGGAAAAAATTTCTCTTCACCACTGCCAGGCTTCAGATCTTCCTAGAATTTTTTGAGGTTATGCTCTTATTTTCTAGCTTTCAGTTTCCTGTACCCATTTTACTTTCGGAGAAGCAATGGGGTGTGCCACGTAGTAGACAAAGGGCTGAATTTGTAGTCTGGAGGCTTGCATTGGGTCACAAATGATTTGTGACCATGCTCAAGCCATTTAATGTTTTAGAGCCTCAATTTCCCCCTTCTATAAAATGGGAGTCATAATAATTGTATGGCCTACCTGCCAGGATTGTTGCGAGAGAAGGCCTTTATAAACCTTGGGAATGCTTAAATGTGAGTTATTTGCTAGTTTGTATGCTTAAGAACAAGGAATTACTTTCTCATTTGTCTGTATCTTTACCAGTACTTTGAGTAGAGTAGGTGTTTAATTTTTAAAAATTTGTTGTTGAATTTGAATATACATAGCAGTAAGCTGGAAAAAATAGCAGTTGTCTTTTGGGGATTTAAAATTTAGTTACTTGGGACAACACATAGGTAACAAATGCGATTAAAACCATATTTTGAAATACTTAGTCCAACACCATAGACATATGTATACGTGCACATACATATGTGTGTGTGTGTAGCTCTCTCTTGGACAAGCATTGGTGATAGTGATGTAGGCCCAGAATTGCGGAAGAAGAGGAACTCAGGCTGGATCGCAGTTAGAAAACTGCATAGGTCTTTAAGCTGACCCTGTTGCAGAAGCCATCTTGTTGACACCAGCATTCTCCTGGTAATACTGTATGACTTCAAAACATGGAGTGCCATTTTCTCAGAAGAATTAAAATCATATTCCAGAGGGAATTGAAGAGACACATGGTAGGTATAAGCTCTGTCATATACAACTGTAACCCTTGTACAAGAAGTAGCATAAAAAATATCAAGGATGTTCCTAATTGGAAGAGGAAGTAGAATGCTTACATGCTGAGGGGAGATAAGAGGGACCTTCTGAGTGGGAAGATTGGTATCCTTGATCAGGCCTTAAGTGCACTGGGTAAATTATGGCAGATGTGTGGAAAGATGTTGGCCAAAAATATACAGTGGGAAGGCATGGAGGGATTTCGGTTTACCTTTATTCTACACACCTGTCTCAGGATTCTAATTTCTAGTAGAATAAAGAAGAATAGAATGTCATAACAGGGAGAAACGTGAAAGATCACCAAGTAGTGCGGTACTTTGATTTTACAGATGAAAGTGGCGGCTAGGTGACTTAAATTCACACAGACAATTTATAGCTGAACCAGGAGTTGGAGCCCAAGTCTCTTAATATAGAACAAAGGCATGATTCAAGTTTAATGGTATTAGGGAAGATGTTTTTTGGTGGGTTTACTCTTTGAATCAGATTTTGAAAAAAGTGACGTTCTATACGTAAGGAAGATGAGTCTGTCAGTGGTATGAAGAATAGACTGGAGGTAAGAGGACCTGTAAGAAGATTAATGTAGAGTCTAAGTAGGTGATAATATGAGTCTAACCTAAAGTAGAGGTACTGGGACTAGAGGAGAGGAATGCAAGAGATTGATACCAAGATGGAAAAGCATTTGGTAACTAATTGTATGGGAGAGGGAATAGCCAAGATACATTCCAAAGATTAAAACTTGGAAACTAAATGGATGGTAGTATCAGAGATAAAAATTAGTTAAATCTGAAAAGGGAGCAGGTTTAGGGCGAAAGATGAGTTAGGTATTGAATTTGTTGCATTTCAGGTTTAAGTGAGAGGTCTAGTATCCTATAGAGTGTTAAGAGATGTAGGTCTGTGGCTCAGTAGAGAAGTCAGAACTAGGAAGAAGGATTTATCCTAAAGATTGTCAATAAGATTTTCCTTGGATTCACTCCCACTCTTTTGTTTGCCTGCCCTCCTTTTTAGGATTGAGGATACCTGAGCATGTTTACAAGTAGATGAGAATGAACCTGTGATGGGAGAGAAGTTGGAGATGGGAGAAGGGATGCCTGCTGGAATGAGATTAAGGACACAGGTGAAAAGCAATTAGCCTTAATAAATAATAAGGCTCTCTTCTCAGAAGGAAGGTTTGAGCAGTGATGGGATGGGAGCCAGTCAGTAGTGTCACCTGTAGACCAGCGTATCTGGCCCAACGTATCTTCACGTTTGGGGGGAATCATGTAGTCAGTAAACATGTCCTCTTCACCCCTTTTCCTTTTCATTGTTTACAATTCACAGACTGTCTAAATTGGAATTTGTTTATGTACACCTGTGTCCTGTTGAATTTTCTTTCCTGCTCTTCAAATTTCTTACCCAGTTACTGGAAGGTAAAAAATCTATTGCCCTTTCCCCTTTTGTTTTTGAGCAAAAAGTTGTTCTAATAAAGTTTATGAAAGAAAAGGAATGGGTGTTATGTTTTGCATGATTGAACATGTATAACCTGTAACAAATTGCTTACTGTCTCAGGGAGAGAGGAAGTGAGGAAGAGAAAATTTGGAACTCAAATTTTTTAAAGAATGAATATTAAAAATTGTCTTTACACATAACTGGGGGAAAATAAAATATTTTTAAAAAGAAAAGAAAAGGAACACTGTAACTACTGAAGTGCAAATCAACATAATCAGTTCCGTCATCTTCTAAAACCCTTGGAAATAACTAGAAATGCCCTTCGGAAACTTTGCAAGTGCTCATCTACCTCCTCATCTTTTCATTTTAATTCAAACAGCGTGGAAGACAAACTATTTCTATTTCTCATTCAATTTTATTGTTTTTCTGTTTTGATTGGTAGTATTGAAATATTTAGTCTTTTCTCTTGCAAATATACAGGATTTCAGTTTGTGGGCTGGCTTAGGGGCCTAGAGTTATATAACATTTCTGTAGAGGAAAAGGCAATCAGAATTCCAAATAACCAATTTACAAATGAGTTTTTAGAACGCAGCCTTTTTTAAGTTGAGACCCTTTAGTTGAGCTAATAATAGCTTTTAATTGACTCTCTATAAAAATGAGTCTTGAATAATCACAAGTTGGCCTTATATATTAGGACAGAGATTTCTTTTTCCCTGAGCCTCAGTGTTCAGTGAACATTGCTACCATCTAAAGCTGAAATGCTTTCACATCACAGAATTGGAGGGAGCCTCAGAGGTCATCTGTTCCACTCCATTACCACAGAGGAATGCCTACCATAACATACAGAGCACATGGTAATCCAGCCTCAGTATGCATAGCTTTAATGAGGAGTAACCCATCACTCAAGGCAGCCTCTTCCACTTTATAATGGCTCTTATTGTTAGGAAATTTTTATAAGCCAAGTTGTAGCTTCCACGCATTGCTCCTGGCTCTGCCCTCTGGGGCTAGATAGAACCAGACCCATCAGTTGTCTGCATGATAGGGCTTCCTATATTTCAGACAGCTAGCATATCTCTAATAAGTGTTCATTAGATTAAACATGCCCAGTTTCAGCAGTACTGTACACGCATGGACTGAAGGCTCTTAAGGAACAGTAAGGTTGCCTTCCTGGACACTAACTTCTCAATGTCCTTCTTAAGCTTTTTTGTTTCATAGACCCCTTTGACAGTTGGTGAAGCCCTTGGACCCTTTTCTCATGAAAATGTTTTTAAATGCGTAGAATAAAGTGAATACGATTACAAAGAAAATTAATTACAATGAATTATAGTTTTTAATTAGACCACAAGTTAAGAACCCCTACTTTATTGGGTGTACATTTAAATGCATAATAAAATCTGGTCAATAGATACTCTTCATCCATTTGGTCTTTTCTGGGTGGATGGACAAGTCAAATTCCTTTGGGTTATGATACATCTCTTCTAGGAGATTTTGTGGTATCTGTACGACATCATCTGAAAAAAGGTAGCATTTGGAGGACCTCTCCATCAATGGGGAATCCCTCCTTGACCTGGAATGGGTTAGATCTCTCGTCTATCACAGTGGTGAGTCTTTGTGACCAGCACAAATCTGTTAACATGCCAGCTGGACAAATGGTAAACATAGTGGAATCTTATGGTTTCCGTACCTTTCAGTCACTTGTGGGGGGCGGGGTGTTAAAAACATGATCCGTTGTTGAATTTTGTACATGAAAACCTGTTTGTTCCCTAGTATTACTTCATTTTTTAGAATATTCTTAGTGATTGATTAGATAAATATTTTGTATAGAAAAGAGAACAGTCAGGTTAGTGGTTGTTGATGATTTTTCAGCTGTCCTTTTTTGGGGTAACAGTTACTTAGAGAATTTTCCTCCATGCCTTTGGCATCATCTCCTCCTTTATCTGTCTTATAACTTGGTCCCTCAATGACCTCACCGTTTTATTGCCTTCAGCACAGATGTCCTCTGTTTCTGTCTGATCCAAACCTAGCTGCTTTTCCTGCATTTTTTTTTTAGTGCTATTTCTACTTTTTAGGGATTGCCTGTGATGTTGGGGTCCACATGGGGTGGTGTTGGCCAGTGTGAAGGTTGGTCTGACCGGTATGGCCCCAGCCTCCCCGCATTCAGGTAGGCCAAGGCTAATAACCCTTTTCAGTCTGTTGCTAGATTGGTTAATTCCTCTACTTCCTACTCCATATTTCCCCACTCCTTATTAGGCAACTTAGGAAATACCTACTTCCCTCCTCCTATACGTAATAGGGCAAGTCTTCCATCGGTGTCATACTGGCTTTGTCTCGCATTTTGAACTAGAACATGGATTCTTTCCCCAACCACACCTGTGTACTGCCCGCTGCTGGGAATGGAGATCACACACTGAGACTGTTCCTGCCAGCAATTCTCAAGAATCTTTGTAGGCCGCTGCTTTTCATCCAAACTCCTCTTCACTATATGTGGTTCTAGTATTCTTTTCCATTTGTCTTCTATTCTTGTCCTTTTCTAGTTTTTATCCTTGAATACCCTTGAGATGACTTTGTGTGTTTGAATATCTTGCCATGCTTTCTTTAGACTGGTCTTACATTGAATCACTTCTCTGCTTTATAAGATAGTGATGTTTGTTTAGTCACTTTCGGTTGTGCCTGACTCTTTGTGATGATGCCTTGGGGGTTTCTTGGCAAAGATACTGGAGTGGTTTGCCATATCCTTCTTCAGCTCATTTTACAGATGAGGAAAACAGGGTTAAGTGACTTGGCCAGTGTCACATACCTAGCGTCTGAGGTGGATTTAAACTTAGGTTTTCCTGAGTCCAGGCCCAGCACTCTATCCACCGTACCGACGTTGCTTTTAATTGTCTGTCATCCTTTGTAAGATTTTAGAAATGAATTTATGTTCTAACTTGTTGGCAATGGCAGCCATTTCTCTATGCAAGCAAGTCAGATGTCTACTGACGTTAGGTGCAAAGAATCTCTTCTGTGGGCTTCATTTTTCCTTCGTTATAGCTAAAACACACAGAGAACATCTTGTTATTTTAGTTTTACTCATCCCAATAGTATTTTTATAAAACCATGCCACACTTTTATATTCATACTCTTATTACCTGGCCTTGCCTCCATTTTCTGCATATTTCTTTGTAAATCTAAATTGACTGTTGAGTTCCCTGTGCATCTACATTGGACTCTTCAAATAACTCCCATTTTTCTTATTGGAATTATTTCCTCTTGTGTCTTCAGAATTTCATTCTTGAAATTCCCACAATTTCTGGCTAACTTCTCCCTGTGGAATTTTGTTCTGTTTCTACCTGTTCTTCCTCTGAACCCTCTGAAGTTAGCTTTCCTAAAATCTAGAGTTTATGACATACTACACCTAACTTTCTTCTCCTCTGTTACAGACTCTAGGGAAGCAGTGGTCACTTCCCCCAGCAGCCAGGTATCTGTTCATGAACATCAAATCCAGAATAAAATTTCCTCTTGTTGATTACTCTGATATTTTGAAGGACGAAATTATCTTTAAAGCAAGTCGAGATATTATTCCCTGCTTTGCTTTTGATGTGGATAATTCCAGCTGGTAGATAATTCAGATTTCCCACTACTACTGTATCATGCCTCTGTGTCAGGCTTGTAATCTGTTTCTTGAATTTCTCATTTTTCTCTTCTTTTTGTCCAGGTAGTGTGTAGAATTCGCCTCTTCCCACACTGAGATTTCACCCAAATACTCTGCAGCATCATTTAAAGAGGGTTTTAGGACTTTGCGTGAATTCTCTTTCTCAGTCAATTTCTAACTTACAATTTAAACAAACGAAATTTTTGGTGGCTTTAGGGTCTTTTTTCCTGGTTGACATTAGTTTTAATTTTTCTAAAATCTTCATATTCTTTGACTTTGTCTAGTATAGAAATCAGTTCATATATTACTATACTTTTTTCTTTTACTGAACTAATAAAGAACTTGCAATTTTGTATTGATTTTGTCCTTTGGAATTGTAAGGTTTATGAGTTTTTAATGGGTTACCTTCAGTTTGTGTTTAAATTATGGTAAAGAGTGGGAAGAGTGAACATGATAATGATAGCTAAGGTTCCTTTGTCACTTTGATCTCAGGTGAGTCTCATGACATCCTGGTGGAGTAGTGCTTGGTGGCGTCCTCATTTTCGAGGCAAGTGAAGCTGACAGGCACAGAGTTACACAGAGAGTAAATGTCTAAGGCAGGATTCAAGACTCCAGGTTTACCCCTCTTTCTGCTGTGCCACTTAGTCATTATAGGGTGAAGTGAGAGGACCATTAAGGGACACTTTTTCTGTGCCGAATATACAGGATATACTTTATATTAGAAGGTTATGGCTTCCTGGAGATTATACAGATGATAATTCTTTGGAGTTTATAGAATTATTAGTGATTTAAAATTTTTTTCTCATAGTAATTTGCTGGTTACCACTATTTAAACTGTTTCATGGGTTCATTGTGGTTAAATAAATCAAAACTAGTGACAAAACTTATTGGCAGTGAGCGTTTCTGTACTTAGGTAACCAGTATCTTAGATCATGAATGCCAGCAATATCACTCAGACAATACTTGAAATCTGGTAGTAATGGAAAATGGCAGATTGGTTCACAGTATCTTCTATGCCCTTGAATAGTGAGTTCTATACCTAAAACGCTGAAGTATTTTTTACTGGCTTGGAGCTAGAACCTTGTAGTTAGTAACATTGCCATACTTTGTTCTTATGTTTTACCTACTGATCTGGCTGGGGAAGTTAAGAAAAAAAAATCTTTTAACAAACTGAAATGAAAGCCTGAATAACTTTCTTCTAGATAAGAGTTTTTAAATATATTTAATTTTTTTTCCATGGAATCTCATAAATTTAGTTTCAAGTTACCTAATTAAAGGTCATATGATTTTTTTGTTCAAGTTTTTTCATTATCAGAGTTGAAAAAGTAAATGGAAATCTGTATGACTCATTTTGAAAAGTGGCAAAGAGTTCACAGAAATTTTTTTGAAGAAAAAGTATAAACTAATCGTGTGGCTGTTTACCTCACCAATTTATGCATATTTTATTCTTGTCTCTGACAGAAACTACATTGATGTTGGTACAGGGGAAGGACGAGGCAGTAAAATAAAGAATGAGAACCTGTGATTCTCTAGTACCTGTCATTGAAACATCTGTTGACTAACAGGGTTTTCTAGCAATCAACAAGAATTTATTTGGCATCTACTATATGCTAGTTGAACCCCTCCCCTCCCCTTCTCTCCCACCATAAAAGATTAGCAGCTCTTATTCTGATGGCCAGATTATTATCTTCACTGAAATGACTAAAAATAGCTCAGGTTTATTAAAGTACTTTATGGTTGATAGTCTGCTTTGCTCCCAAGATCCTGGAAAAGAACAATGTTAAGAAATTTGGATTGGTTAATTTTCATGTAAGGAGAGTAGAGGGTTGGATGTCAGTGCATTCTTATACATGTAGCTAGGCCACCAACATGCCAACTGCTTTTTTCTTTAACCAGAGCACTTTAATACACAGAGGAACAATATCATCGTGTCTGTTTTAAGAAAATAGGCTAGTAAATTAAGTGGATGTGTCTAGATATATATACCTAACCTAGGCCAAGTCAGCAGTAAATACAATAGTAGGTAATCATTCTTTAGTTTTGAAATTGTATCTTTTGAGCACATCACAGTTGCTTGTGGAATACTGTTGGAAGAGGAGGAGGATGGGAGAGATCAAGTATTTCCTTTCTCATTTTCCAACAGCTTGAATGGTTGATTGGACTGGGTTCTCCTTAGTATTGGTGAAGTAGCCCTACCTTTTTTATTAAGTGATGAATTGACTTCAAACTAGGTATCAGGGAAATCCTATCTATTTATCTAGGGTACAGGATCAATGTTTGTATGCACATCATTTCTCAGGTATTCTGCCTCTTCAGGAATTTCAATTCAGAGCTTTCCTTAGTTGATGATGTACTCACTTGTAAAGTATTGGAAGTATCTTATGGCATTTAGGGGACCAGGTCGGGGGCGGGGAGAGTAAAAGGTAAGTTTTGACAAAAGAGAAGCAAAAGGATAAAATAGTAAAGTGATTAAAATCCCAGAAAAGGACTTGATCATGGAGACAAAGAACTGGACATAAACTATCCAGGATATACTGTGCAGAGGGTCTAGGAAGCAACTCATCGATAAACATTAAGAATTTTCTATGTGCCCTTTGGGCAAAAAAAAAAATCATAAAAGGAATACAGAAGAACAAGATTCCTGGGACAAAGTTGAGGTGCCATCACAGAACAAGTTGGAAGAGATCATGGAGGTCATCTAATCTAGTCTGTACATGAACAGAATTCTTCTCTATAACATTCCCAGAAATCATTCAGTATCTACTTTAAGACCCCCAGTGATTTGGAACTCACTATGTCCTAAAGCAGCCTCTAATCCACTTTGAAACAGCTCAAATTGTCAAATTTTTAAAATTTGTTTATCTTAAAATTCTGTCCATCACTTCTAATTCTGCCTTCAGAGGAAAGTCTAACCCTTCTTCATCATGATAGCCCTGAGACTTCTTTTTGAGGCTAAACAATCTACCTTTTTTTTTTTTTTTTTTTTTTGCATCAGATCTCTTAAGGTAATGTCACCAGTCCCCTCAACACTGCCTCAGTCACTGCCTTTTAGATATACTCTAACTTATCTTTCTCTTTAAATTGTAGCATCTAAAACAAAATGTATTATTTTAGATGTGGTCTCACCAAAGCAAAGTAGAGTTTCTTCCTTCTAGGAAGCTTTATAGCCTAGCTTGCCCAACATGACTCCTTGAAAAAAGATAAAGAAACTGTACCAGACAAAATTCTGGTGGGGAAGGCCAAGAAAAAGTCAGAGTCATTTTTCCAGCCCAGGATGTCTTGAGGAGACAGAAGTCTGCAGATACTGGGACCAAGGACTGGCTAGGAGCATGTGGTAGGGAGCATTTCAGTGTCCAGGAGCCAAAAGTGGGCCAAGTGGGCCAAGACAGGGCACTGGAGCAGAAAGAGATCCCAAAGGAACTCTGTTTACCCTCTACTCAGCTCTGGGTCACAAATGCAAAGCAGAGAGGAGTGTTGGCCATAGCTAGATATACTGAGCTAAGAACAAATTCTGGAAGCAAACGGTACCTGTGTGGCTCTGATCCCAGGAGCAGAGCAGCGACTCAGTTCTATCTTTTGTCCTAGCACATAAGCCTGCAGTGAAAATAACCTGCAGAGCCTCCCAATGGGCTAATAATGCCTGAGTCCAGCAGCAGTCTATATTGAAACTTCCAGCCAAGGACAAGCAGATCCAAACCTAGGTCAGGAACTTGCAGAGCTTAGACCAGGGAGGGCAGTGAAGTGACCTCACTCCAGATCACACCAAATGAGAACACTGAAAGTTTGCAAGCCCCTTTTCTTCCTCTTCTCCACCCTCACTCCAAAACAGGAAAAGGACTTGAGGACAGAAGCTCAGACCAGACATCTCCTCCCCAGCAAGTGTTCAGAGCTCAGCACTAGTGTGAAATCCAAAGTTAAGGAGTAGGCTGGAAGAATGAACAGATTGAAAAAGAATCCCACCATAAAGAGATTATGGCAATAATGAAGCTCCAGACACACAGAAGATAATGACTTGAAAACATTTACAAATATAGCCTCAAAGAAAAGTGCAGCTTGGATATAAGTCCAGTGAGAATTTCTAAAAGTTAATAAAACAAGAGGTTTGTGGGGTTTTTTTTTTAAAGTTAAACTTGATTTTTAAAAGCATGTGAGAGCAGTAGAAACAAAAATGGGAAGTGAACTAGGGAAGAAAGATAATGGCTTAGAAAAAAAATTTAAACTTGAATCAAGAAAGTAACTTTTTGAAAATTAGAATTGGCCAAATGGAAGTTAATGACTCCAAGACATCAAAAAGATAGCAAAACAAAGTGAAAAGACTGGAAAAAAAAGTGAACTTATTAGGAAAAACAAGTGACCTAGAAAACAGATCAAGGAAAGATAATTTTAGAGTCATTGTATTACATGAAAGCCATGAACAAAAAGAACCTACATATTTCATGAAATCCTAAAAGAAAACTGCCCAGATAACATAGGATCAGAGTTGAAAGAATCTACTGATTACCTTCTGAAAAAGACTCCCAAATGGAAACTCCCAAAAATAATAGTCAAAATCCAGAGCTTCCCAGGTCAAGAAAAAAAGATTGTAGGCTGCCAGAAAAAAACAATTACAGTATTTGAGGAACCACAATCAGGCTCACACAACATGTAGCAGTAACCACTATAAAGAAATGAAGAGATTGGAATATGATATTCCAGATGGCAAGGGATCTAGACTTAAAACCAAAATAACTTGACTAACTAAACTGGATACAGTCTTACAGGGGGAAAAAATGGATCTTTAACCAAATAGAGGACTTGCAAGAATTCCTGATGAAAAGACCAGAGCTGAGTAGAAAATTCGACATATAAACAAAGGAGTCAAGAGAAACATAAAAAGGTACTCCTAAGCTCTCAAACTATACTACAAAGTTGTAATTGTCAAAATAAATTGGTACTGGGTAAGAAATAGAGAGGGTTGATCAGATTAGTGGAACAGATTATATACACTATACAGAAGCAAATGAACCCAGTAACCTAGTGTTTGATAAATCCAGATGTCCCAGTTTTGGGGGCAAGAACTCATTATTCAACAAAAAACTGTTGGAAAAACTTGAAAGTAGTCTGGCAGAAACTAGGTATTATAGACTAACATCTCCCACAGTATACCAAAATAAGGTCAGAAATGGTATATGATTTAGACATAAAGAGTGACATCATAAGCAAATTAGTGGAAGAATGGTAGAAATTACCTGTCAGATCTATTGGTAAAGAAGAAATTTATGACCAAACAATTCAATGACAGGATGTAAAATGGGTAGTTTTGATTACATAAAATTTAAAAGCTTTTTGCAAAAAGAACTAAAGCTAAAATTAGAAGAGAAGCAGTAAATCCGGGGGAAAAATATTTGCATCACGTTTCTGTGATGAAGGTCTCATTTCTAAGATATCTAGGAAACTGGATCAAACTTAGAAGAATAAGAGTTATTCTCCAATTGACAAATGTTCAAGCTCAGTACTAAATTGTGACTAGTATAGCCTTTTCTAGGTAAATTCTCTCAGCTCCCTACTAACCTTGTGAAACCCTGTTTTCAAATGCTGAATATCATGAACTGTTTTAGTGTAGAGAAGAGAAAGCTGGTTTGGGAGTCCAAGATCTGAGATGAAATTCTGGTAACCTGAGACCTTGAGCAAGTCACTTAACCTGAGAATCAGTTTTTCTCCCCTATAAAATAAGAGGTTTGGGCTAGATAAATTCCAGAGTCCTTTCATTTTTCCCCATCTTTAAAAAAAACTCAATTCCTCTTGAAGATACTGAATTTCTGAAGGGGCTCTTGGTTCTTTTCCTCTATTTGAAAGAGTATTAGCATTGCATCACCATAGAGGTCCTTCCAATTGCTCAGATAAATTTACCTTTCTAAGTTTCTATGAAGTCTTGTATTTGTACTTCAAGATTCAGTCTTGGCTTCTAGTCTTTTCATCAGAAATGTTTGAAAGGTCCTCTTCCATTAAAGGTTCATTTTCTCCCTTTAGGATTATACACAATTTTTTCAGCATTTAAGTTACTCTTGGTTGTCAGCCTAGCTCTTTTGCCTTTTGGAATATTGTATTCCAAGGTCCCTCCTTGTCTGTCGTTGAATTACTAAGTCTTGTATGATCTTGACTATAAGTCCCTTGGTATTTGAACAACTTCTTTTTGGATGTTTGCAGTATTTTCCCCTCTTTGATGTGAGAGTTTTGGGTTTTGGTTGAAGTTTCTGGAGCTTTTCAGAAAGCAACTGATGAATCCTTCCTACCTTTACTTTGCCCTCTAGTTCTGATAGATCTGAGCAGTCTTTATTTAGATTTCTTGAACAAGAGTGTCTAGGCTTTTATTTATAATGTTTTTAAATACATTTTTAATTCTTAAATTATTTCTCCTTGACCAGTTTTCTAGTTAGTGGTTTTTAATATGTCATCATAAATTTTCTTCTATTTTTGGATTTTTAAATGTTCTGTTATTCCTGTCTCATGTCATTGATTTCTCTTTCATCTATTTTGGTTTACATTCTTGGATAAATTTTACCACTTTCTTTTCTAAGCTATTCTCTTTTCAGTTCTTCCAGAGCTTTTATTTTTTTTTAACCTCTTGCTTCATTTTTATAGGTATTCATCTTGTCCTTCTGGAAATCCATTTTTGCCTTTGAGTTTCTGTTTGCAGTTGTTACAAAATTCTGTAACCCTGTGCTGACTGGATCCACTACCAATTTATATTATATAACTTCAAAAGGGCCTTCACTGCTGCAGAGCAATCCTTTTACACCTCTCTAAATGATGAGCTCACTATCCCACCCACCACATTGGCTCTTCCAAACCTTTTTCTCCCTCCTCAACTTACCATAACTTTGTCTCCTCTCACTCTCAGCAGACAACATTGCCTTATATTTTACTGAAAAGATTGAGGCTGTTCCTGGAGAACTCAGTCTTCTCCTGTCCTCATGTCACATCGCCCAGATGTCTTCTGCAACTGTCTCCTCTGTCACCCATATCTCACATAAAGAGGTGACCCTTCCTCTTGCTGAGATAGATGGGCTACATACACAGGTGATCCTGTGCCCCCTCTGTTATCTCCATTCTCACTTATCTTCAGTCTCTTCCTATGAACTGGCTGCTTCCCTATTACCAAAAACATGCCCGTGTCTTCCCCATCTTCCAGAAACCTTCATTTGATCTATCTACTCATTGTTCCATTTTTCTCTTCTCTTGTGGTCAGATGTGATAAGGCTGTCCACAGTGGGTGGTTTTGGAGCTGGGTGGACTGCTTCCCATTTAAACAGTCATTTTGACCAGAAGTCCTCCTAACATCCTTTCCAATTCTAAATCTATGATCCTGTGAAAATGTATTTATAATTGTTGGGTTTATTACTAGACTAATAGGATTTATGCTTACATTTCATATTTTTTATTTTAACCAGAACAGCAAATTTTATATTTCATGTATTTTTCTCATCCTCACCTAAATAGAAATATTGGGGCAGGGTGGGGTTGGGGGGTGGGGGGGGGGGAAGTGTCATTCATTCTTCAGTCATTAAATCACTTCATAATCCTTAGGGCATCTGACTTCAAAGTTTCAAACAGAATGATCTTAAAGGTATTTAGCAAGTTAATGGGGAAGCTACTGGGGACTCACTGGTGGTAGCTTTTAGGCAATCCCTTTTGAGATTATATAGGTTAAAGTGTAACAACGCACTCACCAGTTATTGATGGAGCAGTTTGGTTATTTAGATAACAGCAACTAAAACCTACTTACTGCTACTTGTGAAACAAATTTAGATTTTTTGAACTGCAAATAGATGATCTTAATAAAAAATTTAAAATTCCTCTTATGAAGGAAAGATTTTAAACATTTTTAAACATTCTAGATAGTATATTCTAGTTGTCTCCAAATAGCATTTCATAGTATAATCATTTAGCTTCCCTGTGAGTTTCAAGACAGGAAGCAGTTTGCACAAGGTTATTATAGCAGAGCCGGGATTAGAACTTTTGAGTCTCTGATCATTAATACTATGATCAAAACATATTAGTGGCTTTCGCAGCCCTCGGGTTTTGGCCAGCTAAGTAGGATAAAAAGCTCAATTTCTTCCTTTGTCAGCACTTGTGCTTGCTTTCTTACACGGATATATGTAACCATTTACTTTTACTCTGTTATTTGAAGCGGGGTAAAAACAACTAGGATGGGGAGAGGTCTTAGAAGTTAACTTGGGTTGAGTGGTATTAGATTCTGTGAAGCTAGTGCAAAGGCCAAGAGACAATCAGCTATGTCAGCTACTTTTGAAACTGGAACTCTCCAGTAAAGCTAGCTTTTCTATTAGAGTAGAACTTTATCAAAAAGATTTAAAAGTTTCCAAGTGAACCTCAAACTTTGCGCTATATTTCCCACATTATAGAAACAAGTTTTTAAATTTACTGATCCTGCAGTCTTTTCTACCTTAATATTAAGTTCAGAAGCAGGTCATCCTTATCACTTTGGAAAACATCACATAAAGGTCTTTGTGCTAGACTTAGGTGGAGGAGGGAAAAACATAATGAAGACTGTTCCAGCGTTTTTGGCTCTTTTGTAACTCCTTTCTGGGAAAAAAAATACGGAGAAGTGACTGGCTTTACAGTCATTTATTTCTTCACATGAATTGTAGAACTAGAGATTAGAAGAAGCCTAGTTCAATCCCCATATGTAGATTACAACCTTTTCATACAGAGCCAGATACTGCATTAAAAAGAAAACAATTAGAAAAAATCTTGGAAGGAAAAATCAAGCTTTTTTTTCCACAAGGTGGAATGACAAAGAACTTCCTTTTCCATCACTTTTAGCCTACATACTATGAGGCAGTCATAAATTAAATAGCAAGGCTAATAGGAAAAAGACAATGCAGGATAAAATCTTAAATTTTAATCTGCTTGAGCCTTTGGGTTTTAGAATACTAATAGTATCTCAGAGGGATATTGTAAATGAGTTGTGAAAAGGGTTTAGCCTAGAAATTTTGTCCTTTTCAAATTGCTTATTTATGTGTTCTTTTAAAAAAATTTTATTCTTTTTGAACTTAAATTTTAAAAAAAGCATTTACATGTATATAGCACAACACAAAAAAAGGATTCAATATGAAACCGTGAATCTCCATTTCACAAGTTACTCAAAAAAACAAATATTTAATAAATACTACACATCATTTTTAAAACTACCCTACTTTTCTGTGCTTCCTTCTGTTTTCTTTTGTTCTCTGCTGTGCACTTTTTATTTTGATTTTTTTTTCTCTCTCCCTCCCCACCTCACTCTAGAGAAGGCCACCATATGTGTGTGTGTATGAGAGATTATAAAACCATACTATACATACTTCTATTTATCAATTATTCCTCTGGAAGTAGATAGCGTTTTCCTTCATAGATTTGAGCATTTATAATACTCAGAATAACTTAGCTGTTTACAGCTGTTCTTCAGACAACATTGTGGCTACTGTATACACTATCTATTGGTTCTGCTTGTTTCATGATTTCATGCACGTCATTTCAGGTTTTCCTAAAATCAACCTGCTCATCATTCCTTAGAACACAGTATTCCATCACAATCACATACTACCACTTGTTTAGCTGTTCCTCAATTGATGGGCATCCCCTCAATTTCTAATTCTTTGCCATCATAAAGAGAGCTGCTATAAATATTTTAGAACATATATGTTCTTTTCCTTTTTCCCTGATCACCTTGGAAAACAGATCTAACAGTGGTATTGCTGGGTCAAAGGGTATACACGGCTTTATAACTTTGGGCATAATTCCAAATTGCTTTCCGAAATGGTCAAATCATTTCACAGCTCCACAACATTCGTGTCTCAATTTTTCCACATCCCCTCCAACTTTTGTCATTTTCCTCTTTTACCATTTTAGCCAATATGATATAGGTGTGAGATATTTCAAAATTGTTTTAATTTACATTTCTCTAATGAACAATGATTTAGAAGATTTTAGAATATTTTTATATGACAATATGTAGTTTTGATTTCATTGAAAAACTACCTGTTCATATCCTTTGATCACTTATCAGTTGGAGAATGACTCATATTCTTATAAATTTGACAACGTTCTCCATATATTTGAGATATGAACCCTTTATCTGAGAAACTTTATTTAAAAAATCCCCCCCCCAAGTTTCTGCTTTCCCTTAAATCTTGGCTACATGTGTTTCATTTGTATGAAAACTTTTTAATTTCATGTAATCAAAATTATCCATTTTACACTTTACAATGTTCTTTATCTCTTTTTTATTCATAAATTCTTCTCCTGTCCATGAGTCTGATAGGTATTATGTTCCATGTTTCTCTGATTTTTTTTTTTTTTTTACAATATCTCACATTATGTCTAAGTCATGTATACATTTTGACCTTATCTTGGTAAATGGTATAAGACACTGGTCTGTGCCCAGTTTCTGCCAGACTGCTTTCCAATTTTCCCAGCAGTTTTTTTAAGCAAATAGTGAATTCTTACCAGAAAAGCTTCAATCTTTACATTTGTCAAACACAAGATTACTATAATGATTTACTATTGTGTTATTGCATGTCTACTCTATTTTAACTGAGCTTTCTATTTTCTAGCCAATACCAGATGGTTTTGATAATTACTGCCTTATAATATAGTTTAATATCTGCTATAATATAGCTTCATATAGTTTATGTATATTTATATATAACTTATTACATTATGTTACATATTACATAATATGTGTATGCATATGCATATATGTGAATATATGAAATATGAAAATTAATAATATATAATATAGTTTAATGTCTGTTACTACTAAACCTCCTCCCTTTACATTTTTCATTAATTCCTTTGATATTTTTGACCTTTTGTTCTTCCAAATGAATTTTATTACTATTTTTTTCTAGCACAATAAAATAATTTTTGGTAATTTGAGATAGCCTTGAATGAGTAGATTAGTTTAGGTAGACTTGTCATTGTTATTGTATTGGCTATGCCCACCCATGAACAATAATGTTTCTCCAATCATTTAAATATGAATTTATTTGTATAAAAAGTGTTTTATAATTATGATTATGTAGTCCTGGGTTCATCTTGGCAGGTATAGTCCTAGATACTTTATACTGTCTACAGTTATGTATTTAGTTTCAGTTTTCAACATTCACTTTAAGATTTTGAGTTCTAAATTTCCCCCCTCCCCCTTCCTCAAGATGGCATGCAATCTGATATAGGCTATATATGTACAATCATATTAAACATATTTCTACTACAGTTATTTTAAATGGGGCATCTCTTATTATCTCTTCTTGCAGGGTTTTGTTGGCAACATACAGAAATGCTAGTGATTTTATATCCTGGTAATTTGCTAAAATTGTTATTTGAACTTTTTAGCTGAATCTCCAAAATTTTCCAAGTATATCATCATATCATCTACAAAAAGAGATAGTT
This sequence comes from Trichosurus vulpecula, assembly GCF_011100635.1. NCBI lineage: Eukaryota > Metazoa > Chordata > Mammalia > Diprotodontia > Phalangeridae > Trichosurus > Trichosurus vulpecula. The sequence continues at coordinate 56,875,332 of NC_050579.1, forward strand.
TTGTATTACCTCATTCATTGCCCATTTTGATTCAATTTGTTTTTCTTCTCTTACTGTTCAACTTATTTTTCTTCTCTTATTGTTATTACTAGTATTTCTAATACAGTATTGAATAATATTGGTGATAATGGGCATCTTTGTTTCACTAATTGGAAAAGGTTTCTGCTTATCCTCATTACAAATAGTGTTTGTTGATGGTTTTAGGTATGTATATATCCTTTTTTAAATAGCAAAATAAATAGCAGTTTTATGTTAATGGCATAATGATATTTCTTATTTCTTATTCTCTGCCTTAAGCGCTTTAAAAAGATGCAGCCAAATTTATAGTAGGACTTTGACAGAATTGTACCTGAATTCATGTCTAGCTTTTAAAAGGTTTCTTTCTCATTTTTTTTAAGCTCATGATTCCTTACCATTTTTTCTTTCCTCTTGTTATTTTCCGAATTCACTTGATAATTTGGAGACTATAAAGCTAATTTTGACATATTTAAAGAAAGATGTTTTGAATACAGAAAAAATACTTAAGGTGAAAAATTTGAGCCTCAGTCTTAAATGCTACAAGTATGGTTATTTAAATAAAATTGCAACAAATCATAGTTTTCAGTTAAGCTTAAAGTTTAATTATGTATTAGCTTTTTCAAAACATTTTGAAATGTTTGAAATGTCAAACAGCTTTGCTTTATGTTTATTTTGTGATAAATTAACCTTGTTAATCAGTTTGCTTGATTGCATAGAAAATTGGAGCTTAGAATGTTTTAAATTAACATCATTTATAAGAGGGAAGGCAGGTCTCTTTAGCAGAACTGTTAGACACAGTTCCCATATTGTGTAATTTAAAGTTGAATTTTTAGTGGATTTCAAGTCAAAGGAAAGCAGTGTGAGGGAGTTGTGGCAAAGGCATTTTCTAGGGTGAAAAGGCTCCAGAAGAATGGGAGAAAGAAAGTCTGGAGAGTTGGGAGTGGAACCCTAAGAGAAACCCAGGAGTCAACACAGCTGACAGGGCATTTACTTAAAATGGAAGTTTCAGGAGGAACTGACCAATCAGTAGAAGGGGCTGAGAAAGGGAGGAGGGGGTGCTGGGAAGCAGCTGGTGATTCACTGGGAGAGTAAGAGGAGGTGTGAGCCCTGGAGCCATAGTGCATGAATCCAGGAAAAGGAGCAGTGAGCAGTAGTAGATGGCATATCAGCAGGGAGTAGAATTTCTTGGCTAACGCCTTTGAGGGTTGGCCTCTGTCAGCAACAGGGCTGATCTTGGCAGTGAACTTTGGCACTATTTGTGGCATGTTTCCTGCTTCTCCACTCGCCTTGCTACCTCTATTCCAGGAGTCATGATCACTTTCCTGTGCTGTTGTCTAGCCTCCTGATTAGTGTCCTTGATTCTTCCAGATGCCCAAAGAGTTTTCCCAATTTGAAGCATGCCTAGGTCATAAGCTTTTGAGCAGGGAACTACCTGATCTTTTTCCAGAGTCATCTCTGACTCCCCGTTATCTATCTAATAAAACACAAAATCCATTTTGTTTTTGACATTAAAGATTTTTACTGCCTGGCTCTAATTTAACCTCTCCAGCTTTACCTCAATTTACTTCTTTTCATGAACTTTCCATTCTAAAAACATGCTTTGCATGTCTGTTACATTTCATTTCTGCTGCCATTCTATATTTCTCTGTGTCTAGAACGTACTTCCTCCTCACCTCCATCTCTAACACAGTAAACCTGTGGTACCATCTATTTGAGCACTTTCTTGAAACATTCAGTTACTAACCTACTTTCTCTCTTTTGTACTTGGCATTTATTTGTGTACAAGTAAGCTCTTTAATTTCAAGGACTATTTAATGTTTTGCCTTTTTATACCCCATTGCCTTTTGCAAAGTAGGCACTTAACATATGTTTGTTAAATTGAATTCAATTCTGGACAAACCAAAATACTTGCTGCCCCCAATAACCTCTCTTTACTGCCTCTGTACATTTGGACAAATTGTTCCTGCTCCCTAAAGTGTGCTGCTTTCATCTCTCTGCCTGTTGAAATCAGACCATTCCTATATGAAGTCTTCTATCAGTCCTTTCAGATCAATGTAATTGTTCTTTTATCAAGTCTCCTGTACAACAGGAGTACTCTTTGCACTTAATCACATTCTACCTTGTACCACATTTTAATTCTATGCATCTTATCTCCTCCTTTACATTGTAAACTCCTTGAGGAGCTGATTTTTCATCAGGATTCTTGCAGAAGTTGGATTTTGATCTGTCCTGAAGGAAGCCAAGGAGTTCAGGAGACAGAAGTAAGGAAGAGCATCCCTGGAAGATCAGTGGTGCTGTATTACATGAAATAGAATAGGTGATCAGAGAGATTGAGTATTCTGAACTCTTGAAATACCCTATACAAGAGTTTACCATTGTTGTTTACAGTTTACTGGTTCATTTTATACTCTGTAGAGAAAGTTTTATTTCTTGTTTAGGGCAGGATACATTTGAGGCAGCCTGGATCATTCACCTCATGCTAGGTTAGGGTAGCTTTAGACTTTAACACTGGAAATAAACCTAGTCTGTAACACAAGGTCATTGTGTTTGGGCCTAAAGCTCTGGATTGGCCTGGTGTACTTGTCTTCGTTGCTTGTGATGTTACATAACAACTTGGTTCCGTAAAATCAGCTTCTTTGGAGTCACACAGTTGGACTGAACTATTTATGAAAGTTTGCCGAAAGAGGAACTGCTGACAGAGTTTAACTTAACTTCAATAAGTACAGCTCTTACAGCCTTGGCTGAATCTCTCCCTAATAGCCTCAGTTCTGCCTCTCCTGTTCCTGAGATGTTAGGGGTCACTTGCCCTTTTATTTTAATGGGATGTTGTTACAGGTCCTTGTGCTCTTGGGTTCAGAAGAAATTTTGGTAGTGAAATTTAGAGACTGTTTTCTAATTTAATGTTAAACATACTTTCTTGCCAAATACTGTCTCTTATGATTGTATTTTTCCAAGTTTATATAGGTTCAGAGATTTTGAGCTAGACAGGACCTTAGAGATTAACAAAGGTGAAAACATTTTCCCCATTCATTTCCTCAAATGAACTTTCTCTAAGGCTTGTTTCCTTCCCACCTCCAAAAAGTTTATATTTCTGCATTAGGAATAAAATACAAATACATCTATGATCTGTGATCCTAATTATTATGTATAGTTGGGAGAAGCTTGCTTCTTTTAAAATTTAACTGCTTTGGCCATAACAGCGAAGCTGAGATTCATGTAGCTTCAGGAATAAGATAATCAGGAGTGAGATTGTAATCTTCAGTGTACCATTACTAGCATAGGAATGGACTGAGTATGTGGGCTTTTTTTGGAGGAGAAGAATTTGATATAGGAGTCTGAGAACCAAGTTTAGACCCCTAGATGTACCATTGGAACCTAGAAAGAAGCATTCAAACAAACATTGATTGTCGAACTTCTGTGTCAGTATGTAAGAAGAGGATGCTTTCCAGAAGTCCAGCCCTCTTGAGTAAAATATCTGCTGTTGTTACCTCCCAAGCTCCAGCTGTATATGAAGTGAATTGAATCCACATATCCTCTCCAGCCTTTTAATATTGTGGGGTTACTCAGTTACTCAGAAGCTATGTATGCCACTAGCAGTTGCTAAACTTTTTCTTGCTGCATGAGGGCAGGGATAAATCAAACATTTTTTCTACTTCAGAATCTTAAGCATGTACCTGTGAACATGGTAGCTGGCGCTTAAATGTTTACATGAGTGAGTGAAAGAACAAACCTTCGGAGTGTATTTCTTTTTGGTCCTAAGAGAAAAACTTGTTTCCGGTCGTCTTTGGTCTTTGACGTCAGTCTTCAGGTTTCTGGTTGCACAGGAACGCTTTAGATCTTGATAGTCATTGGGTATAAGGCTAATTTTCCAGATGTTTGTGTGTGATGTTTGTGTCAGCTCAGTGCTCTCTGGGTTCACTATGGTCAAACCCCCACGAGTTTCTCTGCCTCCCACCTTGAAGTAAAACTCCAGGAAAATCTCTATAATAAAACTTAAGTATAGTTTGTGTCTGTCATTTCCCCCAAGTGGGTAAAAGGCTCCCAACTCCTACCCAGGAGGAACTCTGTAGATTTCACCACCTCACAAAAGTATGGCACAAAGGTAGAGATGATTTCATCCTTAGCATTTGGGTCCCCAGTACTCTAGATAATGACTCTCATTTATAAGACGTTTAATAAATGCTCATCAGGTAATAAGTGACTCAAAGTCCATGGACAAATAGGGGAACGTAAAGCACTAAAATAGCCCATTAGGCTTGTACTGGAAGGTAAAGACTCAGTGGAACTGCTGGACAAATTAGTCCTGATTCACTTATCATCTGAACAATCCATAGAAATAACATGGATAATTGGTAAAGTCAAGCCCTTCTGCCCCTCATGCCCTTAATCTCACCTTAAACTGTATACTGTTGAGCAAATTTTCTACCTTAGAAGTCTTTACTTTCAAGTCCAAGAGCTCTTTATTTTGGGGAAACTTCAGAACTCAGATTTACATTTTTGGTTAACCTTCAAGTCTGGAAATATACTTTTGTAAACTAGTCTCTGACTTGGGGATTCAAATGCAAAATAAAATCACCCCTGCCCTGTAGGAGCTTACATTCTACTTGGGGAGCAGCAGCATGATTTAAGTAAATACAAAATATATAAAAAGTTATTTTTAAGAGAGAGAGAGAGACTGTGATGGGAGAGCCAGATGTTGGTCAGGAAGGGTCTGTTTTAAGAGGTGGCAAAAGAGCTGCTCTGTGAAAGCTGAGATGCTAACAGAAGTGAGGAGGTGACACTGGGGACAGTCTGTACAAAGGCATGGAGGTGGGATTTGTAATGGCCTGTATTGAGAACCACTAATAAACCAGTTTGGCTGGAATGGAGGGGAGTGATAGAGGTGTTGATTGCAGAATGAAAATGCTATATTTATTAAAAAGAGTGATGATGTATGGCTTTTAAAAGAATATGGTAACCTTTTTCCTTTAAATTTATTAAAAAGTTTTATGAGGCATATCTTGACTAAGAAATCTTTAACAATCTGTCTTTTATCTGACATAACCATGATGATTATACTTGGTACGATATTGCTGACTCTATCTTTGTTCTATGACTGGTGAACATTACCCTCATCTACCTGCCTAGGATGCTTGGAAACATAAGTGTTAGGGAGAACTTACTTGCTAAACAGTGCTTTAACTTTGTACTTTGCAGATCTTTGGAATTGAACTGAATTTTGAAATCCCTCTTCAATTAAGATGGCACCAGCAATTGGAGGTCCCCAGGGGTATACCCCACCAGAAGGAGGCTGGGGATGGGTCGTGGTTATTGGATCTTTCATCTCTATTGGCTTCTCTTATGCATTTGCCAAATCAATTACTGTATTCTTCAAAGAGATTGAAGTCATCTTTAATGCCACTTCTAGTGAAGTCTCATGGATATCTTCCATCATGTTGGCTGTTACATATGGAGGAGGTAAGTACCCATGCCACAGAGGGCCTTTTATTAGAAAATTTTTTTATTAGAGGGCCTATTAGAAAATTTTCCTGGTTAGATACTGACATGTTTGAAACAATAGTATTTATAATTATGACTGGTGCTTAATTTGCAATTGTCATTTGCCAGAAGAACTCTGTGCTATGTGCCTTGTAACCTCTAATATATTGTACAATTCTAGTATAGAAATTAGAGATTTGGAAAAGCTACAGGTTGCTAATGGAAGATGCCATATTTGGCTGGGAGAACTACAGTTGGTGTGATTTGTTTTCCTGAATCAAAAAGTGTCAGTAGCTAGTTTCTTACTGCTGCTGTTAGCTAGGCTCTCTCAAGACAAATTCTAAGTATGAGTTTGTTTTTGTTGATGTTGGAAGAGTTAAAATTCAAGCTAACTTTTTTGGTTTCCGTGAAAAGCTTTCAGGTAAAAAGTTTTCATGGTAATCATTTCAAAATTGAATAATCTCCCTTTGTATTTGTGGCTTCATAAATATCAGGAACTGTTTAGCAAGACCTCAGACTTCGTTTTTGCTTATTTATCTTCCTCCTTTTTTGGAATGGTTTAAAAGAAGGATCACTACTTTCATTTTTTGTAAGGTAGAGTAATTTACAAGGTACTAATAAGAATGGTTGTTGTTTGTGTCGCCCCTGGGCCTCAAGCAGCATTCTTTTATGTTTAAAAGTCAAACTGCCATAATCCTTAATCTCTACAACATTTAGTGTTGTAGCAAAGCCATGACAGAGGATCTACTGCAGACATTTATTAGATTTGATAAAGGAGATCCTCTTTGTTTTATTCAAGATTTGACTTCTGTTACCTTGTTGATTTTGGTAGCAATCTGCTGTTTTTTCTCTTGAATGTAGATAAACTTAAGTAATTGGAGTTTCCATGCTTCAGATGTTAATAAGATAAATAATAATGATAACAGCAATAATTTATGTAATAATAGTTTTCAAAGTACTTTAACATAGTTTCATGATGGTTGCCCTAAGGCAGTGAATTGGTGGCAGATATTATATTAGGTAAAATATGTTATATATAATAGTCTTTTCTAAGTACCTACCATTAATGCTCAGTATATTGTGTAAATTACTGTTGGAGGGATACAGAATTAGTTAGAGATATGGTCTTTGCTTTTGAGGAACTTGTGTTCTAACCAGGTACTAATATAAGCATAAGTGAACAATGTGATAGTATAAAGATAAATACTAGATAAGTGACAGTTCATGTAAGTGCCCAGGGTTATGTGGTTTGTTAGTGACAGAGCCAGAATTGAAACCCAGGACTTCTGCCCTTCCGACCCCAAATCCAAGGCTCTTTTCACTATGCTTTTCTAAAAATGTACAAAGTAGTACCCAAGAGTTATAAATTCCAAGCAACTAAGGTTGCTAAAAACATACTTCAGATAGCCAGAATCTGGTGGAGAGCTTAGAATGTCTTTTCCTAAAAGCAGTCTTGAGCTAATAGTCTGAATTAATGGGCTTTTACATGTGTGTTTTATACATGAGGAAACCAAGGCCAAAGAAGAGAAACAACTTCTCCAAATTCTGCCACTTAGTGACAAAGCTACAGAGCTTCTGGTTTCTAGTCTGGTCCAGTGCTCTTTCTGTTGCCTTACCTATCTATTTCCAGTTAAGTTAGGGCAGGACCAATAGATTGGGAAAGGATTATGGGAGCCCAAAACTCTGGAGTCTTGCCCTGTGCATCTCACTATTCCAAATTTTCTAAAAGAATTTTTGAAGTAGAGGTATATGACCTAGAGGTAGTCATTCCCATGTAGTTACTTGTATGTGCCTATAATTAATACTACTGAGCTCATGTCTGGACTGGCAGAAAGCTTAAAATCCATTTGCATTTTGCATCAAAAGCAACTGACGTCAGTGGACTAATTGCACATGAAACTTTCCTCTGGGAAACAGTTTCTTCTTTGTATTTACCCTGTTAGTGAGGTAAAGTGACTAGCATATTTTTCTGAATCAGTATTAGAAGGGTCTGGAAATTATAACCCTTTTGATTTAAAAAAAAAAAAACTGATGCCATCCTTCTCCTTAGCTAATGACTCTGATGAACAAATTATCCTAATGAGACTTGTTTCAGTTAGGGGCATGTGTTGTTTTTAAATGGTATATCCTTTTCATAGTTGTCACAACATTTTAGTTTGAATATTTCTGTGCTGCACCATGACCACTGACATGCTTTGGGCTTTATGAAGAGGCCCTAATTGTTTTTCCTTCTCAGTGATCTGAACCAGAGACAACCCTGCCAATACACTTTTAGAGTAGATGGATTGCTTCTTGGGAAGTGTTAAGAGAAGGGCATGTTCCGTAGAATGATTATCTTGGGGAGAGAGAACATTACCTTTCCACTTAAATTCCTTCAGTGTTGGCTCCTGTGCTCAAAGAAGAGGAAAGAAAAGTTTTAATTTATTCTATATACCTCTCAATGCTTTCTCCTCTAGGTCCCATCAGCAGTATCCTGGTGAATAAGTATGGCAGCCGGCCAGTAATGATGTTTGGTGGCTTACTATCAGGATGTGGTTTGATCGCTGCTTCATTTTGTAATACTGTGCAAGAGCTATACTTTTGTGTTGGAGTCATTGGTGGTAAGTTAGGGGAGTGTTCTACATGCTGTAATTCCTAGCATTGGTTGTTCTGCCAGCTATCATTCAACATTTTTAAGCAGTGTCTTTTGACATAGTTACCAAAGTGATCAGAAGCAGCCCTACAGAAATGACATGCCTGACATCTAGAGCATTATTACAAGGAGAAGTGCCATCTCTCTGTCTTTATAAAGAAAAGCTATACCAGGCTAACCTTACTTCATTTTTTGACTTTGTTAGCAGACTGGTAGATCAAGGGAATATTGTAGATGAGGAATCCCTTATAACTCTCTCCTGGACAAGATGGAGCAATGTAAGCTAGATGGTAGTACAATTAAAAGGACTCACGAATGGTTGAATGACTGGTTCTGAAGAGCAGTCATACATTGATGTCAACCTAGAGGGAGTTCTCTTTAATAGAGTGCCCCAAGGATCCATCTTTGGCCTTGTTAAATGATACTGGTAAACATTTACTAACATCATGGATGAAGGAAATAAAAACTGACATTTATGCAATGTTTAAAATTATATCATTTCTACTTAAGCCTTTAAGATACATCATATTTTTATCCCCATTTAACAGATTAGGAAACTGAGACTTAGAGCCTGTGCTTAGCATATAGTAAGCCTGAATTAATGCTTGTTAATAGATTGATAGAATAGTACTTCTTCATAGGGTGATCAGATACTAATTCCTGGAGGCGATGCAGCCAGAGGTGGAGAAAGTACAGTAGATTTGAGGGAGCAATACCCATGATTATTTTTAATCCAATAATGTTACATACTTCTTAAACATATTTTGAAGTTAATTGGCTTTTCCCCCCCTCTCAGGTCTTGGACTCTCCTTCAACTTAAATCCGGCTTTAACCATGATCGGCAGATATTTCTACAAAAAGCGTCCATTGGCAAATGGGTTGGCCATGGCAGGGAGTCCTGTGTTTCTCTCTACACTGGCACCTGTAAATCAGATTTTCTTTGGTATTTTTGGCTGGAGGGGCAGCTTCTTAATTCTCGGGGGTTTGCTACTAAACTGCTGTGTGGCTGGATCTCTTATGCGACCAATAGGACCCAAACCAGGTGCAGCGACAAAAGAAATATCTAAAGAAACTCTACAGGAAATGGGGAAGTTGGACTCAAAAAAAGGTGCTGGTGATGCAAATACAGATCTTATTGCTGGGAGCAGTAAGCCAGAGAAGCGTTCTGTCTTCCAGACAATTAATAAGTTCCTAGATTTTTCCCTGTTCAAGCATAGAGGCTTTTTACTGTACATCTCTGGCAATGTGTTGATGTTTTTTGGATTATTTACTCCCTTAGTTTTTCTGAGTAATTATGCCAAGAGTAAGCATATATCTAAAGAATCTGCTGCCTTTCTGCTCTCCATTTTAGCTTTTGTTGACATGGTAGCCAGACCCTCTATGGGACTTGTAGCCAACACAAAGTGGGTGAGACCTCGAGTGCAGTATTATTTTGCTCTCTCAATAATCAGTAATGGTATATGCCACCTGTTGGCACCTTTATCCACCAGTTATGCTGGGTTTTGTGTCTACGCGGCATTCTTCGGATTCGCATTTGGCTGGCTCAGCTCAGTATTGTTTGAAACACTAATGGACCTTGTTGGAACCCAGAGATTCTCCAGTGCTGTGGGTTTGTTGACGATCATGGAGTGCGGTCCTGTCCTCCTGGGGCCACCGCTTTTAGGTATAGTATGTCTATTCTTAAATATGATATGCATAAGTGTGTAGGTTTGGGAAATCTGTATAGTTTCTATAAAGCACTAACCCTAAATCGGAAGTAGATGGAGAATTGTTCTAAGTCTGGAAGTGAAGAGCTCCGTAGTAATCCTTTGGGATAATCTGAATTATTTTGCTTGGCAACAGAATCAGGACTCAAAAAGATCTTGATAGACTAGAATGTTCTAGTCTGTTGAATCTAATGAGATAAAATTCAACATGGATAAATGTACTTGAATACAAAAAGAAAAAGAAATAACTTTACAAGTACAGGATTAGGGAGGCACAGACAGCCATTTATCCAAAAAAGATCTAGGCTTGTTAGTGCCCCACAAGCTTATTATGAGTTAATGGTATGCCAAGGCATCCAGAAAAGCCAAAGCAATCTTGGGACACAGCTTCCTTGAATAAGGAGGTGATAATGCCTCTGTCACTTGGTCAGGTTGCATCTGGAGTGCTGTGCTCAGTCCTGAACAGCACAGTTTAAGAAAGATATTGGTAATCAGGAGAGTGTTCAAAGGTGGGCAGATGGGATGGATTGTCATGTGAGGATCAGCTGAAGGAGCTGAGAAAAGGGGGGTCCTTTAGCTGAAGACGCAGGAGCAGGGACATGACAACTGTCTTCAAATATTTGAAGAGCTGTCTTGTGGAAGAATCATGTGATCAACAAGCATTCATTAAACAACTACTATGTACCAGGTCATGGTATTTGATGATGGGGATAAAAAGATGAAAAATGTAACAATTCCTACCCTCACGGAGTTTGTATATTCTACCAAGAGGGAGCCAGCATGTATTTTTAAGTATTTCCAAATCATGTATAAAATAAATAATTTAGGGAGTGGAGAGGGTTGAAAATGATTAGATTTATTCTATTTGTCCTTAGAGGGAAGAATTAGGAACATTGAGTAGAAAGTCACAAGGGAAATAGTTATATTTGATGCCAGGAAAAACTTGCTAACAGTTAAAGCTGTCTTGAAAGTAGGGTGGGCTGCCTTCAAAGGCGGTGAGTTCTCATTAAATTACTTCAGGTAGAGACTGGCTATTATAATGGGGAGGCGTAATTGAAAGGGTTTCTGATACTGCTTTTTGTTTGTTATTTTACTGACTAAGTATTTCTTCTCTCTCTAAGCCTTAATTTTTTATTCCTTAAAATGAGATTGTTGGGCTAAATGACCTCTTTAGTTCTCTTCCATATTATTCATTCTAAAGCCTTTAGAATGAGGAAACCTGTAGAGTCTGCTTCAGGCCCAGTAAGGAGCTCATGTGAGCCACGTGATCCTCAGTGATCCATAACCCCTAACTAAATTTCACTGCTAGTCTGAAGATTGTAGTTTGTAACTCTACAATATATGTAAAAACCAAAATTCAGTGGTGGCATCTTATGAGGCTGGTGATATCTCATACCTCATAGAATGTCTCTTCTTTTTTGATTTATTTTAGGTCGTCTCAATGATATGTATGGAGACTATAAATACACTTATTGGGCTTGTGGCATCATCCTGATCGTGTCAGGCATCTACCTCTTTATTGGTATGGGCATCAATTACCGCCTTTTGGCAAAAGAACAAAAAGCAGAAGAGGAACTGAAAAAGGAAGGAAGAGAGGAAGAAACAAACATAGATAACACTGAGAAGCAGAAAGAAGCCAATAAGGCCGTGGAGTCTGCCCAACAAAAACCCCCAGAAGAAGGCCCCAAAGAGGAGGAAAATCGTATTTAAGACTTCGGTACTGCAGAGGTGGAGAGAGAGAGAAAGGAGAGCCAAAAATGGTCTCCTGGCTGACTGGTTCCAGTGGTGCTTAATGCAGAAAAGGGTGTTTCTGTGTAAAATTGTACCAAGTGTTCCATGAAACTTCTCAATTTTGAGTTTTTTCCTTTTCCGTTTTATTAAATTACAAATTACAAACTAAATTACAAACTAAATCTGCCATACTTTGCAAGAGGGGAGTAAGGATGAGGGAAGAAGCTAGTTTTTACATATTGGATTTTAATAGTGACTTGAAGATCCTTATGTGCCTTAAATGTTTGTCTGTAGACCTCATAAAAGCCTTAACTTTTTAAATAGTTTAGTTTTATTTTGTCTTTAAAATTATATCTTTTTTAAAAAATCAGGCAACAAACATACCTGGAAGAAAAATACACAAAACCCCATGTGATGAGTGTTGATCCTGGTCTGAAACTAACCTTGCCTGCTTCGTGGTACTTTGGTCATATCCTGCTGGCTCGTTATCCCAGGGAGCTGTGTTGGAACAACTGACTAGAGCTTTGAAGTTATCTTTCACTGTTAAAATTTTTCCTTGTATAAATTATTTGCCTCCCATCCATATTTTCTAACTGTCTCTATGAGTCAGAACATAGTTCTAAAAAGCATTTTTCCTTTAATATGACTTATTCTCAGTGCCCCTCATTTTTTTTTATTATTTTTCCCTGGGATGGTAATTAGAAGCTAAAAATGCTCATGGGTATTCTTTTTAGAACACTATTATTAAAACTTACTCCACTGTCTTTTAGAAGTGTAAAGTGGGTACTTTTAACTCTTTATTGTACATTAGCCCCACTTTTGAAATCATTTGGTATTATTTTCCTTTTTTAATATTAGAAAGTAGAGTGGTTGGGTTTTTGTTCTTTTTTAAACAAGTCTCTGTCTTTGGGCGGCCTCAGTAAACATTCTGAATTCCATTAAAGGTAGAGTGGCATTTGAAATGACTGAATTTAGCTCAGGTTGTTTTTTTTTCCCCAAAATCCCAGTTAGTGAGGTTATTGGAAGCATTTTTTTTTGGCAACTTTGCTTTTCCTCCATTCGTACTGGTCGCCTTTTGCTCTGCTCTGAGCTTTAAACATGTGTAAGGTTTTATTTTGTTTGAAAGTTTTTCTATGTTTGCATACTAAACCAGGCCAGAGGAATTTGGCCCCTGTAGACTGACTATTCAGGAGAAGGTGGGAGGGAACTTGCTGCTGTACTTAATACTCAGTGAAGACTTTCACTGTCTTTCTCATTAGACCTTAAAGCAAATTAAGATAATTAGTCAGAAACAATTAGATTTATTCTCTTCCCAACAGAAACCTGAAGAATTTATGAGCCTATTTATTTACTTCAAGGTAGAGAATTGGAGGTTGAGGAGATGGGGGGAGGAAAGGTGAGGGAAAAGAGTTTTCCCTAAAGTCTTGTATACCGGGTGGAAAGAAGAGACTGATAAAAAGCATTCAGTGAATAGAGTTAACATAGAGTAAGTGACATAGCGAAAGTGCTGATCCAAAACCTTGTAAAAAGCTTACTTTTCCAAATAAATATTTTTAAAAATTCATTCACCACACTCAGATTTGTCTGTAGGAACCTGAGTCTTTTCATTTTTTTGTAGCCAAGTTCCAGAGTGTCACTTGTCAATATTAAACCAAATCGTGCCAGCTTTTATGTGCCTTGGAGATGTGTGTACGTGGTTGGTGTCCTTCATTTTTTTCATTCTCTGCTCTCCTTGTTTTAAGGCAGGCAGACAAGCACATTTTTTTTAACTTCCTCTCTTACTTGAACAGCATTCAGATCATTTAGACTTCAGGGAAAGATGCAGAAGTCCTTTTCAAGTAAAATGTGCTTGGTGTATGGTTATCCTCCACCCCCAGAATGTGTTGAGAACCAAAATGTAATTGGCTGAATGTGGTATAATTTTTGTTAGAATTTATAAAAAATGAAGAGGCTGGGGGAAAGCGGAAGCTCTGTGGAAAGAGGCACTTGATACGTTCTGCAAGCAGAGAGAAGAGTTACATAGCCAGATAACAAAAACGATAGCATTTCTGTGTAAGTTCCCAGCATCTTGTAACAGAAGGGGCCTTGGAGATCATCCTGTCAAGTACTCTCCTTTTAAGGACACAGAAAGGGAGTCTCCCAAAGCTGGGTGGTTCAGGCTGCAAGTTGGTTGGAATGTTGGAACAAGGACCAGGTCTCCTATCTCTCTTCCCATTGCACCACATCTCCTGTTCCTCTTGTTGACCAGTTACTGCTTTGATGTAGGTCATGCAAACAGAGGCTGCTGATGCTTTCTGTCCCACTGTGGAGGCTTTTGAATGAAGCAAGTGTAGGAATTAAGTCATCATTGCATTTGACAGACTATTGCCTATGGCTTTAAGAGAACAGATATGTATGTATGCGGAGTCTATTTGTCTGCTTCATCCTTCTCTCCCCGCCCCCCCCCCCACCTCTCCATATTTCTTCATAAACCATAGAAAAAAGGCAGATTTATTTGTAGTTGCAGTGCCAACTTAAAGACAAATCCCAGGAGCTTCATTTTTGGCAGTGCTTTCATCTCCGTGCCTAAGTTGGGGATCCAGTTACCTGTAAAATGCCAGTAAAGTTTGTAAACTTAAAAAAAGTAAAGTGGAAATTAGTCAAGGGTAGAATCTGTCACCTAAGGCGTAAAGGATTTGGGGAAAATTCATCATTTTATTTTACTGAATGACTGTTGAATTTAATAGAAATAAAGGCATTTTCTCACAGGTTTCAAACTTTGACAAATTATACTAAATTCTGAAATTTGGGATTTTCTAGAAATTCGCTATGAGAAAATGGCCAGTATAAATTTATTAAGTTGTACAAAAAATTATTTAGGAAAAGATAAGAAAAAAATTATGAAAAATCCAGAGATGTTCTTATATTAAGTGACCATTCCTGAAAATTTTAAGCTTGACCCAGAGATAGTATTAAATGGTGTAATGTGAATAATTATCTGTTTGGTCTTGATGGCTGACTGGGTTACTAGTTACACGTGTACTGTATTTATATATATATATATGTGTGTGTGTGTGTGTATTTTTATCATTGTTGTCTTCCTAAATTTTACAAAAGGAAAAGGACAATGTGGGTTAGGGTATTTGCTTTTTAAAGCCATTTAATGTTTTGTATGAAGCAGTGTTTTATCGTATTGAATTTTGAACTTGTAAACTAGGTATCGATTTTATGTTTTAGTTCCAAGTATTCAGGTTTATTTCTCCCTTAGTAAATGGTTCACACAGTACAATAAACTTAGCAATAATTAGTACATGTGTTGTATCTATTTTTTCTTTTCAAAGGTAATTTGAAGAGGGAGAGGAAAGGTAAATGCTAAATTGATGCCTTCATAGTAAGGTATTTTTACGACTAAAGTAAACTTGCTTGAACATCTTGTGCATAAAGGACTTAATTTTATAGTGGCTGAGGTCCAGGTTGTTACCAGCCAAATTTGCCTGTCATGCTCAAGTGCGGGCATGAGAAGTTTAGCCTTACTAATACTAGCAGAACAACCCAAATGAGGTCACCAGTGTGATAAACTGAGCAATATGCCACAAGGATCTTCAGTGACCTTTTGCCATGGATAGAATGCCATGGATAGACCTTAGAGGAGATCTAGACCAACTCCCCTTACTTTACAAATAGGACATTGAGGTCAATGAGGCTTACAGGACTTACCCAAGGTCACAAAGGTAATGTAGTAGAGCCTGAATTTTGAACCCAGGTCTTCTGGGTTTCGAGTACTGTTCAGAGAGTTGTTGACATGGCTTTGGGGAGGCAGAATGAGAGGAGCGTTTATAGCCAAGTTACAGCCATATTTACTCAGAGGAATAGGAAGTACCCCACCTAGAAGTTGTTCAGGAAATTGTATAGCTCTTTTAAAAACAAACTGATACACCAAAAATAGGTCTGGCTCCTTACCCTACTTTCTATATCTAACAAAGCCTTCTGAATATAGGCCTTAATAAATGTTTAATTTCATAAGAGATCCATTCATATAGCAGGTGCATATTAAGTAATACCAGGCATGCAAGATCGAAATACAAAGGAGGAACCGTTCCCTAACCTCAAGGATCTCGCATTCTATGGGGTGGGAAATGAGGAGAATTGGAAAAGACCTGACTTAGAAGATAGCAGGCACTATGCTAAGCCTCAAAAGAAACCAGAGGTTGTAAGGGGTGGGGGGAGGAGAGAGTCCATTCCAAGCATAATGGGACAAGCTGTGTGCAGGCATGCACTGTCATGTATGGAAGAGCAAATGGGCCAGACTCTCTAAGAGTCTAGTACAAGAATCCTGGAAAGGGAGCCTTGTACCAGCTTGTGAAGTGCTTGATAGGGGAGTTTGCCAGAAAGCCAGAAGGAGGTGCTGGAGCTTCATAAGCAGTTGGGTGACATGGTGAGACCTATGCTTTAGGAAAATCTTGGGTCATTATGGGGAGACTGGAGGCAGGGTGACCAGGGAGGAAGTCTGCCTGAAAAGGAGGGAGTTGTTTAAATGACTACACGCTTTGGCCCTAGGACTCCATATGCTACAGGGAATTCCATTGGTGGTGACCTCTTTGGGCTGATTTATCCATGCTTACACTGGTCTCCTTTAGTATCAATGTCTTGCATTTATTTATAAGAGTCCTCTAACACAATTAATTGTAGTTGGTTGCCATGAGACAGTACAACTAAATAGCTTCCTAGTGTGCTAACTCGAGTTTATAAAATAAAATGTTATTAAACATTTACTAAGTGCCTACTATGTTTAAGGTACTGTAGTAGGCCCTGGGGCTACAAGGACAAAAAAAAAGTTCCTATCCTTTGTCAGTGGAGGGAAGAATATATGTACAGAGGCAATTTGAGGAAAGAGAAAATGCTAGCAACTGCCCAGCAGGTAAAAGAAAGTCAGGAAGAAAACAGGATGTGATACCTGAGCTGATCCCTTAAGAAGTGGGAAAAGGATTCTGAAAGGCAGGGGTAAGGAAGGAGCACATCTCTGACATTGTGAAGGCCCAGGCATATGAAAGAAAATTCTGTGCTAAGGGGTCACTTAGTCCACTTTGTCTAGAAGAGAGTGCCTAAGTGCTAGGTAGGTTGGAACCAGATTAAAGGAACTTTAAATGTTAAGTAGTTTGCCTTTTAGCTTAAAGGCGATAGGGACCCACTGAGAACTTTTGAGCCAGTGACACGATCAAATCTATGCTTTAGGAAGACTCTTCTGTCGTATATGGGGGATGAATTAGAGGTGGGAACAGAGTGAAAGCAGAGAGGCCCAAGTAGGAGTTTATTACAGACATGATCAAAAGGAGGCCTAGACATTTTCTCTGATCCTCATGACCTCTTGAACTTTTTCAAAGAAGGAAATAACGTGCAAGAGACAAAGCAGTTGCAACTGGTTTCCCTGGGAGGAGAACTCAACCTAGGTAAAAGCTAGATGGACTAACAAGAAAGATGATATTCCCTAATTGCTCACTCAGCCATCCAACTCACTGCCTACCCTGTTGCAGCAGTAGGGCTGCACAAACCAATCCATTGGCTTTCAACTAAATTCAGCCCTACAGCCCACCCCTCTCCCTCTCAGTGCCTCAACCGCAAAGGTCAGAAGTCTGCTCAGACTACAGCAAAAGTTCAATAGCCACTGTATGGTGTAACAGAAATCAGCTAGAGAACTGAGGAACAGAAAAAACTGGATTAAGACATGTAGCTGTATGGCACCCCACTAAGCTTAAGGGAAAGAGCCTAGCACCCAGTTAGGGCTAATTCTGTTTACTGCTCCCCTCTGAAGTAAAAAAGAAAACTCAAGACCATGAAACATAAGCAGATAAACCAGTAGGGAAGATAATAGAAGAAAATAGGACCTTCTAGATCAGCTAGAAAATGGGCACAAATGACAAAAAAGGAAAATGCCAAACACAGGGGCTGTGGGAAAGTGGGTACTTTAAGGACTCGGTGAAGCTTTGAACTGTAACCATTCTGGAGAGCAGTTTGGAGTTTTATCCTGAAAGCTGCTTACCCTTTGACCCAGAAATACTGTTACTAGGTCTGGATCCCAAAGAGATCAAAAAAGGGAAAAAAGACCCACAGGCACAAAAATACAGCAGTCTTCATGGTGGCAAAGAATTGGAAACTAAGGGAGTGCCCAGCGGAGAATAGCTGAACGAGTTTCACGTTATATGAATGGGATAAATGCTACCTGTGTTATAAGAAATGATGATGCTTTCAAAGAAACTTAGGATGACAATGAAATGATGCAAGTGAGCAGAATCAGGAGAACAATTTATGCAACAGCTATAAATTGTAAAGTTAATCAACTTTAGAAGACTATGGAACCCCGATTAACATGATAACCAACCACAGCTCTAAAAGACTCATGATGAAACATGCTGTCCACTCCAGAGAGAGAACTGATAAATTCTGCAGATTGAAGCATATTTCCCCCCCACCTTTTTTTTCTGGTGATGGTGGTCTGCTATGGCTAATGCTGTAATTTGTTTCGTGTGACTACACTTGTTTGTGATGGATTTAGTTTTCCTTGCTTTCTCAATGAGTGGTAGCAGGGATAGTAGAAAAGAAGAGAATTTGGAATGGAAAATAAAATTGAATAAGCTTTTAAAAGATGCGACCGCAAGGTGTCCTGCCCTGCAAATCTAATCATAATTGTAAAATGGTGGACATTGAATAAAAAAGGTGTTCAAAAAATCCCAGAAAGAAGACCACACCTGAAGAGATTATTTGCTTCTCAAACACCCACAAATATGTGAGGATAAACAATTACCAAGGACAATAACAATAAAATAACATCACTAAGATACTTCGCTTAACCTGTTTCAGTTTCCTCAACTGTAAAATGGGTATAAGTATCTATCTCATAGGTTGATTGGATTAAATGAGTTAATATTTATGAAGAGCTTAGCACAGTGCCTGGCACATATTAGGCTGTATGTAAATGTTTATTCTCTTCCCCTTCTAAACTCACATGGAGAAAAAAGAGCAAAAGCAGAAGTCGAAATAGAAGTGAAGGTAGACTTCTGGGGTCCCATAACCAACAAGATGGCAGATTAGACATTTGCTCTAATTCTTAAGACCTCTCCAAAACAGAAATTATGTGCAATTTCATCTGTCTGCATGGTCTAGGACACCTAGAATCCAAAAGAAGATTGAAAAAAAAAAGTTAATACCTTAGCTCACTCAGTACCTTTCCCCCACCAATGATGCCTAAAGTGAGGGTATATGGGAACCATGAATTAATTGCCCAGCCTGGGAGGAGGCTGAGATGCTTTGAGATTGAGCCTCCCAAGGAAACCAACACCTGAGGGGAGGGAGTCCCAAAATGAGCAATAGGGGAAAGTAAGTCCTCTAGATCTAGTTAGAGAGTATAGGCAGCTATGAATAAATACTGCAGAACAAAAGAAAACAATCAAATGCTTGATGAGATTGAGGACCCTACGAAATGTGAAGAGAATACAACCACAACCATACTGTTCCTGAGTGGTTCAAACAAGAAATAAGAATTATGAAAGCAGAACTTATTGCTTGAACAAAAATTGTGATGGCAATTCTCACCAAAGAAATAAAAGAGAGAACCATTAATTGAGAATGCAAATATACAGAAGTGAAGGACAATCTAGAAGAAAAGCAAAAAAAGAAACATGATAACAGTTAACACTAAAAGAAAATAAGCTCAGTGTGCAAGCAAAATGTACAGGTCTTGAAAACAAGAAGTCGACAGACAACCTAAGGATCATAAGTCTCCCAAAAGAACATGTCAAATAAAAAACCCAAAAACCATAATGCAAGAAATAATACAAGAGAACTACTCAGAACTTTTAAACACAGACTGTGTTCCAAAGAGCAATGAAGCTCTGGAGACAGCCCAACTCACCTGCCCTGCAAATCTGAGTTTAACCATAAATGAAAAAAAGATGGATGTTTGGTAATGAAGAGGCATTTGAAACATTCTAAGGAAGAAAATCAGACCTGAACAAAGACACAGAAATTCAGGAAGAGTGAATAAATGTAGCAGCTAAAAAGTAAAGTAGAATGACAGCAGAGAGATGAATAAGAGGCTTCTTTCTAAATGTACGCAATGGGTTGAAGGCAAACTCTGGTGGAGGTCACAGTGATGAGGTGGATCTCGGGTATTATGGACAGAACCTTACCTACAGGTGAATCAGTGTTGTTTTTTTTTTTTTTTTTGTGGGACTATGTTACAAAATGTGAAGGTACATGAAAGAGGTGGCAGGGAGTGGGGGTATAAATGGGGGAAATCAAGGTCTAGCAATGAGAAGAAGGTGACTCCTGTGGTCTTAGAAGAGGCTGCAAAGGCATGGGTGAGGAGAAAGGGGACAGGATTAAAAAGTGGGAGAGAAAAGAAAGAGGGAGGCATTGCTTTCGTAGTGGGAGGAGATCCCACTGATGAATGCTCTTACGGGGTAAGAGATGTTCTGTAAAGGGAGATGGGGACATTATTTTGGGGGTGGGCTGGGGAGCTTGGTGTTTTAAAAGACCACCACTCCTACCTCTGGAGGGAGGGAGTTGGAGTACCCGGTACTTGAGAGAATAAGAATTCGTGGACCCAGGGAGATTTTGAGGCAAATGAAGTAAGAACACAACATGGTGATACCTAGGCAGAGGATGTAGATCAGTAGCAGGCTGCATGATCAAGGTGGTCAGGAGGAAGTGTATCATGGGACAATGTCCTCTCTGACACCTACAAGAATTGGCATGGTTCTTGGAGTGAGGCACAGTGGGAAAAAAATGGGAATCTGTAGGACAAGCTCTACAAGGAAGCAGCAAAATCTGTCTAGAGGGGAGAAGGCAGAATGAATACTTTGGAAGTTTTTATTGCAAGTGAAATACCCATAAACTAGAGAGTGGGGATCTAGAATAGTTAAAATGAAAAAATGGATAATAAAGAAAATGAGAGAAATTCTCTCTGGAAAGAGACACACAAAAAATGAAATTTTAAAAATTAATGAACAGGACTAGTTGAAGGAAGGAGAAGAAGAGGGAATCTATTTGAGATACAAAAGAAAAAGGAAGGGAGGAAAGGAGCTGAAGCAAAACTCCAAAGGGAAAGGGTTGAGAGGAAAGGTTCAGGAGTTGGAGAGGCCGCTTCAAAAAAGATAAAGCCAATAGAACTGAAGAAACAGTATTATGTCTACAGCACAAGAGTTGGGGTGGGGAATCACAATTTAAAAAAAAAAAAACAGACAAATGGAGGAAAATATAAACCTAAATCACAATGAATGGATTAGACAACTGAATAAAATGAAAAAGTGACATTGGATACATTTCGTTGCTTATAAGAAACATTAAAAAAAAACCATTTACACAAAATAAAACTTAGGTGATATTTTAAAAATTACTGTTGAAAAAGGCAGGAGTTGTAATTATGCTAGCTGATAAAACAAACATTTGGAAAAGTGATAAATAAGGAAACTCATTATGCTTAAAGGAACCAAAGACAGCAAATCAATTTTAGTTATAAACTTTCATGCTCTAAATGCTTTAGCATCCAAATTCATAATGGAAACATCTGTGCTACAAGAAGACTTGGTAACACGGGGCAGCTAAGTGGCGCAGTGAGTAGAGCACCAGCGCTGGAGTCAGGAGGACCTAAATTCAGATCTGGTCTCAGACACTTGACACACTTACTAGCTGTTGTGACCTTGGTCAAGTCACTTAACCCTAATTGTCCTGCCTTCTCCTTCCAAAAAATTAAAAAACTGAGAAAAAAAATAAAAAAGACATAGTAACACAATAATGATAGGAAATTTCAATATTCCTCTCTGTTTTAAGTAAGTCTAAGGAAGCTAAACAAAAGGGAAAATATGAAACTAAAGAAATGAATTAAAAACCTTGTGATGTCTCCTAAATGGGACTACAAAAGAATATACATATGCATAGGTACAGAGATATTGTAAAAAGATACAAAAAGGCAAAAATAATCAATATATAATCTTAACATCATAATGCAATAAAAATAATAATTGGTTCAAGGATCATAAACAAAGGCAGATCCAAATGCGTACTAAGCAATGAAATCTTAAAAAAAGGAGTGGGTCAAAGAACAAGTCATAAGAAAAATTAACTATGAAACAAATCAAAATTTCTGGGTTGCCCCTAAAATAGTCCTCTGAGAAACAACCATAGCCCTATAAACAAACATTAGCAAAATACAATTAAAATTTTTTGAAAGCCAGGGCCCCCCCCCAAAAAAAGAACCCTAAAATAAAATAAACAATAAAAATAAAAGAGTATGACCAAAAAAAGCTCCAGTCCTCTGAAAAACAATCATAGGCCTACAGGCATTAACAAAATGCAATTTGAAAGCCAAGGAAATAAACTTAAGATAAACACAAAGGAATATGACCAAAAAAAAAAAAACCTAAAGGAAAAATAGATAAATTGGAAACAAAAAAACAGAAATGATAAAAGCCAATATTTTGAAAAGACTAATCAAAGTGATAAACCTTCAGCCAATCAATGGAATTAGAAGAGGACAGTCAATCAAAGTCAATAATAGCAAATGAGCAAGGTAAAATCAAAACAAAACCAGAAGAAATAAAGAGTAATCAGAATGTATCATGTATAGTTCTATGCCATCAAAACTGAGAACATGAAAGAAACAGAGGGATACCTTCAAAAATATAAACTACTCAAGTGATTAGAAGATCAGATAGAAGTCTTAAATAACTGAATCTCATAAAGGGAAGTAGAACTAGCTGTAAAGAAAATGTCAAATGAAAAAACTGGTTCTGATTAGATTTACAAGAGAATTCTATCAAGCTTTTAAAAAACAATTATTACCCATGCTTTGCAAGTTATTCTCAAAAATCATGAAAGAAGCCAGAATCCTTTTATAGACAAATATAGTCCTAATACCTAAACTGGGAAAGAAACAAGGGAAACTATAGGTCAGTATCATTAATGAATATTGAAAGATTTTTAAACAAAATACTGTCAGACTACAGCAATTTATCAAAGAAATCACTCATCATGACCAAGTGGGATTTATATCAAGTATGTAAGGATGATTCAACATCAGGAAAACTATCAACATAATTGGTCATGTTAAAAATTATAGCATCCAAAACTATATGATGAACTTAATAGATGCAGAAAAAGCCTTTGACAAAATACAGAAATCTTTTATGCTAAAAACTGTACAACGTATAGGCATAGAGAGACCTTTTTAAAAGTATCATATAAAGTATCTCTCTAAAACCAAAAGCCAAGCCCCACGTGTAATGGAAATACACTTGAACTTTTCCAACAGATATAGGAGTGAATGAAGTATATTCACTTTGCCCACTATTGTTTGACATACTTCTGGAAATGCTAGCAACATCAACAAGACAAGAGAAAGAAACTAAAGGAATAAAGGTGGACAAAAAGGAGATAAATACATTTGCCAATGATATGATCGTACATGTAGAAAATCCTAGAGCATCAACAAAGATGCTGATTGAGAATAGCATCAGTGAAGTTGCTGGCTACAAAATAAATCCTCAGAAATCAACGACATTTCTATATAATAACAAAATCCAAGAAGTAGCAATAGAATGGGAAATCCCATTCTAAATAACCAATTCACAACAATCTGAGGATTGACCTACCAAGCACACAAAAGATTTGTATAGATGCAATTACAAAATGCTCCTTAAAGAAATAAAGAACAACTTAAATTGCTGTAGGTGTATTCAGTGCTAGTTGTTGGCTAGGGCAATATAATAAAAATGAGAATACTAAGAATGCTAATTTACATTTTAATGCAATACCATTCAATGATCAAAAGCATACTCTACAGAGTTTGTTAAAATTAGGACAAGGTGCATTTGGAAAAATAAAAAAGATCTAGAACATCAAGGGAAATTTTGAAAATGCATAGGGATGAAGGAGAAATAGCACTTTCAGACCTCAAACTATATTATCTAGCTCTAGTAATCCAAACCATTTGTATTGGTTAAAAATCAGGAGATATATAAATGGAACAGGTTAAATTAGCAAGTATCTGAAGCAATGGAACTCGATAACCCAGTATTCAACCAACCAGAAAACAAGTTACTTAGGACAGAACTCCCTATTGGATAAAAACTGTTAGGAAAACCAGAAAGTAGTCTGGCAGAAATTAGGTTTAGAGTAAAACCTTCCACTACATTCCACAATATGTTCTAAGTGGATGTGTGATCTTAATGTTAAAGATCATATTATTTTTAAAAACGATAGCAAAAGCAGCTCATATACTCATATACACAGCTCAGGTAAGGGATAAATGCTTAACCAAACAAGAGATAGAGGCAATTACAAGAGATAAAATAGCTTGGATTGCATGAAACCAAAAAGGTTCAGCACAACCAAAATTAAGGTACCTAGATAAGAAGGAAAGCAGCATCCCTCCTGTGTATATTCAAATAGAAGAGAAAACATGTAAATAACTAGGTACACATAAGATGCATGTAACAGTTTTTCTATCAAGGGGGAAGGAGCAGATTCGTTTTGGAGAATGTGGGGGAAGTAACAGGATTGTCACTGCCATGGCTTCCCACACCCCCTCTTGTCAGCATATCTTCTCTCTTCTCTCTACCCCAAAGTTCCCTAAACTCCTGCTCTAATAGAAGATTCCATCCTCCAATTTGGTTTCTGTGATAGTTTCCTCTCTTCCCCAGGAGGGAAAAAGTACAAGTCTTCAGTAACTCAGACTCTTCCTCAAATCAGCCAGTCAGTGTTTTTCTGGAACTGTTATATATGTAGAGAGTAGCTGGAAGATAATCTGTGAGGGAAGGCACTGGCAGATTGGAGGACCAGCATGGGTGTCCTATAGAAGGTAGGATATGAGCCTTCTTGAAAGAAGCCAAGGAAACCGAGAGACGGTGAGGAAGGACTGCACTCCGGGCACTGAAGACAGCCAGTGGAAAGGTGTGGAGATAAGATATGGAGTGTCATGTGTCAAAAACTAAGTAGCCTAGTGTGGCTGGATCATAGAGTCTATATTTGATCATGGAAATGACAGGGAGACATGGAAGCTCGGTGAACAGGGGTCATATGGTCAGACCTATGTTTTAGCATAATTAATAAGCAATCAACAAACATTTATCAAGTACCTATTATGTGCCAGGCATTGTGCTAAGTGCTAGGGATACAAAAGGAGGCAAAAGATAGTCCCTGCCCTCAAGTAGCTTCCACTCCAATGGGGAGCCAGCTTGCAAACAACTATATATAGAGTAAGCTGTGTGCAGGAAAAGTAGTAGATGATTAATGGAGGTAAGATGCTAGAATTAGGAGGGAATAGGGAAGGCTTCCGGTAAATGATAGGATTTTGTTTGTGACTTGAAGGAAACCAGGAAGGTCATAATTAGAGAGGCAGAGGAGGGACAGTGCTCTAGGCAAGGAGGACAGCCAGAGCTGAGAGATGGAGTATCTTGGTGGAACAGCTGGGAGGCCAGTGCCACTGGATTGAAAGATACATGTGGGAAAATAAAAATTACCTTGGCAGCTGGAGACTGGATTGGAATAGGGAGATACTTACACAGAAATGGCTATAAGACAAAATGAAAAGCATTAAGAGAGGAAGTGTGATAATGAATAGAACCTAGACCTGGAGTCAGGAAAACCTAGGTTTGAATCCTGGCTCAGACATTTACTAGCTGTGTGACATGGGGTAAGTCATTTAATCTCTCTGGGCCTCACCATCTTCATCTGTAAAATGGGGGGTGGGGAGGAGAGGGAGGTGGCTTTTATTCTAAGATTCTTTTTTAAATTTGAAATCGATGATTCCATAATACTAAGTGTTTAGGAAAGGTACAAATAGTAGATGGAGTCAAAGCATGTAGAGGTTTGCTGGCCATATATACTCTTAATAGGCCAAGAATATCATTAAACCAGGAGAAGAGAAATGACTTGTTACCTTGACTTAGTTTTGTTCCTGTGCCTTTTCCCCTTCCCCCTCATCTTCTTGGGAAGCAAGAGAGTTTTGGAGCTGAGAAACTGTGGGAACTCAGACCTCAAGGCCCCTTCACCATTTATTGAAAGAGTAGCATTTAAAAAGATGCTGACTCAAAAGCAGTTTGGCAAACAGAAATTAAGTAGACTTTCTGACCCTAAGTCAGACAGAGACCTAGTCCCTAGTGAACAAGAAATCTAAGTGGGGAAAAAAAAAAGATTTATGCTTGAAATCATGTGTGAACTGAGAGCAGCTCTACTTTGTGTTCCAAAGAGCATGGTTCCCAGAGCAGGGAATCTCTTTCTCAAGAGAAAAGCCCATTCTTAGCCAAGACTCTCAATGACAGAGTCCTCATGTGGAAAAAAAAAGGAAAAAACTAAGGAGATGTTCCCTTAGTTCTATAACTGGGTTCTGAGGTTTCTGTTTTTCAGTCGACCAATAAAAACTGGTTTGTCTAGAACAGCCTCAGTCCCCACCTCCCACTCCCACCCCACACCCCAAGGATTCAAGCATCCCAAGGCAATTAAACCTACTGGGCAGTAACCCGTTTTAGCCTCTGACTGGAATGGTTATCATTAGGTCTAAATTTCCTACTTTCTTGCTCCTTATTCCTCATTCCTTCTTAGGTCATTTCTAAACATCCTCCCTTTATTCATCTTGTGGAGAACAACATAGTCTCCCGTTGATATTATATTGGCTCTATCTCAAACGATATGTAAGTTAACTTCTGAGGGGCTTGGGCCTTTAGAGCATAGCTACAGTTCCCCATTTACACCCCCCTCACCTCCTTCATGTGCTGTTCACTGAGGACCAGGAGACCACTCACCAAGAATGTCCCTACTAGTGGTGATGGGGTTTAGACTATGGGAACCCCCTTGGACCCCAAAAGAATTTGGGTCCTATTTGTTTGAGGGGGGGAATGATGAGGGCACAGTCTCTGGGAACCCCCTTGAACCTGGAGTACAGTCTCTGGGAACCCCCTTGAACTATCCTTGAATCTTCCCACTTAATCTGGCTAGTTTCCACCCTTGATCTTGTCAAAGTGTCTATATGCAAATCTGTTACCCTTAAACTAGCCTAGCCCTACATAGTCTTGTTATGTCTTGGTAACCTTCAGCTACTTCTCACCCTTAATCCCATTCTCTTGGTTCCTGCACTCTGACCTCATCCCAGTCCCATCAAGGTCCTCCTTAGACTCCTCTTCAAGACCCCCCCTAAACCCCTCCTCCCATCACCCCAGGACCACCCTAGATCCCTCCCACAATCTTTGTGTATATAAGTCTCATCCTGTCTCCATGAAGGTGCTCAGATTCAATCTACCTCAGCTCAGATTGAATCTGGCCTGCTTGTGAAAACAGGCGTCACAAAGGGTGGGATTTCTTAAGACAACACATTATGGCAAACCCTTAATAAACTGTCTTTTTCCTTGGCTAAGAAGGCTTGGGTCAAATTCTTTCTTCAGGACTCGGCATGTTGGTAGTTTGGGGTCTCGAGCACCCCTCAACCTCAAACCTCATCAGTGGTTTGTGAGTAAAAATAGTTCCTTAATGTTCTCTCTGGAGGCTAGTGATCTTTAGCTGAACTTCCCTGAACTCTTATCTTTTTTAAAGGAACCATAAAGAACAAAGACAGAACTGCCTTGTTCTCCTATGAGGAGCAGGTGGCACCGCAGCTGAGACACCAGCTAGAGCCAGAAGCTGAAAGCAGAGAAAACCTTTACAACCTGGAAGATACCAAAAGCAACCATGGAAACATCAAGTGAGATCCATATGAGACCAGAGGGGAGCAATGCCTGGCAGAGACTATGTGCCTAATACATTCATCTTTGCCTCTTACTGAACTTCCTTCAAGACAGTTTAAATCTACCTTCTTCAGGGGGCCTTTCCCAGGTCCCCAGGTTAGAGCCTTCTCCTCTAAGGTTACCTTCTTTCTACTCTATATGTATGAATTTTGTATGTATCTATTTATTGACATGTGACGGTATCCCTTATTAGAATGTAAGTAAATAGGAACTGGTTTGGCTTTTTTTTGGAGGGGTGGGTATCTCCAGGTCTTGTGACTGGTCCAGGGTAATCACTTAATAAATGGTTATTGATTGATTAGATGAAATCAAACTGAACTGAACTCTTTATATCTTACCTTCTGATCTATGATCTAGTAATTACCTCCCCACATTGAATCTGCACTCCAGCACCTGGCTTCCTGCTTGGTTCTCAACTATTTGAATTTTATCATTATAAAGAAACCTTGGATCCAATCCAGGCTGGTTTTGGATTATGC
This sequence comes from Trichosurus vulpecula, assembly GCF_011100635.1. Taxonomy (NCBI): domain Eukaryota; kingdom Metazoa; phylum Chordata; class Mammalia; order Diprotodontia; family Phalangeridae; genus Trichosurus; species Trichosurus vulpecula. Next base: position 56,903,125 of record NC_050579.1, read on the forward strand.
AATCTTGGTCATGCTTCAGACCTTGTTTCTCTTTGCCTATGAAAGGATTGCCCTACTTACCCATAGGTGTGCTCTTCTGCTTATAGCTGACCATATAAAAGCTGATAGCCCTGTTATAGGGTAGGCCCCAGCCTTTCTTGTGGCAGCTGAAACAGGCCCCTAAAGACTGGACCATGATGTCATTTTTCAGGATTTGGACCTTTGCCTTTGAAAGTGTTTACAATCAGCTGGGCTGCACATAGATAGCATCTATTTCCCCAGATTCTTTCAGCTGATCAGCAAAGGATGTCCCTTTTTAGTTTCCAACTGGTCCTGGACTTCGAAGCCTGGAGATTCCTCACAGCCTGGGTCTTCATTGTGTCACACTGTATAGGGCAGGCTGCCTGAGCTCCCCCCCCTCCCCCTTTCCTGCCTGGGTACCAAGCCTAATGGATTAGTCATCAGGACAGTGTCATTCACCCAACTGGACTGGGGAGTGGGGCAAGGGAGAGAGGGAGATCTAGAAAATAAACTGACCTGGATACGAAAGAGTAATGAGTAGAACACAGATTTCTAGATTCAGTATGATCTCTATGAATACTGGGCTTTGCTTTTTTGTTTGCAGAATGCCCTCACAATTTTTCAATGAGTCATAGTAGGCACTTAATGAATTTTTGTCTATTGACTTATTGTTTGAACCACAAGCTCAGTATTTATTCAAAACTGATATGGAAGCCATGAAAAATCATTCACTGTTAGCTAGCATGAAAAATCATTCGCTGTTAGATAATGCAGGATTAATGAAATGATGGTTCTAGCCTGCCTTAGTCCACGTCAAGAGTCCCGTGTTCCTGTTCAGTTCTGGATACTGCATTTTAAGAAAGTCATTGATAAACAGGAGAGAATTCATTGGAGTGGAAACAGGATAATGAAGGGTTCCACCTTCATGCTATACGAAGACCAATTAAAGGAGCTAGGAATTTTTACCCCAAAGAAAAAAGACTTAGTGCGAAGATGATAGCTGTCTTCAAATACTTTAAGAACCATCATGGGAAAAAGAGATGAGACTTGTTTTGCTTAGCCCCATAGGGCAAAACTAGGAAAAACAGCAGGAGGCAAAACACTTCCTAACATTTAGTAAGTATACCAAAAATGAGATGAATGTAGGGATTCTTCTTTCACTTGAAATCTTCACCCCAAGGCTTCGTGATCATGTGTCACTTATATTGCATGGAATTTGTTCTGGACTAGGTATAATTCAGGCTAGGCAAGTGCACTCATTAAAACAATAAGGCATTTAGGGACCATAAAATGCAATAAAATAAATTTACTGGTGATGAGGGACAAAAGAGATCATATAATTCCTAAAGTCAAAAAGATACTAATTCAGATGAAACAGCTTACCTCCTCCACCTCTGCTTTCACCATGGCACATGACTATGATAGGTCAGGTAGGAGTTTCCTGCAAGGCAATTAGAATTCTAGTAAAAACTTGAGTAGCAAGGAAGCCAAATGCACTCTTAAAGGACCAGCCTCATCTAAATAAAACAGGTCTCAGCTTCCAACAGTCACAACCTAATCATGAAGGGACCTAAGATGGGAGGTGAGGACATTCATGGATATGTCATTTCTATTTAACAATAGAAGCCTCCTGTGTCCTGCTCATCTTGGTACAAGGACCATGAGGACCACTCTAGATGAAGAGTAATTGATACTGCCACTACACACCTCTCGGTTGTAAGATGCCCCAAATATTCTAGGTAACCTGCCATCACTAAAATAATCTTAAAACAATCTTGCATAAGCAGTTTTAAAGGAGAAACTTAACACAAATATGAAAAACAAAGCAGAAACAGTCCTATTAAAAATACAAATCATTCAACGGAAGTTATCTTAGGGGAAGTTCATAGTAGGTCTTAGATCTTCTGATATAAAAAAAAAAAAAACAACCCAGATGCAGCATCAGAAACATCAGGTCCACGATACAGATAAATATATTTTCAATACTGTCACTGGTCCCCATCTAAGCAAGGTACCTAAGAGGCTGGACAACATGTCCAAGGGCCTGAATTGCTATCAGGGCTCAACCTGTACTGTCATCCAGTGTTCTCAGGCCTACCAGTCAAAACCTCCCATCCTTGGGAGCCCTATCAGGGGAATGATACCAAATTTTGGTCTCTTTAGAGGCCTCCTTGAGAATTTATCCCTTTTATGGAGGTTACACAAAAACTCACCTTCAATCCAAGAACTCAAGATCACTGTCATGTCGAACTATAAGATCCTTTTCTTCTCCCCCAAAGGGAATTCCTATTTGCTAGTGTTATAAAACAATAGTTTCACCTCTCCCATAGTACAAAAAACCAAATCATCTCACAATGATTCCACCCTTTGGTTCCTTAGATCTTTCTTCAGGAAGTTGTCCAGATCATCCTAAGGGAAAGGAACCCTGCAAATTAAGGGCACCTCAAATTGTTTCTTCGGGTTGGACAAAACTTTCCGAAGGGTCAAAATCTCAAGGCCTGAACAGCACTTTGTAGAGAATGGAATAAGGGAGGGCTAGAGAGAGTAATTGGGGCTAAAAGTAATCCAACCTTTTCAAGTGAGACTTCCTGAAGGCCAGATCTAAGAAACATCTGGATGAGAAAGTCATCCCAGTTATAGGAACAATAGGTTTGTTTTTGTTTTTTTAATGAAAGACAGCCTCTGTAAGGAGGGGAACCCGACCCCAATAATCAGGGAGGCAGGGAGGTGATAAGAAAGCTATTGTTTTAAAAATCCATTCCTAAGATCAAGGATGCCAATTGCCTGAGAATAGTACAGGAGATGGAAAGCTCAGCTACTGAGATGCCAATAGGCTCAATATTAGATCTTCTCCATGACAAACTGTGTGTCCTGATCAGAGACAATGATTCTAAAGGACCCATAAGAAAGAACTACATTTTCTTTGTCCTATTAGGGCTTTCACAATCTACTACAGTGGGCAGCAGCAATCCTGGCAATGCCATATCCTGAGTGAGTATTGGCTGCAGTAAGGGGAAACCTCTTGTCCTGACACGGGGTAAGGGAGCCAGTAGAATTAATTGGCCATCAGAAGTAGGTTAAGAACTATGAAGGGCTGTGCCATATTGATTTTTCAGAGGCAGATGCTTTCGATGAGGTATGGACTGTGGGAGCCCCCTTGAACTCCCCTTGAATCTTCCCACTAGAAGAGGTCATAAGCCTTTCATTATTGCTAGGCCCAAATCTCTAGGCTAGGTTACTCTTAACCTAGCCTAGCCCTCCATTGTCCAGCTACTTCCCACCCTTGATCTTGTCAAAGTGTCTATGCCCAAATCTGTTAGCCTTAAACTAGCCTAGCCCTACATCATCTGTTATCTCCAGGTATCCTTCAGCTACTTCCCACCCTTAATCCATTCTCTTAGTTCCTGGAGTCTAACCTCAGCTCAGTTTGAATCTAGCCTGCTTGTGAAAACAAGCATCACAAATGGTGTCTTAAGAATAAGATAACCTAATGTGGCAAACTTGTAATAAACTTTGCTTCTCTTCGGCTGTGAGAATGCTTGAGTCTAATTCTTTCGAGCAGGACCCAGCATGCTGGTATTTTGGGGTCTCAACCACCCCTAAAAACATATAGTTCCCTCACCTCTTCACTTTGATTGGCATGAAGATCATTGATTAGCAGCTGTGTCATCATTAGTTAAGAGGATCATATGTTTCCATGACCATTACAACATAGCATCAAAGACTTTATGTCTGATTGATAATGGACCCAATCTCCAATATCTTCTGTTCTCATGGAGCATCAAGTTTTTATTCAGGTCAACAGGGGGAATATGATGTCTCTAATGGGTTCCCACAGACAGCTGTGTGCAGGAGAGACAGCAAAAAAAAAAAAAATTCTTCCACAAAATGGAGAGCCTCTAATTGTCTAATTCTTTTGTCTGTAGGCCCTAGACTGTTTTAGCCAGATGCAAGGTCACAGCCCATGAATCATTAATAAAAATCTTGTTGGTCCTTTCCCTCAAGTCTTTCTCATCTGCCAACCATCCAGGTCACATATCAGCTTACTGGTAAGACTTGGCAGGATTTCTATCCTTTCAGGGTATCCCCCATTTCTGAGGTCTAATTGCATATATCTTTCTCATAATGGGCAAAGCCATTGGTGAACCAGGCAAAACAGCATTTTTCAAGAGTTAAGTCCTGGTAAGTGGGGGCCCATTCTGCTTGCAGAAGACACAAACCACTGGGTCTAGAACTGGACCTCCAACAAAGTCACAACCACATCATGAAAGGCACCAAGACCTGAGAAGATGGGGTGAGTACTGTCTGAATGCACCGTATACATTTGACAATGGAAACATACTGTCTCATGCTCATCTTGTTAGAGGGACCTTAATGATCAGGCCATAGCAGCAGAAAGAAGAGAATCAAAGATGGTGCCATCCTAGATTAAATTAGGCTCTTCTCACCCTACTTATTTTTGCACAGGGAACCCTAGTGTCCATCCCATATACCGAGGAAGCTAAGGAATGAAGACAAGGGCCAAGGGTTTTATAGAAGTCAGGAGGGTCCCACTAAGCAGGATATGATTGGTTTTCTACCTCTGATGTTGCAGACAGGGAGTTGACGTACTGAAGTTGTGTGGGCATGGAAGCTTCAAGAGTAGAAAGTTCTAAGTGTAGAAGATTCTAGAAAAGGGAGGGATGGATGTAGACAGGAGCAAGACTTCTATCCAGAGCAAAGACAGTCTATTGAGAGAAAGTTAGGCTTCCCCAAACCAGAACAGTATTCTTGTCTACAACAATAACTTATTTGGAGTCTATGGAAAAAGAACATCAGGAGACTAGATGTGAGTTACTGATTTATAATAGCCCAGGTCTGGTTCTGGTGACAGAAAGAGTAAGAGTTCTGGTGGCAGGAGAGAGTAAAGTTAAACCACTGTCTGCCTCAATGAATGGCTTATGAATGCCTGGGGAAAACTGCAGTGAAGGAGGAAGAAAAAGAACAGTCCCGGTACAGGAAAGGTAATAGAAGAATATAGAATTTCTTGTGCCTCACTCTCCCCACACCTTGACCCCATCTTTATAGACTGCTCATAGGGCACGTAGGAGTTAGAGATGGAAGGTCATCTAGTCTTGGTCATCTAGCCTTCTAAATGAAGAAACGAAGTCACAGAGAGGTGAAGTGATTTGTCAGGTGCCAAAGCTAGTCAGTGGCAAAACAGGGACAGGAACTCAGGAGTCTGTTTTCACCATACTACCTGATCTCTTGATGTCCTTTGATGACAGAGCAGGAAAGAGAAAACTAAATGCTTTAGGGTACAGTTTGCTATGTCCCAGGTTGCAAAGAAGTATCTGTTGGTTTCTAACTGATGTGGGTGATTTTTTTTCCTTTAAAATCCCTGGATTTTGGTTTGCAAATGATGATATAAGTGGAACTAGCACATGGAAGGGCAACTAGGTGGACCTGGAGTTAGGAAGACCTGAGTTCAAATTTGGTCTCAGACACTTACTAGCTGGGTGACCCTGAGCAAGTCACTTAACCTTGTTTACCTCAGTTTCTCAACTGTAAAATAAGGCAGAGAAGAAAATTCCAAACTACTCCAGTATTTTTGCCAAGAAAACCCCAAATGGGGTCATGGAGAATCAGATACAATTGAAACAACTGAACAACAAAGCACTTGTAGCCCTTTCCACATGGAGGAGTCTAGAGAGTCTGCTTCCATTAGATATGATCCCAGTTCTCCTGCCACATTTTACATGTGGCAGACCCCAACACATAATTTCCTTTGCCTGATAAATTTACTATCTTCAGTATTTTTCACTTCCTTACCAGGATGCAAAAGTGGTAATGGTAGATCCATGGAAATGCAATTCTGTGTCATGAATGGTTTGGTACCAGGGGAGCTGAGCTGAGCTGCTACATGAACTTCCCAGGCTGCTCCCACCTCCTGCCTGGGTGCAGGCTCCATGGTCCTAGTAACTATTCCTGGCCCAGTTGATTGGGGTGGAGGCCTTGGTCTTCATCTTGCTACCCTACCACACTTGGCTCTAGTGTATATGCCCACTTGGAATATTCCTTGACCCTTTTCTCCTCTCCACTCCCAAAGAGATTCCTGGACAGCTCCTGGACCAATTTAGGCAAGGACCTTTCCCTTCTATAAATTTTATGACCTTCTATATTTATACCAGAATTTCTGGCCCTGCCCTACATTGAAATTTTAACACAGACTGATATGGATTTGAAGTAGATAGAAGAGACCTAAGGGGAGATTGCTGGGATTTCTCCTAAGTGCTGACCTTGGCCCACTCTCTGGCCTTAGGTTTGGGCTGAAGAAGTGATCCTGGGTCTCTCCCACTGAATCAGGAAGGAGCCTTCACTAGGTTCCCTCAGTACCATCAGAGTCTGTGTATTATATGAAGACTGAACTGAGAGACTGGGAGACCAGGTTGAGCCTTGAGAAAGTCACTCAACTTCTGTCCTTAGTGTCTGTCCAGAAGATGAGAAGCTTGGTTCTCTGAGGTTTCTTTCAGCAGCCAATAGAGTCCATGACACAAGAAAGGCCAAGAACTGTCCCTTTTTAGAAGTTAGCATCTATGGGCCCCAGATAACATTAAAAAAAATGGACCACATTGGCATGCACCCTTACTCAGAAGAACAATTTTTAAGTGCATAAAATTAATATAAAATTACAAAGGAAGCCAATTATATTGAAATACAGTTATATGGATATTTTTAAACATCCACGGACCATGGCTGTCCTGAAATAATCCACAAAGCTCTTAGGGGTACATGGGTTTTCAGACCAAGAGGGTAGTAGAGGTCTACCTCATTCTGTGTGAGTTAAAGGATGCTGAAAAGGCCCCGGTCCGTAAATATCAGCTCAGGGGAAGCCGGGAGATCTTCCCATTAGGGTCTGTTTGCTTGGCAAATCAAAGGATCAGTGCTCGGGTTTGAATTACAAAGTGCTAGAAGTGACTTACATTAGAGATGTTTACTGAAGGAGACACAGATAGGTAGAGGTAACTAAATAGTACAGTAACTGAAGAGGTAACTAAATAGTACAGTAAACAGAGCTGACTTGAAGTCAGAATAGATTTAAGTTTACATGGGGCCTCAGGTACTTGCCTATGTGACCCTGGGCAAGTCACATAATCTGCCTCAATTTCCTCATCTGTGAAATAGGGATGCACCTAATTCCCAGGATGAGGATCAAATGAGATAATCAACCTTAAATCACTATGTAAATGCTTACATTCTGTTACTCAGTCAATAGCTCTGCACTGCTAGCCTCAAGCCTCCCTTCTCTACACTGATGACTACTGAAGGCAGAGTGAGGACGGAGATATCTAGTACCTAGAATCTAGTCCCTGGGGTAGTGAGGAATTAGCCACAAGGTCCCCTCCCTGCTCCTACCTTCCAAGAAGGATGATAGGAAAATACTGGCAGTGAGTGCCTTGTGGTTTATTCCCTAGGCTGGTAGTGTAAGAGACCCCCCCCCCATTTAGAGCTAGAAGTCCCCCCGAGTCTAACCCCCTCATTTTACAGATGAGGAAACACAGGCAAAAAGGTCTTTAAAAGTCTTTGCCCAGAGTCACACAGAGAGTAGGGCTTGAATTCAGGGAGAGGCGAGAACCTAAGAGAAACTTTTGACATGAGGAACTTGACATTTCTGTGAGAAGACTCTCGGACCTGAAGATGAATGACACATGTTTATGATAAGAGAAATTATGGATTTGGGCCTTTGGGGTCAATCCATGAACTGCTGCTAATCTTCTTTAGCTCCACTTTGGATCAAGGCATTGTCTCCAGAAGGTTCCTATTAATAAACAAATATTTATGTTAGAGAGGGACAATGATTTAGCACATTAATATATAAAAACCTATCTCATATATACGTACGTATACATGTACATAGTTATACATAAATATATGTATGTGTATACATATACATACACATATAGATATATAGATAGATGATAGATACAGATAGATAGATAGACAGATAGATAGATAGATAGAGGTTGGTCGGTTGGTTGTGTCCTTCGTTCTCGAAGAGGACCAAAACATCATGACTATGCTAGAGTCAAGATTCGATGTGTTCGACTGAGGCTGATCAGACTAATAGGAACTCGGAATGCTCTACCACAGATCGGGCACAAATAGTCTGTGTGAACATTTGGGGGGGATTCTCTAAATTTGCACGTCCTGTGTTTCCTTTGAGCTGTTTCAATTCAGCTTTGCTTGTAGAACACAGCACCTTCTCTGACATGGGCACGCCATGCTGAGTGGTCCTGTGCCGGTGTCTCCCATGTCACACAATCAATCCCAAAGTTCTTGAGAGAGACTACACACACACACACACACACACACACACGCACAGAGATACATATATTAGTTACCAGCCACCTTGCTAAGAACAAGGCCTTGAGGAAATTGAATATAGTCAGGCCTGTCTTTAGAGGGGGTGCAGATCCAGGGATATTATAAGGGATTCGTATTCAAAATACCTGGTTAAAATAGGTTTAGTGAATCACCAGAAGGGATATAGGGAAGAGGCCTCAAGGCCTTTTGTCAGGCCTGTATTAAAGCCTCTGAGGTCAGGCCTTCATTCTTAGCCTGTCCCAGCCCTCTTATCACTGCATAAACCTGGGGAACACTTTCACTGGAAGCTGAGATTTGTAGATTTTCCTGCTTTGTTCTGCCTCCTACACACCACACCCACACAGATAAATACTCACTAACACCTCTGCAATACAGGGTGATCTGACCAGGGTGTACTTCTTGTTTGTTTGTGCCTTTATTTTTTAGAGGGGGGAGGCAGTTAAGTGACTTGCCCAGCTGGTAAGTGTGTCAAGTGTCTGAGGCCGAATTTGAACTCAGGAGGTCCTCCTGACTCCAGGGCTGGTCCTCTACTCACTGTGCCACCTAGCTTCTCCGGCCCCCCCTCCTTTTTTTGTTTTGTTTTGGCTTGGTTTTTTGCCGTGGTGTACTTCTCTAAATGGACCGGGATCGTTTCACCCTCTAGGGAGCCACTTCATGGGCCGACTTAATTTATTAGAACCCTAGATCATTTTTAACACCTATGGGACCTAACTCTTGTCCCCCTTGTGGCTGCCTCCTTAAGCCCTGCCCAGATGCCAAATGCCTGGTTCTTACAGAGGCCCCCAAAACACAAGAGCTCAGGCTAACTGTCTCCATTTACCCTAACAATAATTCCATGTGTTTGTGGAATACTTTTTATTAAAGAGTTTTTACCATCCACTGCTGGCTACCATCCACCTTCCCGGCTGCAACTCTGCTAGGTAGGCAGCATCATTATTCTCATTTTGCATATGAAAAAATGGAAAACTGCTGAAAGTTAGGTGATCTGCCCAAGGTTACACAATCATGAGTGAAACCAGAACTAGAAACCAGGTTACCTGACTAGCTACAGCAGCATGCTGCCCTGAGTAAGGGCCGTAAGCACAACCAGCTGACCTGGGGAGGGAAGTCAAGACAAAAAAGCAGGGGGTACTCATCGGCAAGGGAAAAGCTGACTGGGGTCCTGTGCAAGCCAAGATGGGGTACCTATGGGCACCCAGAGGCAGGATGGAGAGGGGTACTAATCACTGAGGACCAACTCGACCCATTCTACCATTTTGTCCAATGGCAGAGAATCAATGGGAGAAAAGGCCCAGGCCCAGGCCCAGTCCCAAGATGCCAGGCCCCCAAACAAGGTCTGCAGGGGTTTAAACCCCTGGTGTTTCTTCTCTAGTACAGAAAATGCATGAGGTTGAGAAGCTGCCTGATATTGTAGAAAGGACGCTAGCCCAATGACCAAGGGCATGTCACCGTGTCACTTCCTCAATTTATAAAGCTGGGGGGGGGGGTTGGATTCAATGACCTCTAAGATCCTTCCCCCTTCCAGCTCAAGGTCTCTGATCCCATGATATGTAAAGTCAAGGGGCTGGATTAGTTGACCTCTAAAGTCTTTTTTAGTTCTCAATCCTATAATCTTGTAAGTGTTGCCACTCTTTAAATGTCCCCATTATCCCCTTGGGATAATTACTATCCTCAGAAGCATCTTTGCTTCCCTTCCCTCTCTTTTTTTACTATTTTACCTCCAGGGGTCCAGGAGTCCTACAATGAGGAATTGCTGCAGAGAGGCAGATTTAAAACTCACTGCAAGGAAAACTTTCTTACAGTTAGAGCTGTTCCCAAGTAGAATAAGGTAGGAAGGTAGTGAGCTCCCCACCAGTGGACCTCTTCAGCTGAGGGGTGGATATATTGTAGTGTCGTTTCAGCCATCTCCCAACTCTTCATAACCCCATTTGGGTTTTTCTTGGCAAAGATACTGGAGCAGTTTGCCATTTGCTTCTCTAGCTCATTTTACAGATGAGGAAACTGAGGCAAACAGGGTTAAGTGACTTGCCCAGGGTCACACAGCCAGTAAGTGTCTGAGGCTGGATTTGAACTCAGCAAGATGAGTCTTCCTGACTCCAGGCCCAGGCTCTATCCACTGCTGCTCAACAGGGATTACTAATCAGAAAAAGGTGGTATTAATTGACCTTTGAGGCCCTTTCCAACTCTTCAACTCAATTGTGAGAATCCACAGATTCAGCAGAGATGCCTGGACTGGGAGAGCAGCTCTGAACAAAAAGAAAAAACAGAAAAGGATAGAGGCCAGACCTTTGGAATACCACTCTGGAATTCAAGTCTTTGTCTTGTTAACTACTACTCTCAGCTGTATGTTCTCCTCCATTTCCCCACAGCTCTGGGTCATGTCAAAATCTCTGGCATCCTGAAAAATCCTCAAAGTTGCTCTTTGCCCATTTTTAAGAGTGGGTAACTGAGGCCCGGGGGAGAAAAGAGCCTCCCACCGTTAAGCAGCTGAGCAGGGAAGAAAATGCAGCTCTTTGGACTGCCAGGCCATGGAACTCCCTGGTTTCATGGTAATTTGAGGATTTCTTCAATCCCACTTCTTTGGTTTCCACTTTCTACCTAGATGGTGTTAGGGTTGACAAAACACTTTCTTCACAGGGGTAAGTAGCATGATTATTAACTCCATTTGCAGATCAGGAACGGGGCTCAGGGCAGATTGAGATGGCCTTCCCACAGTCACACCACCACTACCACTGAATTAACTTTCAAACCCTGTTTTCCTGATTTCTTAGTGCATACCTTTTGCCCAAACCACTGGGCTTCTCATGGTTTCCTCTGAAAACTTGGGTCTACCCCTCCCTGCCTTCCCTGGCATACTTTCCAGAGGCTAAAGTTCAATGAGGCCAGCCCTCAGGGCCTACTGTGCAAAAGGGCTTAATCACTTCAATCCTTAATGCCCCCAAATCCTCAGCTGAGACGCAGGGACCAGGGAGCAGCTTGTAGAGCTCATTCATGTGAGAAGGAGAGTGCTGGGGAAGCAGGAAGGGTCCCACCTGTCTGATGAGACCTCGAGAGAGGAGAGCAAAGGGGAAAAGAGGCCCCAAGGCCTGTACTGAAGTCTGGAGAGCCAGCCTTTGGCCAAGAGCTCAGTGCCAGCCCCGACTTCTTCTCACAGACATGGCATATGGAGAGTGACCTAATCTGAACCCAGACTTATGTGTTTATTTTCTAGTAACAAATCCTACTGCTTTTCCTCTGGTCACAAGGCCCTAACTTGATGAATCCCCAGGGGTAAATCCCTGTAAAACTAGATCCCTGGGTACTGGGCAGACTCTCCTAAGGACTAAGGTCACTGTTAATGCTTCCTGGCTTCCCTGAAAAATGCCTAAAGGGCAGGTCATCCCACTAGTTATTGGAAAAATGCCCAGTTGTGCTTCGGGGGTCTGGGTTGTGTTTCGGGGTGCAATCTGACCTGTCCTATGTTGTGGAAATGTTTGTTTTATTCCATAAACTAAAAGTAAAATAAAAGAATAATACTTGGTTGTTGTAGAAGGAACTTGGGATTCATAGTCAAAAGATTTGAGTTCCCAGACTGGGTATTCTGGGGGACCCTGGGCGAGCATCATTTCTATGAATCTTTTCTCCTCTATGAAATTGGGCAGTGGGGATGATCACATTCAGTGTTCATTTTCGTTTTTGGTTGGTTGGTTTTTTCTATTTCTGTTGTTGTAATCGTTGTTTTCCTGGTTGCCGTGTTTTCTCAGAATTTTTTATATTCATAATTCCTTATGGTGCAATAACATTCCATTGCATTCAGTTGCCAAACCTTGTTATTTCTACCTTTACAATGGCTTTCAAATCTCTCCCCTACTCTCTACTCATTTGGCTGCTATCCTAGCTCACACCCTTATCACCTCTCTGAGAGTATTGCCATAGTCTCCTTATTGGCCTCCCTGCCATGGGTCTCTCCCCCTTCCAATCCTTTCTCCATACAGCTGCTATAATGATTTTCTTAAAACACAGAAGTAGTCAGGTCTCTCCCCTACTCAATAAACTCTAATAGCTCATCTATAAACTCTTCTGTTTAGCTTTTACAGTCCTTCCCTAATCTACCAATCCAACTTTATTATGCATTGCTACCAATTTCCTGCTCCCTTTTGTACAGCCAAACTGGCCACACTGTTCTTCATGTGACACTCTGGTTGGTCTCACCAAGGGGCTGCCCCTCTTGCCAAGAATGAACTTCTTCCTCATCTCTGTCTCTTAGGACCCATTGTTTCAGGCAAAACTCAGTTGAAAGACCACCATCTATCTCTATAATGAACCCTCTCTGGTGGCTAGATGGCACAGTAGACCCAAATTAAAAAAATAAAGGTGGGGGGGAAGAAATTTACATGATAACTGTATTAAAGATTTAAAAGGAATAGCAAGTTGTACATAATAGATAAAATAAACAACAAAAAAAATCCTGCCTCACACACAACTAGCTGTGTGATCCTAATTAAACAACTAGCTTATTTTTTGTCTGCCTCAGTTTCCTCAACTTTATATGGGGATCATTATAGTATGAGAAGATATTTGTAAAGTACTTAGCACAGTGCCTCGCATATAGTAGGTGCTTAATAAATGTATGTTCTCTTCCTCCTACCCTTCAAAATTGTCGTGTTTATTTTGTATAAACCAATTTGTATACATGCATTTTGTCTCCCAGTTTGAATGTGAACCCCTTGACTACAGAACTGCTTCCCTTTTTTTTTCTTTCTATCCCTAGCACCCAGCCCAGAGCCCAGCACAGAGAAGACACTCAATAAAAGCTTTTGGATGGAATGATTTACAACAATTTTTTTAGTTACTCCCGAATCAATGGACACCTATTTTGTTTCCCATTCTTTGCTATCACAAAAAGTGCTGCTATCAGTATTTTGATGTGTGTGGAACCTGTCTTTGACCTCTTTTAGTAAGATGCCAGGGTCAAAAAGTAAGGATGTTGGTCACTTTTTTTTAAAAAAGCAGAATTCTAAATTGCTTTCCAAAATGGTTGGACCAAGGCAAGGCTCCACCAAGAATGTCTTTGTGTTTGGCCCATCTTTCCAACACTGACTATTCTCTTCTTTTGACATCTTTAGCTATCTGCTGGGTGGAAGGTAAAACTCAGTAGTCATTCAGAGCAGTCTTTGGTATGGTTGTTAAGAGTTTATGATTCTTTTTTTGAGAACAATTTTTTTTCAGGCCCATTTGCTCAAACTGGCCAATGGCTCTGAAGAGGTTTAATCAAAATGATGATGGTAGGAGTGCTCGAGACCCCAAAATACCGACATGCCGGATCCTGCCGAAAGAATTCGACTCAAGCCTTCTCAGCCAAGGGAAAAGACAAAGTTTATTAAGGATTCACCATAATGGGTTGTCTTAAGAAATCCCACCCTTTGTGATGCCTGTTTTCACAAGTGGGCCAGATTCAATCTACTGAGCTAGATTGAATCTGAGCCCCTTCATGGAGGCAAGATGGAGATTACATACACAAAGATTGTGGGAGGGATTGAGGGGTGGTCTGGGGTGACTAGAGGAGGGCTTTAGGGAGGAGTCTAAGAAGGAGGAGATGAGGTCAGACTCCAGGAAGCAAGAGAATGGCATTAAGGGTGGGAAGTAGCTGGACAGCAAAGGGTAAGGCTAGGTAGAGATTTGGGTGGAATGATAATGTAAGGCTTATGGCCTTAGGGGAAGGCCACATCTAGTTGGAAGATACAAGGACAGTTCAAGGGGGCTCCCAGAGACGGTATTCCAGATTCAAGCGGGTTCCCAGAGACTGCCCTCGTCAGCTCTGGGTCTTATTTTCATGTATTAATTCCCTTTATCAGAGATATTTGATGCAGATTTCCACCCTTCCCCACCCACCCCTGACTCAAGAAGCTTCTCTTCTTAGGTAGATCTCAAGTACACTGTTACACTCATATGCATATTATATGTATTCACTACCTTATAAAGTGGGGATAATAACACCTACATAGTAGGTCTTCATTTTCACACATATTTATTCTCATTCTCTCTGTCTCTGTCTCTGTCTCTCTCTCTCTCACACACACAAACACACACACACACACACACACACACACACACACACACACACACACAGAGTCAACAACATATACACATGTTGGCTTTCAAGGAATAGTTCCCTTTGAGTATATCACTGACAAACCGGGCAGGATGGGACAGAGAGCAAAGGAAAATCTGTAGAAAGCTCCTAGACTCTCCTTTTTCCCTATAATTTTTTTTTTAACTTAAAAAAAGGCAGAGGGGAGTGGGGCTGAGGGAGAAGAGTTGTACTCATCTGGGAGATCGGGTGGTGTTGGGCGTCCTCTTGTGGCTAAGAATTGTATTCTTCCTTCTCACCTTAGAACTTGATATCTAAAAAAAAACAAAAAGAATTTGACATCTGCTTTGCCCACCCTTTCTCCGTCCCTTCTTACACTTACTCTCTCTAGGACTCAAGATGCTTCTGAGGTTCGCTTATCTTAACTTTCTGGCTTTACCCCTGAATCACTTTGCCTCCACTAAGTCAAGTCTCCCTATGCCCTTCTCCAAACAGGACTGAGATATAGACCGTATAAAAGGAACCCTAGGCAGGGGTAGGGTTAGGGAAAAGGGCTAGAAAGAGCTCTGGAATGGCATTTAGGAGACCTGGGTTCTAGTCCAAGCTGGATGACCTAAGGCAAGGCAATCCACTTCTCCGGACCTCATCCTAAACTGAAGGTATTGGACTGGTTGGCCTCTGGCTGAGGTCCCTTCCAGCCTTCAGTGACAGTCTATGAATCAGACTGTCCACCATTCTGTGACTCTCTACAGCCAGAGAAGTATATTCTGTTAGGAGCATGGTTTGTAGGTTCTAAATAGGGATGGCTTTCCCCTTGCTCTTTCTCTAGGTTCTAAAGAAGATATTCCATTCCTTAATATCTTCCTATCTTTTTCCCCCTTCCTTTCTCCAGTGCTGAAATGCTTCCTTCAGGGAAAAGAAAACAACAAAGACCAGCTTCTGAATGAAGCCCAGCAGCCTGATCTCCATATCATAATTAACAGGGTATTAATTAATTGCTTACCCACAGAAAGGAGAAGTTAATTGCCTTCTGTGGAAATATTTAAAAAGCAAAAAAAAATTTTTTTTTTAAAGAAACAGGAGTTTAAAATTTAATTAGGGTTCTTACATGCCTTGAATGAGAATAAGCTCATTTCTCCAAGATCTAATTGTTAGCAATTAGAGCATATAGGCCTCTGGCTTCCCTGCTTCTGCACTTGCTATCATCTCTGCTTTCCATTGACAGTAGAGTGGGGAGTGGTGCCTGGTCCGCCCTCTAGTCCTCACATAAACTGAGTAGGGGATGGGAGAGGCAAGGAGGCAGTCTACTCTTTGAGACATCTAGCAAATAACCCTTATGGGCTTGGAATGATCTTCCTGCCAGCTAAAGTTAGTGCCCTTCAGTGAGGGGAGAAGGGAGGGAGGCTTTTGTGCATAGTTAGGGCAGGTGGCTGCCTATGGGATATAGTTTCTGGGCCCCTAAGAAATCCCGTTGTCTCTTTCTTCAAGATTCTCTCCCACAAAGTTCACTAATACCTAAAGTTCCATTTGGGGACATTCATTCCTTTAACTTGTGTATGACTTTGCTACCAAAATACTCGTTACAACCTCCAATGCCTCCATCCCCCAGTCCTTTCCCAGGCCATCATTCTTGCACAAACTCTCTTTGCTTCCTTATAGCAAATCTTTAGTGAATCATTTCCTCTCTACTCTTCCCCATGCTCAAATCCTTTGCCCTATTGTTCTATCTTGTCTTGTCAAATCCCAAACTTGGATTACTCCCACAATCCATTGCCTTTGCTCCCATTCATACGCTACTGAACAGAGCTGGAGAAAGTTGCAAAAATATGGTGACTAGGTCTGCTACACATTTATCCTGCAGAATCTCAACTGAGCCCTCACTTGGGGAAGGCAATCCCTAATTGACTCACTCTCCCAATCAACACGGTCACTGTTGAAAATCTTTTCCTCTCTCTTCATGTTTCCCAGGGCACACCCTCTACTCTCAGATAAGGACCTTGCTTTACTGAAAAACATGAGGCCATTCTACAAGAGCCCTCTCTTCTCTCCTCTGCTTCATCTCACATCACTCAAATGCCTTCTCCCCTTCGCTCATGAAGAGCCATTTTTCTTGCCGAGACAAAATCTTCTAACTGTACCTTTGATCCCTTTGTCCTCTCTATGATCCCTATGATCTCTAATCTCTATCATCTCTCTATCAGATGCTTCTCTGATGCTTACAAATACATAGCTCCATATCTCCCTTACTCTTAAAAAGCCCTCACTTGATCCTACCCTCCCTGCTAACCATTGTCCTATCTCTCTTCTCCTCAGGTAAACTGCTTGAGAAAGCCAGCTAAACTCACGGCCTGTTTCTTCTCTCACTCATTGAAAATCCTTTGTAGTCTTGTTTCCAACCTTATCATTGAACTGAAATTACAAACTACTCTCTCCAAAGTCGCCAATGTTTGTTCTCTCTCTCTCTCTCTCTCTCTCTCTCTCTCTCTCTCTCTCTCTCCCCCCCCCCCACCTCCTCTCTCTTTCCCCCCTCTCTTTTCCTCTCTCCCTCCCTCTCTCTCACCCATTTACCCTAGATGGTAGCAAAACAAAAATCAGAGAAAGTATACATAAGAGAATATACATCCCAAAATACAGAATGAAGTAATTCTCCCATTAGCTCAACCAAGGGGGAGAGTCCTGATCTCACCCAGGAAGAAAATTCCTCAAAGTTTCCAGTGTAGCAAGCTGAGGATAGTGACATGATGGAAGCTGCCAGTTCCTTTTACATTGGTTTCTTCCCAGAGTCCTTCTCCTTTCATGGCCCTAAAGAGTGGTTGGAATCCCATGCATCTTCTCTCCCAATGCTAGAAGCCTGAGGCTCTTGAAGAGACTAGAGAGTCAAAAGAGAATAAAGAGAGCTTTCTTTTTTCCTGCTGTCACCAACTCTATCCCTCATGCAGGTGTGAGCCACCAATTAGGAGAAAGTCCCATGCTAATGGGCTTTGGGGCTTGGGTTACATTCCTCCTCTGAGCCAAAACTTTTTGCAGACCCTTACAAATATCAACAAAACCCACAGAGCTCAATCAGACTGATAACCAACCCAACTTGGCCGCCAACCCAGGTGTAGACAAACAAGTCTACATAATGAGCCTCAAGATCAGCCTATACCAACTACTAGTTGGGTTTATTTTTACAATTTTATTTTTTAAAAACATATTTCCACATTAATCATGTTGTGAATGAATCAACTACTAGTTCTGAGAGAGGAGCGGAGAGATCAGTTAGTGATAAGAGAATGAGGCTTATTAAACCAGTCACTAGGCGAAGTTATAATGCTCTGGGTAAACCTGAAGATACAGTTATACATGTATCTAGGCATTAATACTAAAGATTGCCCATGTGAAATGTGCCTTGCATGCAATTGTATCTGTTTACTGCTGTACATGTGAATTAGTTTATGTTTGAATATGCTTGTTTCTTATTTTGCTGTTATATTTATTTGACTATATTTTGTGTTAATACTGTAGCAATGTCTGTTTATTCATCATTTTGTATCTTTGACGCTGTTTACAATTAAACTGTAATATATATCTTAGAGTATAATTAAATTGTAATATAAATTATGTTAGTAAAACTAATTATGAGTAGTATCAAATACAGAAAATGATGGATAAACAGACATTGCTACAGTATTAACACAAACTATAGTCAAAATATATATTATATGTTACAAGAAGATGATACTATATTGTGGATCTTAGTGACTGGAAAGATCATGGTGCCTTCACTAGTGTTGAAGACAAATTATTAGTATAGCACTCTGACACTAAGACTCAAATCTGTTTGAGTTTCCCTCCTGACTTTCTTTACCATGCTGCAGCAGCTTTCTCACCCTGGAAGTTCAGTTTACCCCTGAAAGACCCTCCTCTGATTGACTTTCTCCTCCCAGAACTTCCATTTCAAGAAAATTTGAAGGAAAAGCCCAGGTGAGCCATGTCTTTATCCTTCTCAGAATTCCTTTCCTGACTTTTCCAGACCTTCTCTACCATACCCATGGGTGGGTATTCAACTTTTCAGTTTCCTATGATTTGTTTATCCCATCTCCGCTTATACTTGAATTCCTGGAGATTAACATACTTCCTAGCACATAGTAAGTGCTTTATTAATACTTGTTGATTTGACTTATTTAATTTAACATTCATCTACATCCAAGTCATTTCTAACTTGGAAACAGAGATGTCCAAACTTGTATGGTCTCCCTTGCCCTATGGCACAACTCTGCGCCAAGAAGATTTCAGGTAACATTTATAAAAATCTTGAACAAGGAAAAGATATGTGGAAATATAGTCCTAGATTAACATTCAGAATTATTAAGTAACCAGGTAGATTGGACTACTCCCCTCATTCACAAAGAAGTTGCCTCCTTTCCCTGATATCTTTATCCTTTCTCAATGGAAAAAGATATGTCACTTTAGTTTTGTGGGTGGGAAGGCAATTATTTAAACCAGTTACTTGTCTTAAGGTACCACCTCTTATCTATTACTCACCTTTCTAAAGGACTTTTCCAAGGATTTTGGAGAAGGATTTAGAAGAAATATTATTTCTTAATATTTCTAGAGGTACTAAAGAGGTTTTTAAAATATGCTTCCACAATAGTAATAGAGAAGTTTTGAAGAGGAGGGAATGTGTTTTGGAGAAAGATGGGTTTTGTTTTCATTATGTTGTGTTCCAGGTGTGGATGGAATGTCTAATTCAATATGTCCAGCAGGAAGTTTATGATGTGAGATTGGAGATCAGGATGTGTAGATTTGGAAGTCATCATGATAGATGTGGTCCATCCCACTGGAGCTGTTGGGGAAAAGTAAAAATCATATTTACTTTGTAGCATTTTGATTTCCCCAACCCAGTGGCCTAATAGCAGAAAGTCTCCAACTTTGATTGAAAGAGAAGGGAAGGAAGGAATGAAAAAAACTTATGAAGCTTCTATCCATGCCAAACGCTTTACAAATATGACTTCATTTGATCCTTTCAACAACCCTAAGAGATAGAGGCTATTATTATCCCCCTTTAACAGTTGAGGAAATTAAGTCAGACAGCGATTCAGTGACTTGCTAGTAAGTGTCTGAGGCTGGATTTGAACTCAGGTTTTCCTGACTCCAGACCCAGTGCTCCATTTACTGTGCCACCAACGTATAAAGACAAAAGTGAAAAAGTGCCTACCTTTAAAGAACATACATAATATACACATGTGTGATGTATGTATGGCCTTAGCACAGTATCTGGTCCACAGTAGGGTTTTGAATAGGAAGTGCTGAGAGTACTTCTCATAGAGTGGAAGAATGTATTTCCCTAAGGTGGGTCCTAGTGCCAATTGCTTTCAGGATGGAGAAAGTAAGGATCTTATCACTGGAGAGGACATGGAGAAGAATAGCTCTAGAACTGATGGTGATATGAAAACAAAAATGTAACCCATTGTACACATGCTCTGAATGATTGGTTTCTCAATGGCTAGTACCTCATATATCATTTTTTTAAAGGTTAGTACAAAAAGTCTAAGGAAGATAAGAAGGGACCAGATTGTAAAGAATTAGAAATGCCGATCAGCAAATGTATATTATATCTTTGAGGTAATGGGGAGCCCCCTGGAGTTTATTAAATAGGGAGAATCTCATGGTCAAAGCTGTGCATTAGGAAAATCACTTTGGCAGGTAGATGGAAGATGGATTGGAATGGGGAGAGATTTATGGCAGGGAGACCAATTAGGAAGCTATTTCAATAGTCCAATCGAGAGGTAATGAGGGCCTGAACTAGGATGGTAGCTGAGTGAGTAGGGAGAAAGGGAACATGCAAGGAGTCTTATAGAGATAAAAACGAGATTTGGCAACTTCTCAGGTATGTGAGTGAGTGAAAGTATGGAGGTTGTGAACACAGAAAACTGAAAGGGTTTTTACAGGGAAATTTGGAAAGAGGGAGAGTTTGAGGGGTGGGGATAACGAGTTCTGTTTGACCCAAGTTAAGTATGGAATATCTAGGGAACATCCAATTCAAAATGTTCAATAGGCTATTTCTGATAGAGGATTGGCACTCAGAAGAGAGACAAGCACTTGAAATATATATATGTATATGTATATATATATATATATATATATATATATATATATATATATATATCTGGGTATATCAGCACTGAGATGATAAGCCATGAGAGCTGATACAGTCACCAAGCAAGAGGGTATGCATACAGACAGAAAAAGAGAAGTGGACCCAGGACAGAGGCTTAATGCACACCCACAGTTAGTGGGTATGACTTTACCACCCAGTGAAGGAGTAGTCTGATAGAAGTATAGCTAGGAGAGAGCAGTGCCACAAAACCCTAGAGAGAAGCGAGAATTCAGGAGGAAAGGGTGGTCATCGATGCCGAGTGCTGTAGAGAGGTCAAGAAGAATGAGAACTGAGATGGAGCCCATAGATTTGGCACGTAAGACAGTAACCTAAAGCCTACAGCTATGATTGTAGCTAGTTGTAGTATAGTCACAGTACAGATGCCAAAGAGGCCAAAGCTGATCAGTTCTATGAAGACCTACGACGTCTAGAAACAACACCCCCAAAAGATATCACTTTCTTTATAAGGGATTGGATTGCTAAAGCAGGAAATCAAAAGATAATTGGAATAGCAGGCAAGTTTGGACTTGGAATACAAAATGAAGCAGGGCAGAGGTTAATAGAGTTTTGTGAAGATTACTCACTGATCTTAACACTCTTTTTCAACAATTCAAAAGGTGACTCTGCATATGGACATCACCAGATGGTCAATATAGAAATCAGATGGATTATATACTTTGCAGCCAAAGGTGGAAAAGCTCTATACAGTCGATTAAAACCAGACCTGGAGCTGACTGTGGTTGAGGTCATCAGATTCTTATTGCAAAATTCAGACTTAATTTAAAGAAAACGGAGAAAACCATTAGACTATATAGGTATGGCCTAATAACCTCCCTTATGAATATGAAGTAGAGGTAATGAATAGATTTAAGAGATTAGAGAACTATGAACATAGTTTCATACTATTGTACAGGAAGCAGCAACGAAAAAACATTCCAAAGAAACAGAAGAGAAAGAAAACAAAATGGTTGTCTGATGAGGCTTTACAAATAGCTGAGGAAAGAAAAAAGTGAAAGAGAAAAGAGAAAGGGAAAGATATACCCAGCTGAATGTAGAATTCCAGAGAATAGCAAGGAAAGATAAGGTTTTCTTTAATGAGCAATACAAAGAAATAGAAGAAAACAACAGAATGAGAAAGACAAGGCATCTCTTCAAGAAAAATAGAGATATCAAGGGAACATTTCATACAAAATGATAAAAGAAAAAATGATAGGGATTTTGCAGAAGCAGAAGAGATTAAGAAAAGATGGCAAGAATACACAAAAGAACTATGCAAGAAAGCTCTTAACATCACCCATAACAGATAACCATGATGGTGTGATTACTGACCTAGAGCCAGGTATCTTGGAGAATGAAGTCAATTGGGCCCATGGCTAACGATAAGGCTAGTGGAGGTGACAGGATTCCAGCTGAGCTATCTAAAACCCTAAAAGATCATGCCCTTAAAGTTACGCCAGCAAATTTGGAAAATTCAATAGTGGGCACTGGATTAGAAAAGATCAGTGCCAAGAGCAATGCCAAGAAATGTTCAAATTACCGAACAACTGTACTCATTTCAGATGCCAAGAAGGTCATGCTTAAGATTCTGCAAGGTAGGTTTCAGCAGGATGTGAACCAAGAATGACCAGAAGAGCAGACTGGTTTTCAAAGAGGCAAAGGAACTAGAAATCAAATTGCTAACATTTGCTGGATTATGGAGAAAGCAAGGGAATTCCAGAACAACATCTACTTCTGTGGCAAATGCTCAAAGAGATGGGAATACCAGATTGTCTTACTTGCCTCCCGAGGAACCTGCATGTGGGCCAAGAAGCAACAATTAGAAACGAACGTGGAACAACTGATTGGCTTAAGCCTGGAAAAGGAGTACAACAAGACCATATATTGTCACCTCATTTAAAAAAAAACTTATATACAGAGTAAAGCATGCTAAATGCCAGGCTGGATGACTCAAAAGCTGGAATTAAGATTGCTGGGAGAATTATCAACCATCTTTGATATGCAGATGATTAGCACTCTGATGGCAGAAAGTGGAGAGGAATTAGAAGCTTCTTGATGAGAGTGAAAGAGGAGGCATGAAGCTTAACATTAAAAAAAAAAAGCCAACACCCTAAGATCTTGGAAACTGGTCTCATCACTTCCTGAAAAATAGGGGGGGAAGAAATGGAAGCAGTGTCAGATTTTATATTCTTAGGCTCAAATATCACTGTAGACAGGTGACTGCAACCATGAAATTAAGAGACACTCGCTCCTTGGAAGGAAAACTGGCAAATCTGGACAACGTACCAAAGAGCAGAGACTTTACCTTGCTGACAAAGGTCCACATAGTCAAAGCTATGGTTTTTCCAGTAGCAATGTGTGGCTGTGAGAGCTGAACTAAAAGGAAAGCTGAGTAGAACAGAATCTACACTTTTGAGTTGTGGTGCTGGAGAAGACTTTTGAGAGTCCCTGGGACAGCAAGGAGATCAAATCAATCAGTTCTTAAAGAAATTAATTCAGGCTATTCACTGGAAGGTCAAATACTAAAACCGAAGCTTAAATATTGTGGCCACATGATGAGAAGACAGGACTCACTGGAAAAGACCCTGATGTTGGGAAAGGCTGAAGACAAAAGGAAAAGGAGATGGCAGAGGTCTAGATGGTGTCATGGAAACAATGAACATGTACTTGGACAGACTTCAAGAGATGGTAGAGAATAAAGGGGCCTCGTGTGCTGCGGTCGGTCCAACGGGTCACGAAGAGTCAGACACGATGGAACAACAACACAGCATAGATGTGACCAGAGCTATAGCTACAGCCACCATTGCAATTATAACAACTACAGCTATGATTGTAGCTGGGATTAGAGCCTAACTGTAGCTAAGATTGTAGCTCACAACAACTTTGTGAGGTAGGTACTGCAGTAGTACCCATCTCCCCAAGGTTGTTGTGAGGGTAAAATGAGATAATATTTGTAAAGCACTTTGCAAACCTTAGAGTGCTAATATGTGTGTATGTATATACACATCCATACACACACACACATATATATATACATATGTCAAATGTATATATACATATATACGTACATATACATATATGCGTGTATATGTGTGTGTGTGTATATAATATATATATATGTGTGTGTGTGTGTGTGTGTGTATAATATATATACATAGATATTATTAGCAGCCCAGATTTAATTTATAGTTGTGGTCACAGCTATGGCTCCAGCTAAGATGACCATAATTTTGGTTACAACCATAATTACTGCTTAGGCTGTCATTAAGACAATATGTAAGACTTCCATTGTGGCTACGGGTATGGACTGTGACTACAGCTGTTGATGGTTAAGACTACAGCTACCATTACTGCAATTCCTACAGCTAGGTGTCACCCTTACTTCATGCTGAGAGCTATCCCTGACCCCAAGAAGTTGAGCTCATGCCCAGAAATATATGCAAACCTCCTCCTGCCCATACACTCACGCATATATACCTTGCACATCCCAAACCCAGGAACTTCATCCACCCCAAATCAGAAATGTGCAGAATGTGATTGTCCGCTGACTTCAGCAAAGTAACAGATAGAAATGGCAAGGTGTGAGGGCAGAGGAAGGAACTATTCTTTGCTTTCGTTGAGAAGAAATAATAAATAAATAAATAAATGACAGTCACAGCCAACACTTGTGTTGTGTTTTCAGACCTAATACTTGAAATGCTTTCACCTATAAAATCTGATCTGATCCTCCACAAGTTAGCTCTAACTTTAGTGTGGCTGTAACTAATGCCTCAGCTGCTCTCCTCCTCTGTAAATTACTTGTATTTACTTGGATGTTTTCCAGAATGTTTCTTATGAGTAGAATGTAAGCTCCTTGAGGGCAGGACCTATTTCTCATTTTTGTCTTTTTCTCTTCCATACACAGCATTGTACTTTTCACGGAGAAGGGTACTTAATAAATCCTTATAGTTACTAAATAAAAATGACACCAGCAATGGCTGACATTTATACAATGCTCTTAGGCTGCAAAGGGTGGTCCATAATTGTCTCATGTAGGCCTCACAAAAACCTTGGTGGTAGGTGCTGCAAGTATTATTATCCTGATATTACAGATGAAGAAACTATGACTGAGAGAGGTTAAATAAATTGTTCAGGGTCTCACATATAGAGACAGGTTACAAACCCAGGTTTTCCTGACTCCAAGTCCAGCACTCTATCCATTACACTTGGATTCTGAAAGGATAGCATTTGAATGACTGTCCTGTGTCCAGGGGCAGCAAGGTGGTGCCATAGTGCATAGAGTGGAATCAGGAAGACTGGTCTTTCTGAATTCAAATCTGGCCTCAGACACTTAATAGCTGTGTGATTCTGAACAAGTCACTTAACTCTGCTTGCCTCAGTTTCCTCATCTGTAAAATGAGCCAGAGAAGAACACGGAAAACCACTCCAGTATATTTGCTAAGAAAACCCCCAATGGGGTCACAAAGCATTGGATACGATGGAACAACAATGTGTGGAAGAAAAATTCAACTTGTCTTGGCCACAGAGGGCAGAGATCAGAGCAATGAATGAATGAACATCTGAGAGCAGCAGAGAAGTTTGCTGTCTATAAGAGGAATGGGCCACCATGAGAGACATGTTGAAGCTAAGGCTGGATGAAAACCACTTGTAGATGATATTGGAAAGGGACTTCTTATTCGAGTATGGCTTATTCTACACTAGATGACCTCTGAGGCCATTTCTCACTAAGATTTCAGGAATAACTCTGGGAAGATATTGCAAGGCACTGGGACAACAAGCATTTAAGTACCTGTGCCAGGCATTATGCTATACACTGGGGATGTTGTGTTTGTCTTTCATTCTCAAAGAAGACCATGACATCAGGGAGATGATGACATGACTTGCAGTTGACTTTAATTTGAGTGAGGGAGGGCTGTGCAGGGTCACCAGCCTCACTTTCTCCTCCAGAACCATCTGGATCCAGTGGCCTGATATTCACCAGGATGGCCCAGGATGCGTTGGGAGACCCTGGCCCTTTCAGGCTAAAGTCTTTTCAGATTCTCACTTTGAGGGAGGTGGTGCCCATTCAGTGAATAGGCCTCTTTAAGAAGTTAATCGAGGGATGGCGCCTTTAATTAGAAAAAAAAAAAGAAAAAATCAAATTGGGAGGGGAAGACCCTCAGGGTTGCTGACCAAGAGAAACAGTTACCCTTGACATTCACTCTGAGCCGGGAGGGCTCAAACTATAACTATTAAGTAGAGGCCTAGAGAGTAATATAGATGGGCTGATCTGGACCCCTCCCCAAAACAGAGGCTCTGAGAATTTAGGAGAAAGGGGCAGGTGCAGCTGAAGGATATTCCATGGTGAGAAGGCCTACAGGAGAGGGTGGAGCTTTCAGGCTGAGGAGGTCCCA
This sequence comes from Trichosurus vulpecula, assembly GCF_011100635.1. Lineage (NCBI taxonomy): Eukaryota > Metazoa > Chordata > Mammalia > Diprotodontia > Phalangeridae > Trichosurus > Trichosurus vulpecula. Next base: position 56,929,091 of record NC_050579.1, read on the forward strand.
GGCACAGGTGGAGGTTTCAGGACAACAGTGCACCTAATGCACGGTGTTGAAATGAAGAGAAGAAAGTCAGAAACAGTCAAGAGGCAAATACAAAAGAATGTATGAATATCCTAATCACTGTTTTATATGAAATCGAGGGACCGTAATATTAGTACATCCTAGGAATAGCTGATGTTTCAATAGCAGCTTAAGGTTTATAAAACACTTTGCACATGAATGCATCTTATTTGACCCTTACCCAAGCCCGGGAGGAACTATTCACCTCATTTTACACGAGAAAACTGAAGCCCAAAGGGGTGAGACTCAAACTCAAGTTTCTCTAGACTTCAGGCTCTGTGCCTTCCTTCTATACCCAGTTCCCTTCTGTAAAGCAAAGCAGCTTAAAGCACTATATACATTCAAGGTGTTATTCTTTTAAAAAATTTTTGTCAAGTTGTCATTTCTACATTTCTACAAAGGTCTAGTTAATTGTTCTCTGATCATGTCTCTCACTGCCCATCAGAAAAGGACACAAGAGCTTCCCAAGGTAGGGGTCCCAAGGTCTCGGTGTCCATCCTTCTGAGATAGAAAGAGTCAGGGGAAGACCCTGGATGGGCCCTGGACCTCTCTTTTCTTAGAGCATGTACAGTGAAAGTCTTCATCTGTCCAGATTAGGTTAGAGTGGTCCTGCCTAGAGGCAGGGGAATTGATATAATGACCTCTGCAGGAGCCTTCTAGCTTTAGACTGAAAGAGAACAGCTCTAGACATGCATATTAAATATTTAGCACGGGCTCATCGCTGCAGCTTGAGACAGAAAAAAAATGCATCGCGGAAAGAATACATCTTGAAGAGCTGGAGCTGGGACTAGGGATGGGGTGAGGTTCTGAGGAACTGGGACTGGGACCTCTGACTCAGATCTTAGGCACACAGCTGCCTAATTAAGACTAACCCAACAGCCCTCCATTCAATTACTAATATGTACAGTAGGGACCAGGCCAGCCTGACTTCATTCTCCTGGCCCTGTTCTGACTTTCTGGATTTGAAAATCATGCCTCTCCCTCGTCCAGCACTTAGCCCTTTCCCCTCGCTCCTCCCTCCTCCCTCCCTCCTTCCTTCCTTTCTTCCTTCCTTCCTTCCTTCCTTCCTTCCTTCCTTCCTTCCTTCCTTCCTCCCTCCCTTCTTTCCTTCCTTTCTTCCTTCCTTCCTTCCTTCCTTCCTCCCTTCCTTCCTTCCTTCCTTCCTTCCTTCCTTCCTTCCTTCCTTCCTTCCTTCTTCTCTCCCTTCCTTCCTCCCTCCCTCCCTCCTTTCCTCTTTTCCTTCCTTCCTTCTTTTCTTCCTTCCTTCCTTCCTCCCTACCTCCCTTGCTTCCTTTCTTCCTCCCTTCCTACCTTCCTTCCTTCCTCCCTCCCTTCTTTCCTTCCTTCCTTCTTTCCTTCCTTCCTCCCTCCCTCCCTCCCTCCCTCCCTTTCTCTCCTTCTCCCTCTATGGACCTGTGGTGAAACCTATGGACTCCTCAGAATTTTTTTTTTTTTTTTTTTGTAATTCACAATTGAAGGAAATGTTACATTTCAGTTAAAGGTTAATGAAAATTAACATGTATTTTTCCCATGCCCCTAGTCTATAGACTCCAGTTGATGTGCAGAGTAAACAGGGAGGTCCTGTTCTATGGAATTTATTCTCCCCAGGTTTGGGGCCCAGATGACAGAGTCCATCAAGGTAAAAGGGGCAAGCAAGGTGTGTTTATCTCCCAAGGCTTTGGCCATAAACCTATTTAAAGTTTTAATATTTTAAAAGGGACTTGGGGGTTAAATAATTCAGAAACCAAATAGAGATGCTACTTTTATAAGAGGTTGCTGGCAAGTGAGAATTCTGAAAGCTCTCTCTTCTTGGCTGAAATCAGAGCCATATGTAGTCTTAAGATGGGTGGGGGGTGGGGGTGGGGAGGAAAAATAGTGAGGAGTTCTCATGGGGGTAGGAGCAACAAGAAAGAGTCTGGCAGTTATAATCATCATGAACCCCTCTGACATTGCCAATACCTTGCAGTGTTCAAAACTCCCCTACATTATCTCATTTGGTTCCACACAACTGTCCCAGCCCTATGATGTAAATAGGGCAGCTTTTATTATCTCATTTTACAGATTAAGAAAATGAAGCTCAGAGAGGTTAGGGGACTTGCCCAAGGTGGCACAGTAAGTAAGTGATGAGATTAGTACTAGAAATCAGATTCTAGCTATTTCCTCAGTACCTTCGAATCTTCCAGAGCAAGAGGGGAGCCCTACTTTACAGAGAAGGAAAATTAGTTTGGAGACAGCAAGGGTCTCGCCTTACTCAAGGGACACAATAGTGCATAGCAGAACTGGGATTTGAACTTGAGTGTCCTGACACTCAGGCTGAGATTCTTTCCAAGAACCTCTGCAGGACCTTCCAGCTCTAAATCTATGATCCTATGATCCTTAAGGGGATGGCTAGGTGGTGCCATAGCGCATAGAGTGCCAGGCTTGGAGTCAGGAAGACTCATCTTCCTATGCTCAAATCTGGCCTCAGACACTTACTAGCTGTGTGACCCTGGGCAAGTCACTTAACCTCATTTGCCTCAGTTTCCTCATCTGTAAAATGAACTGGAGAAGGAAATGGCAAACCACTCCAGTATCTTTGCCAAGAAAATCCCCAAATGGGGTCACGAAGAGTTAGACACCACTGAAATGACTGAACGACATAATCCTTAAGAGCAACTGCAAAGCCACCTATGTTTGTGGAGTGCTTTTATGGTTTACAAAGACATTTCACGGACATCGTCTCACTACATGAGGAAGCTGGCAAAGCAATATTTTAATCCAATTCAGCAAACATTTATTTGTTATTCAGTGGTTTTCCAGTTATCTTCATGACCCCATTTGGGGTTTTCTTGGCAAAGATACTGGAGTGGTTTGCCATTTCCTTCTCCAGTTCATTTTACAGATGAGGAAACTGAGGCAAACATTTATTAATCATCTATTAAGTGCAAAGCACGGGTGTTAAGCACTGGGGATACAGAGAGAAAAATAAAACAATGCTTGCCCTCAGTGAGCTTACATTCTACAAGAGCTTACATTCTACTAGAGGGCTGATGATGAGAAGGAGGATAGCTAATATTTACATAGCTCTTTAAGATTTGCAAAATATCTTACATATATAGACATATACATACAAATATTATATATGTATATAAGCATATGTATATACATATATATTTACATATATTTTACATATATTCCCTCATTTGATCCTCACAACAATACTGTGAGGTGGGACCTACTTATTATCTCCATTTTACTGATGAGGAAACAGGCTGAGAAACATTAAGTGAAGTGCCCAAGGTCACGTAGTTAGTAAGTATCTGAAGCTGCCCTCAAAACCAGATCTCCTTTATTCCAAGTCCAGAACTTTATCCACTATGCCAAGAATGCACACAGCTAGATTGATTAGTAAATGCAAAATAAGAATTAAGTAGTGTGGACATGGCATGGGTATGGCCCCCAACCCGCCATCTTCTCTCTCTTCCCTCTGGGCTGGCCTGCTCACTCAACTAGCATTCTTGTTGGCAGGTTAGGAGGTTCACATGTGGAATGGCCATGTTGCTACAACTCACTCTGTGGGGAGTTATACTTCTGCTACTCACAACCGTAGCTTCTGAGCCCCACCGATGTCCTTCCCGTTTAAGAAATCAGCCCAAATGACATCACAATCTTTCATCGGAAAAAATTCATTCATTAGACAAAAGGCAAGATGCAGGGCAAGAATAACTAAAATATAACATTCCATGCAAAAACTTGAGAAGCACTTTCCCTATAATTTATACAGTATCCGTGAGAGATGGTCAATACAAGCTTATAAAACTTACACATGGAATCCCTATACAGCACGTATCCCCTACATACATAGATATAGCAACTCACAAGTCTGGGCTTTGAACCTTGATAGTCTTGGTCTACTTCAGGCACAGACTGCACAGGAGTTCATTGCTGGGTGGGGTCCACTTTTTTTCTCAACCTCTCCACTCCACTGCTGGTTAGAGCAGATTCTTGGCTATCTGCTATTTCCCTTTCTTTTTCTGGGCTGCCCAGGCAACATTAAGCTCTTTCAACAAAAAAGAACCCTATGTCTGGGGATTACAGAGCTTTTTCAGGTTAGCTCCCTTGGCTAGGCTTCGAGGGGCTTCTCCTTTTAAGTGGAAGGCAGTTCAGGGAAAGAGAAAGATAGAACTTGTATCCTCCAATCAATTCTCTCAGACAATAAAGCTTTCCCTCAAATTAGCTCTGAAAAGCAGCAAAGGCTTTCAGCCATTTAACTCATTTTAAATTGTTTTCAATTACCAAGCATTTTTTCCCTCCCAAATGGAAAAGCAAAACAAAACACTTGTAACCATAGTCAAAATAAATTCCCATGTTGGTTGTATCTAAAAATATGTGTCTTGTTTTGCATATTAGTCTGTCACCTTTCTGTCAAGATGTGATAGCATTCTTAATCATTGATTCTTTGGAATAATGGCTGATAGTTGCATTGACCAGAGTAAGAATTTTAGAACTGTTCAATTTTTTACAGTATCTAATGTTACAATATTAATTGCTCTCCTGGATCTGTTCATTTCACTCTGCATAAGTTTATACAAGTTTTCCTATATTTATCTGAAATAATTTCTTCATTTATTATAATGCAATAGTATTCCTTTACAATCATAAACCGTAATTTATTTGATCATTCCCCAATTTATAGATACTTTCTTAGTTTCCAGGTCTTTGCCATTACAATAAGAGATGCTATAAATATGTTGGTACATAGAGGCCTTTTTCTTTTATTTCTTTGAGATATAAACTTAGTAATGGCATTGCTGGGTCAAAGGGTATGAACAGTAGTAACTTTTTAAGCATAGTTTCAAATTGTTTTCCAGAATATCTGTATCAATTCACAGCTCCAGAAATAGTATATCATTGTACCTGTTTTCCCACATCCCCTCCAACATTTGTCATTTTTCCTTGTCTTTTTAAATTAGTTTTATAATCTAATGGATATGAGAGAGAGTCTCGTGCTTGTTTTTGATTTGCATTTCTGTAATTATTAGTTATTTGGAGCATTTTTTGTATAGCTATTGATAACTTGGATTTCTTCCCTTGATAACTGCCCATTCACATCCTTTGGCCATTTAGTAACTGGGATCAATATGTTCTTCCAAGCAGCAAAACTCTCCCTCTAATCAACTTTTCCAGGCAGTCAATCAGTCAATTAACATTTATTAAACATCTACTATATGTCAAACACTGTGCTAAGCACTGGGGATACACAAAGAGGCAAGCAGCAGATGTCAGAGCAGGCTCTGAGGTCTGACTGACAGAACTCTGAGGTCTCTTCTAAGACTTACTCAGAGATCTAATCTTATCCCTCAGTGGTCTGATCTTGACCAACCTTCCTTTTAGTTTCTTATTTGAAATGACTCCATGACCAGCCACACCACAAATTGGCAATATACAGTTTGTTCCATAGCCACCCAATATTTCTAGGTATCAAGGTCTTCCAGCTTTGAACCTTATAATCCTTTCTTTCACGTAAATTGGATTCTGGGAAATTGGACACATCAGTCATCTTTATTCAAAGGGAGTACCTTTCTTCAAGGGCTGTTTCTGTCAGTGTGTCTCTCATAACTATCCTTACTTCTTCTGTTTTCTATTCACAAAATTGTCCAGATAAGAAAGGGGCACCTTGCTATGATACAAAGGATTTCAAAAGGAAAGGACTGCTAAAAACTGGGGGTGAGGGAAAGCAGAAAGGGCCTTGTATAGGAGGCAGAAACTGAGTTGTATTTTGAAAAATGGAAAGGATTCTAAGAGGCAAAAGGGAGAAAGGAGAGAATCCCAGTCAAAGGAGACACCTTATTCAAAGCACAAATTTGAAGATAGGTAATGGAATTCTGCGTACAGGGAGTAGCTAGCTGACCAATTACATTAGAACAGAGGATGTGTGAAGGGGAGTAATACGAAAGAGGAATGTAAAGGTGTGTGGAAACTGAATGATGAGGGGTTTGGGTTTTTTTTTTTGGTCTTTTATCCCAGATACAATAGAGAGTCCCTGAAGATTTTTGAATGGTGAGGGTGAAGGGTGGGGAGTGACACGGTCAGATCTTTGTTTTAGCTATGTCAATTTGGCAGCTTCGTAAAATGGATTAGGGAAGTGAGAGACTGGAAGCAGGGAGACCCCTTAAGAGTCTATTGTGATAGTCCAAGAGTGACATTTGAGGGTCTGAACCATGGTGGAGGCTAAGTAGAGAGAAAGGGATGGATGTGAGAAATGTTGTCCAGGTAGCGCCCGCAAGAGAGACAAGTTAAGAATGACTCTAAGGTTATCAACCTGGATGACTGGAAGGATGGTAGTGGCCACTGAATAGGCATGTTTTGAGGAAGGACAAATTTGTGGGAAACAAATAATGAGTTTCTTTTTGATCATGTTAAATTTGAGATGCTTATGGAACATCCAGGTGGAGTTGTCCAGCCATAAATTGGTAATGAAGTTCAGGATGGAACTCTCTCTCTCTCTCTCTCTCTCTCTCTCTCTCTCTCTCTCTCTCTGTATTTCTATGCCTATAGAAGGTCCAGGGCAAAGCCTTGGAGGACGTGGACATTTATTGGCAGGACAATGAGGATAATCCAGCAAAGGAGACTGAGGGCAGAATGGAGGAATACCAAAAGAGAGAAATGTCATGGGGGAGAAAAGATGGAGAGGGGAGAGTCAACAATTTCCAAGTCTCAGAGAACTGAAGTGACTTAAATCACAGATTTAGAGCTAGAAGAGACCTAGCAATAATTTAGCCTGCCCCCACCCCACCCCCCAAGCCTCCATTTTATAGGTATAAAATCTGAGGCCCAGACAGGTTAAGTCACATGGATAGTAAATAGCACAGCTGGGATTCATGTTCATATGCTCTGACCCCAAACTCAACAATCTTTTCATAAATTTTGGAAAGAAAGGGCATTAAAGCAAGGTGTTCCTTAGAGCAGAATCTGAACTGAACTCATACATCCACTTAATACTTTTCTTCTACTGGAAGGACCATTTCTATGGAGTGTTGCAAGAGACACAATTCTTGCTGAGAGTTTTCCTTTGCCCAGATTGGCTGTAGAGGTAGCCAAGCCGTCTGACTCCAAATCTAACCTTTCCTTCTACTGAACCACTCTATCCCAGAGCTATTAAAGGGCACAGGACAATCCGTTAATCGAGCAACACAAATTTATTAAGTACCTACTATGCACCAAGCACTGGGAATATAAACACAAAAATCAAACAGTCTTTACCCTCAAAGACTTCAGAGGCTATAAGGGAATACAGCAGAATGAACACTGACTTTGGACTTTGAAGACCTGGGTTCAAATGCCATTGAATATATTCTATCTGTATTACACTAGGCAAGTCACATAATTTCCTTCGGCCCCAATTTCCTCAACAGTAAAATGATGGGGTTGGACCAGATGGCTTCTGGGATTCTTTCCAGGTCTACATCCAAGTAGGCATAGGCAAGGTAACCTGGGATGGGGGAGGCGCTATCAGCTGAGGGAATCAGAAGAGTGTCAAGTGGGAGGGAGCAGGTGCTTGGGTATTGCCATCTTCCCTTTATGGATATGGAGACCAATGCTCAGGGAAGTGAAGGACAAACATACAGATATTCTGACTCCTCATCCTTTTGTCCCCAACTCACCAAAACCTATTCCTTCTCAATGCCTCAGTGTCTCATTCCCCAGTTCTCTCCCTGGCCTCAGCCTCAAATCTGTCCCCAGAGAACAGGACATAAAGATTTTCTGAGTAGAATCAAGTGCCCCTCCTATGCTCCTCCTCTTGTCCTGGCCCCACAGTGAGGAGCTGATCAGGTGTGACTTTAAGTAGTAAATGAATAGCATGGAAGTCAGGACCAACCTAATTATTGAATGCGCTTGTGTTAATAGGTGCCTTTCAGTTCATGCAGGGAGCTAATATGCTCCAAATAAAAAGAGAAGAAAAGACATTATCTTGAAATGTCTGGGCTCCTACTTGGGCAGAGCAACATAAAGTCATTATGTTTAATTATGGGCTATCACCCCAGAATCCCAGCCCCAATAATTATGTTCAAGACGGGTACGAACATCTTGCCTTCTCTCAGGCAAGGTAGTTAAAGCTGTCACAGAGAGCGCTACTTGTTTTTGTGCCTTTCTGCCTTTCTCCCTATTTGCCCTTCTTCAAGTGCTCCCTAACTAGTCACCCCCTCCCCCCACAAGACACACACACACACACACACACACACACAAACGAGAGCAAGTTCTGGCTTCACCTCTCAGTGACTTTATTATTCCAATTCTGTCTCCTTTTATTTAGAAAGAAAAATCACCAGCGCCCTTTGAAGTTCTATTACTGGTCACCAGAGCTTTTCTCAATTCACTGCCTGGCCTTCTCTTGAAACTGGTGACTCTCAGGGGAAAGTGGGATTTAATCGACCTAATGTTGGAGAGGTGGGGTGGGAGATATTGGAAGAGTGAGGGCAGAACTGGGATCAGAAAGGACATTAGACCCACAGCTTCACCCTGAAGGGAAATTGCTATCCTTCTCTATTCTGCCCTACCCAAGACCTAGGAATAGAAGAAAGCTAGGGGCTTGAAGGGCAGTTCAGGGGCAGCTAGGTGGAGCAGTGGATAGAGTGCTAGGCCTGGAGTCAGGAAGACATCTTCCTGTGTTCAAATCTGGCCTCAGACACTTACTGGCTATATGACTTTGGGCAAGTCACTTCACCCTGTTTGCCTCAGTTTCCCCATCTGTCAAATGAGCTAGAGAAGGAAATGGAAAACCACTTCAGTATCTCTGCCAAGAAAACCCCAAATGGAGTCACGAAGAATCAGACATGAATGAACAACAACAATAAAGAGGCTTGAGGTTTGAGAAGGTGACATTCCTTATCTCCTTTAGAATCTCTCCCAGAGTCCCCTTGAATTTCAAGTTCAGATAGAATAATAGCTTTCTTAAGACTCACCTGGTTCTGTTGCTAGCTACCTGTGTGACCTTGGGCAAGCAAAGGCCTCACTTGGCTCCTCTCCGGGATGTGGGGATTGGACCTAAGATTCCTTCCCAGCCCTATATGATCCTATGAGTATCACTTAGGAATTGGGGATAATAAGTTCCTCTTAAATGGAGAGAAATCACTAAGGCTCAGAGGGAGATAGAGGCAGAGACTGTCATAGAATCACAGGACTTAGAATTTAATAGACTCCAACTCCCTCATCTTTTAGAAGAAAGTTTTATTGATGCTCTTTTTACACTGAAATTATTTTTAAAAAATTGATGGTATTTTTTTCCAATTACACATAAAGAGAATTTTCATTTTTTGAAAGATTTTGAGTTCCAAATTTTTCTCCCTCCTTCCTCCCCAAGACAGCAAGTAATCTGATATGTTATACATGTTACACTGAAATTATTTCCCAATATGCTCCCCTATGTGATTGAATCCTCCCCCATGTGATACTTTGTGTGCATACACCAGGTGACATTTGTGGCACTGCACTCATAAGCTGGCCTAACATGCCGCCTTCTTAAACTTCCAGAAAAGTCATATGTTATCCATTATGGAAGTGGTTGTGTACCAGTAAGCATTTAAGCCAGCCCCCAAGTGGCTTTGTCAGTCTTTCTGGTGTATATATGGAAGAGCTTCCCACAAGGCTGCAGAATCTCCACTGGACACTAGAGGATGCTCACCTTGCAAATACCTAGGCTGCCCAATCCTGCCACCAGCAGCAGCGCTGAATTTAAAACATGACCATGGCAAGGGTGAGCACGTCCGCCTGACCTTTGTTTCTTTGTATTTATTCTCTCCTGATTTAAGGTGAATGAATATTTCAACATGAAAGTTTCCAGGCAATTTTGTGAGTTTGGGATATCCAGAGGTCCCATCAAAAGTCTCTTTAGAGCAAAATGGTGGTGGTAGCAATGGCACCCAAAATGGTAGTAATGGATAGAAATGGAAAATACTGCAGCAGGAGCAGATAACCACCTCAAAGAAGACAACTCCAAGGAGTGAGACCCCTCAAGAAGTTCTGCTTACACCTCCAGAGAAAGAACTGATGGAGTGTGAATGCACATTGAAGCATACATATTAAACTTTCCTTTATTTTTCTTGTCCCTTTTTTCTTTTGGTCTGTGTTTTCTTTCACAGCATGACTAATATGGAAATATATTTTGCATGACTACACATGTATAACCTATATCGAATTGCTTGCCTTCTCAGGAAGGGGGGAGGGGAAGAAAGGAGGAAGATAATTCAGAAATTCAAATTTTTTATTCAAAATTCAAAAGTTTTAAAAATGAATGTTAAAATGGTTTTATATGTAATTTGGAAAAATTAAAATATTTGAAAATTAAATTAGAAAAATTAAACAAAACGACAAAAGAGAAATGCTGGTTATGGGCTCAACGGAAGCACGAGCTCTCAGAGCTCATCTGGGAGCTATACCTAAGGGGAATTTGGTGAGGAATACACAAACGGAGAAAAAAAATCTCAGTGCCAAGAATTGTGAGGTAACCTTTTGGCCCACATGTTCTCTACATGTGTATCTTTCTACCTTTGTGCCTTGATATTGGTCCCACCATCCTTGGCCATTTTGTGTGTGCAGTGGAAGAATGCACTTTCAGTTCAAGGTTAATGTTTGACACCAATTATTCTTGCTGTGCCTTTTCAGTAAATCCTTTTTGTAAAATTTAGAAGAGTCAACTGGTTGACTATTGCTGGGGAAACACACTGATGGAGGCTCATGAGCAGCAGTGCTAGAGCTACAGAACCTGAGAAAGAGTACAAGTCACTCTCTGGAGACCCCCAACATATGAGTGTGAATGTGCAATAGATACAGTGACTCCAGAGAGGTGTTACTCATATTTAACTCTATTTGATCCTTGGAAAAATTATCTGAAGTTGGTAGCTTATAGTTACTTCACTCCTTTGGGTAGCTACCTAAGCAAATCTAGCTTCAGTCTACCTTCCCAAACGAATTACATACTCTTGTCCTTCGTGCCCTCCATGTTCTAACCAAACTGGCTACTTTACTACTCTCAGAACAGGATATTTTCTTTTCTTTCTCTATAACTTTGGCACTTCTACCTCAAAGAATCATTCCTTCAAAGTGCCACCTCCTCCAGGGGCCAAGCCTAATTGCTCCAGTTGCTAGTGCCCCACCCCGACAAAGTGCTTTTTACTTAATTTATTTTTTAAAATTTATTTATTTAATTTATTTAATATATTGAGTTTTCAGCATTGATTTTCACAAGAGTTTGAATTACTAATTTTCTCCTCATTTCTACCCTCCTGCCCACTCCAAGATGGCATATATTCTAGTTGCCCTGTTCCCCAGTCAGCCCTCTCTTTTGTCACCCCACTCCCCTCCCATCCCCTTTTCCCTTTCTTTCTTGTAGGGCAAGATAAATTTCTACATCCCATTGCCTGTGTATCTTATTTCCTAGTTGCATGCAAAGACTTTTTTTTTGTTTTTGAACATCTGTTTTTAAAACTTTGAGTTCCAAATTCTCTCCCCTCTTCCCTTCCCACCCACCCTCCCTAAGAAGGCAAGCAACTCAACATAGGCCACATGTGTATCATTATGTAAAACCCTTCCACAATGCTCATATTGTGAAAGACTAACTATATTTTGCTGCCTCCTAACCTATCCCCTTTATTGAATTTTCTCCCTTGACCCTGTCCCTTTTTGAAAGTGTTTGTTTTTGTTTACCTCCTCCCCCTATCTGCCCTCCCTTCTATCATCCCCCCATTTTTATCTTCTTCCTCCTTCTTTCCTGTGGGGTAAGATACCCAATGGAGTGTGTATGGTATTCCCTCCTTAGGTCAAATCAGATGAGAGCAAGATTCAGTCACTCCCCCCCACCTGGCCCCTCTTCCTTTCCTACAGAACTGCTTTTTCTTGCCACTTTTATGCAAGATAATTTACCCCATTCTATCTCTCCCTTTCTCCCTCTCTCAATATATTCCTCTCTCATCCCTTAATTTGATTTTTTTTTAGATATCATCCCTTCATATTCAACTCACCCTGTGCCCTCTGTCTATATATATATATGTATATATACACACACACATACATATATACATACACACACACACACACACACACACACACACACACACATATATATATATATATATATATATATATATATATATATATATATATGTATGTATGTGCATATTCCCTTCAGCTACTCTAATACTGAGGTCTCATGAATCATACACAACATCTTTCCATGTAGGAATGTAAACAAAATAGTTCAACTTTAGTAAGTCCCTTGTGATTTCTCTTTCTTGTTTACCTTTTCATGCTTCTCTTGATTTTTGTGTTCAAAAGTCAGACTTTCTATTCAGCACTGGTCTTTTCACTGACAAATCTTGAAAGTCCTCTATTTTATTGAAAATCCATATTTTGCCTTGGAGCATGATACTCAGTTTTGCTGGGTAAGTGATTCTTGGTTTTAATCCTAGCTCCATGGACCTCCAGAGTATCATATTCCAAGCCCTTCGATTCCTTAATATAGAAGCTGCTAGATCTTGTATTATCCTGATTATGTTTACACAATCCTCAAATGGTTTCTTTCTGGCTGCTTGCAGTATTTTCTCCTTGATCTGGGAGCTCTGGAATTTGGTAACAATATTCCTAGGAGTTTTCTTTTTGGGATCTTTTTCAGGAGGTGATCTGTGGATTCTTTCAATTTATATTTTACCCTCTGGCTCTAGAATATCAGGGCAGTTCTCCTTGATAATTTCTTGAAAGATGATATCTAGGCTCTTTTTTTGATCATGGCTTTCAGGTAGTCCAATAATTTTTAAATTCTCTCTCCTGGGTCTATTTTCCAGGTTAGTGGTTTTTCCAATGAGATATTTCACATTGTCTCCCACTTTTTCATTCCTTTGGTTCTGTTTTATAATATCTTGATTTCTCATAAAGTCACTAGCTTCCACTTGCTCTAATCTAATTTTTAAGGTAGTATTTTCTTCAGTGGTCTTTTGGACCTCCTTTTCCATTTGGGTACTTCTGCCTTTCAAGGCATTCTTCTCCTCATTGGCTTTTTGGAGCTCTTTTGCCATTTGAGTTAGTCTATTTTTTAAGGTGTTGTTTTCTTCAGTATATTTTTCAGTATTTTTTTGGGTCTCCTTTAGCAAGTCATTGACTTGTTTTTCATGATTTTCTCGCATCCTTTTCATTTCTCTTCCCAATTTTTCCTCTACTTCTCTAACTTGCTCTTCCAAATCATTTTTGAGCTCTTCCATGGTCTGAGACCAGTTCATGTTTTTCTTTGAGGCTTTCGATGTAAGCTCTTTGACTTTGTTGACTTCTTCTGGCTGTATGTTTTGGTCTTCTTTGTCACCAAAGTCTGAGACTTAATCTGAGTCTGTTTTTGCTGCCTGGCCGTGTTCCCAGCCAACTAACTTGACCCTTGAGTTTTTCATCAGGGTATGACTGCTTGTAGAGTAGAGAGTACTTTGTTCCAAGCTTGGGGGGATGCGCTGTTGTTTTCAGAGCTATTTTTATACAGCCAGCTCTGCCACACCAGCACTCCTCCTCCCCCAAGAACCACCAACCTGGACCTGACTCAGATCTTAAGCTGGCTCTGCACTCCTGCTCTGATCTGCCACTTAATTCCTCCCACAAGGTGGGCCTGGGGCCTGAAGCAACTGCAGCTGTAGTTCTGTAGCTGCATCACCCCCACTGCCTCCAGGGAGGTGACCAAACTGCAAACTCCTTTCACTCTGTCCCCTGCAGCTTTTCCCACTAACCTTCTCTGTTGTCTTTGGTGTTTGTGGGTTGAGAAGTCTGGTAACTGCCACAGCTCACTGATTCAGGGCGCTAGGGCCTATTCCACCTGGCTCTGGGTCTGGTTGGTCCGGGCACAGCCCATGCTGGGCTCTGCTCTGCTCCGCTCTGCTCGTAGCTCCATGCGGGATGGACCTTACCCAGAGACTATCCAGGCTGTCCTGGGCTGGAGCTGTGCTTCCCTCTGCTATTTTGTGAGTTCTGCAGTTCTAGAATTTGTTCAGAGCCATTTTTTATCGGTTTTTGGAGGTACTCGGCAGGGAGCTCATGCAAGTCCCTGCTTTCCAGCTGCCATCTTGGCTCCACTCCCCCCCCCCCAAAAACCACTTTTTATCTAATTTAAATATATTTTGTATTTACCTTTCTGCGTGCATGTTGTTTCCCTCCCTCCAATAAAGGGTCAGCTCCTTGAGGACAAGACAATCACAATGCTTTGCACATTGTAGGTTGTGCCTGATACAAATGCTTGTCAAGTGGATGAGTGGATAAGTCTAATGAGATAATGTCTGTAAAGCACTTTGTAAACTGTATAAATAAATAAATAATCTGTATAAATACAGATTTTTATTATTATCATTCCCTGGGTTCCTCCCAAACTCTCTTTGTCTTGAAGTCTACCTCCAAACATGCTTCCACAGAAAAAAATTCTTTTTATTAGCATTCTGACCACTCCAACAAAAAGATCAACAGCAAGTTATTGCAAAAGATAGTTTGGAATAGTTTAAGATTGTTGGCTCTGGGGCAGCTAGGTGGCACAGTGGATAGAGCATCAGGAGGACCTGAGATATCTCCTTCTTGCTTCTCTTCTCTCTTTCTCCTACGAAAATTCCAGAGGAAGATACCTGAGAAACATGCTGAGGCCCCACCAGAGGAGATACCAACCAAGGACCCTCCAATGGTGGGCCTGTGAGATATGTACCAGGCCTATAAGAGCACTGAAGTAGCAGTCATTCCAGGTCCAGCAATCACCAGGCACTTTTTTCCAAATATTCTACACTCTATCAACATGTCTTTTGTGCACATCTAGGAAATACCAGACCCAAAGGAATAGGTGGAGGGAGAGGGAATTTCAGAACTCAGTAGAAGGAGTAGGTTGACTATCGTTTGGGAGACTGAAAGCCTTTGATTCTATTTTCTGTGTAAGAGAGATCATTTAGTTCATATGTAAATGAGTAATACTTTCAGGTCATAAAACAGATTAAAATCATATAGGAGTGGGGACACAAACCAAGCTAGTTATGAGTTATGATGAGATTAAATCATATCCTTAGATAAGAGCCGTGAAAAAACACCAGGAAAAGCAAGGCTGGCAAAAACTGGCATTTCACATAGGTGGCAGTGAATAAGGTGGCACAGCTTTAGCTTTTAGTGCCATCCAGTGGTTTGATCAGATACAGCAAGCCATCGGGCTGTGTCATTGGCACATGCTTAGTTACTGAACTGGGCAACTCAAGTCTAGAACCCAGGACCTGGTAGCTTATCCAGACAGATAACCCTGAACTCTGCCTCCCAGTACTAATAGATGAAGCTAGTCCTTCTGTTGTCAGATGGAAGCAAATCACTTCAATATCCTTTTCTCCATACCTTAATTCCTATTCTCCTAAGAAGCAGTGCATGAAACTCCAGGCTGACTATATGGAAGGACTCTGTATACATGTCTCTGACTAACCCTCAGGCATGGTGAGTATTATAAAGATAAGAAGGGAAAAGAAAGTCAGTATTGTGAAAGATGACCTAGCATGTAGTCTGGGCAAATGGGTGAAATAGTAAGTCTTGTCCAAATCCTTTTCTGTTCCCAAGTTTCCTCATCTGTAATATGGGGATTATAACATTTGCTCTACCTCCTGCACAAAGTTATTGTGAAAAAAAGAGCCATTTCAGAAAAACCTGGAAAGACTTGCACAAACTGATGCAGAGTGAAGTGAGCAGAACCAGGAGAACATTGTACACAGTCACAGCAACATTGTACAATGATCAACGATGAGCTATTTTCAGCAATACAATGATCCAAGACAATTCCAAAAGACTAACTATGAAAAATGCTCTCCATCTCCAGAGGAATAACTAATGGAGTCTGAATGCAGATCAAAGCATGCTATTTTCCACTTTATTTTTTAATGTTTTTTTCCCCTTTTGGTCTGTTTCTTCTTTCACAACATGACTAATATGGAATTTTTTACATGATTACACATGTATAGCCTATATTAAATAGCTTACTGTCTTAGGGAGAAGGCAGGTGAGGGAGGGAGAAAATTTGAAACTCGTTTGTTTTTTTTTAAATGAGTGTTAAAAATTGTCTCTACATGTAATTGGGAAAAAATAAAATACTATTTTTAAAAAAGAAAAAAGAGAACCCTATGTTAATGTGAGCTACTATTATTATTCATTTACAAAATTCTTAAGATGCTTTCTAAAATCCCTTTAAGATCTGATATTCCAATTTAATGCATATAAGCCACTCCAGCCTGCTCAGGACCCAAGTCAAACCTTGAAGAGTCTACATAAACACAAAAAGTAAATTCCTACAATACCTTCAATGAATGGTCTCTAGCCTCAATTTAAAGACCACTAGTGAAGAGGAACCTACCATCTCTTGGTGCAGCCCATTCTGCTCTTGGATATCTCTAATAATTAACAATAACTTATAGTTCTTTACAATGGTCATGGTGATGATAGTGGAAGGTGATGGGAGTGTAGGGATTACTTTTTTTAAAATTTTTAAATTTTTTAATAAGATTTTTTATTTTTAGTTTGCAACAGTCAGTTCCACAAGTTTTTGAGTTTCAAATTTTCTTCCCCTCCTTCTTTCCCCCCTCCTCCCCAAGACGGCATGGAGTCCTATATATGTTCTACATATACCTTCACATTAAACTTATTTACACAATAGTCAAGTTGTAAAAAAGAATTATGACCAATGGAATGAATCATGAGAAAGAAGAAACAACCCCCCCCCAAAAAAAAGAGAGAAAAAAAGAGAGCAAATAGTTTGCCTCAATCTGCATTCAGACTCCATAGTTCTTTCTCTGGATGTAGATAGCTCTTTCCATCATGAGTCCTTTGGAGCTATCTTTGAACTGTGTATTACTGAGAAGAGCCAAGTCTATCAAAGGTAGATTCTCCTGGTTCTGCTCCTCTCACTCAGCATCATATCATGTAGGTCTTTCCAGGTTATTATGAAATCCATATCTTCCCCATTTCTTATCGCACAATAGTATTCCATTACATTCATATACCACAACTTGTTTAACTATTCCCCTATTGATGGGCATCCCCTTGATTTCCAATTCTTTGCTACCACAAAAAGAGCTGCTATAAATATTTTTGTACATACAGGTTCCTTTCCCACTTGTGTGATCTCTTTAGGATATGGCCCTAGAAGTGGTATTGCTGGGTCAAAAGGTATGCACATTTTTGTAGCCCTTTGGGCATAGTTCCAAATTGCTCTCCAGAATGGCTGGATCTGTTCACAACTCCACCAACAATGTAACAGTGTTCCAATTTTCCCACATCCTCTCCAACATTTATCATTTTCCTGTTTTGTCATATTAACCAATCTGACAGGAGATATATAGAACCTAAGAGATGTTTTGATTTGCATTTCTCCAATCAATAGTGATTTAGAGCATTTTTTCATATGCCTATAGATATCTTTAATTTCTTCCTCTGAAAACTGCCTGTTCATATCCTTTGACCATTTCTCAATTGGGGAATGACTTGTATGCCTATAAATTTGGCTGAGTTCCCTGCATATTTTAGATATGAGGCCTTTATCAGAGACACTGGTTGTAAAGATTTCCTCCCAGTTTTCTGCTTCCCTCCTAATCTTTGTTGCATTGGCTTTGTTTATACAAAAACTTTTCAATTTAATATAGTCAAAATTATCCATTTTGCATTGTGTAATACTCTCTGTCCCTTGCTGGATCATGAATTCCTCCCTTTCTCACAAACCTGACAGGTGAACTATTCCTTGCTCTCCCAAACTGCTTATAGTATCAGCCTTTATTCCTAAATCATGAACCCTTTTTGACTTTATTTTGGTATACAGTGTAAGATATTGGTCTATGCTCAATTAGTTTCTGCCCTACCATTTTCCAATTTTCCCAGCAGTTTTTGTGAAATAGTGAATTCTTAGCCCAGAAGCTGGATTCTTTGGCTTTATCAAAGAGTGGATTGCTATAGTCGTTGACTACTGCGTCTTGTGTACCTAACCCATTCCACTGATCCATGTCTCTGTTTCTTAGCCAGTACCAAGGAGTTTTGATGACTGCTGCTTTATAGTGTAGTTTAATATCTGGTATGGCTAGGCCACCTTCCCTGGCATTTCTTTTCATTAATTCGTGGGGATTATTTTTTAAAGAGAAATTCAGCTGAGATAAAGTTATACAGTTATTATTTCAGGCATCTGTCAGTGGGCAGATTTGAGAGGAGTGAGGTTGGGGCTAAAGGCTAATAAATAAAGAGATCTTTGCTTGGACACTAGAAATCACACTCCAATTAATGGTTGCCTATATAAAAGATTGACCTTAGTGGTTTGAACTTCCTTTCTCCCACTCCTCTCCTTCTCTGGGTGCTGGTTGGGAACTGTCTCCAGTACTAAAAGGTAGCTGGGTAGTACAAAACTAAAGCAAATTGGTATAAAAACTACCTAGGCATGGTGCCCATATACCATCCACCCAACATCAGATAAATTAGACTTGATGCTTCTGGTCATCAGCTGCCAGGAGAGGGAGACAAGGAAAAAGGAATCTGAGACCTAGCTAGGTTTGTGACCACAGAGGGAAGAGGACCAAAGGAGAGTTATGTCACCCTTTCCTTAAGTTTTGGCTTGGGTCATGAGATAGGGGCTCAGAAAGTGAAGCCATTTGAAAACACAAAAATGTGACTATAGTGAAATGTGGACTAGTGTAGGAGTCAAGTGACTCAGCACTTACCCAGCACTTACAAGATTACACTTACTGTGTAATCTTGTGTTATAAAATGAGGAGTTGGACTGGATGATCTCTAACTTCCAAGCTCTAACATTCTGTAATTCTTTATGATACATCTTCCTTTTCCAGAGCACCAGGACCTAATTCCATCTCAGAAGTGGTGCCTCCCTGCCCACCTGAAGTTACACTGAAATGGGCCTGTAAAGCACTAGGAATGGGGACTTAAAGGGATTAACTAAATTCTACCCTTCATTCTACCCTCTTCAAATCACATTGTTCTGAACTCTGATAAATCTCTATATTTGGACCAAAGTAGCAGGCTCAATGCATTTTCTATATACCCGATTTCTTTCTAGGTTTAGAGACTAGTGGAGCAGGAGAAGAGTGGTGAAGGTGGTAAGGTATGGTGGATAATGGTGAAGGATGACAGGACAAAGTTATCCATCTGTTTAGATGGTACTCCTACAGTCCCAGGGTACCTTTTTTTGGTTCCAATTTATATAGAGAGGGCAGGTAGTAAAAATGGAAGTATTAGATTATCTGTAAGAGTTCTTTCAGCATCAGTGGAATAGATTGGGTACACAGTACACAGTAGGTAATGATCTTAGTAATTGATAACCACAGAGGTCTCAGCTTTGAGGACAAGGACTCACTGTTTGACAAAAACTGCTGGGAAAACTGGAAAGTAGTTTGGCAGAAACTAGCTATAGACCTACATCTTACACCGTATACCAAGATAAGGTCAAAATGGGTACATGATTTAGACATAAAGGGCAATACTATAAGTGAATTAGAGGAGCATGGAATAATTTATCTGTCAGATCTGTGGATAAGGTAAGAATTTATGGCCAAACAACAGAGAGCATTACAGGATGTAAAATGAATAATTTTGATTACATGAAATTAAAAAGTTTTTGCACAAACAAAACCAATGTAGCCAAGATTAGAAGAAAATTGGGGAAAAACCATTTTTACAGCAAGTTTCTCTGATAAAGACCTCATTTCTCAAATACAGAGAACCAAGCCAAATTTATTAGTGAAATCTGAAGAAGTCATTCCCCAATTGATAAATGGCCAAAGGATGTGAACAGGCAATTTTCAGATAAAAAAAATCTAAGCTACGTATAGTCATAAGAAAAAATACCCTAAGTAACTATTGTTTAAAGAAATGCAAATGAAAACAATTCTACCTCATACCTATCAGATTAGCTAATAATGAAAGAAAAGGAAAATGACAAATGTTGGAGGAGATGTGAGAAAATTGAGACACTAATGCACTGTTGGTAGAGTTGTGAATTAATCCAACCCATTCTGAAGAGCAATTTAGGACTAATCCCAAAGGGCTATAAAATTGCATATACCCTTTGATCCAGCAATACCACTGCTAGGTGTGTATCCCAAAGAGATTTTAAAAAGGGAAAAGAACTTATGTGTACAAAAATATTTATAGCAGCATTCTAGTGGTGGCAAAGAATTGGAAATTGAAGGGATGCCCATTAATTGGGGAATGGCTAAACAAGTTGTGTCATATGATTGTGATGGAATACTATTGTGTAATAAGAAATGATGAGCAGGATGCTCTCAGAAAAACCTGGAAAGACTTACAAGAAATGATGCAATTTAAGTGAGCAGAACCAGGAGAACATTGTGCACAATGACAGAAATATTGTATGATGAGCAACTGTAAATGACTTAGCTTTTCTCTGAAATACAAAGATCCTCCAGAGAAAGAACCGATGGAGTTTGAATGCAGATTGAGGCATACTATTTTTTTTTACTTTATTTTTTTTTGTGGGATTTTTTTTGTCTTTTTTTCTTTCACAACATGACTAATATGGAAATTTTTTTGCAAGAATGATCATGTATAACCTATTTCAAGTTGCTTGCTATCTCAGGGAGGGGGAGGGGAAGCAGGGAGGGAAAGAATTTGCAACTCAAAATTTTTAAAAAATCAAATGTTTAAAGATTGTTTGTACATGTAATTGCAAAAAATTTTTTTGAAGAGTTCTTTCAGTTCCTAGGGTCCTATACTCCCAGAATTCAATAAAGAATAGGCAGCTTGGGGGGAAGGGCAGACTTTTCTGCATCAGAACCCAGGCTCCAGTGGTTTCACTTACAGACTACATTCATAGCCACTACCCATCACTCTTCATTTTCTCTCACATTTTCTGCTAATCAATAAACAATGATCACAACTCTTTAGAAATGATTTGTAGGTTTGCTAACCATGTAAGGGAAAACATCATGACTTTATGCCTGAGTTTTTCTTCCCAAAGCCTCCAGCTGGGTCTGGAGCCTCTGACAGGGCAGTCGTCTCTGTCTTTCTCTCTGTCTCCTTCTCCTTTTTCTCTTGCTGTCACTTTTCAGGGGTTCAAATGGTTTAAAAATGCTTTCAGTTAAACAACAGAGGCTTCAGAAAACTTAAAGGTTGCAGATCTGGCTTCCTATGGCCCATTGAACCCTGTCTGCCCTTCATGAAACTTCACCTTGTTCTCTTTGAGTCCAATACAAACCTTCCCTTTTAAACTTCATGTAAGACTTTATCTTGTACTATCATACATGCTATTATATATTATAGGTATAGCCATCAGGGCATCCTCACTTGCACACCGAAAAACTGCTCTAGGCTCAATGGTGCTAAAGCATCCGCTCAAAAGCCATAGTTCATGAGTTCCTACTTCGTGTGTTTGGATTTCGTTTGTTTGTTTCTTACCAGTAGGTCAGAAGACACAACCAGAAGTAAAGAGAAATTAAATAATGTAATAAGAGAAGTAGCAATAGGAGATTTCCCTGATAAACCTGGGGTACACTCAGTCAAAGATATACATACCATCATGAAGAGCTGACCTGCCCAGAGAATGGGTGAAGGGACATAAACAGATCTAGGGAATGAGTGTGGCCAGGGCCCATTCATGAAGAGACAAGTCCTACATCCTAGCCTTCCTCTTGTGGGGTCAGGCTGCTGCTCAGGCTGGGGCCCCTCCCTATGGGCCTCAAAAGCCTTATAATGTCTACTAGACCTAAGGGTGTGGCACATAGTTTCCGCTAAGGATCATTCCTTCTTCTTTTGGTTGCAGCTGCAGGGCATTCAGCTGGTCTTGTTGTGAAGTGTCTACACTAACCCTGTCCCTGCTGAATTTCATTCTGATACTAGTTTCTGGGTTAGGGTACTTCCTGGCCTCATTGCCCTCTGCCTGTGGCTAGAAAGCTTCCCTTTGAAAAAAGGTTAGTGACAACTGACCAAGGTTATAAGCCACCACATTCAAAACCGAAGTGCTCCCAGGCTAAGATTAAGGCTGATTTTAAAAAACATTTTCTATATCTGGTACTGAATCCCCATCCTTAGTCCCCGACATCTAAGTATTAGACATGGCTAAAAATTTCCAATGGGGCAATGGAGCAGTGGATAGAGTTCAGGGCCTGGACTCAGGAAGTCTTACGTTCATATTTGGCCTCAGACAGACACTTACTAGCTATATGACCCTGGGCAAGACTCTTAATCCTGTTTGTCTCAGTTTCCTCATCTGTAAAATAAACTGGAAAAATGATACCAGATATTCTAGTATCTTTGCCAAGAAAACCCCAAACTGGATCACAAAGATTCAGAAAGGACTGAACAATGAAAAACTCCCAAACAACTCTCATACAAATGAAAGGAAAGGGGAAAGCAAGAATAAAAACTCCTTAAGTAGAGCCCTATGGAGGCCTCTCCCCTTCAATTCTTTGTTCCAAACTTGCACTTTTATTATGTATGTGTGGCCAGCAGCAAGCTTTAAAGTTTCCTACGTGGTTATCTGGTCATAGTCCCAAATGTTTAGTGAGAGAAGGGATCCAGTCCTACCTCAACTTTTTATCTACTCGTCCCCTTCCCCCTCCAATACCTAGAGTAACGTTGGTACCTAATGGTTTATTGAATGAATAATGAGTGAATGAAATTCCATAATAAAGCCAGATTCGTCTGGGGAAAAACAAGGAGTTCCAGGTTCCAGTCAGGAACACTAGCCACTTCTGCTCCCCAAATGCTTCTACATTATTCACAACACACGTCCATACTTTCTGTATGGGGCTGGCCTCCTGGAATCTCTTCCCGGAGCCATTAGCCTGCTCTCCACGCTTGACCTATGCTAAAATATGATAAAGCCAAAGCTCACTGATGATTTGGACTAAAGCCCTGGTGACTATTTAAACTGAAACGCATTAACAGCTCTGAATATTTCATGCCAGATACATTAGAACAGCCAGCATGATTTATTGAAGGTGATCACCCATCATGGGTATTAATACATTGTGCTGCACTGGGCCATCTGAGAAGAAATTAATTTCAAGTGACAACATGGGATGTTTTGGGTCTTGTAGACACTTGCCCTGGGAGTCATGACTGACAGTGCCAGTTTGGGAGAGTGGGAAGGGACTGGGGGTGGAGTCATTGAAGTTAATTTTTGTTGAATGAATAAAATTAATGAGTTCCTGTTTCTGAGTCAGCTTCTCATGAGGGAGAGGGACTCGTCAGCAATTCCCCAAACTGGGTCCAATTTTTCTTTCTCTGCTTTGGGGGAAACACATTGTTATCTCCTAACAACAGCTAGACTATATTGAGTTCCTTCAATAGTTTTGTGGCTCCATGATTTTGTCAATGTGATCATTTTTTTCCAGTGACAAGACCAGAACCTATCTATGCCTTCTCATCGTGGGCCATTCTTGTCCATGGTTTCCCATGAATCCTCCAGTTACTCAACACACAGAAACGCTTTCTGTAAGAGTTTGTACTTAGTATATAAGACCAGACGACGAGTATAGAAGTCTATTTGAGCTGTTTTTGTCAGATTGCCACTGTATCAAAACTTTAAATTGCTATGTGTCTTGTATCTTGTGTATCTTTGTGTGTTTACATAAACCAGATACAATTCTATTTGATGCCTCTACTGCCCTAATGTTAACTTGTGATATAATTTTTCAGTCATTTTCAGTTGTGCTTGACTTTTTGTGACCCCATTTGGGGTTTTCTTGGCAAAGATACTAGAGTGGTTTGCTATTTCCTTCTCTAGCTAATTTATAGATGAGAAAACTGAGGCAAACAAGATTAAGTGACTTGCCCAGGGTCACGCAGCTAGAAAGTGTCTGAGGCCATATTTGAACTCATAAAAAGTAGTCTTCCTGACCCCAGGCCCAGCACTCTATCCACTGTGCCATCTAGATCCTCCTATGATATAATACTTGATATTTATATATGTATATATGTGTATATGTACATGTATATATGTATGTATATACACATACACACACACATACCCTCTCATACCCATTCATTGTTGGGTTGCCCCAGCCTAGAGCCAAGGGTCCTGAATGGTACCTAGGTATCTCTCTGGTTGCCAAAACCACAGCCATGAAGATACATATGTCAGAGTTCAATAGTTCTGGGGTGCCAGACTATCGTAATATTCCTGTATATATAGTTTGCCCAATAAGCAGTCAATTTGGTCCATTAGCAAGATGACTATATGGGAATGTCCCTTGGCTTAATCCTATGCCTGAAAGACCCTGTCATCTCAACTGAATGTATTTGACCCACAAAGTCAGCATACAGCTAAAGGAGACAAGATACCATGTGCAGGTACCAGTGTAGCACTGTGCTAGAACCGAAGATTTCAAAGAACAGAAATAACTAAACAAGTTAATCATGAGTTTGTTTAATAACTTACAAATGATGTAGACATCCTCAGGTAGAGAAGAAGGGTATAAGACTTGTACATTTCCTGCCTCACTGCCATCCCAAATAAACAATAACTTACAAATGATGTAGACATCCTCAGGTAGAGAAGAAGGGTATAAGACTTGTACATTTCCTGCCTCACTGCCATCCCAAGTACCTGCTTTGATCTAATCTCAGACAGTAAAGATGCAAACATGCATGGCTAAATTCTGAGCAGCTGGTTCAGTTCATACTACTGAGCAGTTCCAGATGCCCCACAGATATTAGGGAGCTGTGGGGTTTTATGTGAAGTGGGTAAAGGGAGCTGGATGCCCTCAGCTGGGGTAAGCAAACCCCAGCTGTCTTTGAATACTCTAATCATGAGTAAATTAAATATCCCTAAACGCAAGTCTGTAGAATTCTTTTGGAATCAGGGCTGTACTCGCGGATAATTATTGATCACAAACAAGCTGTGTCTATCTGTATATCTCACCTTGTTCTTTTGGTAAAGGGGCTGGTCATCATTCCACCCTTTGAGGAATATCCATGAGTGCAACCTCTGGATCCAAAGGAATTCTACAAGTCCCACGTGCTTGGGGAATGGAGATCCACTGAATGTTTTTGATGAAAGAATAATTTAGAAAGATGGTAACGGGAAGAATTAGATAATGGAGAAACTGGAAACAAGCAGATTAATAAAGAGAATTATAATTTTCTAGGTAACTTTTTGCTAAAATTAAGTGTAGTGTCTGTTATCAACTTGATATCCGATGCATCCTTTATAACAATAATACCTAACAGTGATATAGCACTTTATTGGTACAAAAGTCTCCCCAAGAGGTAAGGAGCGCCAATATATTATCTCTAGTTTCATAGATCTAGAATTGGAACTCTGAGGTCATCTAATCTAAATTCATCATTTTACAGATGAGTGACCTGGGGCACAGGGAAGGTGGAACTTGGAGTCAGAAAGATATGAATTTAGATTCTATCTCTGTCATTCATTGGCTGCATGACCACAGACAAATCATTAAACCTCTGAGTCTCAGTTTCCCCATCTAGAAAGAGCGGATAATAATACCTATAGTATTGGGTTGTTGTAAGGCACAAATAAAGCAATATCTATAAATAGAAGTTGTTACTATCCTTCTCTGCAAAGGAAACTGCCTTCAGGTCAGTGCAAGCTTTCCTGAGACCGGGAAAGAATCTTTAGAAGCAATATAAGGAAATGTCTTCTTCACTTGGTGGGGGTTGCAGGGGTGGGAGTTCAGAAGTTTGCGTAGGACCCAAGGGAGCCAGGTGGTCAAGCTCAGAGGTAAAGTTTAGCTTAGGTCCAGAGAGAAGGACCTGCCTCATCCTCCAAAGCAGGTTAGGAACCAGGTTCTAGAAGGAGCCAAGCAATAAATGAGACCAAGCAGTACTGCCAACCAGGGGATAGGACCCTAAGTAACACGGCATCTAACCCCAGATAGTGTTAAGATAAAGAGCTGAAATTGGGAAGGGGACCGGATACCCTGTAATCTGTACCAGTAAACCAATCTATGACTAACTAGACTTAATTAATATTAATTTAATTAAATCTTACATTCACAAAACTTTTTTGTAATTTTTTACTGATGTCTTCTGTTTTCTACACCATTGTTGTTTTCCCCAAATCCCTCCCTCTTTTCTACCCCTTCCGAGGGAGCCTCCCATACAGTAAATATTTTTAATAATCAAAAAGAGAAAAAAAATCAGCCCATCCAATCGATACATTGTGTGATAGATGATTAATTGGATCCCTATTTTATTTCAATCAGTATTAATCATTTTGCTATGATTCCATACAGGTAATGATTATATGGTCTGCGCATTAGGCCCCAGAATGGTTGCAGATTGCAAGTTTACTTGCTTAATCATAGGAAGCTGACTAGAGGCCCTCCACCTTTTCCTTGTTACAATGACCAAGCCCAAGGTGGTGGAGGTGACTCAATTACATGGAAAGTCCCCCAGTTATTTTTGTTGCCCCTCTGACCCTTGTCATCCCTTGATTGCCCAACATGGGGAGATGACCACGAGCACTTGATCAACAAGGAGCCCTGGTTGCTGGCCTGCAGCCTGCCTTTCTACCAGCCCATGGGTGTGCGCATCACACCCTCCTGAAAGGTCAAGATAGGTCTATCAAGGTCTGTTCATTACTTGTTGGTCAATCAATGGGATTCTGTATTTTGTGTAGACCTTCCTGGAAGGTTGAGGGGCAAGGTCTATCAACCAATGAGATTCTGTATTTTTAGTTTGCTTCATCTGTATTGCCTGGGTATCAAGCACTAAAGGGGCATCTCAGATCATGAGGAAGATCTGAGGTCTACTTCATTAGAGAGGGCCATAAGCCCTTTGATCAAGTGCCATTGTCTCAGGGCTCTGCCTCAGTGGGGTTTTTTGCACATTAGATAATTTTGAAACCCCACAATTGAAAAGGTCTGAAAATATACAGTGCTTTACCAAATGCTTTGCATACATTATCTCACTCATCTATATATAATGTATGTGCATACATAATCTCATTTACATACATTAAGTTATTATCTCATAGTATACAGTAGGCTCTGGATTTTGGTGAACTGGTCCTCAAAACAGCCATGTTATGTAGGTAGTACAGGTTTACTATGACTTCATGGGCCAGAGACTCCCAAAGCCATCGGTTTATACCAACTGGGTCCGGTCTTGGGAGCTAACCTAAGAGAATTAGTTCTTTCTGGCTTTTTATGGTCCTGTTTGGAATTGGCTTTGGGACAATATGTAACTATAGCTTAGGTATAGCTTATGTGTAGGTTTCCACTGATGTAGATCAAAGGGGTTCTTAGCTCCTGTACAAATACTCAAAATAAAAATAAGAGTATTATGTGTAAGACAGGCATTATTCAGAAGACATTATGCAGAAGACACAATGAACAGATACAAAAAACACTAAAGGATTCACAGGAGCTTATAAACATATACAGAAAACATACCAAGCATTCATAGTCAATAAACCTGACTTATAAGGCAATTATATTTTAGAACTATTAAAGATGCAACACCTCTAGCCATCATGCATGATCTGAATCACTCTTCATAAAATCGGTGGGTGGCAAGACCAGATCCCTTGTTTCCTCAAGTCATGGATCTCCTTGACTGCTTCTCTAGCCTCAGGAGCTATGTGCATGATCCTCTTCATTCTCAAAGAAGCAAAGTTTGGGAAATCCATTTCTTTTGCTTAAAGGTCCTATTCTGAACTCTTAAACTTCAGGTTACCCACAAGGCAATCCCCACAGGGCTGAGGCTATCCAGAAAATCTCCTTTCTCTATCCAAGAGACTAGATTCTGGGATCATGTTGCCTGAAGTGGAGGTGTAGGAATATTGTCTATGAATTCCCTCTCTCAGGCCAAATGAGTAAATACATATCTACTCTGGTGCTTTTGTAAGAACTCTATTACACCCTGGCTTCTGCCATTTCCTGAGCCGAGGAAGTCCATTCTTAGAAACCCTCCTCTTAAGCCAAGTGGTCGAGAAGCTAGGGGCCAGCACATATAATTCCAATGAACTTTTACTCCAATAAAATGGCACCATTATCTTTTCTTGGTAGGAGGAGACCGCGTGTCTTTCACCTATTCTATCCAGAACACAGGGTTAGTCTGTCTTGAACAGGAAAAAAAGAAAAGGGTAAAGTGGTGTGTTAACTACCTTTTATAGGCCTTTACAAAGAAGCAGATCCTCATGGAGTCTATCCTCCTGAAGAAATCCAGACTATCAATAGCTCTAAATCACTAGTAATGAGAGAAATGAATATTTAAAAAAACTCAGAGGTACCACATCACATCCAAGTTGACAAAGGAAAATGACAAATGCTGGAGGGGCTATCAGAGGCCATTTAGTCCAAACCCTCCATTTTACAGATGCAGAAACTGAGGCCCAGAGAGCTTAAATGAGGTACGAGGTAGTAAGCAGAAGAGCTGGGGGTGGGGGCAAGGTTTGAACACTGGCCCATTGACTACAAATCCTGTTTTCTTTCTTACAGCGTCATATATGTATAAGTACGTGTATGTGTATGAGTTTTTATAAATATGTTTGTCTGAGAGTGTACGTGTACCTGAAAATATGTGTATCTGTTTGTGTATGTTTAAAATTCTCGAGAGCAAGGATAATGTCGTTCATATTTGTATTTCCCCCGGCTACTTACTTGCATACACACTATCCTGCAAACACTCTAATATTTTAGTGAAGGCATCAGCAGACTACATCCAGAGGGCCAGTCCGTCTGCTGCCTGTTTGTGTTTGGCCTGGAGCCAAGAATTATTGCTGTTCAGTCATGTCTAATTCTTCGTGACCCCGTTTCTTGGCAGAGATACCAGAGTAGCTTGCCATTTTCTTCTCCGGCTCATTTTATAGATGAGGAAGCCAAGTCAAACAGGGTGAAGTGACTTGCCCAGGATCACATACCCACTAAGTGTCTGGGACTGGATTTGAACTTACGAAGATGAGTCTTCCTGGTTGCAAAACCAGTGCTCTAACCACTGTGTTGCCTAGCTGCTCTGCTTTGAAACCAGATGGGGCATATATAATCTATATGAGATTATTTACTGTTTTAGGGAAGGGGGAGGTAAGGAAAGGAGGGGGAAATTTTTGAATTCAAAATTTTATAAAAAATGAATGTTAAAAATTGTCTTTATGTGTAATTGGAAAAAATAAAATACTATTAAAAAAACTAAATGAGGCAAAGTGTTTTACTATCTCAGGGAGGAAGGAGAAAGAGGAAAGGAGAACATTTGGAACTCAAAATTTAAAAAAAGAAGGTTAAAAATTGTCTTACATATAATTGGGGGGAAATAAAATATTCGAAAAGAAAACTAGATGAGGCAATCAACCAACACACAGTTATGAAGTGCTTACTGTGTGCCAGGCATACAAAGCAACTAAGTAGGTTGTTAACAAGTTGATTTAACATTCACAAATGAGCCAGAGAAAGATTTTTAAGCAGATAAGAGGAAAGAGGCTGGCAGGCTGAAATTAATCTAATGTTAAGCTGTTTGATGAGGAATCATCCCTGTAGAGCAAGAGATAAGGAAACAGATTAAGGGAGCTCAGAGGACCTGGGGAAGGGTTGCCTTCCTGGGCCTGGGCCACTGTACACAAAGACAGAGCTCTCTGTTTGCCAGCTCCAGAATGGCTGAGGGGATCAGTGGCCCATAGATGTATGTGGCCTGGGCACATCCCTCCTTGGACCAGGGAAGTGAACAGCATTCCCAAGTGCTCAGGATACCGTCCCTTCCTCCTATATACAAATATACAAAATGCACAAGACATACAAAAAGGAAATATACAAAATATATATACAAAAATATATTTAGCATCAGGGAATTCCTTCCTGCTCTTTAGGGGTACAGATTAAGAGCTGGAAGGGACCTCAGAGGTTATTGAATCCAATTTTGCTATTTTTAAAATAAGGAAACTGAGGCTTAGAAAAGTCAATCAGTCAATAGCTATTTATCAAGTGCCTACTATGCTCCAGGTAGTGTGCTAAATTCTGGGGATGCAAAAATAGGCAAAAGACAATCTCTGCCCTCAAGAAGCATGTCACAATTTAAGAGGAGGGACAAATATGCTTAAACAAGCAGCAGACCTGACAAATGGGAAAGAATGAACAGAGGGAAGATACTAGAATTCAGAGGACTTGGGAAAGGCTTCCTGTAGAAACTGGGGTTTTAGTTGGGACTTGAAGGAATCCAGAGACATCAGGACACGGAGATGGGGAAGGAGAGTGTTCTGGGCACAGAGGACTGCTGCCACATTCCCTCCACTAAAGTCAAGCTTTTATTCTCACTCTCCCACCAGCACACCTAACTCGTTAGACAAGGCACCCTAGAAGGAGTCCTGGTCTGACGTGGGAGCCGGAAGACCAGGGAACGAGTCCCAGCTCTGACGTTTACCAGCTGAGTGACCCTAGACAAGTCCTGGGATTGAGAAATGGAAAAGTCTTTAGGGTTCAGCTAAGCTGAGCTCCTCATCTTACAGCTGGGGAAACGGAGGCTCAGAGAGGTTAATTGATCTATCAAAGGTCACACAACTAATAAGTAGCAGAGGATAATAAGTCTAGAGCAGGAAGGAACTTCAGAGGCCATTTTATAGATGAGGAAACTAAGCAGAGAGGTTAAGTGAATTGTTGACTGTCACATATGTTCAAGGCATCAAAGGTAAGATTTGAACCTAAAGTTCAACAGTAGCTTATTCCACAGCCACTGCTCTCTCTACTGAACCACCCTATCTAGAGTAATGATTTTAATTACCTGTACTTTCTGAACCACAAGTTCTTCATCTGTAAAATGAGAATACTGCTTTATAATAATAGTAGTACTGCTTACTTCACAAGGAAAACACCTGGTAGGCCTCAAAGAGCTGTTGTTGCTTGTCCTTCATTTTTGGAGGGGACCAGTGACATCCTGGGTGATGTCTAGACTCTTGTGTGAGTTGGATTTAACTGAGGCCAAGTTGCACAAAATCATCTGCCTCTCTCTCTCTTCCAGAGTCATCAAATTCCAGTGGCAGGATAAAAGTCAGGATGACTGGAGATGGCCAGGATGCAGTGGATGACCTTGGTGTCTTCCATGTCTGACCAAGCTCTAAGGGATCCTCATTTGCCTAACCTACTGATCAGTCAGTCAATAAGGGTGTGGCCACTGCTCATGCTACAGCTTCTTGGAGGCTCAGGTGAGAGTTGGGTGACAGGTGGACACTAAAGGTGGACGAGCAGCCCTGAAGAGGGCTCAGAACAAGCCCTCACACCATAGGTGCTCCCTGAACACCCCATATACCCCTAAAGAGCTGTACAAATATAAGCTTGTCAAACCCCTGGCCTTCAGTCACACTGTTCTCTTTGTCTAAGATGGTGACTTAAACTTCTTCTGTATCCTCCATAGCATCTAGCACAATAGTAGCACATAGTAGGTGCTCAATAAATATTTCTGAATTGCCTGCTCTCCTAGGCGTTCACAAAATGTGAGAGGAGATTGTGGGAAAACTTATGATATAACTCCATCTTTAGTCTTGAGATTCAGCAAGCCTAGTCTAGCAAAAAGATAACAAAGTTAAAAAAAACAACTTATGTAAATTAATTCAAACATCACCTTTGGGTGACCCAGGTAACAGAGTCAGGGGATCTGACAGCTCAAGTGACTACCTATAGGTAGAAGCTATGCCTCTGCATTTGTCAGTAATGGAAGGATAGTGATAGATGATATTCACATATCATCTTGAGTGCATTCTCTAGTCTTATTTTCTCTATTCTCCACTCACACTGGGCAGCCAAGTATTTAGGGTCAGGCTGCCATATACCAGGTCTAGTGGTAGTCTGGAGGGTTTGGGGGTATCTTTCTATATACCATATAGCTATGCTGTGGCTCATGAATCTCCACTTATCTACTTCCCCTAATTTATTATCAGTTGAAATCAAATCACCAGCCAGATTGAACTGGCTTTTAGAAATGGTTATTTGCTATGGTGGTATAGTTGACAGTATACATCTTCCCCAAAGACTGTCATGCGCTCTCTGCTTCATTTGGCCTCATGGCTTGGGTTAAAGCAAAGACCTGGGTTCTGTAATTTATAAGAAATTGATACTCAGGAAGCTGGTACAAACAAAAGCCTTATTAGTATGTGGTTCAACAAGCAAGTGAAAAAAAGCATTCATACATACATATATATATATATATATGCTTTTAAAAGCCTTATTATTATGTGGTTCGACAAGCAAAAACAAGCATCCACACACACACACACACACACACACACACACACACACACACTTACTATATGGCGATATAGACAGACAGAGGTTCAGCCCCATGGATGCAAGAACTCACCCAACATGAAAGGGAGGGAAATGTCAGAGAAAGAACACACTTAAAGTTGGCATTCAGTTGACATATACTCTAAAAAATGGGCTTGATAATCAGAATAGATAATCAGTGCCAGATGTGGGACAGGGCATTTCTAATCAGGTCTAGATATGGTGGAAAAGTTGCGGGGGAGGGGTTTACTTGACACCCAGCTTGGGTAGAAGGATTTTCTTTACTGAAACAAGAAATTGGGAAAGAGTTCAGTTGACTATCTGAAGCAGAAGAAGGGGAATGACTCTGAAGTTTTATTCAAATAGAAGCTATGAACATTAACTGCTTGAAACAGGGTTAACATAGAATGGAAAAGTACAAACTCGTCTGTCTTTGCCTATATGCTATATGGGCATTAGGAAGACTTAGGTGGCTCCACATTGGAGTCCTATCATTATAACTATAACATCAAACAATATAAAGATCACAATTATTGGGTTCTTCCACCAATACATACAGAATCCAGGGGAAAGTGGGACCAAACTTAGAAAATGTGGCAAAGGAATGTTCATAGGTCCTGGTTTCTGGAAGTCCTGCCCTTTGGGGGGATACTCATGAAATTCCCTTTAGGCATGGTATAGCTTTTTTCCTGGCTCATGTATCTAGCCATAAACCTTCCTTTTCTCAGGGGATTTAGTTTGTCCTTGGCTTCCTGAAATGGATGCTGCCAGCAGCTGCTGCTCATGGTCCAAATCCTCCAGGACCTTTCAAAGATTACAGTGGTCAAGTGGTGGTGGGGGTGGGGGTGGGGGTGGGGAGAGACTATGACTAAGGTTCTTCTCCTTCCACAACCCTAAGGGACTCCTTCTCTGGGCTTCCCTGGAATCTCTCTCTCTGGTGCCAGATGTGCAAATGCTTGGGTTCCAAACTAGCTTTCTTTTTTACACAAAAAACACAGGGCATAACCAAGTCAAATATCTCATCTGTTTGCAATATCTAACTAAGGCAACTTATAATTCCTGGTACCTCCATGGAGGAAACTCCCTCTCCCAATGCAGAAGACCACCTGTTCTGCAACTTAGAGTCTTAGAGAGTTGTCTGAGGCAACTTAAGTCCCAGCTAAAACCCCATCTTCTCTAGGGAGCCTTTCTGGATCCCACTCAATGCTGGTGCCTTCTCACTGTTAATTATGTCCTATTTATCCTGTCTATAGCTTACTTTGCATATATTTGCTCGAGGTCGGTGGGGGGGGGGGGCAGGCAATTAGATTGTAAACTCTTTGAGGGCAGGGATTGTGTTAGGCTTTTCCTTGTATTCCCAGTGCCTGGCCTGCACAGTAGGGGCTTACCAAGTGTTTTTCACTGACTGACTGACTAAAAGGCTGTGACTTGCTTAAAGGTGCAGTGTCAGCATGTGTCTTGAGTGGGACTTGAACCGGGGTCTTCCTGGCTCTGAGGACAACTTTCATATACAGTTTCCACCAACAGTAAGGAAAATGTCATTTCTTCTTGTTCAGCATTTTTTGTTTTGTTTTTTTAAATTTTTGTTGGGGGGGTGAGGCAATCAGGGTTAAGTGACTTACCCCGGGTCACACAGTTACCAGCATTGTTTAGGGGAGATTGCTCTACCCTAAAGAAGAAAGTAGGGTGTGAGAAATTGGAGGAAGAGGGCAAACAAGCAAGAAGTAAAGAAGTGGAGGAAGAAGAAAAAACAGAGAAAACACTGTTATAAAAACATGCCAGGCCATGAACCATGTTAAATATTGATGGCTATTTTTATCAGCTGCTAAATAATGGAATAGCAGGCCTAGAAGGGCTGGGGAGGATTCAATAACAGACATTAGGAGGACTCTGTATCAATAGGCACAGCAAGAAGCTGGGGATGAGTGTTTGAAGTTCTTTAGGGAGAACCTGGCCAGAATAATTCTAGAACCTAACTAGTAATTCTAGGATCCCAGACAAACACCACAAAATGTGCCTGGGGCATGCAATGAAATGCACCTTCAGATCAACTTAAGATAAATTAATTTACGGGGGGGGGGGAACAGGGGAAGACTTGGGGTAGAGATAATAATAATAGCAGCTAATACTTATACAGTGCTTACTATGTGCCAGGCACTGTGCTAAGCACTTCACAGTTATTGTCTCATTTGAGCCTCACAACAACCCTGGGAGGTAGATGCTATTGGTGTCCCCATTTTACAGATAAGGAAACTGAGGCAAGCAGAGGTTAAGTGACTTGCTCAGCATCACACAGCTGGTAAGTGTCTGCCCTCTTGCACATTGGGGTATTGTGAGGTAGAGACCCTGAGACACCTTGAAGCTGCTACCAGTGGGAATGCATACAGTCATACGTGAATGAATGCATGCATATTTATTAAGAACTTGCTATGTGCCAGATGTTGTGTTAAGCGGTGCACATATAAAAAGAGAGACCCTATGCACCTGCCCTATAGGAGTTCCTGACTCCGTAATAGGGAGAAACAAAACATAGGGAATGGTGACCAGGTAAAGGAGATTTGGTTTGGGGAGTCACAAGGATGATGAGCTAATGTTTAGGGAAGCCAATCAACATCTCCTTTCCAGATTTAAAGGTACAATTGATTCAATTAATAATTTAATTTAATTGATTTAATTTAATAATATGTGGATTTAATGTAATAACATGTATATATGTATATGTATGTATATATGTGCATATATGCATTATATATGCATATACGCATGTGTATATGTACATGTATACACACATATGTATATATGCATACACATATACATATACATACACGCGAGCACACGCACACACACACGTGTGTGTGTGTGTGTGTGTGTGTGTGTGTGTGTGTGTGTGTGTATGAAGATGAAGTACGTCTGAGGACTGGGGCCAGCTAGATAGAGTGGGTTAATGGGCTAGTTCCAACTTGCTCAGCCACCAATCAAGAAAGGAGGGCTGAGGGGGAAAGCAGCCCTTCCTTCCACGCTTTAACTGATCACTCTGGCTAACTAGGTGCTAAGCTCTTTTGTTTCTGCACACTTGCAGATGGAATACAAGCACTCTCAGTGCCTTCTAAATTTCTGCACTGCAAAACATCCCAGTCATCTTTCTTTAGTTATAGCTCTGAACTTGGCTTGTTTCCTCTTGAAGTTCCTGTGCCCTCTTCCCCCACCCCCCACCCCCACCCCAGAATTTCCCTCAGTATCCCCACCGACTCTCCTAGGACCTTATTCACTAGTAGCATCTCTTCTCCCATGCTTCTCTTCTGTTGATTCCACTGTATTTCAGACTGGCATCAATGGTGTCAGAGACACATAAGGGACCATTATTGTGAAAGCTTTTGTTGTGGCAGCCAATGAAAACCAAGAATAGCATGGAAAAGGAAGAAAACCACTTCATCCCTCAATCAGCAGCCAGAGGTGGCTTCTGTTCCTGGATTCCCCAGTCTATTTTGTGGTCATCAAACTCACTAACAGAAATGACTCTTGGGCTTCTTTCTCTGTCTTTCTACCTCTTTCTTCCCCTTAATGAGAGCAAGGAGATAAAATAAATTCAGTTTAAGATCTGGAGGGGACCTTAGACATCATCCAATCTGATCCCCTCATTTTATAGATAAGGTAAGTGACTAGTACAAGATTATGTAAGTGATATGTCATAGAACCCACTTCAAATCTTTTGATTTCGGAATCAATTGATATCCCACCCAAAGTTTTAAATTTCCCGTGTAGTAATTAAGGTGAGACCTTTTTGTTTTTCTTCTCTTTAGTGCCTTTAATGATACTGGCCTTTGTTTGAATGGGGCAGATAAAGTGGGACCTTTTTGTCTTGGTTATTTCTCAGTACAGAGACAATTGGGAGTCATTTGTATATGATGTGATTCTGGGGATGGGGAACTATCCCGAACCCAGCCTGGGTGAGGTCAGAGCTCTCAGGGCTCTGAACAGAATATAAATGAGGACAGCTTGGCATTTGACTTTTGGGGCACACTCATGGAAGGAGTGTTGAGACTCCGGACAAGATGCAAACTGCCCCCCAGCTTTACAACCCAGATGTTGGTTCTTCTCTGGTAACTATGAATTGTGATTTGAGTCAGACATGGTCTGTTGATATTTGTAATTTCTGTTTGTATTTGCTCTGAAGTTATGCATGTTGGCTTTTTCCCTTGAACTAAGTGAATGATATTTGTATGTTTGATTAAACTGAGATTATTAACCCCTTAAAGTTACTTTCCTTAGTAAAGCAGATCAAAGAACCTATGTTGGCAGCTTTCTGGATGTTGGTTATTGGTGGCCCTGTGCTGGCAGCTGCTAGCAACATCATTACTGCACCCACGCAAAGTTTTAAATTTCCCCTGTGTGGGAAACGCTGTTTTGGGGATCACCAGCCTAAGCAGGGCCAAAGCCCTAAGGAAGAACCATGTGATAACCCCTAAGGAAGGCTGTGCAGACCACAGGACTCCCAGAGGAAGACCAAGTGGTAGCCCCCCTTTATCTGTGGGGGTCACAGGGCTTCCGAGGGGTTAGACCCTAAGGAAGACCCAAGTGATGGCCTCTTAGAATGGCAGTAAGATCACAAGGCTCCCAAGACAGGGCCAGAAGACCCAAGTGACAGCCCCTTAAAAAGGCTGTGCAGACCACAGGGCTCCCCAGGGAAATCCCCAGTGGTAGCTCCCTTAACACTGTGGTGGGGATCATAGGACTCCCCAAGGCAGGGTCAGGAAGTTAGCCCAAGATGTACTTCTGCAGATCATTGCTTTCCTGGTAGCATAACCTTAGGAAGATCCATGTGATTTGCCCATTCTCACCCAAAGGAGGACCAGAGTTGGCAGAGGAAGGCATTTATTACACTCCTCAAGAGAATGGGTACAGTGCTCACTAGGAACACTCACACCAATACAGCAGCAGGAGTGAGGGTAACCATCTCCTCCACTCCTATTTGAGTTATGGTTAGTTTACATTCTTTACTTTTTACATAGTTTTCTTAGGTTTATCTTCCCTGTCTAAGTTAGGACTAGTCTACATTCTTTACTACCCTACCTTCCCTCTTTAACATAAGTAAATTATGCAGATTACTAGACCTGGACACTTGACCAGGACCTAACCCTTGAACTTTCATGATAAGCTTGGACTGATTCAACCAGTTTAGCTTCTCTAGCTTCCCTGATCCCCAGCTGGCCATTGTCTTGGTAGGTAAACTTTAACTCAGCTACATGGATAGCTTCTGTGAGAGCAAAACCAGTTACCATATACTATCTTTTCTTACACCCTGTGAGGTAAAGCCAAGGTGGTGGAGTGGTAAGAAGAAGCAGTATGGCAAACTCTCTTTCACAGAACTCCCCAAGCAGTTCTGGAAAATCCACCAGCCCAAATCCTGATAGGGAAATCCAGAAAAACTCATGATCACTTGTCACTGGGCATCAGACAAAGAAGTCTGCAGACAGTGGGGGTAGGATTGGGACAGGGACATACCAGACATGGAGCACTCCAGTGCCTGGGGAGAGGCTATGCACCAAGGCAAAAGGAAGTTCCAGACCCCCAGTGGGGCAGCACCAGACCCATACTGAGGTTCTTCAAGAGGGAAAGGTACAAACTGGAAGGTTTGTTCACCCACTACCCAGTTCTGGGTTACAGATCCAGGGCAGAGTGAGAAGGGGACCTGCACATGGAGATGGTGTTCCCCAGTGGGGAAGCCCTAGGAGGTGTACTGAGAAAGGAGAAAGTTCAGAAGCTAGAAGCAGCAATGTGGCTCAGACCCAGCCCTCAGGTACAGAGCAGGGTATCATTTCCAGCATCTAGCCCAGCCTGCAGAGAAATAACCTAGGCAGGAATCCCAGAAGAAATGGAAGCTTGCAGTTCTGCCACTCTGAACAATAAACCTTTCTAACTGTCAGATAGGGGCCAAGCCCAGTAGCAATCTACTCTTGCTCAGATTCAAACCTAGGTCAGGAATTTGCAGCAATCATACTTTGCCCTGGATTAGGATACTTTGGGAGCATTGAAAAACTGTAGTTCCCCAACCTGTCTCTGAGGTGTTACAATAACATAACACTCAATATCCGAATAAAGCAGCAATGGGACCAATCCAGACGTTCCCTTCAGAAGTGCCACAGAGCCAAGCCCTAATATTATGTTCAAAACCAGGAAATAGGCTGGAAGAATGAGCAAACAAACAGAAAAATAAAAGAATCCCTCCAGAAAGAGCTATTATGGTGGCAGGGAAGCTCAAAACATGAACCTGGAAGAAGAAAATTACTCCAAGATATCTACAAACAAAGCCTCAAAGAAAAACATAGGTTGGGCAAAAATTCAACTAGAATTTCTGGAACAGATGAAGCAAGAGTTTTAAAATGTTTTCTTATTAATGTAATGACAGCACTTGAAGAAAAATTAGAAAAGAAATGAGAGCTATAGAAGAAAGAACTGGAAAGGGAATTAACAGCTTGGCACAAGATGAACAAAACCTTACCCAAGCAACAAACACCCTGAAAATTAGAATGGTTATAAATAGAAGCTTCACAACTCCATGAAGCAACAAGAAAACATTAAAACAATGTCTGAAGTCTGAAAATATAGACAAAAATGTAAGATATCTCATAGCAAAAATAATTGACCTGGAAAACAGATCAAGGAGAAAAAAATTTAAGAATCACTATACTTTCTGAACACCAAGACCAAAAAAAAAAAAAAAAGAGCCAAGACATCCTATTTCAAGAAATCTTAAAAGAAAACCATCCTGATCTTTTAGAACCAGAGGGCAACATGGAAATAGAAAGAATCTACCAGTTACCTCCTGAAAGAAAACCCCAAATGAAAACTCCAAAGAATATAATAGTTAAAGTCCAGAGTTTCCAGGTTAAAGAAAAAAAATTACAAGCAGTCAGAAATGAAGAATTTAAGTATTAACGTTACATATGACTTAGCAGCCACCACTAAAAAGGAGCAGAGAGCTTGGAATACAATATTCCAGAAGGCAAAGGATATGGGCTTACAGCCAAGAATAACTTACCCAGCACACCTGAGTATAATGCTAGGAGAAAAAGTGGATCTTAAGTGACATAGAGGACTTCTAAGCATTCCCGATGAAGACTAGAGCTGCACAGAAGGGAAGGAAGAGATAAGGAGATAAGCATTTACATAGCACCTGCTATGTTCTAGGTACTATGGTAAGTGTTTTAGAAATATTATTTTGTTTGATCCTCATAACAACCCTGTGACATAAATTGTCCTCATTTTTCCATTGAAGAAAATGAGGTAAAAAGAGGTTAAGTGACTTACCTAGAATCACACAATGTCTGAGACTGGATTTAAACAAGGTCTTCCTGACTCCAGGGCCAGTGCTCTGTTTAGTGTGGCGCCTACCTGCATAGAAACTTTGTAGTTCAAACACAGGAGTGAAGAGAAACATAAAAAGGTAAACATGAATGAATGATGATAAAGGGCTAAACAAAGATAAATTGCTTACTTTCAAATGTGGAGAGATGATACATGAGTCCCCTCTGAATCCTAACATCATCAGAGACCATAGAAGAAATCCAATTAGACAAGCCCAGGGAATGATTCTGTTATTCTTTGTGATGTTATGAAAAGAATAGAAAGAGAAGGGAATAGGGATACACTAAAGGGAAGGGAAAGGAAGGTTAGGGAAAATTATCTTGCAGAATCAAGATGTACCAATAGGCATCTATGCCAACAAAGAGGAGGAGGTGGCTGACATTTGAATCTTGCTCTCATCTGAACTGGTCAAAAGAAGAAAGAATGCATACACAGAGAGGTGGGTACAGAAATACATTTCATTCGATAGGGAAATTGGAGGGGAAAGGGAGAAGGGGAATTAGAAGGAGGCAGATGAAGGGAGGCATTAGTTCTAAAACAAACTAAGTAAAAATATATAGCTTTTTTTGAGATGGCAATGAATGGGAATCCAAAGGATTGCTCGTGAATTGGGGAACGGATGAACAAGTTATGGTATCACTATTGTGTTGAACTCTTATCAGTATAATAACCAACAAAGATTCCAGAGAACTAATGATAAGACATGCTACTTCTACATGCTACCCCTCTCCTGATAGAGAGGTGAAGGACTTAGAATGCAGAATGAGACAACTGGGTTTTTTTGTACATGGCCAATGTGGAAATTTGTTTTGATTAACTCTACATGGTTGTAATGGGTTTTGTTTTTCTTATATTCTCAGTTGGGGGTAGGGGTAGGAATGGAGTCAGAGAGCAAAAAGGTAAATTTTGCCTGATTAAAACATATAAAATACATATATTTTTAAAAATTTCCCTCTGCAAGGTCTTCAGCCATTGTCCTTCCTGTCAAACTCATATCTAAGTCTCATAACACTTGACTTACAAATGTGTGCTGGTCTCTACTTCTCTTGTCCCTCTTACCTTTCTCTTCTCTTCCCTGCTTCCAAAATGCATGTGGGGAACTGAGAGGTAGAAAAAATTTGATCTAAATGCTAAGGACCAAAGCCAATTTGTTTTAATATGCTAATGGAGCGTGTGCTGAAATGTATTATTATTTTGCATACATTACTTTGAAATGCAAATTACAAGAACTGTCATTAACCATCTCTGTAATTTCCTGGGGTTAAAGGACAAAGGGGAGAGAATTACTTGAAAATTCATTTGCCATCACTCTTTTGGAGCAGAGAAGTCTCTTCTATTTCCCTGAGCTGCCTCCTGCTTCTCCAAAACAGGGCCAGGAACCCAAAGCTTCACCACACCAGCTTGAAGTTCCATGTTTTCAAAACCAGTGACCTTGCAGATAGCTACATGCCTGGTGGGCCCAGACTGGAGAACACCGGTTGGTTTGTTTCACTTTCTTCTCTACCACCCTAACTGGGAGGCCGGTAGGCCAGGAGCTGAGAGGCTGGGAAAGTGTGTTTGAGGACTCCATAATTGCTCTTATCTGCAAGGTTGATTTGAAATTTAAAAGCTTCAGTAAGTTCATTTACTTTCTGGGCTTCAATTTATCATTTCTATGTTAATGATTCCTAACCCTGTTTCTCTAAATGTATTCCAGTTCCAAACATCCATTTGTTTACAGACTCATAGATTTAGAACTAGAAGGAATGTTAAAGGTCCCTTCTCTGGAGTCTTCATTTCTCCTAAACATTTGTTGTCTTCACTAGACTTGCTGCCATCAATATTTTTACAATCCCCCAGACTAGAACCGTTGTCTTCATATTTGGCTCTGTTCTTACCTTTACTGTTTCCATTTACTTTGTCTCCAAATTCGATCATTTCTACTGACAATCATTTTAGTCCAGGTCCCCATTGCCTTATTTTTGAGGTATCACAGCAGCTTCCTTCCTAGGTGGCCTCAGGCAGTTCTGGTTTCTTCCCCTTCCAATCAACCCTCTACGCTTATGGTGTCATACTCAAATAGAAATGGATCTTTGTGGGCAGCCTATTGACTTAGAAAATCACAAATTAACATTATCTATGTTATATTGTAATTGTACTTATTTTGTTAAATATTTCCCAATTACATTTTAATCTCATGCCA
Source organism: Trichosurus vulpecula (assembly GCF_011100635.1). Taxonomy (NCBI): domain Eukaryota; kingdom Metazoa; phylum Chordata; class Mammalia; order Diprotodontia; family Phalangeridae; genus Trichosurus; species Trichosurus vulpecula. Next base: position 56,970,887 of record NC_050579.1, read on the forward strand.
TAGTCAGGAGTTTTGCTGGCTAAATAGGGCCAGCAGGCCTTGGGTTTTATGTGTCTACACCACTGAAAGAAACATCCTAAAACATCACTTTCATCCTGTCCCTCCCCCACTCAAGAACCTACAGTAATTCTGTTGTTGATCAAATCAAGTCTAAACTCCTGTGCCTGGATTTCAAAGGCCCTCTTTAATCTGACCACCTTCTTGTCCAACTTTATTTCCCATTCCTTTATAAAATGCAGCCTCTATTCCACAGACAGCTCTCCTTCACCGGTACTGACTCCATGCTCCCTTACACTCACCTAGGATACCTTCCCCTATCCAAACCCTACACATCCTCCAGTTTCCATCTCCTGTTTCACTTCCTCCATCAGGGCTTCTGTTATGATGATTCCAGAGCACACTGATCTCCCTCTTTTCTGAGCTTGTAAGGGACCCCATGAAGTTACACAGGGCAGAGCCTCAGGTTCTAGGCCCATCTTAGAAATGTGGCCTATGACCCAACTTTGACTCTACCCATCTGACCACCCCTGTAACTCCATGTCCCATAGAACTCTCCTTCCTCAGCCTCAGTTCCCTCATCTATTAAATGGAAATAACATTACCTACATGACAAGGTTGTTGTGAGGATCGAATGAGATTATATTAAAAGTGCTTTGCAAATCTTAAAGCTATATATACATAGTAGCTGTTAGTGGAGGCCAGTTAGGTGACATAGTGGGATAGAATACTGGACCTGAACTCAGGAAGACTTGAATTTAAATCCTAACTCAAACGCTTACTAGTCTTGTGATACTGGGCAAGTCATTCAAATGCACCGTGCCTCAGTTTCCTCATCTGTAATATAAAGTGTTTGGACTCAGTGACCTTCAGGGTCCTTTCTACCTCTAAATTTAGGGTCCCCTTATTATCACTATTTTCTTCACCGATTCTATTCATGCTTTGTATCTCTCTCTGGGCATTCATTCCTCTTTAACCTTCCTTCAATCCAAGCCAAGATGACATTAGCAAGAGTTTATTCAGTAGGGAGGAATCAGATTTACAACTTCACTGGATCCATGATTTCCTCAGGGTGGGGACTGACTCCCTCAAGATTTCAACCCATGCATCTCTTTTGTGACAACCCTCCCCTGCCAAAAAAAGATTCCTGTGGAGCTCAAGAATCTGTCTCCACCATGAGCAGGCTGTCTCCCCTGCGAGTACTGAGCATACCTCCTTTTTCCTCTTAACACCCCGACCTTGCTGTTTTCTGTAAGCTTCAATACCCCATGTGTGTACTCCCCATTGGGTTCATGTGGATCTCTCACCTTGGTCAATAACCGGCATCTTCCTATCTGAGGTATCAGAGACCAGCAAGATGTACTTGAATGGGAACATGACACTTGGCTGTCTCAGTGAGCTGCTATGGTGTGAAAGTAAGGGCAACCCCAGGCATCCCTTGCACTGAATTGTAAGAATAATAGGTGAGGGGATAGATGAGAGAGAGAGAGAGATAGAGAGAGAGAGAGAGAGAGAGAGAGAGAGAGAGAGAGAGATGTAGAGAGATATAGACATACACAATATACATATGTATATATTGAACAGAATACATGTATGTGTCATGCATGTTATGCTACACACATGCACATATACAGTATTTACTTGTTTACATGTTGTTTCTCCCCAACAGGATATAAGCTCCCTGTGGGCAGACACTGCTTTATTGTTGTCTTCAGTATGTCCAAAGCCTGGGACAGAGTGTTATGAGTATTTCTTGAGCTGAATGGAATTGATAGGCACCGGGACACCTTTTCATCCTATGAATTTTTTTCCATATAAATCCTCCTTAGAAGTCCTAGATAAAAAATATTCTTTTAATATTTCATGGATACTAGCGCAGAAGTCAGGCTGTTCCTCTATGATCACTCACCCTTGATATATGAGGATCTCTCTTTCCTTTCAGGTCATCCAAGACTTTGATGATGTCTTCAAAGTAACTTCTCCTGTGTGTGCTAAGCAGCGGCCCGTAGATACACTTTACATGCTTGTCCATTACCCTTTGAGTCACTTGTAATTTTTATTCATTTGGTCATGGAAACCCACAAAAGAGATAATAATAATAATAAAAAAATAATAATTAAGGAAGATGCAAAAATAATTGTAATCAGTTACCGTAGGTCCCTGGTTTACTTCTATCTAGAGGCTGGAGTCATGTTTTGAGAGACAAACTGGTATAGTAGATGGGACTCTGAACTTGACATCAGGAAAATCTGGGTTCACCTGCCACCTCAGATGCTTACTGTATGACCCTGATCAAATCACTTAATCTTTCTGTGCCTTGATTTTCCAACTGTAAAATGAAGTTGAACTCAAAGACCCCTAAGGTTCTTCCTAGTTCTACATATGATCCTATGAACCTGTCAGTGGTATTTTGTCGGTGCTAGACTCACCTAGACAGCCCCCCTCCAGGGCTCTGTTAGGTCTCATCAGGCTTGTAACAATATTTGGCTGGGAGAAATGAGGTCTGATCTTCAGAAGCCTTTTTCTAGATTCATTGTTCCTCCCAGAATCATCTATCTATTCTCTGACTCAGCCTTGATTTAGCTCTTTGGTAAGAATAGGCTAAATGCCCCCATAGTCCCATGAGCTTGTCCTGCTGGGTCGCAGACATCAGACCTAGAACCAATGGAGGGAAAGTTGACAAGGACAAATTTGGGCTCAATATAAGAAAAAACTAACTCGTTCTCACTGACTTCTCAGAGGTAAAGGGAAGGGCTCCTAGAGTAGTGATTTTCAAATTCGTTTAGTATATGGATCATTTCACTGGGTCAAAGATCTTACAAACTATCTCCTCCACCAGTTGCCAATGCCACTGATCCAGAATTAATAGGATAGATAGTGTTAACTGAAAGAGTACTGGTTTTGGAGTCAGGAGACTTGCATTCAAATTCTGCTCTGATATGTGCTAGCTGCTGTAGCTACTATAAGCAAATAATTTCCCATCTCTGAGTCTCAATTTTCTCATTTGTAAAATGGGGAGGATTTTACTTGTGCTCCCTTCCTACATGTGCATTTTTAAACAAACCATAATTAAAGTACTAATTCATGATGGTGCATATTGCTATTATTTTGCAATGTCAAAATCTAGAAACATGGGGGAATATTAGCAGAAAGAACTCTGAATACAGAATCAGAAGACCAGAGTTAGAATACTATTTTTGCTAGTTACTAATAATCTGACAATGGGCATGTCACTTCACTCTTCTGGGCCTCAGTTTCCTCATCTGTAAAAAGAGTGGGGTTGGATGAGATGATATCAAATGTCCAATCCAACTCTAAATCCTTTTATATATTCCAATGCTTCAAGACTCCATGGTTTCATTGGGGTGGGTACTCTGTCCACTAACACAGAATGCAACCCCTCCGCAACTCGATGGCCAACTTGGTAGTGGGCCTCTCAGAACCTAAATGGGTTCCTTTCTGATGGCGGACATACAATTTGTGGCTGGAACCCTACGATAAGCCTTCATAGCTGGGTAGGACCCAACAGAGCTTGTGCTCCCACCATACTTTAAGAATTCAGGGCAGCTATGGCACCGTAAGAAGGCATCCAGAGGAAGCCTTTAGGTAAGGTCTTTATTCCCTTCATTATCACTCATACCAGGCACCAGGGGAATAGATGGGAGTTAAGGCTTGAAGAGAGGTACAAACTGCTCCTAATCCAGGTGTCTGCCTGGAGCTAGTGGTAGGGAAAAAAGTCAAGAAGAGGATCATAGGATCATAGATCTAGAGGTGGAAAGGATCTCAGAGGCCACCTAGCCCAAACCCTGCCATTTCACAAATGAGGAAACTGAAGCTCAGAAAGATTGTGACTTGTCCAAGCTCTCCCAGCATTAGAGGCAAGATCTGAACCCACATCCCACAACTCTAGATTAGAGCTATTTTCACTCTGTTGTTGTTGTTGAGTCATTTTCAGTCATATCTGACTCTTCAGGGCCCCTTTTGGGGTTTTCTTGGCAAAGATATTAGAGCTGTTTGCCATTTCCTCCTCCAGCCCATTTTACAGAAGAGGAACTGAGACAAACAAGGCAGGATTTGAACTCAGACAGATGAGTCCAAGCCTAGTGCTTCGAATCCCCTGCACCACCCAGCCACCCTTTCACTCTACCATTCAGTAATAAATCAAGCTGTTGACTGCGGGAGAATCCTCCTAGATCCCACTCTAGAATTTCCTCCAAGCCTTTGGGCACATGGCGGTGGTAGTAGGAGGACAGTCTGGGAAGGGAAGACCTGGAGTGAGGGGAGGAATGAGGAAAAAGAGAACATACAGACAGCTCTCCTTGCTACCTGTAGCTCCTCGCCTCCCATTCTCTTTTCTCTCTTGGGGTCTGTCAAGAGTAGAAGTATTTTTCACAGACTGTATCCATTGTGATCAATGAAGCCTTTTTGCAGGCTTTTATGATACTTTATACAAATATAATTATCCCCCCTGTGAACTGAATTACAGTGAATTCCTCCAGCCAGATTAGTGTTAAGTGGATTTCCTAAGGAAACCACCAGCAGTCTTCATAAGAGAAACCAGAATGAATAGAGGCCTCTCTTTCTCTTCCATTTCCACCATCCCTCCCTGCCACCCCACTCTCTTGATTTTCATACTTTTTTTCACTCCCGATGCTCCCTCCATGTTTTTCTCTAGTCTTTGTTTTTGTCTGTCAACTGTCCCTCTGATCTTTGAAATCCCAAGATTTACAGTGTAGCGATATAATAAGGCATAATGGACAGAATGCTGGCTTTGTAGTTTGGAATTTGTTGCTTAGTCATTTTTTAATCATCTCTGATTCTTTGTGACCCCACTTGTTGTTTTCTTGGCAAAGATACTGGGGTGGTTTCCCATTTCCTTCTCCAGCCCATTCTGTAGATGGGGAAACTGAGGCAAACAGGGTTAAGTGACTTGCCCGGGGTCACAGAGCTAGTAAGTGCCTGAGGCTGGATTTGAACTTGGAAAGAGTAGTCTTCCTGACTCCGGGACCAGCACTCTATCGACTGTGCCTCCTAGCTGCCCTTAGTTTGGAATACTTAGATCAATTCTCCATTCCAGACACTTAGAGGCTGTGTGACCCTGGTTAAGTCAACCCCTCTGAGCCTCAGTTTCTTTATCTATAAAATGAGACTAATAATTGCTGCTGCCTCACAGGGTTGTCGTAAGAATCAAATGAGATCATATATTCAAAGCAAACTTTAAAACACAATTTAGGGAATTGTGGGGATTGAGTGAACCCACTGATTCCATCTTATGAATTGATTCTGGATCTAGCTCAGTTCCCTTTCTATTCAGTTATGGGTCTAGTTTAATTTCTGAGCAACCCATATGTCTTATCTGAAAACTGGCCCTATATTGGTCAGCTAGGTACTGTTTCCTTCTTCCTTTGATTGAATAGAGACACAGGGGGAATGGGACACTTCTTTTTCTGATTTCAGGGAATTTCACCCGTTTCCTCTCCCTCTCGCAACTCAGAAAATCCCTAATACTTTCTACAATTAGTAATCAGATTACCTAGTCCTATATCCTGGTTTATATCTATTAATTGTTTTCTTTTCATGCATAAAAATCTGTATTAGGGGTCCAGTGCCAAGCTGAGGAGGCCTGGTACCAATTTGTTATACAATTGACATGCATTGCTTAATCAATTGATATGCTCAGAACCTCGAACTTTTGCTTCCTCAGTTATTTTAAATTTCACCCGTCATACAATATAAGTGAAAGCTAATAATCGTTATTATTCCTACTATATTAACATAATAATAAGGTGAATGGATTAATTAATTAATTAAAATAATAGATTATTCACTCAGAGTTCCATATTAATTCTGTCACACAAACTTGCTATAACTTTGAAGATTTTCTCTAGACAAGGTGTTTCCCAGGCATACTTTAAAAATCTTACAGTCACAAAGCCCTATGACATGTGACTCCAGACATCTCCTTTGACATGAAGCAATTTGTTAAATAGGGAGCTACATGTCAAGGTGTTAGCCAGTATCATGGAAAATGTCTTATAAGAAGTTCAGTCTTTGCCAAGAAGCTAAGGTTGCATTGGGGATGAGGGACTCATTTAATTTTTTTTCCTATAAATTTTTATAGTATGAACTTAAAAATCAACAAACATGAATATTTCAATACGCAAAGATGATTGCAAGTTAACCTGAGATTGTGTCATGTATAGTTTTTAAGCATAACACGGTAGTAATAAAACTACCTTACTTGTCTGTCTATGTCACCTTCTGAACTTTCTTCTGTTCTCTTCTGTATATTTTTAAAATGCTTCATTAATGCTTTTTTGCACTCTTATCACTATTCACCAACTCCCTTCCCATCAAACAGAAGTCCTCGCTTGTAACAGTAGGTCGAGTTAAACAAAATATACAATACAGTCCAGCCATACCGTATGAAATGTAAGCTATGTATAGTCAACTCATCAACACGTTGGCTGTGTCTGTAAATCTATGTCTCACTCTGCAATGAAGAACTACTCACATTAGTGGGTGACTATACCAGCCAGGAAGTCATTGAAATGGCCTCAGCCTCTGACCCTACCTGCATTTCCTCTGGCTTTCTCCTGCATGATGACAAGATAGAGAAGGATAAAATCAATGTCCTCATTAAAGCAGCAGATGTAAAGGCCGAACCCTTCTGCCCTGGCCTATTTGCAAGGGCCCTGGCCAACACTGACATAGGATGTCATATTCAATGGAGGGATTAGTAGATCTGTCCCAGCAGCTGTCTGCCAGCTGTATTAATGAGAAGAAGAGGGGAAGGAAAAAGAATCAGAGGTACCAGATAATGACACGGGCTTTGGTCTTTTTCGCTAAATGTCTCTTGTAACACACTGAACAAACGGTTCAACTCTGGGAAAAGAAAAATCTTAAAATTCAAAGACGAGAAAGGCGTCCTACTGATGGCAAGGTGCTCTGACCTAACTTTCCCTGTCCTGATTGCCCAAAAGCTTCCTTAGCTAAATAATAATAGCTAATATTTACATATCACTTATTATGTGCCACGAACTGTGGTAAGCTCTTTGCAAACATTTCATTTGATCCTCACAACAACCCTGGGAGGTAGGTGCTATTATTAGCCCCATTTTACTGACAAGGAAACTGAGGCAGACAGAAGTTAATTGACTTGTCCAGGATCACACAGCTAGTAAGTGTCTGAGGCTGGATCTGAATTCAGGACTTCATCACTCCAGGCATCACTTCATCTGAAGCACCTAGCCACCTTCTCTCAACAATAAGTTTAACAAAAACCACAACAGCGGGAAAAACCTTACCATTCACACTGGAAAGAAAAAGTGGACCAAAAATGGGTAGAGCTCAGATATGTGAGCTGGACGAACAACCTACTGAATTAGTTTAGCATCGTATATATCTTGCACATATTGACAATGAACTGAATTCTAAAGCATGAGAAGAGAATGGGCTGGATTGTATTCAAGGAACTGGGCAGAATGAGCCTGATATGTTAGCTTTGTCAAGACCAATGCTCTCCCAGTGGTCGCCTATGGCTGCAAAGAATGGAATACTCTGATCTGGAAGGATATCAATGACAAATAATCCAAAGGGCATTGGAAGGATACATGGTGGGCATATAGAGCTTACAGTAGGCATGAAAGATGTTAATTACCAGGGACATGCACGACTGGAAAATAAGGTAGAAAGAGTACAATCTATTGATCAGGTAGAAAGAGTGAGAGATAGCCCAAGTAGTATACTGGTTTCTTTGAGGTAGTAAAGGAACAAGAGGGAGCTCTCCAGCCCATTGAGCAGTTTCTTCTATAGGATTATGGGAAAATGTGTTCAAGAATCACACAAAATTTCAAGGCACAAGAAGGATCATGAGCTGCATCAAAGCTAGGAGCACCCACACTGATGAAATCATCTGCCTTATCAAGGTATGCAAGCACAGGCTGACTTCATGAGAGAAGGAAAGAAATAAGCATTTATTAAGTGCCTACTGTGTTCTAGTCATTGTGCTTGGTGCGTTATAAAGACTATCTTATTTGATCCTCACAACAGTCCCGAAAGGTAGGTGGTGAGGGGCAGGGATCATCATCATCATTATTATAATTTTTGCTTGTTTTTGTATTACCAGAGCTTAGCACAGTGCCTAGTACATAGCAAATGCTTAATAAATGGTAGGTGGTAATTGCTCCTATTTTACAGTTTGAGGCGATGGAGTCAGAGGTGGAGCAACTTGCCGAAGATCACACAGGTTCTGTGGCTGAGGCTGACTTTGAATTCAAATCTTCCTGCCTCTAGACCAAGCGCTCTGTGCACTATGGCACCCCCTAACTGCTTTTTGTATAGGCAATGTAATGCAGGGAAGAGAATACTAGACTTGAAATCCAGATTCCCAGCTCCATTTCTTACAATTATGCGACCCCGGACAAATCATTTATCCTATCTGAGTCTCGGTTTCCACATCTATAAAATAAAAATAAAATTTATACTGCCTATCTCACAGAATTGTTGGGTGAACAGGCTTTCAATTCAATTAAACAAACATTTATTAAGTTCCTAATGTGTGCAACTCTTTGTGCCAGGTAGCTGTGAATAATAGGCAAAAATGAAACAGTCCCTGCCCTCAGAGAGTTTCCATTCTACTAGGGGAATACAATATATAGACATGGGTAAGTAAATATACTATGTCAGAGGTATCACTCACCCAGCCAGTGTGACTGAACCAGATTAAAATGTAGTTTTATGTAAAATATAGGGAAATAGTTAACAAAATAGATAAAATGCAACATAAGATATTTAATATTAATATATGTTTTCTAAGTCAATATTCAGCCTGCAGAAATACTATGTATGTATGGTTCAAGTTTCTTTCTGAGTTTGAGACCACTGCCCTATGTCACTCACCTCCTGGGTGACTTTAGACCAATCATTTAACTTCACTAGGTTCCACTTTTGTCACCTGTAAAATAAGAGAGATGGACTAGATGACTTCTAAGGTCCCTTCCAACTCTAAATGTAAGCTGTTAATTTGAGTTAGGAAAGAATACTGACAAATGGGAGGGTCCAAGAAGGTATCTGAACAGAGCGTTGAATGAAAATACAAATCAGTCTTGGTGAAGTCACAGAGACTAGAGATGGGAATATACTGAATGTAGGGAATGGGCCGGTAACCCACTTTGGATGAAACTTCAAGTATGAGAAAGTGGGAAAGGTGATAGGTAAGTTGGAACCAAGTTACCAAGGGCTTTAAAAGCTGGGCTGAGGAGTTTGCATTTCATGCTAGGAGCAGTACAGAGCCACCGATGATATTTGAGTTTTCCTTTTCAGGCTACACTCCTAACAATGCTAACTTTCTCTACCATCCTTCCCTTAGCCCAATAGCTTCAACTCTTCCCCCTACTCCTGTGTTTCAGTGTCTTTTTATGTGTCATCTTCCCCTATTAGAATGTAAACTCCTTGAGGGCAGGGATCATCATCATCAATATTATAATTTTTGCTTGTTTTTGTATTACCAGAGCTTAGCACAGTGCCTAGTACATAGCAAATGCTTAATAAATGCTTTTTTGACTTGACCCAAGCAAGGGAAGGACATGGTCAGACCCTTCCCTTAGGAAGATCATTTTTACAGTTGAGTGGAGGATGGTTTGAAGTGGGGGATGGACTTGGAAGCAGGGAAAGCAATCAAGATGCTATTGCAATCATATAGGTGAAAGCTGATGAGGGGTCACCAAAGTGGGGAGAGGTCAGATTTTATAAATGTGGACATTTGTAAACCTAAAAGCATTCAGTAAATTATTAGAGGTGGCTGACTATTCTCAGTCTTGATTTTTCCTCTTCCTTGCCACCCCATCCCACCCAATAACTGTCATGAGTGTAAGTCAGGTTTCAAGCCAAGCCTGGGGTGCTTTGCATGCTGTATATGTCCAACTCCAGATTGGTCTCATGTTAGCATTCCTTCATTATCTCACCATCTCTGGCTCCCTCTTTCTCCTACGGGACTCCCTCCAACCTCCCCTTCCCAGAATCAGTCAGTAATAGATGGACTCCCAAAGTGATTGCTCATGTCAGGAAAGTACGGAACTGAGAGGTCATAATCATTTTTCTTCCTTCCAGTGACTTAGAGTGGGCGCATTTGCCAAAACTTGGGATTGGGGTGGGGAGCGGAGGGGGGAGTGGTGGCCACATGGGAATGATGCTGCCTAGTCTTCTAACCAAGAATCTTTATCAAGAATTAAATCTGAAGCCACCGCCCTGTTGGAGCATTTCTTTTCCAAAAATATCTCTGACATGCCCAGAGTTGGAGAACTCCGATGCTCCAAATGTGAGGTGCTTTGAATGCCTCAACATCACAATTCAGCTATGGAGGAGCTGCCCCTGGGTTGTCTGTGGCACTCAGGAGGTGCTTTCCAGGCACCTTCCGTCTCCAAGATGGCGCCATGATGGGATAACCTTCCCTTATTTAAGTTGTCTGGCTACTTCTGCCAGGATTCTTGCTCCACCCCTCCCTCCTTCCATCCCCTGACAGAAAAGAGGGAAAAGGACAGCTTTTCATGCAGACTCAGACAGATCAAGGGAAAAGCAGCATGGCATGGGGGAAAAAGTACTTGCTCCGGAGGTCCTGAGTAGACCTGAGTTCAAACAATAGCCTTGCAATTGCTCATGTGACCTTCGGCAAATCACTGCTCTAGGTCTAAATTTCATCCTAGAGGCAGGTAGATAGTGCAGTGAACAGAACACTGGACCTGACATCAGGAAGACTTGGAGTTCAAATAGGACCTCAGATACTTCCTAGCTGTGTGACCTTGAACAAGTCACTTAACCTCTGTCTGTCTCAGTTTCCTCATCTGTAAAATGGGGATAATAGTCCTTACCTCCTAGGGCTGTTGTGAGGATAAAATGAAATAATATTTCATTATTATTTGTAATAATACAAATAGAAATAATAAATAATACAAATATTTGTAAATGCTTTGTAAAACTTAGAGTGCTATATAAATGCTGTTGTTTCTTTCAATTGTCTCTGACACTTTGTGACCCTATTTGAGGTTTTCTTGGCAAAAACACTGGAGGGGTTTGCCGCTTCCTTCTCCAGCTCCTTTTACAGATGAGAAAACTGAGGCAAACTGAGACTTGCCCAGGGTCACACAGCTAATAAGTGTCTGAGGCCAGATTTAAACTCGGGTATTACCAGTAAAATTGATAAACCTTTGGTCAATTTGATTTTAAAAAAAAGAAGAAAATGAAATAACCAGTATAAAAATGAAAAAGGTGAATTCACTTGCACTGAAGAGGAAATTAAAACAATAATTAGAAATTATTTTTCCCAATTGTATGCCCATAAATTTGATAATCTTAGGGAAATGGATGAATATTTACAAAATTATGAATTGCCCTGATTAACAGAAGAGGAAGTAAAATATCTACATAAACTCAGGTCTTCCTGACTCCGGGTCCAGCACTCTATCCACTGAGCCACCTAGCTGCCCTATATAAATACTAGTGACTGTAAAATGAGGGGTTTGGTTTAGAATCAAGGGTTCTTAACTTTATTTGTATTCTTTTGTGAGCCTAGTGAAGCCTATAGACCCTTTCTCAGAATCATTTTCTAAATGCATGAAATAAAATTCATACAAAAACCAAGTTCGTGGGTCCTAGGCTAAGAATTTCTAGTCGATAATCTCTAAGGTCTCTCCTAATTCAAAATATTTTTATTTTAGCAAATGCCACGTTGCGCTCTTCAGGAGTGACAGGCCCCAGAGGCAACATGTGACTTGTGGTGCTATTATCTCTCTTCACTCAAGGTGTTAGGGTAAGATTTTTCACCTTCTGGGAGATAGAACTCTCATCTGCCAACCCAAATGGCGAACAAGCTCGCTCTAATTTCAAAAATAAATATTTTAAAAATCACATTTATGAAGTACCTCACCAGTAAACTGGTATGTAGAGCAAATATTACCATTATCATCACTAGCCCTATTTTTATCCCTGGCGTCTTTTTTTAAAAAACATTACTCTTTTTTAAACTTTACTTTTAAAAATTTTACTTTAAAATTAAACAAAAACTTTTCCAATTAGCAGACATGTTTCTCCCTTCCACTTTCCCCACCTCCTCTCTGCCCTCCCCCCCAAGAAAGAAAACCTTTATAACAGTAAGGATAGTCAAGCAAAACAAATTCTCGTATTGGCTAAGTCAAAAAATTGATCACATCCCCATTTTATAGAAGAAAAAACTGAGATTTTCTCATGATTACATAGCTAGAGAGAGTATAGTGTAGTAGTAGACAGAGAGCTGGCCTTGAATTCAGAAATGTCAGTGTTCAGTTTTTGACTCTGACAAAAATTGGCCCTAAGCCTGGACAAATAAGTTAACCTCTCAGGGCTCTAGGCAACTCTCTAAGATGAAAGAAGTGCTGCATTAGTAGGGGAAGATTTCTCACCCAGAATTCTGATTCCTATCTCAATAAAACAAGAAATTTAGTTCCTATACATAACTAGTAAATGTCAGCCAGGATTTGAACTTAGAACCCATACCACTTTGCTACACCACTCTTCTCCCTAAGACGGCAGCAACAGCATGTAACGCCCCTGCTTCCTTTCCCTGATCCTTTCTTGAAAGATGTATTTTTGGGGCAGCTAAGTGGCGCAGTGGAGCAGTGGCCCTGAAGTCAGGAGGATCTGAGTTCAAATACAGCCTCAGACACTTACTAGCTGTGTGACCCTGGGCAGGTCACTTAACCCCAATTGCCTCAAAAAAAAAATGTATATTCACAAGAGTACAGTGTAGTGGAGGGTGGGAAGGGAAGGATCACTGAAGTCAGGAGACCTGAGTCCCATCATCAGCTTTGACATCATTTTTTTTTTCTGTGTGGCCTTGGGCAAATTATTTGGCCTGGCCTTTGGGGGCCCCAGTTGTCTATCAGTCAAATTCATCTATTGGCCAACCATTTATTAAATGCCTATTCCGAACACTTTGCTAGGCACTGGGAGAGTTTGCAAGAATAATTTAGACCTGGCCCCCTGCCCTCCAATTTTACTTTATTTTTTTTTAATTTATTTTACTATCTGCCCTGCCTACCTCAGATATTGATGTAATGATCAAATGAGGTGACGGACATGAAAGCATTTTCCAAAACATAAAGTAGCCTAATAATCATGCCCAGTTCTCACTGCCAGGGGTGCAAGGGAGCAAGCAGGACAGGGTTCATTTTCATCCACCCATTGCCTCAGGGAGAAGGTGAAGGCAGACAGAAATATAAAAGAAAGGAAAGAGCATCCAGCTCTCCTGCCCTACCCTCCATCTCTTCTGGGGACACAGAGGAGTAAAAGTGGCTGGGCACGCAATTGACCAGAAATGGGGGTGACAAAACAGCCAGGGACACCCAGTGACTCAAAGCAGGATCTAGGGACATACTGGAAAAAGTTTAATGACTGGCTCTCTGAAAAGCTAGAAGCACTTTTAAGTTTAATCTGCATTATTATTAACATTTTCTCCACCACCTTTTAAGTGTGACTGACAATGATAAATTGAGCCCTGGTTTGTAGGGCTCACAATGTTGACACGGAATCAGCTCTCCCCCAATTCCAGCTGACTCTGGCACTCCCCTAGTAAGAGTGTTGGCTAGGAGAGGCCAGATAAGAGAGTGACAAGATGGGAGGGGCCACTAGAAGAAGGAGTGACTAGAAAGAAAGGAAATATGAGCTGGAGAAGTGCAGATTTAAACTCAATATAAGAAAAAAAAACTTCCTAATTATTAAAATATCTAAAAGCGAAATGGGAAAAGCAGATTCTTCAAAGGGTGGAGGATCCCTTGTTGGGTATGACCAGTCAAATGTAAACTCCTATGATACAGCTATGGTTTTGTTTTTGTCTTTGTGTTTCCAGAGCCCAGCACAGTGTCTTAAATATAGTAAATGTCTAATTGAATTGAAGTGATTGACCAGCAGACGAAGTGATGAGAGCAGGAAGGAGTAGATAAAGAGGAGAGAGCAGATGTAAGAGACAAGGTGGATGGAATCAGCCAAGGATAGGCAGGAGCATATCAGCAAGAGAGACTAGAAATAGGTGTATTTGTGGAAACCCAGGTGATCTGGGGTGCTAAGAAACGAGGTCCCTACAGCCTGATCTCAGAAGTAACAGAGAGAAGAGGAAAAGAGATGTGAGATTTCAGCTCCCTGAGACAGAAGTCCTCTGAAAATCCAGGGGATTAATTATGATTAACATTTAACCCCCTGCACCTCTCCCAGCCCCTCTAGTAAAGCTTTATTCAAGCCTCCCCAGACACTGTAAGTCGTTTGTTCCAAGGGGGGTAAAAAAAGCATCCTCGTGTTCCCTTTGTCATCCACAATCGCCGCATGGCTCCCATCTGTTCCCTTCATGCTTGGTGAATTTGTCCAGGGAGGGAGCCAAAAGCAAAAGACTGAATAGGAGGCTGCTGATCTGAATTCTCCTTCCTGAGCAAGCAGTTCCCCCGAGAAGGCTCTGGGGGCTTTCAAAAAAGGTTGCTGGAGCCTCCAATGAAACATAAACAGCTGTGGGAAATGGCCTTTAACTGTAAATGCTGAATGGAAGTCGTTAATAATCTGCAGTTTCATTAGGTAGTGCCAGATGTTAACACTGGGGGGAGGAGGGGTAGAATGATAGGAGGCCATTAACCAGTTTTCTGGGCAACAGTTGTATGAGACGCCATAGTGTAATGGTAGTCAACAGACTTAGGTACAGGTCCCAGCCCAGTCACTAATTAACACTAGCTGTGTGACCTTGGGTGAGGTTTTCAATCAATACACAAGCATTTGTTAAGTGACTATTATTCAATACATACTTGCGCTAGGAAGTGGGGATAGAAGTACAAAGAACAAACAATCCTTACACTGGAGGACATTATACTCTAATGGGTGAGACAAGTACATGTTAAAAAATATACAGCATAAACATAAAGCAAATAAACACAAATCTATACAAAGTAGATAAATAAAAGGCAGACTGGGAGAGAAGACACTAGCAGGTGGCGGGATCAGGAAAGATGTCCTGAAGAAGATTTCCTTTTCAAAGGAAGAGAAGGAGTCTGTGAGGGAGAGGCGAGAAGAAAAGGAATTCCAGCCACGGGAAATGACAAGGAGACAGGATGTATGAGATGGAATGGGTTAGGAACAGAGAGATGTTAGGCTGAATCACCAAGTACAGGAGAGAGAGTAATAGTCAGTGAAGCCGGGGAGATAAATTCTGGCCAGGTTATGTAGGACTTTGAAAGCTGAAGAGGGATTTTTTACTTTATTCAAGAGGCACTGGACTTAATTGAATAGGGGAGTTATTTAGTTAGATCTGCATTTAAAGAAAGTGACTTTGACGGCAGGGCTGCTGGGTGGCGCCATATCAGATACAGTTGGGTTGTCTCTTAAGGCCCTTCCAGCCATAAAAACTTGTGCCCCTATACAGGGATGAGTTCATAGTGGTGCAGTGGGTAGACTGTCAGGCCTGGAGTCAAGAGGACTAATCTTCCTGAGTTCAAATCCAGCCTCAGACACTTACTAGCTCTGTGACCCTGGGCAAGTCACTTAACCATATTCACTCTGTAAAATGAGCTGGAGAAGGAAACGACAAACCACTCCAGTATCTTTGCCAAGTAAACTTCAAATGGAGTCACAAAGAGTTGGACACGACATAATAACAACATACTTTGGCAGCAGTGAATAGGATGGACTTAAGCAGGGGGTGAGGGTGGGGGGGCAGGACTTGAGACAGGGAGCCCAATAAGGAAGTCGTTGCAGTGATCTAGGCAAAGGGTGATGAGAGCCTGAACTAGGGTAGTGGCTGGGGCTCTTTGTGACTCCAATGAAGGGGCCGCACAGTCCCAGCTAAAATCCTACCTCTCCAAGAAGTCTTTCCTGATCTCCCTTAATGCTAGGGCCCTCCCTCTGTGGGTTCTTTCCAATTATACCATAGATAGCTTGTTTGTATGCAGATGTTTGTATGTAGTGTCCTCCACAGATTATGAGCTCCTTGAAAGCAGAGACTATGTGTTTCACACATAGTAGGCACTTTATTAAAATTTTTTTTCCATTTTCATTTCCAAATTCTCCCTCCCTCTCTCTTTTCTCTCTCTCTCTCTCTGTCTCTCTCTCGCTCTCCCCCACTCACTGAGAATGCAAGAAATATGATACCCATTATACACAGTAGGCACGTTAAATGCTTGTTGACTGACTGCCACCCCTAAAGTCCTGGCCACATCTAGCACCCTACCATTTTAACTTTTCATCCTTCTTCCTGACAAAAGCATAGGATCATGTGATCATGGATTTAGTGTTGAAAAGGACCTCAATATATTTTACAGAAAAAAACTGAGCTCCCAAGAGTTACAGTGATTTTCTCAAGATCATACAACTAAGTAGCAGAATTCAGCTTAGAACCCAGGTTTTCCGATTCCAGATCCAGTTTTCTTTTCACTATCTAGTTAATGCTGCTTTGTGGATAGTAAGAGGGAGATACTTAATTGGGAGGCAGCTGGGCCTGGAATCAGGAAGAACTTGATTCAAATCCCGCCTCAGATACTTTCTCACTATTTGCCTCAGTTTCCCCATCTGTAAAATAATAGCACCTACCTCAAAGTTTTCTGTGAAGATCAAATGAAATAATATTTGTGGGGCAGCTAGGTGACACAGTGGCACAATGAGCAGAGAACCAGCCCTGGAGTCAGGAGGACCTGAGTTCAAATCCCCTATCAGACACTTGACACACTGACTAGCTGTGTGACCTCGGGCAAGTCACTTAACCCCAATTGCCCTGTCTTCCCCCCTGCAAAAAAAATGCTTGAAAAACATAATATCTGTAAAGAGCTTTTGCTCCATTCCCTGGCACATAGTAGATGCTATATAAAGACTTATTCCCTTCCCCTCAGTGAGGGAGAGAGCAGTTTAAAAAAATCGAATTTTTATCAATATATTTTGTTTTAACAACACCTTCATTTCCAAATATATTCTTCTTTCCTAGCCATCTAGTTATTCACCCCTGGTAACAACAATTTTACAAGAAAGATAAGAGAAAGCAGTCCAACCAAGCTAATTAACACAACAAGTATATACTTGGAAGGGATAACCACTTTTTCACCTCTTCTCCAGGGCTGAATCTGGTTGTGATGATGACAACACAGAATTGTTTCTTTTCTTTTTTCCTTTCATTTTCATCATTGTGGTCGTTGTGTATTTGTTTTCCTGGTCCTGCTTAATTTACTCTGCATGGATTCATGTGAATCTTCCAATGTTTTTCTCAATTTTTCTATTTATTGTTTCTTAGGAGCAGCAATACTGCTCCATTATATTCATGTACCACAATTTGTTTAGCCATTCCCCAATCAATGGACATCTACTTTGTTTCCTGATCTTTGTTGCCACAAACAGAGCTGCTGCAAAGGTTTTGGTATCTGTGGGACCTTTCTCTTTGACCTGCTGATGTATATTGGGTGGCTATTTTTGAACTGGAGCATCACTCTGAAGCCTCTGCTAATGGAGGGGTTGTTGGGTTTTAGGATAATTTCCCTGGAGCGACATCGAGAGTTGGGTTGTAGGAGGTGGACTCTGCTGTAGCCCATTGACAAGAATTGTTAAAGGAAGTAATTTTGTGTATCTCCTTTTTAATTGGGATACTTATGCAGCTTGGATGAATTCTGTTCTATTCAAGCCCCCAGTCAAAGGAAATGTGAATGAGGCTGAAAAAATTACCCATGCTATTCAAGCACTGAGTCATAGTGGTTTGAGAGGTGGCATCAAATACAGAAGACTTGGATTCAAATCCTGCTTCTGACACATAGCTGGCCATCTGACTTTCAACAAGTGACAGCCTCTCAGTTGTTTTGGCAACTCTCTAAGACTATAAATTGAAGAGAAGGCTCCAACTTTCACTGATAGAAGGAATTTGTTCACCTGAACTTTCCATATGAAATCACAGGCCAGTTCTCTATTTCCCATCCCCTATCAGTTTAGTCATGAAATCTTACCCAGGTCCTACCTTTTTCCCTTACTCAGAGAGCAGGAACTTCCAGGGGTCTCCTTATTTATCCCCCAACTTCCAGGTAGCAAAGGAAAACTGAATGGGAGAATCTCTTCTATGGTGGGATATCCACAGGGAAAGGATTCCCCACCCTCTGTTCTTCCCACACTCCCTTCACCTCCATGAAAAAAAAAAGAACTTAAGAGACCAGAGAACTAAAATTGATTTGGTTTTTTTAAGTGACATGGGGTCATGTTGAAGGTAGAGCTGATGTGGTCCCAAACACAATGAGAGTGGGGGCAGGATGTATTAGGATTTCTTCAGATTCCTCAGATGTAGTATAGTTTCAAATGTTCCCTGTGATTAGGGGTGGGCTTAAATCCTAGGGTGACATGGGAAATTAAGAACTGGGGTGAAGACAATACAGGCTGATACCACAGATACAGAAATGCCCGGACAGAATCTTACATAATTGATGCCAATCCCCATTGTTTGATTTCCACCTCACCTCCGTGCCCCAATTGCTACCCCAAGGAACATTCTGCCACATTGCATCTGAGGGCCAAGGAGCCAGAGAAAGGCTGTGTCTTATCACCTTTCCCCCTCTCTGTTTAACACCACACAGAGGAGCAACAAAGCTTGTTACACTCAATCGAAACTTCATTTCAGTCTGAGACTCCCTATGGCTGGGCTGGGTCAGGTCACATCAAATAAAGTCAGGCCATTCCTCTAGGTACTCTATGTATGGAATGGAGAATCAGAAGACCCAGTCAGTACTAAGAATGCTGTAATTTTAGATGGATAGCCACCAGCCTCCTGCTCCTGCCTCAGGACACCTTAAAGACTCTCACAGGGACTCATAATGAGGGTAGGAAGACCTTCCCAGAGCAGACTGGCAGCTTTCCACCAAGTTGGGCTGCTGGGCAGTATGGCAGAGGGGAGGAGCCCTGGGCTTGGAGTCAGATGCTCTGATCACTAACTAGGCACTCACTGACTGTGTTGGTAACCAAAAATGGGCTCCCTAGCACTTAGTCAACAAGTGCCCTTGACTAGTTTGGCTTTTTCCCCTGAACTGAATGCTGTTTCTATGTGGGACTGGAGTAAGCTTGTCGGCCCCTTCACCTTGCTTCCCTTGCTTAAGCTGATCAAAAGAACCTGTGCTTTCCCGGTCAACCCCTTACCTTGCTTAAGCAGATTGAAAGAACCTGTGCTTTCCCCGGCGTACCTTACACCCCCGCAGAAGCCAGATGGTTAAAAACAGCTTCCGTTGGAGCCAGAGGCTGCTATAGCTACAGCCACAGCCGAAGGTGAAGCAGGAGCTGCCGGTAGCAGAGCTGACCTACGGGAGGAAGGTGAACAAGGACTTGAGGCCAGTGGGTAATCTTTTTACCATAGAGGGGAAGCATGTATATGATTTTGCTTTACACCATCATGCTTCTCTGTGGCCTCCTGGTTACTCTTGTGAGGTGGACTTATTGGGCCTGGAAGCTTTTGATCAATATATCAAAATGGGGATGCTGGTTCATGGGTTGGTTACTGTGGAGCCTAAATATATGCTTTGATTCTTCTGCCTCCTACTTTGAGAGTTTCTTATATCCAGCGGTTACTCCTTCTTGGGTTTTTATGACACTGCTCTCTCCTGGTCTTTCTCTGACTTCTCTGACTGCTCCCTTTCAGTTTCCTTTACTGGATTACTATACATATTCCACCTTCTAAACCGAGGTGACTCCTTAGACTCATTCCCAGGCCCCTTTTTTCTCTCTCTCTACAAAGCGGTCTTAGTGATCTCATCCCATCCCTTGGGTTCAATTAGGATCTCTGTGCATTTGAATCACATTCCTAATCTCTACTAAATTTTGGTCCCAAATGACCAGTACCTATTGGATATCTCTGACTGGATTTGCCCTTGGCATCTCAAAGTCAACATAACCAAAATGAAATACAGCCCCTTTCTCCCTTTAACCCATCCTTCTCTCAAGGGAACCACTATCTTTCTATGTATCTGGGTTCACAACTTCTGAGTCACCTTTAGTGCTTCACTCTCCACTCTTCAATGAGTACAAAGTTTTGATTCTTCCTCTACACATCTCTTGAATTAATCCAATTCTCCCTACTAACATAGCCCTCACTCTAGGTCAACAAATCAGCAAGTATTTTATTAAGTGCTTACTAAGTCCCAGTCACTGTGCTAAGCATTGGAAATAAAAATACAAACAAAACAGATAGTTACTGCCCTCAAGGAGCTTACATTTTAGTGGGAGGAAAAAAATACATAAAAAAAGAGCTGAAAAAGAAAGAAAGGGAAGGAAGGAAAGAAAAAATAGGATCCCTTTTGGTGTTAACATCAACTCATTACGCATAAGTTTTTATATTGAGTCCTCTGGGGAGGAAGGTAGTGACCGCTCCATGTTCAAGATACTCTGTGGGTCTGAACTCCTAAAACTCTAGCTCCTGAAAGCTACCCTCCCCTCCACACACACACACACACACACACACACACACACTAGTGCATTTACTTTAATGGTCAATTGTTGACACAATTACCTTAAAGCAAAGACATTTACATTTCAGGCATTGTAAGGACAGCATCTTCAAAATGGTCCCCTGATAAACCTGGGGCACATTCACCTGAAGATATATGTGACTTCAATGGGAAGTACATGAGTGGAAACATACACAGGTATTAGAGAATGATGGTGGTCAAGGAATCTCATGTCTCTGATGCTCCAGGTCCATCATGACCTTTTTTATTCCTGGCATCCTTATGTTGCTCATGCTGGGTTTAGCACATCTGCAGGCCATGCCACTTCACTGGACTCTCCAGGCTTGCCAATCTCTGGGTACAGTTTCTCCCACTGGAAGAGTGGATTTGACACAAAATGCCCTGGCTGATGACACACCACCAAGACATGAGGAACCAGGAGTTCTTGACTTTTCTGTGTGAGGTGGATCCCTTTGGCAGTCTGGTGAATCCTGTGGGCCCCTTCTCAGAGTGCTTTTAAATGCACAAAATAATATACATAGAATTATAAGGGGAAGCAATTATGTCAAAATGAAATTATTGAAGTATTTTTAAAAAACATAATGGGCCCCAGGTTAAGAATTTTGTCAGGAACATTTCCTCCCAAGAGTTAGGTTCTTGTTCCATAGCTGGAAGCCAGAGCTCCTGGTCCTCAGAGGAGTCTCCTACCTGAACTCACTCCTTAGAGCAGGAGCAATTTTTGTGTCCTGGCCTCCTTTGCAGTCTGGTGAAGCCTATAGGGCCCTTCTCAGATGAATGCTTTTAAATAAATGAAATAAAATAGAGGGGATTACAAGGAAAAGCAATTATATCAAAATATATTACCTGTTTTAAAAAAGAAAAAAAAAGTTCATGGAAACTGGGATAAAAACTACTACCTTTGAATGTGAGCCTTTCTTTTCAAAAGTCACTAAGAGCATGACTGCTTCTTCAGTCACCAAATGCTTTGTTGTTGTTTTAGTCGTGTCTGACTCTATGACCCCATTTGGGGTTTTCTTGGCAAAGAAATGGTTTGCCATTTCTTTCTCCAGCTCATTTAACAGATGAGAAAACTGAGGCAAACAGGGTTAAATGACTTGCCCAGGGTTACACAGCTAGTAAGTGTCTGGCTAATAAGTGTCTGAGGCCAGATTTAAACTCAGATCTTCCTGACTCCAAGTCTGGGGCTCTATCCACTGAACCCTCCCTGCCCTCAATGCCTTGCTAACCTATAAATTCACAGTTTTAAGAACTTCTTCACAACCCTTAAAGGGACAACAAATTATAACTTTACTTCCTTTAAGACTTTACCACATCTTTGTCTTTTTTTCCTACCTCTTATATCCTGTAATTTCTTCAAGCTAGTGGTAAATAATTGCTTAGGGACATCCCCTCCTATCACAGTAGTGTACCAAGCAGAATGCTGCATCTTGTCTTGAGTTTGAAGGCTAACTCTGAGTGATCTTGGACAAGTTTACCTCTTCAAGACTCATTTTCTTCAAGTTTAAAATGAACTGTCTTAGTATAGTAGCTCCTTTATAGGTTTCTGATTTTTACAGTAAGTAAGGAGCCAGACTCACCTTAGAATCACAAAAGGATAGCCATGTCATCAATCTGGTCCTACCACTTAAATGCTGATAATGTTCACACATTGGTACCATTCTCATGGTGATACAAAGTGGGTGCTATGGCACCTGGATTTGTGATACCTATTGGGAGTGCTACAGAGCCTCCCTGGGACTTCAAGAAATCTCTTTGCCTCTAGAGTCATGGTCACATATGATTCTTCTTTGCAACATGACTAATGTGAAAATATGTTTAATGTGAATGTATATGTAGAGCCTATATCAGATTGCATGCTGTCTTGGGGGGAGGGGAGGGAGGGGGCGAAAATTTGGGACTCAAAAGCTTGTGGAATTGAATGTTGTAAACTAAAAATAAATAAATTTTTTAAAAAATTAAGATGTGAATAAAAAAAGAATGGTCTGGGCCAATATACCTCAGGACTAATCAACACAGTTTCAGCTCTTTTGTTTAAAAGGCTATATCATCCTAGACTGACGCACAAAAGGACAACTCTAACACTTTTTTTTTGTCTTTGATGAACAGGAAATTCCACAGTTCTCACTCTCAGTTGAGTCAGGTGAAGTAAATTCATTACTTTCAAAGTTATAGCCTGTAATCCAGGAGCAGACGGTTGGGAATTGCCACTATTCAGTCAAGTAGGTCAAGAAACTAGGTATTGTGCGAAACACTGGAGCTTGGATCCATCAGGATTCTATGACAGATGTGCACAGGCCAGTGACAACTGGCTGAATGACTTCACTAGGTTAGTCACCACTAGATGGAGCTAAGTTCTCATGGTCCTACCACAGACCAAGGCTCTACCTAATTGGTTTATCCAAAAATTTTGCTTTACCTGCAGCACAAGCATCATGTGACTCTGAAAGTCTTTCCCCATATTCAGTATGAGGTATTTCAGGCAATTGTAGTTGTGTAAACATGGCTTGAATCACCAGGCTGAAACCATAAATTAAAGAGCAAGGTATTTAATTAGAGACAGAATATCCAAGTAACAGGAAATCAAGCAATAGAATTATTCACAGCCCCTTATACACAAAAGGCTATGATCTTTTGAAGATTCTCAGTGGTGGGGTGAATGCATGAGGAGGGATTGGGAGAGGCAGAGTATTCCCTGGACAACTCAGTGCTACAAAGGGATGACATAGTAGCTAGAATACCTCTGAGCTCCATTTCCCATTAATTTATTGTGCCTTCATGCTTCTTAGCTCCACCTTAGCTTCTTGGCTCTCTTGGCATGGTCCTGGAGTTCCCCTTGCTGCTGCTGCCGCTGCTGCTACTCTGACATTTCCTATAGTTGTCCTCCATTGAAATTCCTGTCTCTCCCATTTCAATCTATCTCTAAAGTGGTTTTCTGCTAACTTTCCACCAAGCTGCTTTCTGAGGTTGCTTCTCCTTTGAGGTGGGAATGGAGAGTGAGGAAGTTATGGGAAAGGAGTATTATTACTCTTCTTCAAGAATTGTCTGGGCGCTGTCCTAAAGAGATCATACAAATGGCAAAAGAACCCACACGTACAAAAATATTTATAGCAGCTCTTTTTGTGGTAGCAAAGAACTGGAAATTGAGAGGATGCCCATCCATTGGGGAATGGCTGAACAAGTCGTGGTATATGAATGTAATGGAATACTATTGTGCTGTAAGAAATGATGAGCAGGTGGACTTCAGAAAAACCTTGAAGGATATATAGGAACTGATGCTGAGTGAAGTGAGCAGAACCAGGAGAACATTGTGCACAGTTACAGCCACATTGTGTAATGACTAAATTTAATAGACTTGGCTTTTCATAGCAATTCAAGGTTCGAAGATGACTCCAAAAGGCTCATGATAGAAAATGCTATCCACATCCAGAGAATTACAGAGTCTGAATGTAGATAGAAGCATACAATTTGCTCTCTCTTTCATTTTGTTTCTTCTTTCTCGTGCTTCATTCCATTGGTTATAATTCTTCTTTACAACATGATTAATGTGAAAATATGTTTAATGGTAATGTGTATGTAAAGCCTATATCAGATTGCATGCTGTCTTGGGGAGAGGGGAGGGGAGGGGAGGGAGGGGGAGAAAATTTGGAACTCAAAAGCTTGTGGAATTGAATGTTGTAAACTAAAAATAAATAAATTTTTTAAAAAATTAAGATGTGAATAAAAAAAGAATGGTCTGGGCCAATATACCTCAGGACTAATCAACACAGTTTCAGTTCTTTTGTTTAAAAGGCTATATGCCATCCTAGACTGACATATGAAAGGACAACTCTAACACTTTTTTTTTGTCTTTGATGAACAGGAAATTCCACAGTCCTCACTCTCAGTTGAGTCAGGTGAAGTAAATTCATTACTTCCAAAGTTATAGCCTGTAATCCAGGAGCAAACAGTTGGGAATTGCCCTTATTCAGTCAAATAGGTCAAGAAGCTAGGTATTGTGCTAAACACTGGAGACACAAAGAGAGACAAATATAGTCCCTGCTCTCAGGGAACTGAGTCTCAGGAAAGCACTCAGCTGATAAGGAAGGGGTAGAGCTAGGGATCTTTGCCCTAAATCCTTCTGCTTAAACAAACTTCCCTCTCCCACTTACGTACAATTCGTTGAAAGGGGCTGTCATATCTACGGAATATCCTTATTGGAACAACACTGGTTGACAGCCAAATGAATTTCTTATAATAGACACCAGTTAATTAAATAGGGAAGAGTGGGTTGGGAGAGCAGAGAATTCACAGGTGGCATTCACCCTTTGGCCAAATGCAACACTTGAACGTAATAAGTGTAATGGGATCCATTGGGCCTTCCCTGATTTGCTGGACGAGAGTATCTCCCATGGAGCTGCACATGTGATCTGGACTCATATTGCAGGACATTACCTTTGTTGAAAGGATGAAACAACTTCTAATTAGTCACCAATGATGATGAGGACTGTGTCTAAGATGATTGGCCACAGAGTCAGAAAGGGCTATGTAAGAGGAAGTGAAGAGAAACTGTGTTCCTCTTCCTCTTGGGTGCCGGAGGGAGGGGCAGATTTACTCTCTTCCTTCCCCTCACTCCATCAACAATGGTAGTTCATAACTTGAGCACATGGAAATGCTGATCAACATGGGCTTGCCTAGCTTGAGTCTCCAGCTATCTTTTTTTATCCTTGTGTTTGTGAGTCTTGGATTTCCTGGGTCCCCCTGGATAAGTGCCAGCTGTCCAGTGGGAGCTGATTCCCATTAAAAAAAATGATCTTTAGAGGAGAAGAGCATACTCCCCTCCAGGAAAGAGCTAAGGAGCTATGACTGGCAAAAGAACAGAAATGGACCTTGTGAATTGTTTAGACAGTGCAGGTCTGAGACGAAAGCGAAATGTCTGTTCAGCAGTCCCACAAAGTGCCTTTACCTTTCATGGAGAATATGATGATGGTGATGGGTTGGAGATTTATATTTTCCTATATTTGTTAATGAGTGCTTTTGAATAATTTGTGTTTTAAACATTGTCTGTGGTGGAAGAAACAAATAGCTGTCATATCTGATAAAATTAATTCCTTTTATAGAAAGGGCCCTAAACAAAAGTTATACCAAAGCTTTCATTTACAGATTCCTCCTGCCCCAGAACTCTGAGTTTGGGGCCACAAACAAGAGAAATGAGAAGCTTGAGTCTCCTCTTTGGGAGTCACTCCCCCCCAATCAGGATAAACCTATTACATTCAAAAGCAGGAGCCTTTTATGGGAAGGAACCACATTGAATCTGACAATATTCAATAACTGAGCAAACACTAAACATAGCAAATCTGTTTCATTTACCTTCCCCATAAGACTTTCCTGCCTTCTCTAAATCATGTAAAATGCCCGATTGCCTTCTGAAGGAGTCTGGCCTTGCTTACGACCCACCCCTTCCTTTGAAACACTAAGTGTCTTGCCTGATTGTCCTGTTCAACTTTAAATCCTAGGTGGGGATGAGGGGAAGTAGTAGAGAAATAGTGCTTGTCTTCTCAATGCCCACATCTATTTTTGATTTAGCTTGGCCCAAGCTAGAGATGGGGGACTGGGAGAGAGAGGCCATAGGGATAAGACCTTGTCATTTAATCATTCTGAATCACAGTTATCCCATCTATAAAATGGGAATGATAATACTCATACCACCTACCTTCAAGGTTGTTGTGAAGACCGTGCATTGTGTAAGATGCTGTGGTTATTTTTCTTAGGCACATGTTGACCAAGAGTCTTAGAAAACAGTGAATACAGGCCAGGCAGAAAGATCCCCTGGTCCCAGAAAGCCCATAGACTTCCTCGTTAACCTGTTGATCATTTCTCTGAAGAGTCTTTGGGCATTACTGTCCCCTCCCAAGTCTTTCCCACAAAGTGAACTCCTTAATCACGGGAGAAGGGGACTGAGTAGCAGAACAGCTGCTCAGAGAAAGAGAAAGAGTCCCATTAACAGAGAGGCAGCTCTGGCTCGAGCTAATTGGAGGATTTATGGACCCCTGGACACTTATGCATCAAGGAGTTCTGAGACTCTGAAGTCCTTCCCTGAGAACAGACACCAGTCAGCTCCTGTTCCTGGACTTGCTCAAGACGTGAATGTTAGAGATAAAGGAGTAGAACGCAGGAATTTACAGTGGTTTGGATATGGCTCAGAGATATCTAAAGGGAAAAGCAGCCAGCCATGGGTAGAGAGAATTGCTGTCCTATTCAGGTTTCTGAAAACCCTCCTTCAAAGCAAGCCCAGCCTCTAGACACTTACTTCCAACTGCCTTGCACACCATCTCCAATAATAGAGGGTGCTTCCTTTCTTTTCTCACCCTTCTCTCCTATACTTTTGCCCTTGACCCCTTCCCTTACTATCTCTGCCTCTTCAATTATTCCCTCTCTCCCCTAATTTTCAGTCTCTCTAGATCCTTCTCTGCTGTTCATCTCCTCCATCTATTTTTTTTAGGCAATTGGGGTTACATGATTGCCCATTCACATAGCTAGTGAATGCCTGAGGTCAGATTTGAACTCAGCTCCTCCTGACTCCAAGGCCTGTTCTCCATCCACTGTACCACCTGCCTTCCTCACCCTTCCCCCCTCCCCAATCTTTAAAAAGGCTTCACTTGATCCTAACCTCCCCTTGAGCTAACATCAAATATCTTCCCTCCTTTTCACAGAGAACCTCTTAGCTCTATATATACTCATGACCTTCATTTCTGTTCTTCTTAACTCCTTGGAATCAAGCTTCTGTCCCCACCATTCCACTGAAACTGTTCTGTCTAATGTCACTTTATTGCTAAATCCATTGGCTTGGTCTCTGCAGCACTGGACACAACTGACTATATTCACCTCTTGAATATTCTCTCCTCCTTGGTTTTTCATGACACTGTCCTCCTCTGATTTTCCTCCTACATGACTGATCCTTCTCAGTTTCCTTTGCAGAATTTTCATCCGTGTTCCCCACCTGCTATGTGTGGGTATACCCCAGGTATCTCTAGTGGGCCCTCTTCTTTTCTTCTTCTCTTTACTGTCTGGGTGATCTCATCAGTTTCCATGGATTCAACTACCATTTCTGTAGCCAGCACCATCCAAATTTATGAATCCAGAGCTCATCTTTCTTCTAAGCTCCAGGCACATATCGACACCTGCCTGCTGATGGATATTTACCTGAATGCCCAAAAGACATCTCAAACTTAATGTGTCCAAAACCCCTCCTTATTTCTATCCAAGACATTGCTGTCTCCAACCACTCAGGTTTACAATCAATGTGTCATCCTCAACTCCTCACCTATACCTGCCTTTCTATATACAAGAAGTTTCCAAATCTTGCTGATTTTTACCTTCACAACGTCTCTAACGTCTGTCTTCATCTCTGCTAATACGACAATCAGCGTAATTCAGATCTTTCCCCACGTACTATTACAACAGTCTCCTTATCCTGGGATATGGGAGTGGATGTGTTTACATGCACGCAGGCACACATACACACACATACACACACACACATATAGAGTGTATAACCTCTCCCCTTTCCAACCCAGCCTCCACCGTGTTGCCAAATGGATATTCCTAAAGCGCAAGTCTCACCTGTCATTCCTCTGCCCAAGGAGCTACAATGACTCCCTATGGCCTGTAGGTTAAAATACAACCTCCTCTGGCATTTAAAGCCTCTCACAATCTGGCTCCAACTTGTCTTTCTGTACTAACTACATATCACTCACCCTGACTACATTCCCCCCAAACTGGGCTACTCGATGTTCTCCATATACATTCCATGTCCTACCTCCATGCTTTTTCCTGGCCTATTCCTCATGCCTGGAGTGCTTTCACTTTTCAGTTCTTCTCCCTCTTGGGATCTCTAGCTTCTTTCATATCTCCACTTAAGTGCCACCCCCTTGTTATTATTCCACCATAATTACTTTGCATTTACTTTTATAAATATTTTATACTTATTGTATAATTTTTTTTTCCTCTAGAAGAACACAAACACTTTGAGGGCAAGGGTTATTTTGATTTTGTCTTTATATACCCAGCACCTAGCATTTTGTCTCTTACAGTAGGTACTTAATAAATGTTGATTTGAAATGAATTAAATTGAATTGGAACCTGCTAGCTGCCACCTTCATCCTTTAATCGAAGCTTTGAATCAGTTCCAAGTGGCTTGCAAGTCATGGGCCTCCCTGGGAGATTTTTCACAAATCATTTCACTGTGTAAATTGATTTTCTATGTAATCCTTTTCCTATTTAACTTGGCCTTTAGGTTCTATGTTCCCATTCATTCATAGGATTATGGTATTTAGAGCTGGAAGGAACCTTCAAAGTCAGTCATCTATCCTTATTTTTCACATGACTGAACTGAGGCCCTAAAAAATTAAATATTTGTTGAGAACCCCCAAAGTCCTAAAGTGGGGAAGTAGCACGGTCTAGGAGAAGTAACACTGGATTTGGAGTTGGGGAGATAGGTTTAAATAGTACTTCTGCCACTTAGTACTTTAGATGAATCATTTCACCTCTTTTGCTTCAGTTTCTTTAAAATTTAAGGGTTGAAAATCTGGAACTCAAAATTATGTAAAACCGTGTGTGGTAAACTAAAAATAAAAAAATATTAAAAAAAAATTTAAGGGTTGGACTAGATGATCTGTAAGGTTCCTTCCAGTTCTAAATTGATGAATCTTGGATCCAATGGTCCTAAGCAGCAGAGTCAGGTCTCTATTCAACAAACATTCGTATATCTTCACTACAAACCAGGCCCCATACTAGCTGATATGGATATAGACAAGATAGAATTCTTGTACACTCAAAGACTTTACATTACATTTACATTAATACAATGCTGCTCAATGTACTGGTGAGGGTGGATGAATAAGATATGTTCCCTATTCTCAAGGAGTTTACAATTTAGCAGGGGAGACAAGACAAATACATAGATAAAACATTTTACTTTGTATTATAGTTAAATGCCCTGAAAGAGGAATGAATAAAGCCTTTTGAGGGCACCAAGAGGAGAGCCAAGATCCTTTCAGATAGGAGGAATCAAAGAAGGCTTCATGGAGGAGTGGGCATTTGAATAGGTCCCTGGCTGGGGAATTATTGATGGGTAGGGTTGGGATAGGCAGAGATGGTGAGGACATTCTTGGTCACCTAAAGGTAGTAGAACATGAATTGTTATGTTCTCTGCCACCGTGGGCTTGGGGGCCATTTGTCTGCCCTTTTGTTCTCCCGACTTCTTCCTTTAGTTGTGTCTGGCTTCACTGAATGGTTTTGGCTCCCACATCTCACTACCTTTCTCGGCCAGCTATATGTATACCAGCTGTTTTCCAAAAACTTGGTGCTTTGGGCATCTATGTAGGCTTCTGCCTTTCCCTTGTCTTGTTACCGGGGATAGAATGATATATAGGCTAGCAGCAGGCTTGATTTGACATCAGGAAAGATATCACTTTGAATCCTCCCTCAGACACTCATTAGCTATATGACCCTGCACAAGTCAATGACCTTCTCTGCTTCTCCATTTCCTCATCTGTAATAATGACACTTTACAGAATTTTTGTGAGGATCGGAGAGGTTAATCTATGCGTAGTACTTTGCAAATTTTAAATAGCAATAGGAGATGTGAGCTATTATTATTATTATGAGGGTTAGGGTTCTTA
Organism: Trichosurus vulpecula; assembly: GCF_011100635.1. Lineage (NCBI taxonomy): Eukaryota > Metazoa > Chordata > Mammalia > Diprotodontia > Phalangeridae > Trichosurus > Trichosurus vulpecula. The sequence continues at coordinate 57,001,023 of NC_050579.1, forward strand.
TCAATGGGTATTGTTTTGTATACAACCATGCATAAATTGGCTAATAAAAGCCAATATATCTTTATTAAGCGCCTACTGTGTGTAAGACGCTGGTGTGGTGTCTCAGTATAATATCATAAGAGGTAGATCTGGAGGGGATCTTTAAGGTCATCTAGTCCAGTCCTGATTTTACAGATGAGAAAACTAAAATCAATGACTAGTCTACGGTCAGACAAATGGCAGAGCCATGATTCAAACCCAGGTCCTCTGACTTTGGAGGCAATGAGCTTCTTCCATCATTTCTCCTGGACAATTTTTTTTTGGAGGGGGGAAGGCAGGTTAATTGGGGTTAAGTGACTTGCCCAAGGTCACATAGCTAGCAAGTGTGTCAAGTGTCTGAGGCTCGATTTGAACTCACTGCACCACCTAGCTGCCCCTCCCCCAGACACTCTTACATAAATAAAAGACAGTTCTTTACCTTGAGGAGCTTAGTCTTTATGTCCCTGTAATTGCCCCCACAAAAAATATCTTCCCTTTTCCTTTCCTCTTACGACAAGCAATGCCAATAACCAAACCCAGAGAAAATCTATAGAAGGACCAACAGAAGAATGAGAGGCCGGACTGAGCTAACTTCAGTCTAGAAAGAAGAAGGGTGGATGACTGTGCTTAGAGAAAGGCCATAAAATCATGGGCAACTGCACAGCGTGTATAATAAGCTGACACCAGCAAGGAGGGAAGCAGTGTTCAGAACAGATCCCAAACCTAGTTACCCTTGAAATTTTCTTAATTCTTCACTAAAAATAGCTAGCGTTTATATAGCACTTTAAGGTTTGCAAAGTGCTTTGCAGATATCATCTCATTTTACCTTCACAACTACCTTGGGAGGTAGGTACTCTATTATATCCATTTTGCAGATGAAGAAAAGTGGTTGTTGTTGAGTCATTTTATGTCATGTCTGACTCTCCGTGACCCCATTTGGGGTTTTCTTGACAGAGATACTGACTGGAGTGGTTTGCCATTTCCTTCTCCAGCTCATCGTACAAATGAGGAAACTGAAGCAAACTGACTTGCCCAGGGTCACACAGCTATTAAGTGTCTGGTGCAGCATTTGAACCAGGAAGATGAGTCTTCCCAACTACAGGCCTGGTACTCTATCCACTGCACCATTATGAACTCATCCCTAAAAAGGAGCATAAGATTTTACGGCTGGAAGGACTTTTAGAGACAATCCAATCCAACCCCTTCATTTGCCTGATGAGGAAATGAAGGCTCAGAGAGGTTGGCTATTTTTCCTAAGGTCATACAACATCAAAAGCTGAAGGCATAAGCAAAAAGAGGAATGGCTTCGTGCCCAAGCCTGGGAGGTAGGGTATAGAGGAAGAAGCCTCCAGCTGCCCGCTATTCTCAAGGCCAACATATAAAGACATCAGGAAAAGGCTTAGGGATGCTATTAGACCTGGAGTGACCAAAAAGTGGTCTGGGTGTAACAAAGAAAAATTAACTTTGTAGGAGAATAAGCTTAAAACCTGGAATGGCTGGAAGGGCATTTGTGTTGAGCACCTGGGGATTTGTGAGTGGGTACAGGCCAAGAAGAAACATAGCAAAAGTCAGTTCAACATGAGAGGATTCAGTAGAGCAAATATGCCCTTAGAAAATCTAGCTATGTTGTAAACTAAAACCAAATTAATTAATTGAAAAAAAAGTAAAGGCACAGGGAAATGGTAATCCATCCACTATCCCCTACAAAGAAAGAAAGAAAGAAAGAATGAAAGAAAGAAAGAAAGAGAAAGAAAGAAAGAAAGAAAGAAAGAAAGAAAGAAAGAAAGAAAGAAAGAAGGAAAGAAAGAAAAGAAGAAAGAAAGAAAGAAGGAAGGAAAGAAAGAAAGAACGAAAGAAAGAAAGACAGAACGACAGAAAGAAAGAAAGAAAGACAGGAAGGAAGAAAAAAAGAAAGGAAGGAAGAAAAAAAGGAAGAAACTCTAGCTGTACACTGGGATCTGATCCTGTCAGGTGGTAGTCCCCACCTACCATAAAATGAGATATTGCATGGCAGTATCCATCTCAGAGGAGAAAGGCACCACCTCCAGAAGAAAGCTGAAACTGAAGGGACCAAGGAGACATTTCTGGCTGGCCCAAAGATTTGGCTCCTGTGAGTTTCTGAGAGGGTACAGGTCTGTTGTGAAAGTGAAATATGTGTTCAGCAATCCCACAAAGTGTGTTTACCTTTCAAGAAGAGTGAATGATGATGGGTAAGAAACTTTTTGTTCAGATCTGGTCTCATCTCATTTGCTTAAATTGAGTATTTTCTGGACAATCTTAGTATGTTTGGAAAAGAGAATTCTTAAGGGGGGGCAGAGGGAGGAAGCAGGATCAGGTGACCCTCTAGGATATAACTGTGAGTAAATGACACAAAGCTTGTAGAGAAATGTTCCCCTTTCTGCTTGGGTGTTTCTCCTTTACCTGTGGCGTGCATGTTCTTTATACAACTATGGCTTTGTTCACTGGTTCCACCAAGGGATAAATCATAGATTCCAAAAAAGTATCCATGTAATATAAAGAGACCTTGGAGGAAAGGTTATTGGGCGGACCTCCTGAGGATAATGTAGGAGAGATCAGGAATGGATTGATACAATAACCATTGAAGGGAATTCCCACTTCAGTGAGACTGCAGATCCTTTGGAGCAGGGTTTCTTAACCTCTGGTCTTTGAACTTAGTTTTGAAATATTTTGACTACTGTATTTCAATATAATCAGTTGTCTTTGTGAGTTTATGTAGTTTGCTTTATGTATTTAAAAAACAAATGGGATCAATAGGTTTCACTAGACTGAGGAAGGAAGGAAGAACTTATTAAGTCCTTATTATGTGCCACAAATTGTGCTAAACACTGGTGATACATACACAAGTCAAAAGAAAAACAGTCTTTGACCTCAAGGAGCATATATTCTAAAGAAAGAAGGCAACACATAAAAAGAACCAAAAGGAGAGGGGAGGGAAGAGGGAAAAGGAAAGGGAGAAAGACTGGAAGGCAGGTGCAGGGTCCAGAAGGAAATGAACACTGACCTGAGTCCCTTTACAAAATGGAGGCTCCAGGAAAAACTCACCAATGGAAGAAGGGGGCAGGCATTTGTGAGGGATATTTCATGTTGAGAAGCCTGCCTGCAGGAATAGTTGAACATTTCTGTGTGAGAAAGTCCTAAATGCTGAGGGATGCTAGGATGATGGAAATTTGGAAGTCAAGAACAGTGCTAGAAGGGGAATGGGCCCCATTCCACAAAAAAAGTTAAGAACCTTGTGTTAGGTTATGGTAGGGGATCCCCTAAGTTGATGAATAATTAGATTTAAGAAAAATAAAAGGGAATCTACTTTATTCCAAACTCCAAGTTGCTCCACTCTTGCTCCTAGAAGCATCTACACAATGTTTGCAACTGATTATTGCAAAAGATTGTACAGTCCGGAACTATTAATAGACTTTAAAATCAACAACAGATTATTAATGGGAAAGGGTCATTTGGGAACTCCTGACCTTTTAACCTAACGTAACAGAAGACCCCTAGGTCCTCCCACTCCTCCAAAGATCTCTTGGTTCTACCTGTCAGAGGCAGAATAATGAGTTAGATGTGCTAATTGTGTTCTTATATTTAGCTACCTTTTCTCCTGGGCCCATTGCTCCAGACCTTCCTCCCATCCTCCATCTCCCTCCCATGCTTTTCTTTACCGTCCTTTCCCTGACCCAATTTGCCCTCTCTTTGAATTGCTACTGCAATTAGTTGTCTGCAGCAAAAGGTGACTTTTGAGCTAAGCCTTTCAGAAATTAAACCACTCTGTGCTTGGTGACCTCTCCTTTGGACATTCCTCCCCACCTCCCAATGCACCCCCACCTTGAGGCCCAGGACGATTTCTGGCTGGGAATGTATGAGAGATTGTCTATGAAAAAGGCCAGTTCTCATGTGTCTCTCATCCAGGAAATAACACAGCCATGAAAAGAAGCTACCAGCCCAAGAGACAAAGCTGTGAGTAACAGGAACTTGGTAGAGCATTACCAACAACAAATATTTGTTTATTGATTTGTCTTCCATGTAAGGTACTTAGAGAGATGCGAAAATTAGATATGGTAGGATTCATACTCCCAAGGAGCTCACCATCTAGTTATGGGATAAGTCAGCCACACAAGTAATACAGGATGTTACATGAAAAGTGTATTAGACCAGAGCAGGTTACAAATGATATTTATATATCCCAAAAAGGGATTGGACTCAGTGATGTCAGTCCCTTTTCACTCTGAGATTCTCTGATTCTATTTCATTGACATGCAGAAGAAGGGAAAAAGAAAGGGAGGTCCATTATTTTCTTCTATTGTTCTTTCGTTTCCCATCAGGTTTAGACATTTGGTGACTTCCTGTCGGTTATTATAAGAGCCTACATTTCTGTAGTGTTTTAAGGCAAAGTAGTGCAGTCAAATGCTAGATTCAAGGGGCCCGTGAAACTCAAATGAGATAATGGATGTAAAGCACTTTGCAAACTTTAAAGTACTATTTAAATGCAAGTCATTATTATCAGCCTCCAGTTATCAAGCCTCCAATCTGGTGGTTTCGTTCCCTGTGCCTTTTACTTCATTCCTGCTGAACTTCCAATTCAATGTTTATAGAGCAATATAGTGGTGTGGTAGTCAATGTTTAACAACTAGGCTTTCTGAAAAAATAAAAAAAGTATGCACACACTTTTGAGTTTAATCTGTATTATTAAAATTTTCTCCATTGCTTTCCTAAGTCTAGAAAATCAACAAAACAACAAATCAAGCTCTGATTAGTTGTGATTTCTGAAATCTAACTGCTCCCACTGAAAATTTAACAATCAGCTTGGTCAGTGCTGGCTCCAACCCTCCCCTGACTAGACTAGTAGGCAATTACTGGTCCCACCACTGACTCCCTATGTGACATGGGGCTAATCACTTTACCAGTCTAGACCATTGCAAAATGTAGGGGTTAGCAGAAAAATGATATAAACAATGGCTACAACAACGTAAATGCAAAAAACAAACAAATTCATGGACTCTTGGTGAACAACTCTTGATCTTGTCCAATTCCATCATTGGACTGCTATGGAAACTGTGCTTGCCAAAAGGTCACACAGAGAGTAAATGAACAGAGCCAGGATTCAGAACCAGGTCCACCGATGCTAAGAGTAGTTCTTTTTCAACTCCAATGAGTTACATTTTCTAGCACTTAGCACAATGCTGTGTACACAGCAGGCGCCTGGTAAATGTTTATTGACTCAACTTCCCAAAAGGAGATAATAAATATCAGCTTCAGCTAAGCTGAATTGTATAGCCATGGGGAGCAAATGTAAGGAAGGAATTGGGGAGCCAGTGGGAAGATAGGGAAGGATAGAATAGAAAGATTTTTGGAGTACTTTGGGTCCCTCTTTTGGCCCTCTTGCATTTTTTTACCTTGTGCCATACATATTTTACTATGTGTAGTGTCTTTCTACAAGAGAGTAAGATCCCTAAAGGTAGGGAATAATGGGTTTGGAGTCAGAAAACCTGCTGGAGCCAACTCACACCAATTCCAAAGGCTATATTGTTAAATTTTCGGTGGGAAGTCAGAAAATGCTACAAATCAGGAGCTGCTGGGTGGCATCATAGTGCATATAGTGCTGAGTCTGTAGTCTGGAAGACTCGTCTTCCTGAGTTCAAATCCGGCTTCAGATACTTACTAGCTGTGTGACCCTGGCCAAGTCACTTAACCCTGTGTGCCTCAGTTTCCTCATCTGTAAAATGAGCTGGAGAAGGAAATGGTAAAGCACTTCAGTGTCTCTGCCAAGAAAACCCCAGATGGGATCAGTGAGAGTCGGACAGGACTGAACAACAACAAATCTTTTGCCAAAGTACTTACCTCCTTGGGCCTCAGCTTCTGTAAAATGAGGGGATTGAACCTCTGTCACGAGCTTCCGAAGCCTCGTGACTACGCTCGGGGTTCCCCCCAAGCCCCAGGCCTCTGCCTAAGCAAAGGGCCTGATCTCGCGGACAATGTACGGGGCGGGAGCCGAACAAGATGGTGAATGACTCCGTTTATTATTTCAGCAAGCAGCACATTTATACCTTTAGTGACGTAGGTACACTCTTTGGTTACGTGGGTGAAAGACAGGTAAAGCTAATACACCTGGGTCCTAGGACCGCCCTGACTCCGCCTACTCTCCTCCCCCTCTCCTCCCACACTACCCAAAGCTCCCTGCGGGCAGGCAGTCCAGGCAAAGACCGGAAACTCCACGTGGTCCAAGTTCCACATGCTCTGCCAGAGAGCCGGAAGTTCCACGTGGTCAGGCAGGTCCGACCTGGAATTGCCAGGGAGGCAACAAAGGCGAGACCCCTCCTCCTGGCTCCACCCACATCCCAAAGCCCTGAGTCTATCTCAGCAGGCCCTTGGGCCTGGAGGTCCGAGGAGGACAGGGCTTGGCTCTAACTCTGCCCGTAACAAACCTCTGCATTCCTTTCCACTTTGGAATCTATGATCCAGTGATCAAGTTGTAGGCATCAAATGTTTGTTCAATGGGGGCAGCCAGGTGGTGCAGTGAGTACAGCACCAGCCTAGAGTCAGGACAACCTGTGTTCAAATCTGGCCTCAGACACTTGACACACTTACTAGCTGTGTGACCTTGGGCAAGTCACTTAACCCCAATTGCCCTGCCCTCCCCCCTAAAGAAAAAAAAAGAAAGAAAAATTTTTAACAAATGTTTGTTCAATGAATGCCTGAATGAACAAATGGGAGGATTGAGTGCTCCCATCCCACTCCTTCTCCAGGCAGAATCCAGAATCCACAAGTGGGTTAGAAGCACCCAAGTAAGGGATACAGGAAGGAGACAGTACATGCTTCCTTAATGAGGAGGCAGTTAGCTCCACTTGGGGTGGGCAGTGCATCTCAAAAACTTTCATTGTGAAGATAAGTGGAGGTGTAATTACACAGGACTCATTATGGTAGATGTTTCATCTTCTTGCCTCAGCCCATAGCCTGGGAACAAAGGAAATATTACTACAGGGTCCCAGAGAGCATAAAACATTTTTAGTTCCCCCTTCCCTCCCCAAAGGCACTTAGAGAATTTAGAACATTCAGCACTTGCTGAGTAGCAATTACTGGGAATGGTGCTGGATCTATTCCTCCCTTTGAGCATCCTGTTCTCAGGGCATGGAAGCAAAATGCAGAGTGGGATCATGGAGAAAGCATTGGGCTTGGTGTCAGGGGACATGGGTCCCAGCCTACTACTTCATCGGTGGTGACCTTTCTCTCCTCTAAACCTAGGTTTCCTGGTCTGTAAAGTTAAAAGGGTGGGGTGGGAGAGGCAAGTGGCCTAGATAGTCATTAGGGTCCTGACATTCTATGATTTTTGCATTTCTGACCCATTCCTGACTTAATACTTTTTCTACTCTCTTTTTCTCCAAGGGGCACAGGACACTATTGTTCCCTCCTTTCCCAAAACAAAACAAGGAGATGAAAAGTTTAACCCTCAAGCAAATATTTAATTGCCCTGGTGGACTGTAGAAGGTTCCATCCTTGTGATATAGTTTTTCCTGTAATTGTTGTTTGTCCTTCCTTTTAAAAGAGGACCAATGACATTGCAAGGTGATCAGTCTTGACTCCCCATGAATTGGATTTAAGTGAGGCAGAGTTGCACAAAGTCATCAACCTCACTCTCTCTTCCAGAGTCACCAAAGTCCAGTGTCAAGACAAAATCAAAACAATGGGTGATGAACCAGGGTGCAGTGGATGACCTTGGCTGACCAACATCTGACCAAGCTCTAAGCACTTCACCAAGGCTACTTCAGCCACCTTCCTGGCCATTGGGATAAATTGTTCTCATCCATCCATTCCTCAGAGGGGAAGTCTTCTCATGCTCCCCTAACTCAACAATGGTTTTGAGGCCTATTGGTTACCCTCAACCTAGTTTAGTCCATCAGCCAAGACAGTTTACTGTGTTGTGACCACTCAGCTTCTTGGAGAGTTGGGTGAATCAGGTGGATGCTAAAGGGGCATAAGCAGCCCTGAAAAAGGGTCCTCATAGCAGAGGTGCTAGTCTTCTTTGAATACCCTGTACACTTCATATGCCCTTCAAATATGTTTGTATTGAACTCAAGGGAACAGGAGCAGAGACTGCCATCAAAGAATTGTATGGCAGAAAGGAAATATGGGTTGGTTACATGGCAAGATGGAAAGATAACAGGTGGATGGCCTGAATACTCAAGAAAAAAGAGAGGAAGACCTCCAGCATGTTGGGTGGATCCCCTGTGGCCACCTTTCAGGAGGCGATTGATGAGAGAAGCAAACTGCCTCCATGGAGAGAACTCTTTTATCAGTGAATACTTGTAGTGAAGTTTAGGGGTCCTCTCCCAACAATACCAACACATCTGGGTATGTGTGATGCAGGAATGGTGCCCTTTCAGTCCTGTCCAGCCTCTGGCCCCTGATGCCAGACTTCTTTCTCTACCATGACCCAACAGTCTTCTCACCCTGGAATGTTACTCTGTCCATATGATCCTTTTGTCTGATTGGTCTGTTCCTCCTGGAGCTTCCAATTTAAGGAAAGTGCCCATGGCAGTATGTTCACTCCATTCCTCTCTAGGTTCCATTCTTGACTCTTGGGACTTCTTCCTTCACCACACCCACTCCCCTCTCCTATCTAAGTTTTCATCTCCTTTTTATATATCATCTTCCACCATTAAAACATATGCTTCTGCAGGACATAGACTATCCTTCCTTTTGCTTGTAATTGTCTTTCCAATGCTTAGCACCATACCCAGTACATAGTAATCAGTAAATAAATGCTTGTTGACTGGAAAGTATGACAGCACCTGGTCACTTGAGAATTAGAAGAAACATTTCATTGACTTGGGTGAAAGGTCTTAATTAAACAATTAACTTAATGCAGAGAAATAGACTACATAGAAGATCACTAAGATCTCTTTCAACCATTAAATCCTATGATCCTGTGATCTCTGGAGAAAGTCCCACTGACCTGAAAGCTAGAAATTGATTGGACTTCTTGGAGGAACCCGTAAGCCTATAAATTCTCCAAAAACTTGAATTGGCTTCCTGGATGTTGGGCCATGACTTGGGCTCTAGGGCTGGCCCCAGTCCTGATGGGGGAAAATCAAACATCCCAGTTGGACAGTCAGGGAATCAATTAAAGGGAAGGCAATGTAGCAGGTACTGTTTGTGTCTGGGTCTCCAGTTCTCACACACAGCTCTCTCACCCCTCATATGTGTGTGTGTATGTGTATGTGTGTGTATATGTCCTATATATGTCTCCTATACATGCCTATATATGTCCCTAGTCAGGCTGTAAACTCCTTGTGGGCAGGACATGTTTTCATTTGCTTTCTTATCCAGAACCTATCTGGTAGTTGGCACACAGTAGTAGGTGCTTAATAAAGGCTTCTTGGCTGATTTGTTTTCCCTTTTCAGGTCTTTATTTATAGACTCACAGATTATTAGAGCTGGAAGGGACCTTAGCAACCATTTGGTTAAAACCTCTCATTTGATAGGTGAGCAACTGAGGTACAATAATTTGCCAGAATCACACAGAATGTAAGAGGCTCAACTGTCACTTGAACCAGGAAACTCACAATTGTAACATCAGAGTTCTTCCTATCATACCAGGTCTGCCTATGACTGTTCATTTCTCCTCTTCTCAAAAAAAAATCATAAACTTATTGATGGCATGGATGTTTCATTTTAGTCTTTGAATCCCTAGCACCAAGGACAGTTCCTGGCACTGGTACCTAATAAATGCTTATTGGTTAATTGACTAATTGACTATTCCATCTCTGCTAGCTAGACAGAAGCAGGTGTACTACTCTATGGCACTTGCTTTCAACCTTGGCCAGCCCTTACAAAGAACAGTCCTTTCCTTATTCAAGGCCCATCCTATCACCTTTTGATTTTGGGTATAGTTATAGGCAAAGTGAAATAGCCAGCAACCCAGCTGCCAAGTCAATGGGCAGAATGCCAGGATCCAAGGCCACTACTATGCCTACTTAGCTCAGTCTATCCATAGTACCACCTCTCTCCTCTCCCCATGATCCAAAGCGTGCTCCATGAAAGTACCTAGGGCTTAACTAACATTCTATACCACCAAGCAAAGGCCAATTGTCCTCTAGAAAGGTCATCCTGAGCAACAGTCAATGTTGCCCTGCTCACGATATAAGGGAAAATGCCCTGAATCTACAGTCAGAAGGGTTCAAGAAAGTCCTGACTGTGCTGCACTCTCATTACATGATCTGGGCCAATTAAACCAACCTGTGAAAGCCTTAGTTTCCCCAATATAAAATGAGCTACTTGCTTGCCTATAGCACAAAGCTGTGGTTATAAAAGTGCTTTCTGGGTGTTTGCACTAAAGACACATTAGTTGTTCTTATTCATTACATCACAGATTTGAGAAAATTAACTTGTCAAAACCTAGCCCAAACCCTGGAAAGACCCTTACAGCCAAAATTCCCAGCTTCCCTACTCTTAAAGTCATTAGCACCATTGCTGAGAAGTGGCCTCTTCCTGCTCATGTTCAGCTGTAGCACAGCATTAATGAGGCAGGAGGGAGCAGGCGGGTGATTCTACTCTGTCTTGATAGAGAGCTTAACCTAACACATGTCACTCTGCTCCAGGAGGCTCTGTAGATGTAGTTTCTGTCTGATGCCTCCCCAGTGGCCTGCCAGATCAATCACTATCAGCAGTGGGTGTGCCTGCCAGGCAGAGACAGAGCAGGACACCTGCTGCTTTGTTTATTCCGGGATAGCCATGAGCCTGGAAAACTTTGGTGAAGTACTGCATAACACATTAATATTGCTGCTGGCCATGGTGCTGAGGTGGTGATGATGGGTGTTCCTCAACAGCAGGGCATGATGGTAGGGCAGAGGAAGGAGGAGGGAAGGTGCTTTTATTTTATTTTATTTTATTTTATTTTATTTTATTTTATTTTCCAGGGAGAGAAGGGAACTCCTTCCATCTGTTATTCTTACTGATGCCTTTCCGTAAATTTCCATAAAAGATCCACCCAATATACTAGAAGCCTTCTTGTACTATGAACTGTGTCAATACAGCACTCAGATTTCCCATTTGTAGTTTTTTTCTCAATCAACCTATCTCCTTTTCCAGCACATGTGCACACATGCATACACACACACACACACACACACACTCTCTCTCTCTCTCTTTCTCTCTTTATTTTACTTTTCAAATTTTTCATAACTTCAAAAAGGAGGTTTTATTGATTACCTTTATTTAAACATGACAATAATTTCTGGAAATAACCTATTCTCCTTTCTGATTACCCCCTAGAAATAAATCATCTCTTGTAAAAAAGAAAATAGTTATTAAAACCAACTTATAGTGACCTGCTCTGACAATATATACACCATTTTGCTATAGTGGTTCCTTACCTTTCTGTCAAGAAGAGAGCAGTATATTTTCTTACCTGTTTCTCTGGGAATGTTACTGGTTTTTAAGTTGCTCAGAATTTATCTCCCTTTTAGTGATCTTTTCTTTAATGTTGCTATCTATAGTTGTTTGTTATATTGTTCTCCTAAATCTATAGGTCAAACTTGTTATACACTTAAAAGAAAAGCAAGCTGTACAAAATAGAGGTCTGCAGTTTTGTGTATAATCTTTTTTCTATTCTACTATGTTTATGGAAATGTCTGTTTGATTTGGTGCTTAAGTTAAAAAAAAAATAAAATATAGAAACTGAGTGCTGTGAAATTATAGCAACCATGCTTGATCCCAGAGAAGAGATGAGAATTTATACATTCCTTGATTGTTTCTATAGGTACAGGGAGAAGAAAAAAAAATGTAAACACAGAGAGTCACAAGCAAGAAGAAGTTTTAAGGGTATGAATTCTGGCAATCAAGAAGGAAGTCAATTATGTATTCAAGACAGAACTAGCCCTGTGTATAAACACCTTTACTTGGATGAATATCTATGAAAGAAGACAGAGAAGGAGCAGTCAGATAGGTAGGAAGAGAGCCAGGAAAGAATAGTGTCACAAAAACCTGGAGATGAGAAAATATGCAAGAGAAGAGAGTGATAAATAATGTCAAAGATATAGAGAGGTCAAGAAAGATGAGGATTAAGAAAAGGCCATTGAAGGAGCCAAGATGACAGAGGGATGGAAGCAATACCATGAGCTCCTCTCCTAAACTCCTCCAAACAGATCTAGAAAATGCACTAGACCAAATCCTGATAAGGAAATCCAGAAAAAGTCACAGTGAGTCCATTGTCCAGCCCAGCTTAGTTTGATAAGCAGGGAGGTATGCAGACACTGGGGGTGGGATTGGGCCAGGATTATGCTGTTCCCAGGAAATGTTGTGAACAAGGGCAAGAGGAGGTCTTAGACCCATACCAGGACACTCCCAGACCCACACTGGGGTGCTGAGATAGGGACAAATTGAAAGTTTTGTCACCCACTGCTCAGTTCCAAGTTGAAGTTCTAGGGTACATTGAGTGCCTGCCCACAAGAGTGGCATTCTGGGTAAGGAGATGCTGGTAGGTTGTTGTTTGTCCTTCATTCTTGAAGAGGACTATGGCATCAGGAAGGTGATGCCATGACTTGTAAGTGAACTGGATTTAAGTGAGGGAGGGCTGTGCAAACTCACCAGCCTCACTTTCTCCTCTAGAGCCATCTGGGTCCAGTGGCTGGATGACTGATCCATAAATCAGGATGACTGGAGATGCACCCCATCCTTGGTTTACAGAAAAAGAAGGAAGAAATTCAGAAGCCAGCAGCAGTAGCAGTAGCAATTGTATGGCTCAGACCTCAGGTGCAAAGCAGGGTTTTACTTCCAATGTTTAGCTCAGCCTGGCAAAGAATAACCAGGGTGGGAATTCCAGACCAAAGGGGAGACTACAGTTCTGCCATTCTGAACCAGTAGATGTCTCTAGTTAATGGGTAGGGGCAGAGTCCAGCAGCAGCTACTCTTGCCAGGACCCAAACTCAGAGCAGGAACTTGCAGAGCTCAGACAAGGAGGATGATAATTAGACTTTCCTTTGATTCAGATCACTTGGAGAGCCCTGAAAACTTGCAGGTCTCCAGTCTGTCTCTGAGACTTTGGAATAACACAACACTCGCTACCCCTAAGAAAGCAGCAACAAGACCAGCTCAGACCTTTCCTCTATAAATGCTGCAGAGACCTGCCCTAATATCAAGTAGGAAGTCAAAAAGTTAGCTGAAAGAATGGGCAAACAAAAAAAGAACATCACCTTAATGGATTATCATGGTGGTGAAGAAGCTCAAGGCACAAATACTTTCTGCTTATCCTCTGCATTTATACTTTGTCCTCTGGTTCGAAAAGATCTGGACAGAAGAGAAAAGAGTCACTCTAAGATATCAACATCCATTGCCTAAGATGAAAGCACAACTTGGGTACAAACTGAACTAAAATTCCTGAAAGATAGAAGCAAGAGTTATAGAAAAGAGTTCAAAATATTTTTATAATTGGAATGAGAGTGTTTGAAGATAAAATTGGAAAAGACATGAGAACTATGGAAGAAAGAATTGGAAAGGAAATTAACAGTTTGATGCAAGAAGTCCAAAACCCAACCCAACCAATGAACTCCCTGAAAATTGGACCAGAGAGAAGCTAATGACTCCATGAAACAACAAAATGTAGCAAAAAAATTTAAAAGCTGGAAAATAGAACAAAATGTAAGTTATCTCACAGCAAAAAAAACTGACTTGAAATCAGACCAAGGAGAAAAAAATTAAGAATCATTGGACTTTCTAAATATCATGACCAAGAAAAGAGCCTACATATTTTTCAAGAAATCTTAAAAGAAAATTGCCTAGAACTCTTAGAACTCAAGGGCAAAGTGATCTCTTAGAACCATTTGGAAAAGTATAAATAGAAAAAATTTACCAGTCACCTCCTGAAAGAAACCTCAAAATGAAAACTCCCAGGAACATCATAGCCCAAATCCAAAGCTTCCAGGTCAAAGAAAAAGTACTGCAAGCAGCCAGAAAGAAGTAAGTCAAGTACTCAGGCATCACAGTCAGGATCACTCATGTTTTAACAGCCACCACCATAAAGGAGCAGAAAACCTGGAATACAATATTCCAGAAAGCAAATGACATAGGCTTACAGCCGAGAATAACTAGTAAACCCTAATATAAAGTTATGGGGGAAAAGTGGAGCATTAATGAAATAGAGCAGAGCTGTCAAACTTGCCAGAACCAAATTAAAATGTAGTTGAGAAATGTTTAACAAAATAAATAAAAATATCAACACAACATAGATGATATTAATTTGTGGTTTTCTAAGTCAATATGCCGCCACTTCAGGGCTCATTTCTATTTGAGTTTGACACCACTGAAATAGAAAACTTCTAAGCATTCCTGATGAAAAGACCAGAGCCACAGAAAAATTCTGAAGTACAAACACAGGAATGAAGAGAAACAGGGAAAGGTAAATATGAATGAACAATAATAAAGAACTAAACAAGGATAAACTGCTTACGTTCAAATATGGGGAGATGACACATGTGTCCCCTTTGATTCCTATCATTATCAGGGTTCATAGGTGTCTGATTAGAGAAGGCCGAGGAGGGTTCTGTTATGTCTTGAGGATCTTAAGAAAAGAATGGAAAAAGAGGGGAAGAGGAATATACTGAAGAAGGAAGGTAAAATAAGGGAAAAATAAGTTTAGGGAAAATTATCTCACATAATAAGGGTGCAAAAGTAGACATTTATACAAAGGAGGAGATGGCCTGATGAGAGAACCTGATACTTCTTCAACCTCACCCTCATCTGAACTAGTCAAAAGAAGGAAGAACGCGCGCGCGCACACACACACACACACACACACACACACACACACTCAGAGTTGTGTACAGAAATCCATTTCAATCAACAGTGAAATAAGAGGGAAAGAAATGAAGGGGGAGAGGGAATTAGAGGGAGGGTAGATTAAAGGAAAGATTAGTTTTAAGCAAAACAAATTCTAAGGATGTACAAAAATACTGATAGCTCTTTTTGAAGTGGCAAAGAACAGAAACTAGAGGGGTGTTGGAGAAGTGAAGGACTCAGAAGGCAGAATGAGACAAATATTTTGTGCATGTGACTAATGTAGAAATTTTTTTTATTTTATATATGTGTGTGTGTGTGTGTGTGTGGTGTAGGTTTTGTTTTTTTTGTGTTCTCAATTAGGGGGAGGGGTTGGGGTGGAAGAGTAAGAAGGTGCATCTTGGCTGATTAAAACAAATCTATATGTGAATTATATATATATATATATGTATATATATATATATATATATAAAATGTATTACTATTTTATAGAAGACAAGATCCCAAGAAAAGTACAAAATGCTACATAAGGTCTGAAGAAAGCAAGCTCATCTCCTGAAAGGCCACTAACCAAACTGAATGGAATCTGGCAGATTAGCCCATAAGCACCCTTTGAGCCCAGACCAGCTGATGCCATGAGTTACTGGCTCATGTTCCCTGCATCTCTGTCACTCTCAC
Organism: Trichosurus vulpecula; assembly: GCF_011100635.1. Lineage (NCBI taxonomy): Eukaryota > Metazoa > Chordata > Mammalia > Diprotodontia > Phalangeridae > Trichosurus > Trichosurus vulpecula. The sequence continues at coordinate 57,016,500 of NC_050579.1, forward strand.
CTCTGCTCCAATCCCAGGTGTGATATGATGGATTGACCTCCAAACCTGGTGACAGAAAATCCATTTACTTGTCAGTCCATATGGAGGGAAGCAGATGGGGGAGGCAGAGCCCCCTATTGTATTGGTTTGCTGGGTGACCCTGTCCAGTTCTGGGGCCTCAAAACACTTGTCATCCTGGGAGTGAGTGACATTCATGAGCACTATTGTTTAGGAGTGTAAAGCCTCAGTGGGCTAAAACCTCTCTCTGCCAGTTTCCCTTCAAATGTGTCTTTCTCAGGATCTGTGTCTCCACTTAAGCATCTGCCTCTGTGTATGTTTCTCCTCCAGCAGGTTCTACCCCTCCCCTCCTCACCACCTCCTGTTTCCTCTCTGGGAAATTCCAAAGGAGTATCACCAATTCTCAATGATTGAGTGGCCTCCCCTCTCATCTGCTTCTGCTGAAGGCAATCTGTCCTCATTTCCCTTCTGCCTTGTTTGCTAGCCTGGGTTTATTTGCTCCAATAACAACTCCAAAGTGAGCAATTGGCTATAAACCTGCTGAGGGCTCCCTTCATGATCATTAAGGTTATGGGGCTGTCCTGCCCACTCCTGATGACAAAGAATCATTTGCCCTAGGCATTGCCCATTTTTCTAATTGGATTAGAGGAATCACTTCCCCACAATGGAAGGAGGGCAGGAAGAAATCACAGGAACATAGGCTTAGAATGGGGAAGAACCTTAGAAACTATTCTAGTTCCATCCTTACCAACACCTCTCATTTTACAGATAAGGAAACCGAGGCCTCAGTCTGAGGAAGAGTTGGGGTCAAGCACTGCCTCTGACACTGCCATATGTGACCCTGGGCAAGTCCTTAATCTATTTAATGCCCTGGGCAACTCACTAAGACTCTAAGTTGCAGAGAAAGTGCCAGGCACTGTGCTAAGTGCTTTTAAAAATATTATCTCATTTGACCTTCCCCATGGCCCTGCAAGGGAGATGCTATTGTGGTGCTGTTATGTAAAATTTTTATTTTTATTACAATTGAGGAAAATGAGGCAGGCAGAAGTTAAGTGATTTGCCTAGGGTCACACAGCTAGTGCTTCCTTATCTGATCGCTTCCTATACCAGTGAAATCACAGGTCACTAGTCCTTAACCATTTTCTGAGAGGAACAACTGAATCCTTCTGTTCAAGCCACACAGCAGGATGGAAAGAACTTGGAGTCAAAAGATCTGGGTTTGAATATTGACTCTCCCACTTATTTGCTGTGTGACCTTGAGTGCCTCAGTTTCATTGTCTGTAAAATGATAGTGTTGTATTATGAAACATTCTACCCATTTCTTGACAGAGGAGATGGATTCAGGGTGCGGATTGAGATGTATATTTTTGGACATGGCCAAAGTGAGAATTATTTTTGCCTCCCTATGCAGATTTGTTGTAAGGATTTTGTTTTTTTTTTTTTCTCCTCAATGAAACAGAAGGTACGGGAGAGAAAAATAGACATTTGTTCAGTGAAAAATTCAATTAAAAATAAAAATAAAATGAGAGTATTGCACTAGATGATCTCTGCGGCCCTTTCCAGCTCTAAATCTATGATCCCACAGTCTTTCCAGTTCTAACACTCTGCAGCTCTGTCCTACAGCTGGAGGATCATGCAGAGGATATGTAGATTCTGCCACCATCCGGTTCTCTTGGACATAGGAAGAAGGGAGAAGGAGAGGAAGGGGGAAGGTGATGAAGAACATTACAATTACCAGCTTAAGTAATGGCTTGTCCAGGAAGCTTAGGAACAACGAGACAGGGCCCTGCCAGATGCTTTGATGGTGCTTTTTCAGAGGAGTCCCCCCTCCCCTGCCTGCCACCACTTTCCAGCATCCTGCTGCTCTTTGAGGTTCCTTCGGGAGATCAGAGATTAGAGATCATTAGCAACTGCCCAGATGGCTGATCATGAAGCAGTTTCTGCCCTCAGTAGAAACTAACTGAGCAGACAAATTCCATCTTGAAGACACTCATTCTCAGCAGGCTGGTGTTTTGACTCTTGAGATTTTGAGGTGGAGTCCAGGCCAAGAATTGGACAGATGGAGCCATGCTACCCCCCACTCCCCAGAACAATTCTGTTCTCCCAGATCCTGGAGAGGGGAGGAGGGATTGAGGTTCCAATCCTCTGGATCCTTAATGAAAAACAGGCCATTATCCAGCCTGAGGGAGCCATCAGCTTTCCCATAAAGAGTACTTTGAATTGCCTCCACAAAAATTCCTTGGGAATTCAATTTAGTGCAATGGATAGTCAGTAGACTTAGTTTCTCATGCTAACTCTGGACTTTGTTCAAAGATTTGGAATTTGCAGACAGCTTTCGTTGCTCAATAGAATGAAAACTCCTTGAGGGTAGGAACAGTTTCATTTTTGTCTTTGTCTGCCCAGCATTTACCATGGTGCTGATATAGAATAGAGGCTTAATAAATGCTTGTTGATGGAACTCCTCCCCTCTATTAATCAACTTTTTGAAAAGGTTCACAGGATCACAGAATCTTGGACTTGAATGGTCATCCAGCTTTTGCTTGAAGACTTTCTTTTATGTGTGAGTTGACTGGGTCTATATCTATTCAAAACAATAACTTAGAATTCCCCATTGATGTGTTTACTTTTTCCTCTAGTCAGCCAGAGGACATAATTAGTCCAAAGAAAAAAGTTTTTAGTGAAATAACATGGTAAGAAAATTTGTACTATATCATTCTACCTATAAATACAAGGCATAGTCTCTCTTACAAATACATATACCATGGGGGCAAGGAGTGAGCATTCATAGGAATCCCACCTATGGGTCCACACATGTGGAAGGATAACTCATACTGACCATGCTGTAGGACTCCTGGTGTGTTGGGGAGACCCCATTGTGATGCTCTCACTAGATCTGCTCTTCTCACGGTTTAGCATCTTTTCAGAAATGGAAGATGCCAATATCATCCACTGTATCCAGGGCTATCATGAGTTGTCCTGACTTTTGTCTTGCTACTGGACTTCGATGACTCTGGAAGAAAGAGTGAGGTTGACAACTTTGCACAACTCTGCCTCACTTAAATCCAATTTACTCGCAAGTCAAGACATCATCCATGATGTCATTGGTGCTCTTCAAAAACAAAGGATAAACAATGGCAACAGCCTCTTTGCTGGGCATGTTGTCTCACTGGGCTCACTGGGTCTGCTCGCTTCTGGTCACAGCTCTACTGTGCCTTGATCACTACTGGACTATGAGGGTCTTATCACATAGTCTCCATTGACATATTTCTCTCTTGGCTGCTCCCTACCACTATCTTCTAGCTCTTCTCTTTGGTAGTTCTTCTAGCCAAGTCATCCCAGCTTTAGGCAGCTAGGATATAGTGTCTAGAACCTTCCCCCAATGAGCTCCCAGGCTAATACTAGGTAGACCTCTTGTCTGGGTAGCATCAAAACTTCAGAGGTCAGAAAAATCTTCAGGGCTTCGAAGATCCTCTCTAGCTTAACTGCAAATGAATTTGAGCCAGAACCAAATATAGGGTAAGAAGGTGAATTAGTGGCACTGACTTGCTCGAATTCTTATCATCATTATCTGTCAGCAATAAAATCTGAATGCTTTTGTAATGGGTTTTGATCAGTAAAAACCTCTCTTCCCCTACATAATCAAAGAGCCTTGTGGTAAACAAAGTGAACACAATATGGAAAGTACATGCACTCTACCCTGAGAAAACTTCGAAGCTGGAGAGAGGGGAGGGAATGACATATAAGTATGTAAGCATAATACAAAATAAAATATAATAGGTACAAAAAAAAGAACTAGACAAAGTGTTCTAGGAATATTTGAGAAGGAAGAGATCCCATTCAGCAAGAGGATCAGGGAAGACTTTGTGGAGGGTATGGTGTCTGAGCTGAACTAAGCTGAGATGGGGAAGTGGGACATGCATTCCAGGAAGAGAGGATGGGCTGTACAAATACAGGGGAGCAGAAGAGAGCAGGATGAGCTCAAGAAACAGCTAAGAAAACAGTTGCCTGAATTGAAACTGTATGAAAGGGAGTAATATGAAGTAAGTCCGGAAGGGTAAGTTCTAGCCAGACTGCAGAGAATTTTAAATGATAGGCTAAAGAGTTTGTATTTCATCCTCTAGGCAACAGAGAGCAAATATAGGAAGGTTTCTTTTTTAACATGGGATTAATATGGCCAGACCTTTGTATTAGAAAGATTATTTTGGCAACCATGCAAAGGATAGATAGGAAAGAAGAGATTGGAAGCAGGGAGACCAGTGATGAGAGGATGTGGTACATCTAGTCTAGCTCTTTGGAACTAGGATGGTGGTAGTATAAGTGGAGAAGAGGATGGATGTGAGAAATATTGTGGAGGCTGAATCACTGTCCTTGGCCAGAAGAGATTTGGGAGAATTGAGAAGAGAAAGAGCCTGTGTGCCTCTCTTGTAGCACTCAGTGATTGAGACGCACACAGCTCAGAGAGTTGCTCTCCCTGGGATTCTTGAGGAGGCATTTGATGGATAGGACATGGAGGGAGGGGAAGAGTGGAAAAGAGGGAAGGGGTTGGGAATCAGAGAAGTTTCCAGAAAGTGGGTAGGCTGGGTTGTAACTCTACATTTAACCTGGCTTCTAAGAAGAAAATAGGAACGTCAATGGACACTTTCAAGTCTTAGGACTACCTAGCCTATATCTTTGGTGCATTTGGCAGCAGCTGAGCCATATTCTTCCTGAGCCCAGCACATTTCATCCATGAGGCATAGAAAGGAGAGAAAACAAGATTTGAATTACCATAAAATCCAGGAAGCAGGCTAGAACAGGAAATGCAGTTGGGCACCGCTATTTCCCTTCTAGAAGTCTCAGTCAAAAGATGAAGAAAAAGGGGTAGAAGGAAATAGAATGCAAAGCACAAATAAAATCCTTTTTGTCTTGTCATGTTGTTCTTCCTGTTGCAGAAAGAACAGTCATTGCTATTATAGAATAGGGAAAGGGTAATCCTTTTTCCCTTGGCACAGTCTCAGAATCTGATCCACCATCCTCTCTGCCAATCATTTCCTTAGGCCCTAAGGATTTCTACAGAAGCAAAAAGATGATGCAATATTCTCCCAGACTGCATTCACAAGGGAAGACGATGGCTTAGATGATCTCAAAGGCCCCTTCCAGCTGTAAATCCTATGAGAGGAAGGGAAGGGAAGAGAATTAGCATTTATTAACCACTTACTATGTGCAAACACAGTGCTAAGCACTTTATAAATATTATCTCATCAATTTGATGACCATAACATTTGCATACTATGCATAAAGAAATGTCTCCAGATCAAGCAATGACTGTCACAGTAGTAGAGAAACAAAAGGGGAGATGATATCAGCAACTCTGGGGAGCCCTCTCAGCCAAGAATCTAGAGCAGAAGGTTCTTCGCCTTTGTTGTGACATGGACCCCCTTTGGCAGGCTGGTGAAATCTAAGGATCCCTTCTGAGGATAGTGTTTTAAAATGCATAAAAATACATAGCATTACACAGAAAACCAATAAAATATCAATGTGATCTGATCCAGCTTCTTTTCCCATATTAGTACAATTTCTTTAGCGCCATTTCTGCCTCCTGTACAAACATATCCAGCTCTGTGGGGTTAGTGTTCAAGTGTGGTGGTTTCACTATGCTTGATATAGATAAAGGTTTGTTATAAAAAATTGCAGATCTTTTCCATTTTTCTTCTGTATGTTGTTCTTCTTTCATTTTAATTCTTAAATGCTCTCAGACTGACTTTGGTTAGGTGGGTCTCTCACCAACCTTTATTTAAATTGATTTTTATCCTTCAGTGCTTTTCTTTTTTATGAGGCAATATTGATCATGATCTTCTATCATCCTTCTCCATAAGATTTTATAAATGAATTTGTATTCTAACCCATTGCTTATTATATTACTCTACTTGCCATGCAGGCCAAATATTTGCTGATTGAGGTATGGTTTAGGTTCTTTTGGTCTCCTTGTTAAGTGATTTATGTTGATTGAACTTGTATATGAAATTATGGTAATCTGTTTTCTTCCATCCATGTCTCATTTTTCATCATCAATAACTTGTTTAAATATGTCAGGATGAAGTTATTTTGGCACATCATTCCTTTTTCTTACTTTTATACTTTTAGCTTTACACTAATTTTTATCATTTATTGTTATTGTTGTTATTGCAAACCTATCTAGGCACATGTGGCCAGCACCAATTCCTGAGCCCTTGAACTTCTTGGTGGTCTTTTCCAAGTTCATGAACATAAATTTACAGATGGTTTTAGAAATCATATAGGTCACCCACCCCTTTTTACAGATGAGGAAGTCCAGAGAGATTAAGTGGTTTGCCCAAGGGTACACAGATAGTAAGTACCAGGACCATAATTCTAACCTGGGTCCTCTATCTCCAAATGCAGTGATCTTTTCACTGTACTGAAGCACCTTTCTGAGTCACTTTATGGGTTTTTCATTTTAAATATCTAAGGACATTCTCTTGGGGTATAGACACAGCAGAGAATGAGTAAGAGGAAAATCCCAATTAAAGTTGGGGCTTTGATACAGTTTCCAGATTCTGTCTCTTTTCTTCTCCTGCCTGAGGTTGTGTTTTTTATAATGTTTTATTTATAACATAAATAATATGTTTTATTGATGCCTTTTAATTTCACATGATGGATATTTCCAGATATACTGCAAGCCACTCACTACTTCCCTGGGTTCTCCCTTGTGTAATGACAGATTGCCTGAGACCCAGGATCACTGAGACTTTGGAGGAACTTTCTGAGAAGCTAGCGAATTCTTGGGCTAGGTTGTTCACAGGCAAGTTCAGTTTGTTTGAGGGTTCTAGTGATCTGAGGCAAGGACTCCTACCTAAGTCTTTGGACACCCTGTTGGGAGGTAGAAAGTCAAGAGCGAAAGGAGAAAAGACCAGTGTATAACAGGAGGATGCAGCAGCTGATGTCAGACTGAATCAGCCATTGTAGTGAGAAAGATCCATTCAAAGTTCTTTCCCCTTCCTCAGAGCATGGCACTGGGAAATTTCCACCTAGAGTTTACATCTCAAACCTTTTCTTCAATAAAGCTCCCTCAGACCAGCTGATAGGAAGGTAGGGGAAGGGAAAATGCCAGAGATAACCCTGGCTGAAAGCTCCATTCTAGCCTTCTTTTTTGCATCCCAGCCTTCTATATATTGTTTAAACGTTTATCTGCTTTTTTGTGTTACTTGATACTACTAATAAATTACATGGCCATTAACTGTAATTCTTTCTAATCCTACAAATTCAGAATTTGAGATAGAGAAAGGAAGCTAGCCCAAGGGAGAGATTTCCCTGCTTCACTCCAGGATAAGAGTCAAGTCAATTAGCAAAAGTTTCTACAATTTGGATAGTTTCTGACAATTTTCCAGAACATACCTACTAGACTGCCTTTGAACTTCGACAGAAATAATGAGATAAACTCATAGAAGACAGAGAGGTGAGGGCTCCCAAGGACACCCCTTATCACAAACTCATAACTCTCAGTTTCTACAATTTTAACAAAGAAAAAGTTACACAACTGTTTACAGCTACACACAATCAACTAACAGTGACTGTATTCAACAGTGTACGAAACAATCAATGTTTCAAGTCCACTACGTGAAAAGGAGGTCCCTTCCTTATCTCTTCTGTGGGGTCAAGATTACTTATAATCACTCAGCATTCCTTTTAGTGTTCTTTTCATTCACATAATTTTAGTCACCATGCATTTTGTTCTCATGATCCTGCATCTCTTCATACAAGTCTTCCCAAGGCTTCTCTGTGTAACCATGCTTCTGCTCAAGCCTGGAGAGATTTTCCTGAAGGATAGCCCTGTAATTTGTACTGTAAGGCTAAAAAGACACTGAGCCATGATGATTCATAAGTGGAGAAGGGATTTATATAAGTTAGTTTTATACACACTTCTAGAGAGGACCTGGAGAGAAATGGGTTGAGAGGCAAGGCAAAAATTTCTGAATGGCAGACTTGTAATGGCAACCACACTGGTGTATCCAGGATGGCTGCTAGTGTGGGTTCTTTTATCTGCTTTACTAAGGAAAGCAACTTTAAAGGGGTCAATGATCTTCTTTAATTAAACAGAAAAAAATACAAAGAAGAGAAATAAAGACCAATAGACAGGGCTCTGCTGCCTGAATCAAAGCAAAACTGCTCTAAACATACAGCCACTCAGAGTCTCGACCAGGGAATCACATCTTTCTCATAAACGATCCCCCAAAGCAAAAGCTCACCTCTTTCAGCTCTTTCAACTCAACTCTTTCAGCAAATAGGCTCAGTGCCTAATTAGAAATTATCAAATGGTGTGTAAGCCTTCCTACAAGCAAACAAGCTTCCCTTAATGGGCTCCACATGAGGCCTATTGATGGGCGGGGAAGATCTTATTCCCCATTAACCTTACGAGACTGTAACCCTGAATCAACAGGCACTGTACTGGAAGCTAGCCCTTGACTTCTAGTGCCTGCATCCCTAGGAAATACTAAGAGTGGACTGCCCTTAGTGAAATCATTCTTTCTCTCCTGAGCTGTGATACTTGAGCTGAGATCTTATCTCACTCCCAGCTAAGGAATTCATTTACTCTCCTGTATTCTTTGGTATATTCTAATTGTACAACTTCTCTGATTTTTGTTTGCTGCTTCCTTTAATAACAAGGTTTATGACCTATTCATGATGGGCTTTGGGAGTTTGGGGACAAGGCTGGTTATCAGTTTTTGGTGAGAAGGACCTAAGTTGGAGTAAACTAAGGGCTACCCTCCTTCTTGAGAAGAATCAAGGAAGCAGTTTTCTTTTTCTTTTTTCTTTTTTTTAAAGGTTTAACTGTTTTTTAAAAATTTATTTAATATATTTAGTTTTCAGCATTGATTTTCACAAGAGTTTGAATTACAAATTTTCTCCCCATTTCTACTCTCCCGCCCACTCCAAGATGGCATATATTCTGGTTGCCCCGTTCCCCAGTCAGCCCTCCCATCTGTCACCCCACTCCCCTCCCATCCCCCTTTCCCTTCTTCTCTTGTAGGGCAAGATAAATTTCTATGCCCCATTGCCTGTGTATCTCATTTCCCAATTGCATGCAAAAAAATTGGTTTTGTTGTTGTTTTTGGACATCTGTTTTTAAAACTTTGAGTTCCAAATTCTCTCCCCTCTTCCCTCCCCGCCCACTCTCCCTAAGAAGGCAAGCAATTCAACATAGGCCGCATGCGGATCATTATGTAAAACCCTTCCACAATGCTCATGTTGTGAAGGATTCACTATGTTTTGCTCCTTCCTAACCTATCCACCTTTATTGAATTTTCTCCCTTGACTCTGTCCCTTTTCAAAAGTGTTTGTTTTTGATTACCTCCTCCCCCTGTCTGCCCTCCCTTCTATCATCCCCCCATTTTTATCTTCTTCCTCCTTATTTCCTGTGGGGTAAGATACCCAATTGAGTGTGTATGGTATTCCCTCCTCAGGTCAAATCTGATGAGAGCAAGATTTACCCATTCCTCCTCACCTGCCCCCTCTTCCCTTCCTAGAGAGCCGCTTTTTCTTGCCACTTTTATGCGAGATAATTTACCCCATTCTATCTCTCCCTTTCTTCTTCTCTCAATATATTCCTCTCTTATCCCTTAGTTTGATTTTTTTAGATATCATCCCTTCATATTCAACTCACCCTGTGCCCTCTGTCTATATATCTATATCTATATCTATATCTATATCTATATACCTACTTATATACATACATAGACACACACATATGTATATGCATGTACATATATATATATATGCATATTCCTTTCAGCTACTGTGATACTGAGGTCTCATGAATCATATACATCATCTTTCCATGTAAGAATGTAAACAAAACAGTTCAACTTTAGTAAGTCCCTTATGATTTCTCTTTCTTGTTTACCTTTTCATGCTTCTCTTGATTCTTGTGTTTGAAAGTCAAATTTTCTATTTAGCTCTGATCTTTTCACTGAGAAAGCTTGAAAGTCCTCTATTTTATTGAAAATCCATATTTTGCCTTGGAGCATGATACTCAGTTTTGCTGGGTAGGTGATTTTTGGTTTTAATCCTAGCTCTATTGACCTCCGGAATATCGTATTCCAAGCCCTTCGGTCCCTTAATGTGGAAGCTGCTAGATCCTGTGTAATCTTGATTATTTTTCCACAATACTCAAATGGTTTCTTTCTGGCTGCTCGCAGTATTTTCTCCTTGACCTGGGAGCTCTGGAATTTGGCGACAATGTTCCTAGGAGTTTTCTTTTTGGGATCTTTTTGAGGAGGTGATCTGTGGATTCTTTCAATTTCTATTTTACCCTGTGGCTCTAGAATATCAGGGCAGTTCTCCTTGATAATTTCTTGAAAGATGATATCTAGGCCCTTTTTTTGATCATGGCTTTCAGGTAGTCCAATAATTTTTAAATTCTCTCTCCTGGATCTATTTTCCAGGTCAGTGGTTTTTCCAATGAGATATTTCACATTATCTTCCATTTTTTCATTCCTTTGGTTCTGTTTTATAATATCTTGACTTCTCATAAAGTCACTAGCTTCCACTTGCTCTAATCTAATTTTTAAGGTAGTATTTTCTTCAGTGGTCTTTTGGACCTCCTTTTCCATTTGGGTAATTCTGCCTTTCAAGGCATTCTTCTCCTCATTGGCTTGTTGGAGTTCTTTTGCCATTTGAGTTAGTCTATTTTTTAAGGTGTTGTTTTCTTCAATATTTTTTTCAGTATTTTTTGGGTCTCCTTTAGCTAGTCATTAACTTGTCTTTCATGGTTTTCTCGCATCATTCTCATTTCTCATCCCAATTTTTCCTCTACTTCTCTAACTTGCTTTTCCAACTCCTTTTTGAGCTCTTACATGGCCTGAGACCAGTTCATGTTTTTCTTGGAGGCTTTTGATGTAGGCTCTTTGACTTTGTTGACTTCTTCTGGCTGTATGTTTTGGTCTTCTTTGTCACCAAAGAAAGATTCCAAAGTCTGAGACTGAATCTGAGTGCGTTTTCACTGCCTGGCCATGTTCCCAGCCAACTTACTTGACCCTTGAGTTTTTCGTCAGGGTATGACTGCTTGTAGAGCAGAGAGTACTTTGTTACAAGCTTGAGGGGATGCACTGTTGATTTCAGAGCTATTTCCATACAGCCAGCTCTGTCACCCCAGCACTCCTCCTTCCCCAAGAACTGCCAACCCAGACCTGACACAAATCTTAAGCAGGCTCTGCACTCCTGCTCTGATCTGCAACTTAATTCCTCCCACCAGGTGGGCCTGGGGCCGGAAGTAACTGCAGCTGTAGTCCTGCAGCTGCACCACCCCCGCTGTCTCTGGGGTGGTGGCCGAACCATGAACTCTGTCCCCCGCAGCTTTTCCCACTAACCTTCTCTGTTGTCTTTGGTGTTTGTGGGTTGAGAAGTCTGGTAACTGCCACAGCTCACTGATTCAGGGCGCTAGGGCCTGTTCCACCAGGCTCCTGGTCTGGTTGGTACTGCCGCCACCCATGCTGAGCTCTGGTCTCCACCGCTCTGTGCATGATAGACCTCATCCAGTGGCCATCCAGGCTGTCCTGGGCTGGATCCCTGCTTCCCTCTGCAATTTTGTGGTTCTGCAGTTCTAGAATTTGTTCAGAGCCATTTTTATAGGTTTTTGGAGGGACCTGCCGGGGAGCTCACGCAAGTCCCTGCTTTCCAGCTGCCATCTTGGCTCCACCCAAGGAAGCAGTTTTCATTCTGAACCCCTTAGGGTTCAGAAAACAGGGGAAAGCACTTTGAATCATACTCCTGTACTAAAGGTTTGGTGGATAGACATGATTTTGGCCCAATATCCTCCTTGGAGACATGAGAGATTTTCTCGCCTTAGTGGGTCTTGATTCTGCATGCCCCTCCTCCATCCTAAGCTCCTGGTGATGCAAGCACAGTCCTCCTACCCTCCACAAAAGTGAGTCATATTCCAGATCACATCTATCCAAGTGAGATGAGTCATGTCTTTTACACTCGTATAGACAGTCTCAGTCATAGCTCTTATGTAGGAATTCTTCACATTTGTCATTTCTTAAGACACAATACATGACATTCATGTACTACAATTTTTTCAGGAGTGTATGGGGTGTTCAAAGAGGACTAGGACTTCAGTGTGAGGGCTTGCCAAGGCCTTTTCCAAAAAGCTCCTCATTCACCTTTGGTGTCCACCAAACTCAACTCTTATCTGTGGCTCCAATAAACTGCAGCATATGCATTAGTCACACCTCAGTAAAACCATCTTGGCAGAAAGGCTAACCCTGATTGAGAGTAACCGACAGGCCTCAAACTTGTTGGGCAGTTAAGCGATGTCTACCCAAGCATGTGAAGACTTTCTCTAGAGGATTGGAGAGATGAGAACAATTTGTTCCAACAGCCATGAAAGTGGCTGGAGCAAGCACTATGGAGCACTTAGAGCTTGGTCAGACATCAAAGATGCCAAGGTCATCCACTGCATCCCAGGCCATTGCCAGTCATCCTGACTTTTGTCTTGACACTAGATTTCTATCACTCTGGGAGAGAGTGAGGCCAATAACTTTGTGCAACTCTGCTTCACTTATATCCAATTCATGGGTGAGTCAAAACATCACCTCATGATGTCATTGATTCTCTTTGAAAACAAAGGACAAATATCAACACAAATTATTTAGTCATTCCCAAGTTGATAGATACTTACTTTGCTTCCAGATTTTTGTTACCACAAAAGTATTGCTATGAATATTTTGGTATACATTGAATCTTTTCTGTCATTGACCTCCTTGGGGAACATGGCCAAAGGTAGAGTTTCTGGGCCAAAGAATCAACAGTTTAGTGACTTTTCTCAAATAGTTCCCAATTGTTTTCCAGAATGGTTGAACCAATTTACAGCTCCACCAATAACAGTGCATTAGTGTTCCTGTCTTCCCATAATCTTTCCAATGATAACTACTTCCATCTTTCGTCATCTTTTCCTCTTTGCTAGATATAAGGTAGAATCTCAAAATTACTTTAATTTACATTTCTTTCATTGGTCATTATAAGAAAGGTTTTGTATGGATTGACAATTTGAAATGTTTTTGAAAAATTTTATAACCTTTGCCAGTTTATCTATTTGGGAATTATTCTTATTCCTCTATATTTATGTTAATTCCCTACATATCTTGAATCTTTTAATTTAAAATTTTTTATATCCTTTCGCAAGTTTATCTACTTGGGGATGGCTTTTGTTCCTCATATTTATGTTAATTCCCTATGTATCTTGAATCTTTTAATTGCCTAAAATGATGGTGTTTTTTCTGTGCTCATCCCTCTTAACCTCTCTGCTGCATTTAACACTCTTGACTATCCTCTCCTCCTGGATTCTCTCTCCTCTCAGTGTTTTTGTACCATGAGTCCTGTCTCAGTCTCCTTTGTTGAATCATTTTTTTATCATGTCCCCTGATTGGAAGTGTACTCCTGGGGCTCTGTCCTGGGCCCGCTTCTCTTCTCTCTCTCCATTCTCTCATTCAATGACCTCATCAGCTCCCATGGGTTGAATTATTATCTCAGTCCAGATGACTCACAAACCATATATCCAGTCCCAGTCTCCCCTGAGCTCTGGTCATACATCACTACCTTCCTAGTGAACATTCCAAACTGGATGGCCATAAACATATCAAACCCAACATGTCTAAAACAAAGCCCATTATCTTCCCCTCCACCAAAAGAACCCTCCCTTTTACTAAACTACCCTGTTAAAAAATGTTCCATTCCTTCCTCCCTTGCATTCCTTTTTCCCACCCACCCTTCCCCATACTCTTGTACCTCTCTGGGGGTTGGCCAGCATTAAAGCTAGCCCAATTAATTTTTTAAAGAGTTTTATTGATATGTTTTGTTTTTATATTACAAACATATACAGATTACCCCCTACTCATAGAGGTCTCTTGTAACAACATAAAAAAACTAAGCAAAACTAATAATACAGTGACCTGAAATGAAAGTGCATGAAACATTCCACAACTATAGCACCCTCCCACCTCTTTATTTTTGTAATTAACAGAAATCTGTTTTGTTTCTCTCCTATCCCCCACCCTATTGAGAAAGAAAAGAAAAACAAATCCTTTACAATAAATACACATAGTCAAGCAAAACAAACTCCTTCCATCACTACATACAAATTGTATGTCTCATCCTGCACCTTAAATCCATCATCTCTGTCAGGGATAGCATGATTTGCAGTTGTTCCTCTAAAATAATGGATAATCATTGTATTGATCTGAGTTCGGTTTTTAAAGCATTGTTGTTATTGCATGAATTATTCTCCTGGTTCTGCTCATTTCACTCTTCATCAGTTTATAAAAGTCTTCGAAAATGTTTATTTTTGTAATATTGATGCTACAGTATAAATTGCCTTTCTGATTCTGTTTGTTTCACTCTGCATTTGTTAATGTCTTCTCACATCTCTTTGAAACCATCTATCTCCTCATTTCTTACAGCACAATAAAATTTTATCACACTCATCTACCACAACTTATTCAGTCATTCCCCATCTGATGGGCATCACCTTAGTTTCCAGTTTTTGCCACCACAAAAAGAGCTGCTGCAAATATTTTTGTACATATAAGACCTTTTCCTCTTTCTTTGATTTGTTTTGGGTATAGGCCCCACAGTGGAAAAGCCGGGTCAAATAGTATACAAAGGATTGTTGTGTAAGAAAGAAAACTCTCAAAAATTCCCAGCCTTCTACCTCATATATTCATCTTCCCATGAATTCTCTTCATCTTTATCCAGGATCCTTTTCACTATCACTTGTGTCCCTCTGAGGCTGTCCTGTACCATTTCTCTGTATAATTTGATGTCTGTATAATCCAATGTTACCCTCTCTCAGCTGAGGATCAACCAGAGACATGAGGTCATAACTTGAGGGGTAGAAGAAGATTCATAGGTCATTTACTCTAAAACACCTAATTTAAAAATTAAGAAACTGAGACCCAAGAAGGTTAATTGACTTTCCCAAGATCACACTATTATAAAGCATCAGAGGCTAGACTAAAATCCAAATCCTTTCACTCCAGAGTCAGTGTTCATTCTTACAAGTCCTACTTGTCTATAAGATTTAAAAATGTGCAGATCCTTAAACTAGAAGGAACCTCATAGGTCATCTAATTCAAACTCTCATTTTTCAGATGAGGAAACTGAGGCCCAGGCAGAAGAAGAGATTTAACCAAGTTCACAAAGCTACTGTTTGATCTGGGACTAGAACCCAAGTATCTAACCCCTCACCTTATGTTCTCTCCGTGATGTTTCAAATTCAAATGGCAACTGAGATTCCTGATCCAAAGTTTTTCCTTTGAAGAATTTTAACAAGTGACCCTTTGGCCAAACTCAAATTAATTGCAATACCCATCTTGGTCTGATGATGAAGCACGTTTCCTTCCTCTCAATAGAAAGGTAAGAGGTTATAGGTTTGGAATGTTGCATATGCTATGAGATGCAGCTGATTTGCTAGTTGGTTTTGCTTAGCTGTTTTTCTTCATTATAAGAGAGGGTGCCATAAGGCTAGGGGGTGAGGGGTGTATATTGGGGAATGATTGTGATGTAACAGAGAGAAGGCAATTGAAAAAGTGACCTAGAAGTGATATATGCAGCAAGGTTGTACCAGAATGTGGAGATAGTTGGACTGACTTCTATTGCCCTTGAAGGAGATGGCAGGCCCTCATCTCTCCATGTCCTAAACTGCCCCCCTCAAAAATGTCACCATCTCCCAACTGAGGCCACCTCCTAGCTGCCTCAGTAGAGAGATGGTCACTCACACACACACACTGTCCACAGTAGATATACAGGATGCAGTAGGGTTGGCGCAAGAGAGTACTGGGTTTGGAGGACTTGGGTGTAAATCCCCACTTCCCTAAATGCCAACTATGTGACCCTGGGCAAGGTAAAAACCTCTCTGGGCCTCAGTCTTTTTATCTGCAAGGTGAACATGTGGGCTCCAATGATCTCTAAGGTCCCTTCCGTCTCTAAATCCTACGACTCTAAGAGAAAGACATACACATATATTCAGCCACATATGAACCTCTGCCACAGTATAAAGTAGAGTACTCTGGTCTTGGAATTGAGACCTGGGTTCAAGTTCAGGCTCTGACATTTTACTAAGTAATTTTGAATCTCTAGGTCTCAATTCCCTCATCTATAAAATATGGAGGTTAGACTTGCTGATCCCTCAGAGTCCATGAGTCTAAACCACACACACATTCATATTCATGTGCCTTCAATTAATCTGCAAAGGCTTCCCGGAGTCAGGAACTGAAATCGGGCCCATTTTTTTTTCTCAGGTGAGTATCACCCTGAAGAAGATTTGAACTACCCACATCTCATTGGAAATGGCCCTTTCCACCAACAAACAGCTTGATTTTCAGCAGGGGAAGAATGACCATACAAATCTGCTTGGTCAATTCTTTCTTTTCCTCTCTTCCTCCTCTCCGCCGCACCCCCCACTTTTCCTATTTGCTGGAATAAAGTGAGTTTTGATTGAAAAATAATCTTTAGCCATCCGATTCATTAAGCTACAGAGATTGCTTTGGTCCATTGACAGAAGCAACTTCCCCTGGAAAGACAGGGGAAGGGGCAGGGTCCTTCTGGTCTCTCCACCCAGGCCCATGCTACTGAAGCCTCCAAAAAAATAAAGGCATGAAGTAAGGAAATCCTTTAGAGGGCAAAAGAAGAGAGTTTTTCTCCCTTCCCTCTGACAGGCAGTGATTGAATTAAACTTATTGAAATAAAGGTGATTTATCTAACTCAGTGCTAGAAAGAGATGAGTTTCAGAGATGAAAGAACAAACCCAATTATTTGATTTGATTCGCTTTCTTACCAAATTAAAGGTTATTTCCAGAGGATTGGAAAGAGAAAAATCACAGCAAACATTATCAGCACCTGATCCTCAGCAGTTGTCCTGTGTGTCAGAGTGCTGGACTCAGAATCAGGAAACCTACCTCAAATCTCTTATCAGCTGTGTGACCCTGGGCAAGTCACTTGAATTCCATGAACCCCAATTTCTTCATAAATGGGAAGGATAATAACATCTGCAGTACCTACATCATACACATGTTGTGTGCCTAAAGCCCTTAGCAAACCCTAAAATACATATATATGAATGTGTATGATATTTTATTATCACCCATAAATAGGGACTGAGAAAATTAAACACATATTCAATTTAACAAATATTTATTGAGTACCTGTTGTATGCAATGCACTGTGTTAAATTAGAGGGTATAGAAAGATAAAGATGTGATCTCTACAAGAAAGAGCTAAAGTATGGAAATTCAGATCCTGGCTTTCCTAGTTACTATCGCATCTCTAAATTTGTCCATATCTTCGAAATCCCTGGAATCATTCTAATTGCCTCCCCCTCCAAAATTACACCCTATTTTCCAGCTCCTTGAGAGAGTCTAAAACCAAGACTCACCATCTTCTAAAGGTCTTCAGACTAGGTTTCACAACTCCTCAATTCTTTCCTTTCTTCTCAGTCCTGAATCCCACCTCCTCCAAGTCCTTCCCTCACAGCCATTCAGTGCCTTCCCCAAAGCCCCTTCCTAATTCCCTCTCCCACTGTCTCTTAGTCCTTCTCCCATGATCCTTCATTCTCTACTTTACAGCCCCTCAATCCTGCCGCCTTCCAGTCCCTTCCACACAACCCTCTCATCCCAATTCTCTCCAGCATCTTCCTTTCCCTAAAGTCCCTCAGTGTTGCCTCTACTCAGTCCCTCCCTCACAGTGCCGCAGTTTGTTCCCCATGGTCCCTCAGGCCCATCTCCCTCATCTTCTCATAGCCCCTCAGCCTTGCTCTTCCTTAATCTTTTCCTTTTAATTCCCACATTTTAACCCCCCCTTAACAGATCTCTGTAAGCCCTTCATTCCTTCCCACATTCAAGCCCTTTGCTCTGAGTTAGCCTTTTAACATTTAGATTTCTTTCTCTTCTTTCCAAAACCGTCAGTGAAGCTGGCCCCTCTGAAGGAATTCAGAGGTATGACAGCAATGGCAGACCCTGAGTCTTGTCCTATCAGAGCTTGTAGAGCATAGAAGGAGCCCCAAACAGAAAAAAGACAAAACCCTAAAGAACCTACTGATGAGGTTAAGACCAGTGTTAGCTTTATAGGTGTCTCTCTCCAAATTCTTGAGCTTCTTTAGCCTGGCATTCAAATCCTCTCCTCCCATTTGTTCCCATCTTACCTCTTATTCATTCTTTTATTCATTCAACAAATATTTATTATTTTGAGAGATGCTTGATCAATTGAGTGTCCTAATCCACCTGATGAAATTAGGAGAGGTAAGGGATGATGTAAAGGAGGACCTATTTTAGACTACATTTTGTAAAGGACATCAGCTCCTGTAAGGCTAATGAAGAAATTTGCAAATGAAGAAATCAATAACAAAATGTAGATGAAGATAGGCAAAGAAAATGGGTCTACTTTGGGTCCTTTTTTGAAACCTGATCACCAGTATGGTTGAATAGGAGGGACTGAGGATTTAAACGTAAAGGCTTTTTTTGAGGGGGGTGGAGCTGTGAAATGGTCCAACTATCCTTGAAAGAAATTTGGAACTATGCCCCCAAAGCTATTAAACTGCGCATACACTTTGACTAAATGATACCATTACTAGGTCTATAATCCAAAGAGATCAACAAAAGAGGAAAAGGACCCATGTGTAGAAAAATATTTATGGCAGATCTTTTGGCAGTGGCAAAGAATTGGAAACTGAAGGGGTGCCCATCAATTGGGGAAGGACTGGACAAGTTATGGTATATGGATGTCATAGAACACTCTTGTGCCATAAGAAATGAAGAAGGGGATGGTTTCAGAAAAACTTGGGAAGATGCAAAGTGAAGTGAGTAGAATGCGTGTAGAAAGTGAGTAGAACTGGTGGACTATTTGTCTATTCTTCCCACGGATGCTATGTGTAATGGTTTGGGGAAGGGAGTGTCCCAAGTTTGTAAAGTAAACATTTTGTTGCACTTTTCTTACAATGTCATTTTAATAAATTAGTGTGCTTTGAATTCTGTATTTGAGTAGGAACTTGAGAGCTACAAGTTTTGGAGTACAAACCCGTAGAATATCTTGAACCTGGGGTAGTTGATCCCCAGAAGACACAACCTTCAAAATATGAGTCTGGGGGGAGGAGCAGGTAAGCACAGAGAAGCATTATGCTGACCACATACTGTGTGTAGACCACTGTGCTAGGCAGTATCGAGGATTACAATGCTAGTTTGGATGTATTTCCCCTTAGAGCCTACCACACTACAATGCCCCTCAGAACAGTCGAGTTAGGGAATATGACAAAAACACATAAAAAATAGAACTTGATAGGCACTGTTGAGAGGCATGATGTCTCTCAAAATAATAAATATTTGTTGAATGAATAAAAGAATGAATAAGAGGTAAGATGGAAACAAATGGGAGGAGAGGACTTGAATGCCAGGCTAAAGATGCTAAAGAAGGTATGAAGAAAGAAAAAAAAAAGGTAATTTCTCACTGGGAATGATGGGAGAGGGTAAGGACAGGTATCGTTCAAGCCTGCGCCAGCAGCTGTGGTGCCGAAATGGCGGGAGATGGCTGAATGCCGTGGAGAGTGAAAAGAAAAACACAAAACATGGGCCAGGCTGAAGAGTAAAGAACAGCTCCGTTTATTAAACTGAGGGACAGGGCTTATATAACTTTTAGGCAAGCAGAATCAACAAATCCACCTGCGAGGCATTTGCATAATGCATGACTTCCTCGTGCCTTTGTTCCCCTTTTGCAATAAACAATATTCTGTTAATAGCCCACAGGTGGTATTTAGTGTGTGCTGTGAGGGTTTTTGAGAGAGCACGTGTGTACCAAGGAGGATTGAAGAGTCTTCATCCTGAACAGCACGTGCATGCCGAGGGAGGGATGGAGAGCCCACGTGCCAAGTTATCAGCCCAAAGGCAAGAACAGGCCTCTGGCCTGTATCTTATTCCAGAATGGACTTTCTCAGAGCTGGCCCTCTACAGAAGCCTTCATGGAAGAAGTGGCCTTTGACGCATATATCCCATTCCTCGTGGTTCTTGCAACCTACCCATCAATCAACAAATGTTATTTATCGCCTCATGTGTTCCTAGTAGTGCCTCAGCCCCTTTGGGAGGAGGCCATTTGTAATCATTTGCTAAGTAGTGTAGAGTCTCAGAGAAGAGAAAGAGCAGTGAGCTTCCAAATACACAAAGCCCTCAAATGGGTATCTGTGTGTGTATGTGTGTCTGTCTGTCTCCCTCTGCTTCTGTCTCTTTCTATCTCTGTCTCTCACACATGCACCAGCATCAGCATCAAAGATGTGGAAAGATGATGGGGAGGAAGACACCAAGTGCACCCATTGCATATCCCACTGAGTCCTTGTCAAGAACCCATCTGCCTACACCCTTGATTTCCCTATCTGTCCTTCCAAACTTTTTCTCAAAAAAGGAATCATGGCTCTGAGCAAGTGATGATGTCAAGGTGCAGAATGAGATATGCATTTTTGGACCTGAACAATGTGGAGATTTATTTTGCTTGACCAACCATATCTCATAGTGGGTCAGTTTGGGAAGAAGGGGGGAATAGAAATGGAGTTACCAAAATGAGAAAAAAAAGTAAGAGCACAGGGTCATTGAGGCATTTAAAAGTGCAAAGAAAAGAACAGAAAAAAAGGCCAGTAGGAAACACTGACAAGCAGGACAACTTTTAAAATAATATGTTTAATTTATTATATACTTAGAAAACCAAGCAGTTCATAATACAGATTTATAGCTTCATGGACAATCCTCTTTTTCTGTCCTAGTTTTGTGTATTACTCATCTTTTGCAGTGTTGGTTGAGTTCAGAATTTTTCTTAAAAGAGAGGCAAAGAGAGGGATTAAAGAGTAAAAGGGAAAGGGTTCCTTTCTCTTTTTCCCAGTTGTTTGGCATTCCATCTATCCCTGGCCACTGTAACTTCTAGTGATCCCTCAGGATCCTCATCACCCCTTAAAGCACTGTCTCTAATCCCATCCTCTCAACTATAGTCCAGAGTCATTTATGTGATCCCCCAAACTGTTGCCCCTCCAAAGAAGCTCCCTGATTTGCTCTCCTCTGCACCTTGATCCAAACCCCCACTGCCCAACACCTGACACTTCTCTGACGTTCTCTGACCTTAAGATGAGGATTAGATTTCTAATCAGCAAATTGCAATCTCTGTCAAGTTGATCTCTTCAGCAAATGTCATCCGCTGGAGGCCTCTCACCCTCCTCCTCTTTCCAAAGCTAATGAAGACTCAGTCACCGGAGATAAGAGTAAGACTCTGAGGGAGGGTTTTCCATGATCTGGGGCAGAGGCGTCAAACATGAAGCCTGAAGGTCACATGTGGCCCACGCTTCCAAGTGTAGCCCAAACTAGATTAAAATGCAATTGGGAAATATTTAACATAAGGTGGCAGCTAGGTGATGCACTGCTGGGCCTGGAGTCAAGAAGACTCATTTTACCGAGTTCAAATCCAGACTCAAATACTTTCTAGCTGTGTGACACTGGGCAAGTCATTTTATCTTGTTTGCCTTAGTTTCCTCTTCTGTAAAATGATCTAGAGAAGGAAATGGCAAACCACTCTGCTGTCTTTGCCAAGAAAACCCCAAATCTGGTCATGAAGAATCAGACTGAAAAATGATTGAACAACAATAAAATAATAAATAAAAATACAATAAAACATAAGTAATATTATAATTTAAAACTAAATTAATATGCATTCCATGGAGATCCCTATGTATGGATTAGTGGCCCCTGTTTCTATTTGATCATTGTACAATATTGCTGTTACTGTATATAATGTTCTCCTGGTTCTGCTCATTTTACTTTGCATCAGTTCATGTAAGTCTTTCCAGGTTTTTCTTTTTTCATTTTTAACCACATTTTGTTTCAGTTTATTTTTTCACATGTGCAATCACATAAAACATTTCTATGTTAGTCATTTTGTACATGAAGACACAAATAAGAAAGAATGAAAGGAAGTGAAAAATAGCATGCTTCAGTCTATATTCAGACAGTATCGTTTCTTTCTCTGGAGGTGGATAGTATACTTCATCATTCATCCTTTGGGATTGTCTTAGATCATTGTATTGCTGAGAATAGCTTAGTCATTCACAGTTCTTTATCATACAGTATTGTCATTACTTTGTACAATGCTCTCCTGGTACTACTCACTTCACTTTGCATCAGTTCATTTAAGTCTTTCCAGGTTTTTCTGAAATCATCCTGCTTATCATTTCTTATAGCATAATAATATTCCATGACAATCATATACCACAACTTATTGATCAGTCAATTTCTAGCTCTTTGCCACCACAAAAATAGCTGCTATAAACATTTTTGTACAAATAGGTTCTTCTCCCCACACCCCCCCACTTTAAAAAAATCTCCTTGGGATAAAAACCTAGTAGTGGTATAACTGGATCAAAAGGTAGGCACAGTTTTATAACCCTTTGGGGATAGTTCCAAATTGCTCTCCAGAATGGTTGAATCAGTTCACAACTCCACCAACAATGTATGTGTCCCAATTTTTCCACATTCCCTCCAACGTTTGTCATTTCCCTTTTCTGTTATATTAACTAATCTAATAGGTGTGAGGTGGTACCTCAGAGTTGTTTTAATGTACATTTCTCTAATCAATAGTGATTTAGAGCAGTTTTTCATATGACTATATATATCTATAAAACTATATATAGATATATATATATATATAAAACTTTAATTTCTATGTCTGAAAACTGTCTGTTCATATCCTTTCACCATTTATCAGTTGGGGAATGACTTGTATTTTTATAAATTTGACTCAGTTCTTTATATATTTGAAAAATGAGTCCTTTATCAGAGATATGGTTTTCTTCTTTCCTTCTAGTCTTGGTTGCATTAGTTTTGTTTGAACAAAAAATTTTTAATTTAATATAATCAAAATTATCCATTTTATATCTCATAATGCTATCTCTTGTTTGATCATAAGTTCTTCCTTTCTCCAAAGATCTGACAGGTAAACTACTCCTTGCTCTCTTAATTTGTTTATGGTATTACCATTTATTTCTAAATCATGTATCTATTTTGACTTTATCTTGGTATGTGGTGTAAGATGTTGGTCAATCACTAGTTTCTGCCATATGGTTTTTCAATTTTCCTAGCAGTTTTTTTTTGTCAAATTGTGAGTTCTTGCCCCAAAAGCTTGTATCTTTGGGCTTATCAAACACTAGATTACTATGGTCATTTACTCTGTGCATTATATACATAATCAATTCCACCAATTAACTACTGTACATCATAACCAGTACCAGACTATTTTGATGATTATTACTTTATAATACAGTTTGAGATCTGGTATGACTAGGCCACCTTCCTTCACTTTTTTTTTTAAATCAATTCCCTTTTTGACCTTTTGTTCTTCTGGATGAATTTTGTTATGATTTTTCTAGCTCTATAAAATAATTTTTGGTAGTTTGATTGGTATGGCACTGAATAAGTAAATTAATTTAGGGATAGTTGTCATTTTTATAATATTGACTCAGCCTCTCCATGAGCAATTACTATTTTTCCAATTGTTTAGATCTGACTTTATCTGTATGAAAAATGTTCTGTAATTGTGATTACAGAACATTTACAGATAGTGATTTAAGTTTTGTAGAGTGCTTTACAAATATTATCTCATTTTATTCTCACAACAATCTTGGGAGGTAGGTGCTATTATTATCACTATTTCACAAATGAGGAAACTGAGGCAGACAATGGTTAAAATTATTTGCTTACACCCAGCTTGTAAGAGTCTGAGGCAGTATTTAAATTCAAGTCTTCTTGATTCCAGGTCCAACAATCTATCCCCTGTGCCACCTAGCTTCCTCCTTTACCATTATTTCCTCCTTTACTTCAGTCTCTGATGAAGAATAGGACCTTTCCACCAAAGCCAACACTTCTACATGCGCCCTTAATTTCATCCGTTCTTATCTCCTACAGCAGATTGCCCCCATGGTCATTCTCTAATCTCTCTAATCTTCTATCTATCCATTATTTGAAACCCTGATGTCATTCTCTCTCTCTCTCTCTCTCTCTATCTCTCTCTCTCTCTCTCTCTCTCTCTCTCTCTCTCTCTCACACACACACACACACACACACACACATTCCTTTCTATGAATTTTTTAAATTCTCATTTTCAAATTCTCTCCCTCTTTCTGCTCTTGCCCCATTGAGAAGGTAAGAAATATGATACCCGCTACACATATGAAGTAATGCAAAGCATATTTCCACATTAGCCATGTTGGGGTAAGGAGGGGAAGAGAAAGAAAAGCAATAAAAAGAAAGAAAAAGAAAAAAATGCTTCAATCTTCACTCAGAGTCTGTCAGTTCTCTATCTGGAGGTAGATAGCATTTTTTTAATCAGTTTTAATCACAATTGATTGTCATTACAATATTGTGTACATCTGCGTATTTCATTTTGTATCAGTTCATACAAATCTTCCCAAGATTTTCTGAAACCATCACCTTGATCATTTCTTATAGCACAGTATTATTCCATAATATTCACATGCTATAATTTGTTCAGCCATTCTCCAATTGGTGGGTATCCCTTCAGCTTCCAGTTCTTTGTCCCATGATGTCATTCCCAATTCTTCATTCCCATTCTCTCCAAACATCCAATAAGTTGTCAAATCTTATCATTTCTACCTCCACAACTTGTCTCCCATCTGCCTCTTTCTTTACATTTTCACAACTACCAACCTAGTTCAGGCCTTCATCGCCTCTCACCTGGACTTTCGCAATAGTCTCATAATTCATTTCCTTGACTTAATAATAATAATAGTTAGCATTTATGTAATGCTTACTATGTGCCAGACACTATGCTAAGTACTTTACAAATATTATCTCATTTGATCCTCACAACAACACTGGGAAGTAGGTATTATTATAATCCCCATTTTACAGTTGAGGAAACTGAGGCAAACAGAGGTTAAGTGACTTATTCACTGTCACACAGCTAGTAAGGGTCTGAGACTGGATTTGAACTCAGGTCTTCTGACTGCAGGCCCAGTGCTCTATCCACTGAACCAGTTAGCTGCCTACTATACCAACTAGCTGTCTCAAGTTTCTCCTTACTCTACTTCACCTTCCGCACAGCTGCCAGAGTGACATGCCTTAAGCGCAGATCTGATTATGTCATTCCCCTAATCAATAAACTCCTGTGGATCCTATTGCCCCAAGAATAAAACAGAAACTCTTCTATTTGGCATTTAAAGCCCTGCACAGTGTGTTCCCAGCCTGTCTTTCCAGGTCTGTTACACACTTCCTAAACTCTTAGGTCTAGATGAACTGACCTTACTGTTCCTCATACATGACATCCCATCTCCTGCCTCATGCCTTTGCACTGGCTATCCTTTGTGCCTGGATGTCCTCCCTCCTTTCCTCTGCATCTAAGAATCCTCAGTCTTCTTCAGGACTGAGCTCAAGGATTACCTTATGCTTGAAGCCTGTCCTGATCCTTCTGACTTCTAACACTTTCCCCACAACTACCTTATATTTATTGGGTATATTACTTTATGTGTACTTGTTACAAAGATAGAATATAAACTCCTTGGGGCAGAAGCTCTTTTATTTGTTTCTTGGCCTCTCCAGTGCCTAGCACAAGCCCAGCACATAGTAGGTGCTCAGTTGATGCTTTTTGGCTGATTAATAGGCTGACTGATAGATTAATCTGCAGACTTAGGTTGAAGTAATCTTCCCTCTTGGCTTCAATCATGTGAAACATACCAAAGAGAGATGGAGTGGACTAGTGTCAGTCAGGTAAGGGAACTAACATGACCATTCTATTTGACAGAGAATAAATC
Source organism: Trichosurus vulpecula (assembly GCF_011100635.1). Classification (NCBI taxonomy): domain Eukaryota; kingdom Metazoa; phylum Chordata; class Mammalia; order Diprotodontia; family Phalangeridae; genus Trichosurus; species Trichosurus vulpecula. Next base: position 57,042,331 of record NC_050579.1, read on the forward strand.
AGATAACTTTATCCAGTCTTCCCCATCCCCCTTCCTGCAGCCAGTGCTCCCTTATGGCTCTGTGGAGGAAAGAGATGGAGTCTTTGCCTCTACAGAACTTAGGGAAGGAGGAGGTCACAGGAAAGAGATAAGCAGGCAGGCACAGAAAACCCAAGAGAGAAAGAAAATGAGCTTTAAAGTAGCATAAGAACACTTGCAACATGTACAGTGCTGAGAAGGCAAGGCAGGAAAGGATTAGAGTTGGAGCAGACTTAATCAGGGAAGCCTCCCTGGAGGAGGTAAGGATCACACTGAAGGCACTGGGTAGGGATGTAAGGGATGGGGAAATGGTATTCAGGAGAGAAGCAGTTTGCTAACCCTGGTGATTCTGATTGTCCTTTGATGAAGGATTTTGCCAGAAAGTAATTTCTGCTCCAAAGAATCTCATTCCCCTTCATTTTGTCATTTATTTCAATTCAATTTAATTCCTCCAGCTATGGTGAGACAGTGAGGAAATTCTGGGGGTGGAACAGTAGTGCAAATAAGCTTCTCCTCCAAAATGACTGTACTCTATCCGATAGCAGCCACCTATCAATCTGTCTCTGACTCTGTCTCTGTCTCTGTCTCTCTCTGTCTCTTTCTCTCTCTCTGTGACATATGTGTATATATTTCCCCAACCTCATCAGAGAAAGGGAAACATTGGAAGTGTGTTTCCTCTACAAAGGGAAGCCAGGTCGGTACCACGTTGAAGCCCCCATAGACCCAAGTTTGGGGCATTCTTTGCAGTTGCCATGGTTACCGCTCTATCTGCCCTGAGCCCTATCAACTTCTTCCCAAAGACAAACTGAGTCCTAGGGCAAAGCAACTTTGTCCAAGGTCTCAGAGTGCCTCGGAATTGGAATTCATCAAACAGGAGATCACTAAATCTGCAGTTTAGGAGAACTGGAGAGGGTGTAGTATAGAAGCCCTTCTTGATTATTTAAGAGAAAAGGTAAGCTACTGTTTCTTTGGACTGCTGAGTGGCTGAAATAGAGGAAGACCTGAGTTCAAATCCGACATCAGACGCTAACTAGCTGTGTACCCTGGTCAAGTCACTTAACCCTGTTTGCCTCAGTTTCCTCGTCTGTAAAATGAACTGGAGAAGGAATACTAAACCACTCCAGTACTTCTGCCAAGAAAAGCCCAAATAGGGTCACGAAGAGTCGAATACGATTTAACAACTGTTTCTTTGCCTTTTCTCTCTCGCCTCAACTGGCTTCCCTCTTCTTATCCCCTCCCCGCCCTCCCAATTCCCCTGGGAAAGGTGTAGTCGGACTAGACTCTGTTCCCCAAGTAGACTTGATCAATGCCTGCTCGACACTAGATTTGTCACGTGCTTAGGCCACCTGGCGCTGTCCTTGGTCCTGTTCCACAGACGCCTTCAGGTGCAAGGGTCTGAAACCAGCGCAACCACGGCTTGAAAAGAGAACCAGGCACTCAGCATAACAGCTTTTCTTCATCCGGAATGCTGGGATAAGAAATCCAGGACGAAATGGAGGTGAATGGAGAGAATGAACAAGCGCCTGCTAGTGATTTGTTCTGAAGATGGGGATGGACCCACATAGCTACTAATTCGATTGCATATTGGATTGTCTCTCCCAGCGTTTGTCTGAAAATCAATGCGCTGAAGCGGCGGGACTTCGATGGAAGGGGCGTGTATGTGAGGAGGGGGTTGGGGGGCAGAGGCAAACAGAGAGGAAAACAAAAAGATAAGTGGGGGGCACACAGAATGAAATTAGTAGAGGCAAAGGGGTGTGTGTGTATGTGTGTGTGTGAAAGACAGAGAGAGACAGAGACAGAGACAGAGAGACAGAAAGACAGAGAGACAGAGACTGAGGCAGATACAGAGATAGAAAGATAGAGACAGAGACAGGAAGAGAAACAGAGACAGGCAGACAGAGAAAGACACACAGAGACAGAGAGACAGAGACAGAAACAGAGACAGAAAGAAACAGAGACAGAGAGAAACAGAGACAGAGAGAAAGTGAGAGAGTCCCAGTTGATGGCTGCTAAAATACTCTGGTGGTCCTAATAGAAACTCACTTATTACCACACTACCTCTCAATCTTCAATTTGCCCATTTACAAAGGGGAAAATTCATTTGGTGAAAAATTAGATTAAAAACTTAGAACTGGAAGAAAAAAGAAAACAACAAATACAGCCACCCACTGGCAAAAATCTCCAGGATCTGGAACCATGGGGGTTGGGAAGAAGAGGACATAGCACTAGCATTCAGAAAATGGACTTTTTTGTGTCTTCAATTTTGTTGTTCAGCTTTCCTTTTTGTTCAGTGGAAGAGAAGGAGGAGTTACTAGCTGACTTTTCCAATTCCCTTTCACTTGACCTCCTTCTTCAGGCCCTTTTGTACCCATACTGCATACACACACACACACACACACACACACACACACACACACACACACACTCCCACCCCTCTCCAGACAGCCACCCTGAGTACAAGTAGGAGTGAACTGATCTAGGTCAGTACTAAGGCCCCAGAGACCCTCTCTGGCCACCTCTTTCACCCACCAGCTGCTGCTGGCTGGATGTTATTTACCAGTTTGAAACTTACATACAGCAGCCTCAGCATTGAATTGGAAGCACCCAGATAGGGAGTACTTGAGAGAACTGGCAAGGACTGAGAGGAATGGAAGGAGAAGCTTTATAAACCACTCTGGTTGTTCTTCAGTCAAAAGAAACTTAAAAGCAGACCAAAAAAAACAGTGTCAGAAATGTGGAGAGGGGAAGAAAGAGAAATGCACCTGCCCTGGCAGGTCCTCTAAGGTTTGTTTTAGGTGGATAAGGTGAAGAATAACAGAACTGTAGATCTGGCAGGACCCTTGGAGAATCTATCTGACTCATTTTAAAGCTGAGGAAAATGAAGCCTAGAGCGATTGTGTGACTTGCTTAGTCACCCAGCTGGGATGACTACGTTTTTTGAAAAGGCCTAGGCCTATCTCCCTTTCTTCGTATTTAGATAAAATGGGTATTCAATAAATGTTTGTCCAATAAATAAATGAATGATTAAGAGCTTGGGAGGGGACAGGGAGTAAGAAAGAAAGCCTAAGCACCGGGAAACTTCGGCTAGTGGTTTGTCATTCTGGGAATTAGTCTATTCTGACTGTTTTATGGTGTCTTCATACCCAGCTTCTTCTCATTAGCTCTGGGGATTTAGGGGTAGTTAGTTTTCCATCCACTGGGGATAATTAAATTGCCTACAAAGCATAGGAAAAATGAATAGCCTGAAAGAAGTTGATCTTTCCTTCTTACCACTCCCCCTGTGCTGCCTGCCCCTTCCTCCAGCCCCTAATTCATAAGCAGGGAAATCAGCCCTTTGCCAACCTGACAAACTGGACTGATAATTCACATTTGTCTCAGAACACACCAGCTGTTCTGGGGCCTCTGTTTTTCCCCTCCCCTCTCCCAGTGAGCACAGCATCACCAGGCAGTCTGCTTGGCCACTAGTCCCAATGAGATTAATCAATGCTCATTTAATTGTATTATGCCATTGATTTCCTTTTAAGCCTGGGACAGAGCTGCTTATGCTCCAGGAAAGTCACTGGGAGCAAAGGCCAGTTAGTTGGTAGGGGTGGGGGTGGGGAGAGAAATGGGCTGAAGAAGGAGAGCTTATTAAAATGAAAGGTGCGTGGAATTAACAACACCTCTTTTTTGAAAAGAGGTTTTACAAAGATTTTCTCTGCGCAGGCTAGGCAAATCTGTAACTCTGGGCCATAGTAGAAAATGTGCTTAATGTGATGTCAAAGCACTGATGGAAATTTTGGCTCTGCTACTTGGAAACAAGTCTTTTACCTCCGTTTGTCTCAGTTTCCTGTGAAAATGAGGGAGATTAACTAGTTACCTCAGGGGTCCCCTCCAGATCTAAATCCATAGTTTTGTGCTTTGTCTCTTACTAAGATGTAGGGTCAAAGGGAAATGCTGTGTAGGCTATTCAGCTGATAATCATAAGTGACTCATTTCCCATGCAGATGCACTCCTTTGGACTCCATCAGGCCTCCAGGAACCTCATCAACAGGAAATTCATCAGCCTTCAAGACCACACCAACTTTAGACTCACAGCTCATCAGTCCCCTCAGTACGCAGTGCCTCTTTGATTGGAGGGCTGGGGCAGAGCAAAGAACTCCTCCCAAAGCCTCCATTTAAAGAGGGCTCTTGGGCTATTTCCAATCTGACTGCACTTGGGCTGGACTCCTCCATCATGCCCCTTTCCCAATATTCAACTTCCTTTTGTGTTAACTTCTTCCATTAGAGGGTAAACTCCTTGAGGTCAAGGACTTTCTTTTTCATTTTTGTGCATAGTACATAATAGGTGCTTAATCAATATTTATTGACTGATTCCAAATTATTCTTCATAATTCGCTCCTAGTATCCCTTCCCCAAGAAAATGTCAACAAGACAGAGACCTCTCCCTCTCATTCTCCCTCTTCCTCATAGTAGGCACTTAATCATTTTTTTAAAATGTAGTTGAATACCTCCCACCCACTGGCATGTGAGAATAAAGCACGGCATTATGGATAAAATGCTGGACTTGGAATTCAACCTCCCCTTCCCCCCATACACACATTCAACGTTTAGCTGGGTGAACTGGGGCAAGTGGCCTTATCCAACTCTTTTTTTCTGAACTTACAATTGTATTGATATAGGGAAATCCCAGTGAGGAAACATCCTCTACTAGTATGCTCTCTCTAGTGTTCTGCAGCTTAGTCTTGGAGAGTTTTATAATATATACATATCTACCTATTACATATTACATGCGATAAGGTCACACAACTAGCAAGTAGCAAAGGATAATAGAGCTGGTGTTTGAATGGACCTCAGAGGCTCTCTAATCCAACCGCTTCATTTAACAGATGAGAAAACTGAGGCCCAGAGAATTTAAATGTCTTGTCCACCTGGGAGCACAGTGGATAGAGTGCTGGGCCTGGAGTCAGGAAGATCTGAGTTCAAATCCAGCCTCAGACACTTTCTAGCTGTGTGACTCTAGACAATTCACAGAACCCCTCTTTGCCTCAATTTCCTCATTGTAAAACAGTGATGATAATAATAGCACCTACCTTCCAGGGTTGTTGTGAGGAGCAAATGAGATAATCATGAAGCCCTTAGCACAATAGTACATGCTATGTAAAGGTTAATTATTACTATTATTATGTTATTTCCTACAATGACATATCTTCATAGTATGTGACATATTGGATATTGACACATCGCTTAGGCATATTAAGGCACTGGGATGGTCAATGAGGGCAAAACTCTAAGGAGCCCAGATTTCATCCAAATGAGTACTTCCTTCATGAGTACAGCTTGAAACCCATCTACCTCCTTACAAGATGGGCTTCTTAAGATGATGTGGCTGAAAAACAATCATTTGGCAGCTACCGTTTTATTGATGAGATTCTCTGGCCTTAACTAGGCTAGCTCCGAGATCAATTAATCAGTAAACATTTATTAAGCACCTACTGTGCCAGGCAATGTGCTCAAGAATAGAGATACAAAAACAAAAATGTGGCAGTCTCTACGGGTGGGGGGTGGGGAACAACATATAAGCATACGCAAGATGTATACAAGATAATTTCCATGTCAAGACTCTAGCAGCCGAAGGATCAAGAAAGACTTCTTGTGGGAAGCGGTACTTGAAGTTAGTTTTGAAGGAGGTTAAGGATTCTAAGAGGCAAGAATGAGGAGCAAGTGCATTCCAGGCATGGGGGACAGTCTGTGCAAAAGCATAGGAATGGGAGATGTATCATATTCAAGAAACAGTAAGAAGGCCAGTTTGGCCAGAATATAGAGTACAGGAAGAAGTAAAATGTCAATGCCAAATGATGGAGGATTTTAAATCCCAAATAGATTTTTATCCTAGAGGCAATAGGGAACCAATGAAACTCATTGAGCAGGAAAGTGACATGGCAGCCCTTTGCTTAAGGAAATTCATTTTGGTACCTGTCTTTAAAAAAAATGGATTGAAGTGGGAAGAGGCTTGAGGCAGGGACATCAATTAGAAGTCTGTTTCAGTAGCCTGAAAAAGAGATGAGTGCCATAAGTAAGATAGTGGCTGTTGAGTGCTGAGAAGGGAACAGATGAGAAAGACGTTATAACAGTAGAATCAACAAGATGACACCAGATGACAAAGCCCTTCCTCAGATCCCTACTTGAAGTCTATGAGGTGTTCAGGAGGACTAGAACCTCTGGTGTGAGGGCTTCTGAGCCCTTTTAGGACTGCTCAATCACCTTTGGTGTCCATCTGGCACTCAACTCTCACCTGTAGTTCCAAGAGGCTATAGCATGAGTAGCAGCCAAACCCCAGTAAACCATCTCAGCAGACAGGCTAAACCAGATTGAGGGTAACCAAAGGGCCTCAAACTCATGGGTGAGTTAGGGGGATATCTATCCCAAGGATATGAAGACTTCCCACAGGAGAATAGGTAGATGAGAACAATTTGTTCCAATGGCTATGAAGGTGACTAAAGCAGGTGCTATGGAGTGCTTAGAGCTTGGTCAGGCATTGAAGACACAGAGGTCATCCACTGTATCCTGGGCCATTGACAGGACAATCGTCTTGACTTTTGTCTTGCCACTGGACTTTGATGACTCTAAAAGAAAGAGGGAGGCTGCCAACTTTGTGCACTTCTGCCTCGTTTAAATCCAATTTACAAATGAGTCAAGACATTACCCTGTAATGTCATTGGTCTTCTTTGAAAATGAAGGACAAACAACAACAACCCCTTGAAGCCTCTGCAGCTTGGTAGAATCTACCAGGCACGTCAGAGACTAAGCAGTACCATGGATATACCTGGAGTCTGGAAGACCTGAGTTCAAATCCAGCCTCAGACACTTAGTAGCTTTGTGACCCAGGTTAAGTCACTTTACCTCCTTCCAGACTGGTGCGTCCTTCAAGATCCCTAAGTCACTTTCATGGTACCAATATTGCAGTTTCATGGTGTCTTGTGGCAGCACTGTCTCAAAGAATTCAGAGTCAGACTGCTTCTATTCCAAGCACAGATATTCATTGGAATTGACACCCCTCAGAGGTGGGCTAGGCTCCACGAGGAACCAGCAACTTAATAAAATAACACAGGCAAATCTGTAGTGTAACGATGGTGATTACACAACAGAAAATATGAATATTAAAAAGGCAGGAGGGATTTGTTAAGGGATTAGGTAATAGGGGAGGGGCCCCTTCTGTGGTTCAGTGGTCAAACATACTGGTCATGCTGTTTTCAGATTGGTTAGCTATTCCAGTCCTGTCTGGTCAAAATGGATAGTTGGGTATTGTGGTCCTGTCTTAGGCTAAATGGATGATGTGATTACTGCTGAGTACAAGGACACACCTGTTCTGTTGGATCTGGGGGCAGTGGCTAGCTAGGGGCAGTGACTGTATTGAGTCTGGGGGTCTGTAGTGTGGTTAAAACCAGATTGTGTGGTTAAAACAGGACATGCCTGCTGTTCAGTAGGACCCATAATGAAGTTAGAATGTTGGGGCTGGGGGCAGATTTATTAGGATTCCATCAGCATGGGGTATTGGAGCTTTTCATTGGAGGAATAGGGGAGATCTATACAAAGATAAACATAGAAAGACAGTTTCGCTAACCTCATGGAGCTTCCAAAATGTCAGAGGCACACAATTAACTATAATGTCTATTAAACAAGAGTTAAATGGCCTTAGACCAAGTCATGCTTCAAAGTAGCTATCCACCTGGCTTTCTTCTAGCTGTCTGTCCTGCCAATGATTGCTATCCCATTCTACTTTTTAACTTCCGGAAAGGGGATATCAATCCACTACCCTGTGGCTCCACTCACCTCTCCAGTTACTTCCCAGATCAAAACACCCTTTCCTTCCCCTAGATCACTCTACTGGGTTCCTAAACTCCCAGAGGGCACTATTTGTATATCCAGGACTTAGCACGGTGCTTGGCACATAGTAAGTTTTAATAAATAAAATCACCCAAGGGGTGTTAAATAAAGCACAATTTTCGTAAGGCAGTGGACAAACAGGCAAAAAATCTCCCTCCCTCTAAACCCAGATTACCTTTGCTGTTTAGTTTCTCCTCTAGAAAACACCCAGTGGCAATCCCATCTTTTTCCCTATGCCCCTTTCCCCTTCCATCTTTTCCATTTCCCCTTCCCCCTTCCCTTTCCCTTTCTCTCCTCTCCACCATTCTTCATCTCTCTCTCTTTCTACATCTCCCCCACCACCACCTCCCTCCTGCAACCATCAGCAATATCTACTGGACAAGCTCCTTGGACCTGGAGAAGGGAACCTCCTCCTGCCTTCTTTTCGCCTAGCCCCGCGCTAAATTTCAGGTAGGAAGTCTTGCCTCTGAAATTCATATCAGCTCATTTACCGAGCGGGAAAAAAAATGTCCTCGGGACTGGAGCGGATTCAGAGAGAAATGTATTTAATTTAAAATAACTCACTTCAGGGAGCTCGGAAGCAGGAAGAAGTACACTTAAATAATTGATCAACCCGGGACTGAGGAAAAAGAAGCCGGAGGGAGGGAGACAGATTCGGCCCAGTGTAACTTGCTTAAGTGAAAACACGCAAATACACACACACACACACACACACACACACACACACACACACACTCGCCCTCGCATCCCTTCGCTAGGGCTCCCGGCGGCACTTAATTAAAAAAATGAAATATACAAAATCCAGAGGGACCCCCCTCCCAGCCAAGGAGCTCCCCCATCCCATGACCCCGGTGCGTGTGTGAGCACGCGCGCACACACACACACACACACACACGCCCTCGGGTGGTTGTATAACGGACTCCGACTGTCCCTGGCCTGGATTAATCGGCTTTGGAGATTAGCTCTGAGCCCTACGATGGGTCTGGGGGTCTTAGTCTTATCACCACCACCCCGCCCCATCCCCCGAGACTACAGACTGGAGGGCAGCGCAGGTCCTATTATACAAGACGCTCTATCCTCTGTCCTTCAGCCGCTCTTAAACCGACCCTGCCCCACCCAAGGGTAACCACCCACCTCCCCCAAACAAATGCACACCCCCTAGCTTGTCCAGTGAGGGGCTTTCTTCAGATCCATTCTCAGCTCCCCTCTTGCCTCCTATCTACCCTTCATCCCTCCAGTGGCGAGAGCCACAAAGTTTGCTTAGCAAAGAAAGACCCTCCTACGATCTCCCCGCTCCTTTCTTCACTGTCTTCGTCTTGATTTTGAGAGCTCACATACCAGTTAATTACTGTTGCTAATGAAATATGATCATACTCAGTGGTGGAGAATATTTACATCTTCAGCATCCACTTCCCCAAGGGGACTCCTCATCTTCAGTTTGGGCTGGACAGGGCAGCTGTTGGGTGTAAAGATGCCTGTCCTGTCTAGCTCAGTGGCGGGGGAGGTGGGGGGTGGGTGAGGGTGGGGATGGGATGGGGGGAGGGATGGAGGATACATCACCAGCAATCCACGGTTTGGTAGCTCTTGGGAATTCACACCTTCTTAAATCTTTCTTGGACCTTAATAACTAGAAAGACCAAGCACCTCAATTGACAAGGAAATATATTTGATAATAAATATTTTCTTGCTCCTATTCGTACAAATGCACTTTACAAATAATTACTAGCAGATATTATAATTTTTTGAAGTGAAACTTTTCCTTTAATTTTTATTTTCTTTTTGCCTTATGGACAAAAAAAATTCAATTTTGTCAATTGAGCAGCTTGATTCTTCAAAATATTCTTAATTCCGGTCCTCCTGGTATTTTAATCAGGAAGTCAAATGAGGATGGGTAGGAAGAAGAAAGCCACAGTGAGTTTTCAATGGGCAGTAACAGCCAAATGCTTTTGGGAGTGAGGCTGTGCAGTTTGTGTATTGTTATTGGCCTTCATCATGTTCCTTTCTTTTTTTATCTAAAGATGGTTCATTGCTCTTTGGCTTTTGGGAATGGTAGTTCCTACTCCTTCCCCCAGGTCATAGTTATGTTCCCCTGCCTTCTTCCCAATAAGACCTATTCCTTCCTCTTGGCCTACTAATTCCAATCCAAAGACCCTGACAAACCTCTCATTTTGCACTGATAATAACAGTCATAATGGTTAATATTCATAATAGCACTTTTCAGCATGTCATATTCGACCCTCACAACAACCCTCTGTTAGTACATTACGGAACCACAGAATTTGAGAGCTGAAAGAAATATCAACCACCCATAACCAAAAGGAATTCTGATTTGGGCAACGGGTCATCTAACCTCTCCTGCAATGAGGGAGAGCTTATGGTCTTTCTAGGCAGCCCCTTACACTTCAGTTTTTTTGTTTTGTTTTATTTTTAATTGATGTAATAAAACAAGCATTTCTGTAACATAGCATAATTTTTTAAAAAGTTGACTGCACATGAAACTGCAAATCTATTGTGTACAAGTTGCTATTCCTTTTATATATATATATATATATATATATATATATATAATAAAGTTATCATGTAAATGTCTTTTTTTCTTCCCCCCCCCGTGGCTACCATGAGACACAAATATGTATATTTATGTAAAAATCATTCTATACATACTTCTATTTATCAGTTCTTTCTCTGGACTTTGGGACAGATCTAACTGTTAGGAAGTTTTGCACATTAAGTTTAAATTTGTGTCTTTGCAATTTCCATTCAATGCTTCTAGTTATGCCCCCTAGGTCCAAACCAGTTTCATCCCTCTTCTACTTGCTATCCTTTCAAGTTGAAGGGAGCATCAAGGTAGCTATATGAGTCCTCTGAATCTTCTCCAGGATAAATATCCCCAGTTCCTTCAACAGAGCCTTATCTGATACTTATACTCCTGGTGCTTAGCAGAGTGTGTGGCCGAAAGTGCTTAATAAAGGCTTTACCTATATGACATGAAATTGAAGCCCTTCACCAATCTGATTGCCCTACTCTGGAGGTGGGGGCCCAGAACTGAATAAAATAGTATAGATGAATTCTAATGAGGGCAGAGTATAGAGGAATTATTACTTCTACATTCCTAGAAACTATCCCTTTCTTAATGCAACCCAAAATCAGATTAGTTTGTTTTGTCTGCTGCATCATACTACTGACTCATGCTGAACTTGAGGTCCACTAACACTGTTAGATCATTTTCAAACAAACTTCTGTCTAACCGTGGTATGTTTGTAAAGGATATTTGGATCATCATTCCCATTTTATAGTAAAACTCAGCCTAAGAGGTAAAGTGACTAGTTCAAGGCTACACAGCAAGTAATTGTCAGAGTATTCCCCAAACTGAATTTCTTATGTTCTTCTCATCCCACCTTAACCTATTGCCCCACCCCCACCTAAACTTCTCTCTTTCTGTTAAAGCTGCCACTATCCTTCCAGTCACTTTGGAGTCATCCTTGATTCTCCCCCTTCCTCTCATCCACCATAACTAATCAGTTCCTAAGATATGTTAATCGTATGTCCACACCTCTTGCATGTTTCCTCTCCTCTCCACTGATACTACCTTTCCACTAGTTCGAGCCCTTATCACCCTTCACCACACTATTTCGATAAACTTATCAGCTCTTCTTGTTTCTCATTCCCTCTATCTTCAATTCATCCTCCACTCACTTGTCAAAATTGCTCAGCTAAAGTGGAGGTCTGGCCATGTTACTGTCCTACTAAAAAATCTTCTAGAATAAAATAAACACTCCTTTCTTTGAAATCTAAAACCCTCTACAGACTGGCTCCCACCTATCTTTCCAGTCTTACTCATAGTAATCATTTTCTCCATTATAATCAAACTGGCTTCCTATCTGTTTCTTATACATGACATTCCATCTCCCACCCCCAGGCCTTTGCACAGTTTGTCCCCCATGCCTGGAATGTACTCCCCACTCTGCCTTATCTTCTACATAAAATTTTTCCTTCCTCCCTTCCCCCTCCCAGTTGTCAATATTTTCTTCATCCTTAAATTATTTTGTATTTACTATTTACGAGCTATATTGTCCCTACCCCCAAAAGAATACAGGCTTCTTAAAGGAATTGTTTTTTCAATTTTGTCTTTGTATCCCCAGTACCAAGCGATTCAACCCAATTCAATAAACATTCATTAAGTGCCTACTCTGTGCCAGGCACTGTACCAAATGTCTTGAACATAGTAGGAGCTTAATAAACAGCTGTTGATATTGAAGCTGAGTCAAGGACAAAACCCAAGCATGTGCTACTTGATATTATTAGTAAATATCCGTGTTGTCTCATCTTTGAGGGCAGGAACTATTCATACATTCCTTTGTGTCCTAACTAGTAGATGCTCAATAAATGTTTAATAAGATCATACATTCTGAGAGAGAGAGAAAGACAGACAGAAGGAGAGAGAGAGAGAGAGAGAGACTTTAGATGTCATTTATTAAAAGTCATTTTGCACCCAAAATAAGAAACTCTTCTACAAATTATACAGAGACTGGACAGTCATGAGTTGATAGGAATCTCATTACCTCATAGGGTTTACTGTTCTATTCTTGGACAGCTCTAATAGTTAGAAATCTTATATAGATTATTCCATATAACTCTGCCCTCTTGACATATCCTCAGCACTTAACACAGGGCCAGCACATAGTACAGGCACTTAATAAATGCCTATTGACAACTACCTGACTGACAATGTTTATTCCCCTTATATATGATGGCTATTCAGATATTTGAAGAAACTTCATGTGTCCGCCTTCCCCACCCCAATTCCTCCACAAACTCCTCTTCCAACCAATGATAGCCTTGAGGTCACCCTGCACTCTCAAAGGTTATATCAATGGAGTTCAAGATTTGTCAGATTCTACCATGGTGGAAAGGCTTTGAACAAGGTCAGGGAGAAGATTTCAATAGAATTGCTTTCAAATATTTCTTGAACAACATGGCTTCTCAACACCTCGATCCTCCATAAGCACTTAACTTGTCAATGGCCCTACTTTGTTGATTGATTAATTAATTAAGAGGGAAGTAAAGGAGGAAAACCTCAAACCTGTCTATTTGACTTCAGATTAAAGGTTGGATAGGGAAGGAGACTTTGGAATTAATGATTGAGGGCTATTGGAAGAATTTAGCAGAGTTCTTGGTACACTGAAGAGCCAGGAACCATTTGGCAGTTAATCTCAGGGCTCTGCAACAAAATTATGGATCATGGAATCTCAAAGTGGAAAGAGAACCTTAGAAAGCACCTAGTCCAACCTGTACATTATGGCAAATTCCGTCCACAACCTGCCTGACCAGTAGTCTTCCGATTTTTCCTGAATTATCTCCTGTGGACAAGGAAATTTTATGGAGACTTCCATTCATTGCTCCTAGATCTACTCCCCTAGGGCCAAACAGAATGAACCTTATCTTTTTTTCCACATGACATTCCTTTAAATACTTGAAGGCAGAATTGTGTCTTTTCCAAGACAAACATCCCCACTTCTTCCAACTTCATATGACACCATCTCAAGATCTTTCACCACTCTGGTTGCCCTCCTCTGGACTTTCTCCATTTATCCACTTATTTTAGGTAGCTAAGTGACATAGTGGATAAGATCTCTAGACCTAGGGTCAAGAAGACCTGAGTTCAAAATCCTACCCCAAACACTTACCGGCTGTGTGACCCTGATCAAATCGTTTGATCACTCTCTGCCTCAGTTTCTTCATGTGAAAAATAAGGATAATCATAACCCTTCCTTCATAGAGTGGTTGTGAAGAACAAAGGAGATAATCTATGCGAATCAGTTAAGAAACCTTAAAGTGCTTTATAAATGTTAGCCATCATGATTGTCAATGCCTTTCTTATAATTCAGCTCCCAGAACGGAACATAATATTCCCTATGCCATTCACCTAGGACACAGCACAGAAAGATTATTATTCCCCTCATTCTGGACACCATGACTCTCTTTATTCAATCTAAGATTGAATTAGCTTCCTTCACAGCTGTAAAGAGTAATAACTGACATTTGTATAGTCCTTTAAAGTTCGCAGAGCTCTTAATGTACATTATCTCTTTTGAGCCTCACAACAAGCCTGTGAAACAGATACTACTGGCATCATTATATATTTTGCAGATGAAGAAACTGAGGCCCAGAGAAGTTTAGTGTCTTGCCAGAGTCACACAGTTAGCAAGAGTCTATAGGTTTTCCTGACTCCAGGTCCGGTTCTCTGGCCACTACACCACTTAGCTGCCTACAACTAAATGAATAAATGAAAGCGTCCAGAGAATGAATGAATGAATGGAAAAGGCATTTATTAAGGGCCTACTTCATACCAAGCACTGTCATAACGCATTAGTGATTCATGTTAAATTTGTAGTCCTCAAGAACCCCCAGATCTTTTTCATAAAAACTGCCATCTAAGCAGTTTGTGGATGGCAGAGTGGATCCAGGGCAATGTGAGCAGGTGCATGGCATGGTGGATCTAGTGCAGGACTTAGAGCCAGGAAGACATGAGTTCAAACTATCCCTCAGATATTTGCTCCTTGTGTGACCCTAGGTAAGTCACTACTTTCTCAGATTCAGTTTTTGTATCTGTAAAATTGGGATAACAATATCTTACCTCATGGGGCTACTGGGAGGATCAACTATAGGTAAAGTTAACCTTAATTAACCTTAAATCACTATATAAATACCTGCTGTTGTTCAGTCATGTCCAACTCTTTCCAACCCCATTTGGGAGTTTTTTGGAATAGATACTGGAGTGGTTTATCATTTCCTTCTCCAGCTCATCTTACAGATGAGGAAACTGAGGCCAACAGGGTTAAGTGACTTGCCCAGAGTCATGCAGCTAGGGAGTGTCTGAGGTCAAATCTGAACTTGGGCCCTCCTGACTCTGGAGCCTCTGGTTCTATCCACTGCACCACCTAGTTTACTGCTCTAGAATCAGGGATGGCCGTCGCATTGATTAGCATTCTTACAGCTTTCTTTCTAGTGTTTCTGTTATTGTACAAATTGTTCTCCTGATTCTGTTTATTTCATTCTTCATCAGTTTAAAAAAGCCTTCAAAATTGGTCTTTTTATGACACTGGTATAACAATATAAGGCTCTAGTTTGCCATACTTCATCCTGCATTTGCTCATCTAAGTCTTTGAAATCTTCCATTTCTTTATTTCTTACAGCACAACAGTATTCCGCCACGTTCACATACCACAATTTGTTCTCCTCCCTATGTATGTATGTGCACATAGCCTGACCCCAGCCCTCGCACACACCCCCAACAGCCTGAACTACCTCCCCAAACCCAGGCTTACATGAAACACACCCACATTCACAGTGGCTAATCATTATAATTGCAGCCAATTGTTTCTATGTAAATTTAATTAAAAGTTGTTTCCGGCCTGATTGTTGATGTTCATTCAGCTCATTAAAGTCTAATCTTTAAGAATCAGCAGTTAAAAAGCAAACAACTTATTAGCATCTCATTGATTCATCCCTGGCTCTCTTCTTCTGGTAATCCTGAATTTGAGGGCTGAGATATATTAAGGAGGAAAAGAAGCTTTCTAGGATGGTAGGAAATGACAAACCCTATATTATAGCCTTGTAAATTAGAACATGATGATACTGTATTTGGGCAGATGGTAGAAAGAGAGAAATTAGGCTGTAAGCAAATAAAATCTTCCTTCCATCACTATCACCATCCCTGCCGCTAGCAATCACCCTCCACCTCATGCTGCTGATTTTCTCTCCTCCTTTAGCCAGTTAGCATCCTGGGTGGTGCTTGAGAACATTTTGTGGACTGAAGGATTTAGGGGATTCTATCTGCAAGGTTCTATTACCTTGGCCTTTTAATGCAGTAATTCCAAAAGAGTTTATCCTTTAGCATTTCTATGGCATTTTAAATTTCAAAGAGCTACATTTCACACTGAAAAAATCAAATTGACTCTACTTCATAATTGATTTCATTTTGTATTACCATGGACATTTTTTATAACTGCCTAAGTCACATTTTATTGTCTCTGCGTTAACTTTAGAAGTTCAGTTTTTCTGTGAAATCAATGGTCAATTCTTATATCAAGGAAATCTGTCATCTCTATCCCACTTCAAGGAAGTCTGCTCTGTTAACTCAGTTCTCAAGGATGTCTGACTTGTTATCCATATACCACCAACCAACCTTGCAGGTATTCACAATCCATTAGGAACAAGATGGAAGGAGGATGCTTGCTAGCCCCACATATCCAATCTCCAGTCAATCATATTGCTTTCCCCATCTATGAAGCTACCGATTACTATAGATTCTACCCCTTTTGTCTATAAAAATGATCTGTAAGCCCCTCCTTGGGTCTTAGATATTGATGAGGAGGCTGAGAGTCTATTGGCAAATTTGCATTTTGGTAATAAATCTCTCTCTTGGAACTTTGTGCCTCAGTTTACCTTTATTTCAATCTTGACAACATACACTTCCAGTTAAGTGTTTAAGAGATCCAGGTACAGCTTTCAGAGCTACCTCTCTAAAGCCAATCAAAAGACTTTAGTATTTTATCTTCACTTTCTGGCCCAGGCCAAGGCCACAGCTGAGAAGGAAAGAGCAGAAACTCAGAAATACATATGCATGAAGGGAAACAACTCAGACAAAGTGAAATGAGAGACCTAAAGACCTAAGCCACAGGAGAGTCCTTGGACAGGAATTATTTATGGTCTGAAGGATCCCCTACCTCTGTATCTCAGTACTTCCAGATCAAGAGGACCTCCTCACCTTAGCCAGCCCAGAACAGAAGACAGGATGAGACAGACCCCAGGAGGCTAAGGGAGCAGCAATATTTGCTACAATTTGCACTCATCTGCCTTTCCAGCCTTATCTCCCACTACAATCATCAGAAATGGTTTGGGAATGGAAGAGGGAGAATTGGATTTCAGTAGCAAAACCTGGGTTTGGGTCCTACATCAGACATTAGAACCCTTACTTCCTCACTCATCCTCTGAAAAAATTAGAATAATACTAACTTTTTATAAATGAAGTGCTTTCTTCACAACAACTCTATGAGGTATATTGTTCAAGTATTATGATCTACATCTTGTAAATCAAGAAACAGGGAGATTAAGTTATCTGCCACCCAGGGTCACATATTAGTAAATTAAATTAAAGAACAACAATAGTAATAGCTTTGTATATTTCTTTACAGTTTGCTAAGGGGTTACATATATTGTCTTATTTGATATTCAAAAAAATTCTGTAAGGTCGATGTTATTAGGGATGGAAATGAGACCTGTGATTTCAATGACACAGGGAATACCAAGTGAGGATACTCCATCAAAGAAGTCCAGTGCTTTCTCTGAAACTCATACTCTTAAAGAGTTGCCAAAAACAGGGAGAGCATGAGTGACTTGCCCAGGATCACACAGCCAATATATATCAGAGATAGGGCCAATCTTCAGGTGTTTAGCCCCTGGGGAAATTTTTTTTGGATGTATCTTTATAAACAACTTGACATTTTGATGTATTATGGATTTAGATATAAAGGGTTATGCCTAAGCAAATTAGGAGAGCATGGAATAATTTACCTGTCAAATCTATAGAAAAAGGAAGAATTTGTGACCAAACAAAAGATAGAGAGCATTATGAGATATAAATGGTTGATTTTGATTATATTAAACTAAAAAGGTTTTGCACAAACAAAACCAATGCAGCTAAGATTATAAGGAAAGCAGTAAGCTGGGGGAAAAATTTACAGCAAGTAACTGATAAAGGCCTCATTTTTTCAGATGTAAAGAGAAATGAGTCAAATTTGTAAGAATACAGATCATTCTCCAATTGATATACAGTCAAAGTGTATGAATAGGCAGTTTTCAGATGAAGAAATTAAAACTACCTACAATCATGTGAAAAAATTCTCTAAATCACTATTAATTGGACAAACGCAAATTAAAACAACCATGATAGACATTTCATGTCTACCAGATTAGCTAGTATGACAGAATAGGAAAGTGATAAATGTTGGAGGGGATGTGGGAAAATTGGAACACTAATGAATTGTTGATGGAATTATGAACTGATCCAGCCATTCTGGAGAGTAATTTAGAACTATCCCCAAATGACTATAAAATTGTGCATATCCTTTGACTCAACAATATCACTACTAGGTCTGTATCCCAAAGACATTTTTAAAAAGGGAAAAGGACATATTTGTACAAATATATTTGTAGCAGCTCTTTTTGTGGTGGCAAAGAATTGGAAATTGAAGAGATACCTGCCAATTGGGGGATGGCTGAACAAATTGTGGTATATGATTGTAATGGAATACTATTTTGCTATAAGAAATAACAAGCAGGTTGGTTTCAGAAAAACCTGGAAAGACTTGTATGAGCTGATGCAGAGTGAAGTGAGCAGAACCAGGAGAATGTTACACATAGCAACAGCAATATTGTACAATGATAATTGTGAATGACTTAGCTATTCTCAGCAATACAATAATCCAAGACACTTCCAAAGGACTCATGATAAAAATGCTTTCCATCTCCAGAGAAAAAACCTGTGGAGTCTGAGTGCAGATCAAAGCATCACTCTATTTTTTTTCTTTTTGAGTGTTCTATTTATTTATTTAGGTCTGTATTTTTACAATATGACTAATATGGAAATTTTTGCACAATTGCACATGTATAACCTATATCAAATTGTTTGCTCTTTCAAGGAGGGGGAAGGAAAGGGAGGGAGGAAGAGAATTTGGAATTCAAAATTTTTAAAAAACGAATGTTAGAAATTGTTTTCACATGTAAGTGGAAAAAATAAAAAATATTATTTTAAAAAAGAGAAACAAAGGAGTTAGACAATATAACCTCTAAGGTTCAAAAAATAATAAAATATATTAAAAAATTCATAGGCCCATGTGAAGTACACTGATTTACCATTACATTGTAGTGTAAATTAAAATAAATATAAGAAATACAAAATTGAACTTTAATATGTTTTCCAAAATGTTGTGTCTTCTAAAGTATTCAAAATTTTCATTCACATCCTTGAGTAATCCCACCAAATGATGTCCAGGACAGTTTTAAAGGCCTGAATATAAATGAATATTTTGTTACTATCAATACTTTACTTTTGATTATCTATAACAACAAACTAGGGCAGCTAGATGGCACAGTAGATAGAGGCAGGAAGACTCATCTTTACAAGTTCAAATCCTTCCTCAGACATTGCTTAGCTGTGTGACCTTGGGCAAGTCACTTAACCCTATTTGCCTCAGTTTCCTCATCTGCCAAATGAGCTGGAGAAGGAAATGGCAAACCACTCCAAGATCTTTGTCAAAAAAAAATCCAAATGTGGTCCCGAAGAGTCAGACACAAATGAAAAAAAAAATGACTGAACAACAAACTAAGCAAATTTGGCCTCCAGAACCTTTCTCTAAAGCACATTCCTACACACTTGTATTCATATTTGGTGCTTTTATCATCTCAGTAATAGGTATTAGCACAAAGAATGGTGTAGCAGAAGGGAGGACAGAAAAATCCATAAGGCAGCTCAATATTATTATGTCTAGGTTACGTTACCATGCAACCAGTGACTAGTCCATTTGATAGAGTTTTCATAGGAATGTTCACAAAAACATCCTCTTCGTTGCATCCAAAGTGCTGTGGTGTATTTTTGGTTTTGTTTTTTACTTTTTCCAAAAATCCATGGTTTTGATTTTTTAGCAATAATGACATTCATATTTTCAGTATTTCCTCTCAAGGTCACGCAGTATTAAACAGAAAATTACATTGTAAACAATTGTCTAATGTAGAACTATAGTGAGCAGCGAACATAGCTGCAATCTCAAATTTTTTACCATGATTTTATAGGATGTCCCTCTTTCCATTGTTCAAATTTAAGGTCAAAATCACTTGATCTCTGGTTTCTATTGTGCACTAAACACACACCTTTAAAATACAGGACAAATTGACAGCGTTTTTGACAAGCTTCTTTGGAACAGAGGTTCATATCTTGAAAAAGGGAATGATTTCATAAAATATGAGACCTATATAAACCCTAACCATTCAGTGGTTATTCAAATAATTATGTAATCTTAGCTTCTTTGTGTCCTTGCCGTAAAGAAAGTTTACAAAGATTTGGTTCAAGCTGCCTCGAAATTCTCCCTCACACAAAAATTATTGAATTGATATCAGGGAATGCCAGCTGTGCCACTTATAAATGCTCTGCCCTGCATGGATTATGGTGATGGCCCAAAGTGAATCCCACCCCCCACTTATCCTACTGGCTTGTTGAAGGCAGAGATGGTGGCAGAAGGCATGTGGGAGATGTGAGCACAAGAGGAGAGGAGAAGAGATAGCCCACAGTGAATGGCCTCGTTTTTTTTCAGTGAAATGTGAGGCAAGGTACTCAGTTGAGACAGTGGGGAAAGGGGGAGCCATGGCTAGGTTTGAGGAGAGATGAAAAGGTTTGAAAGAGGAGATGTAAAAGAATTGCCCTGTAGTAGCAAGGACCCAGCTGAGATTATGTAACATAAGTTTATAGTGGATACAGTCAGCATCGTTATGTGATTGTTCTTCAGCTTCATTCAGTATCATGTGAGTAGGAACAGAGGCAGGGAGTAGTAGAGGACTGAGTCTTGCCAGGGCAAGATCAGTGATAGGACAAGGGGGGAAGAGATTTGAGAGAAGAGGACAATGTAGAGTTGGTTCACTAAGGAGTCAAAATGGAGATGGGAGAACAGTATAGACGGTATAGGGGTGATGGCCCGGGAAAAATGAGGAGTTGAAGGATTGAAGGTCACGGTGAGGATGAATAACAGGGTTTGGGGTTGCAAGGCAGAGAGAGAAGTAGAATGATAACAGATGTTATCAGATAACGTAATTCCAGAGTTCATAAACACGGAAATGGAACATTCATGGGTGATAGCAGGATCCAAAGTATGACCATCTCTTGTGTGTAGCTGAAGTGGGGTAGAGGAGTAGGTCATTGGAAATGAGCAAGTTGAGGAGCTGGGAGGTAAGGTTGTGATACTGAGAGAGTATCATTATCTAGACTCAAACCCCTTAGTATGACAGCAGAAGTTGGGGAGAAGGGAAAGACTGCACTAAACTTGTTGAGAAAAGAAAGGGAGTATCCTGGAGGTCTGCAGGTAACAGCAATCAGAATATTGATTGGAGTAGCAGATATAGGAAAGTTTACTGAGTGATGGTGGTAGACAGCAAGGTTGGAAGTGGTGATAGGGAGCGAGGGGTATTCCAACTCCCCCACCTAGACCTGCGAACAACAGGCATGAAGAATTTGGAGAAATTTGGGAAGACAGATCAGCTGAGGCAGAGGGAGGTAAGAAAACTAGGAGAACAATTTATAAAATGACCACAATAATGTGAGGAAAATGATGAGAAAAGACTTCAATACTTTGATTAATGCATGATGGATCATGATGACAGAGAATTGATAGAGACTTGCTTCCCAACTTTGAAAAGAAAGATGGTGGACTATAGGAGCACAATGGGGCAAATATTATCAGATACAGCCAATGTGTTGATTTACTCTGCTTAATTGTACTTCTTTCTTACAAAGAAGGGTTATATGGGGGGGAGCAAGGATTGGGGGTTAGGGGTCATTGGGAAGTAATAGTGACATGGAAAGAGGAGAGCAGCAGTAAAACTTTAAAAAGTAA
This sequence comes from Trichosurus vulpecula, assembly GCF_011100635.1. Lineage (NCBI taxonomy): Eukaryota > Metazoa > Chordata > Mammalia > Diprotodontia > Phalangeridae > Trichosurus > Trichosurus vulpecula. Next base: position 57,063,879 of record NC_050579.1, read on the forward strand.
TAACAACAGTTAACATTTGTATAGCACCAAATACGTCGGGCCCTGTACTGAGTGCTTTACATATATTATCTCATTTGATTTTTACAGCAACCCTGCAAAGTAGGTGCAATTATTATCCCCATTTTACAGATGAGTAAACGGAGACAAACATACGTTAAGTGACTTGCCCACGGTCATACAGCTAGTAAATGTCTGAGGCTGGATTTGAACTAAAGTCTTCCTGACTCTAGACCTATGCCATCTAGATGCCTAAAAAAACTTAATAAATAAAATAATTTTTAAAAAATTATAGCATTCGTAGGTATCTAGGATATGTGTGTGTTGTTGTCCCATTTATCTCTATCTCCATTGTTGTAGTCATCATGAAGATTGTCATCTTAGTTCTGCTTACTTCACTTTTTATCAGTTCATATCTCTATTCACCATAGTCATCATTTCTTATAGTTCTGTAATTATTAATTATATTCATGTACCATGGGGAATGGTTTACCCATTCCCCAATTAGTGGACATTTACTTTGTTTCTAATTCTTTGCTGCTACAAAAGCACTGCTATAAATATTTGGGTATACATAGTAACTTCCTTCTTCCCCCAAACAGTGGCATCTCTGGGTTAAAAGGTATAGACATTTTAGTAACTTTCTTAGCATAATTCAGACTTGCTTTCCAAAACGACTGTACTAATTCACAGCTCCACCAGCAGAGTTTTCTATGCCTGTCTTTTTCCAACTATTTCACCTTTGCCTACTCCCATCTTAGCCATTATTGCCAATTTTTCTGGGTTTAAGATAAAAACAGAATTTTTTTTTATTTGCATTTCTCTTAAGGTGATTTGGATCAGTTTTTCACATGGTTGTTAATAGTTTGCAACTCATCTTTGGAAAACTGTTCATTTACATCTTGTGACCACTTATCCATCGGGATATGACTTTTGGGTTTATATATTAGTATTAATTCCCTATGTATCTTGGATATTGGACCCTTATGAAAGATCGCTGATACAAAGCTCTTCCCAGTCAACAACTTCTCTTTTTATTCTAGATGCTGTGATTGGTGCAAAAGCTTTTCAATTTCATGGAACTGAAATTTTTCATCACCTAGAGGTAGATGGTTAAGATTTCTCCCCTTAGTCGTAGTTGTGAAAGGTACCCAAACTGGATCCCTTCTAATTTTTTACATTATGGGCTTTAATATTCAGTCACATAACCATTTTGAGCTTGTTGTGGTATATGGTATAAGATATTTGTCTAAACCTAATTTCTACCAAACCACTTTCAAGTTTTCTTATTAATTCTCGTCAAATAGGGACTTCTTACCCAGGTAATGTATGTGCTCAGATATGAGCAACAGATTATTTAGTTCACTTGTTTCAGATTCTCCTTTATCTAATTGGTTCCACTAATCTTTTTTTTTATTCTGCCAAATAGTTTGATGATTACTAATCTATAGTATACTATGAGATCTGGAAGTGTTTCATTTCTACATTTTTCGTTATTTTCCTTTAATTCTAGATTTCCTCAAAGCCAATTCTGAAAGTTCATTATCATCCAAAAGAAAACAGAAGCCAGCTGCTCCTCTACACAGGGAAAGGAAGACAAGCCCCATTCTCTACAGTAGGGGCTCCATTATCCCCTGATACTGGCCCACAAGAAGTGGGAGTGAAACTGTGTAGTGCTTGTGTACAGAGAGATAGATCTACAAGCACACACATACAAAGAGGCAACTGTATACACAGAAACACACAACCAGGCACACATGAGCACACACACATGAACAGAAAATCACATATTCACACACATGCACCTATAGCTATTTTTTTTAAAAAAAAAAAGATCTTAAATAGAAATGTATAATGCAAGATAAATTCTCTTCAGCTGTGGTGTGACTGCTTCTTTCTTATAGAATTCTCATCATCTCAATGTCTCTCTTCCTCTGACTCTCTCTCTGTTTCTTGTGGTTGTTAAACATCATTAGGGGCATTTTAAAGAATCAATGGGAATGGAGTTAGTGCAGGACTAGTCTCAATAAATCTGGAAAGATGCAGCAGAATGGCCCAGGAAATAAATTCAAATTCATCATTTAACCATATTGATTACTGTGAAGGCCTCATTTGCTAAGATTTAATGAGGAGGGTTTGATGGAAGTACCAGCATCTCAGTGCCCGGCAATCAGAGAAGGCTAGTCTTTAAATAAACCATTCAAAAAGCTCCTCCCATTCAGCCCTGTACCTCCTCCCCCTTCTCCCCACCCCCACCCATGAAGGACTATAGCTCAGTAGATTTATACAGAGAATTAAAGTATCCCCCAGTGTTCTGAACACCTGACAAATTCTTCTCGATAAATCCCCCCTCCCTCTCTCTCCCTCACCGTATCAGTTCGTCTCTCTCCATTTCCTAATCGTTTCTCATTTCTCTTCCTTTGTCCCCTGAGCTCAGTGGGCTGAGTGACTCAAGGAGAAAGCACATTCATATTCTTTCATATTCTTACCCGCCTGGAGCCTGCTTTCTCCAGGCCCTAGGTGTGTGTCCACAGACAGGACTCAGAGCACAGCTGGAGCTGTCAATGCCCCCAACCCTGGGAATTACTTGGGGCCACTAATTAGCATGTAACTCACAAACCTTAATTAAGCTGCCAGGCAGCAAATACGAATCACCCACATCGTCCCCAGAGGCTGGAACCTTCCTTTGGCCTGAAGGCTCCCTGCACAGCTGGCAATGAACCTAAGAGCCCTCCCTCACAGCTGGGGAGGGCTTCAAGAATCCTCCCACCCCAGGGAAATACATTAAAATTCCTAAGTTGTCATCAAAGCTGATTTTTTTTAATTATTACAACTATTTTAAGAGGGAGAAGGAAAGGGACCCTTTCATTAGTGATGCCCAATTATTTGTATGATACTCTCACTAATGAAGGAAAAAAAAAAAAACATGATAGAAGGTAGATGAGGGGTATAAAAGGAAAAAGGAAACAGCCCAGGGGATGGAATTAGCAAATTTCAGCAAATGGGAAGGCGTGTGTTTAATAAATGCTGATGGGATTTTGAATGAGTAGAATGAGGTAGGGTGGGAAGCAGACGGTTATTTATTGCCTGAGCCCAGTTGGAGTAGCTAAGGCTTGGTCCCAGGCAATGTCTTCCATATGTGTCATACCTCATGGTTCTCTGACAGCCCTGACTCACCCCATAAGGGGGTTAGGAGAAAGGTGAGACCCAAGAGAGGTCAAGGAGGCTGGCATTTCAACTAGCAGAGGTTGAGGAAGGAAAGGATTGGGACAGATTGTCTCCTTCTCCTGGGGTTTGACTATGTTCTGTGTCTCTCAGTCACTTTACTCTCCCACCACCACCATATTGCCCTCAGGTTAAAAAAAAATTCCCATTTATACCTCTGGAAAATGAGACAATTGAGATTAGTAAGGCAGCATTGCCTGTGCTATATTTCCCATTGACTGCTAGGTCAGTGATTGAGTAATGAAGACTTCTAGGCATCATCCTCATTCTCCATCTCATTCTATAGCTTATGACTCACTTGTCCATGGGGAGAGTGGGTTTGGAGTTGCTGGATCAGAGATTATTCAGGGAGAGTCCTTCCTTGGGCTAAATGGTTGGAGATAGTAAGAGAAACTGTGTTAGCGGATCTGGACTCTCTCTTCACTTCTAGTCTCAGCCCTAGGAAGTAGGGATCCTTCTGCACTAAGAGCCTACTGTTCTAAAACAGTATCTCCTGGCCAACTCTTCAACTGCTCCCTTGTTCACATTCTAAATTATTCACTCATCAATCTCCCAGAAAGAGTTATTAAAAAAAAACCAGGTCTGCTGCTTAGGTTCCTAATACTCTAAGGGACAGGATGGAGAGGACATTGTCTTGATGCAAAGGCCTCCAAAGATCATCTAAACCATTTCCTTGCTTCAAGGGAGAATAGGTCAGTTCACAGGTCCTGCAGGAAGAGATGGCAAATCTTTTGCCTATTCCTCCCCCTACACCCTCCTCTTGGCCCCAGCATTTGCAGAGACTAAAATGAATTTAATATTTCAGAATCTGGTATTTACAATCAAATGAGGAGCTGAGATTAAATACTCAGTTACAAAAATATGACGATAAATGGAGGAACAGGTTGGAGTGGAGGAGGGGGTTGAAGATGTTGTAGTCGGGTTGTTGTCTGTCTGACTCTTCATGACACCATTTGGTGTTTTCTTAACAAAGCTACTGGAGTGGTTTTCCATTTCCTTCTCCAGCTCATTTGACAGATGAGGAAACTGAGGCAAACAGGGTTAAGTGGCTTGCCCAAGATCACATAAGGGAGGCCAGATTTGAATGCAGGAAGATGAGTCTTCCTCTAGGCCCAGCACTCTATCCATTGTACCACTTAGCAAGAGCAACACAGGGTAGGACAGAGCATTGAGAGAAGATAGAGAGGATCAGGTAGGTAGGTACTCTCCCGAGGAACAGATAGGACCAGGTGCTGGGGTGGGTTTGGGGAGCCCAGGCATTCCCTCGCCTGCCTGGAGAGCCCCCTCCTGTTGGATTCCCTATAACTAGAAGTCTTCAACTTGAGACTAGATGACCAGTTGTTGGGGATGTAAAGAGGGGATTTCTATCCAGGTGTGACTTGGTCAAGATGACCTCTGAGATTTATTCTGACATTCTGTAATTCCTTGAAGGCTTCTCAGCCTAGTCTGGGTCAACATTCAGCCTTACAGTTCCTTCCACCCCAATAGCTGTTTTCTCCCAAACCTGAGTCACCACCACTTTTATATCCAGGATCTACTTGGGGCGATCAGAGGTTTTCAATAAGTTTGTTTTTTCTTCCACTTGACTATTCAATCACCACCTTCTACTCCAATACCTTCAGTCCCCTCAAAGCTGATCCCATCAAAGACCACATCCCATCCTTAGACCATCTTGATTCTGGCTCTAGGGACACGTGTTATAGAGGAAAAAGGAGCCGACTGGATTTTCGAAGACCTGGGTTCTAACCTGACTCTGCTGCTAACTACCTATTTAAGCTGGGGTGATTTATTTCATTTCTCTGGCCCTGGGTTCCTTATTCCCTTGCAAAACAAGGGGAAGATTATCTCTAAGCCTCCTTCCAACTCTGAACACTGGAGGTCCATAAGATCTATACCAGCTTGGCTACGGTAGACAAGAGACAGAAACCTCTCATTTCTATCTTCCTAAGGATCAGGGGTAGGTGGACATAACACAACAGCATTCACCCAAAATGCATTTGGATATCTGGACATAGATGACCTTTGGAGGTCATTTAGATGCTTTGGATTTTTCAGGGATTGGGGTTGAGAGTTGCTCAGTATTCTGAGATTGTGAAGATGGTGGGAGATTCCTGGAGACTGAGGACAATAGAAATAGAATTTGACAACTTCATTCTGATCTACCCGCTCCTTATCTCCTCCCTTCCCTGAGTGAAGCCACATCATATTCCTATACTTAGGAAAAGAGATCCATGATGAGCAACCTTATTTAAACGCCCCATTCCTCGATATCATTCCAGCTAGAACTCCAGACTCATAGGATGGACAGAAGATAATGGCTTTAGAGCAAGGGAAAAACTAGCTGTGTGACCTTGGGCAAGTTAATTAGCCATTCAGACCTCACTTTCTTCATTTATTAAAAAAAATGGGGAGAGGGGCTGGATTATGTGAGAGCAATACTCTTACTTTTACGTAGTACTTTAAAAACTACAAAACACTTTCATATACATTATCTCAAAGAACCTCATAGAATCATAAAAATAAAAAATTCTTTGAAGGGACCTTAGAGATATACAGTTTAACAGATGAGAAAACTTTGGGCCATAGAGGTTAAGTGACTTGCCCAAGGTCACATAGCTAATAAATGGCAGAACCAAGACTGTAATCCAGGTCTTGACCCCAAGCCCAGTGTTCTTTCTACAACACTCTGCTACTCATTCACTCCACTCATAGATGCTCATTTTAAGAGTCCTTTCCTCTTTTAAGGGGGCTCTTATAAGGTCCTACTCCAAAATTCTATGGAAACAACTGGTCAACAGGCTACCCCACTGCACAAACCCCACTGGGATGTTGTCCCATATCCTCCCACATGCCTCTCATTCATCCAAAAGGGATCTTTCCATTAGAAGGTCAGCAGCTTCATGAAGACATTCGATTCAATTGGGAACAATGGATGTGATTCCTCTAGCTTGCTACCATAAACCCAGGGAGAGGGGGAGGTCTGAAAGACAGAGATCTAATTTCCTGACCTCTTCTATCTGCTAATAGCTTCAACAATGATAAACAGCTCTAGAACTCACTTATCTCTGACAGTTTTCTGTGTGTGTCTGGTCTCTCCAGCTAGACTGTACGCTCCCTCAGGACAGGAATTATGTCTTATATGTCTTCACTTAGCACAGAGATCTCCACAGAGGATATTATGGAAACCCTTGTTGCTTGCTTAATGGAAATACCCCTGGGAAAGAGGACATTGCAATGATGTTCAGGTCCACCAGAGGACAGTGTTTCCATTGCTTTGTAATTCTGATGAGGCAGGTCCACCCAAGAGTTTCCAATTATTCCCATCTTCTAGGACCCTGGTTCCTCTCAAGCCTTCTTTGGCTCATGGTTCCATTGTTCCTCTCCAGGCCAGAATATGTCCTCAAGGGCTATCGTGTGACCTGAAAAATAGGGTGAGGAGTTAGGTATGGATGGGTACGCCCAAACCCACCCTTACCACCCGTCATGGTCTGCTCAGAGAGAAGCAGCTACCCCATCCTAGCAATCACAAACTTCCCACAATGAAAAGGCCTTCCAGAGGTCTTACGATTCTTTCCTCAGATCCATAACCTTGGCTGTGCTGAGCAGAGAGGCCTGAGAAAAGGCAACCACCGGCCCCCACTTTTCACTGGGGAGCAACTCTCTATGCTGCAGGCATAGTGTGGAGACAATTAGCCAGCCTCTCTTTAAGGCAATGGTTAACCTGAGATCTGTGGGTAGATTTCAGGTCAGTGAATTCATTTTTTAAAAATATTTTGATAACTGTATTTTAATATAATTGGTTTCCTGTACAATCCTAGACATTTTATTTTATGTATTTAAAAACATTATCCTGAGAAGGAGTCCAGAGGCTTCACCAGACTGCCAAAAGGGTATATGGAACAAAATAAGATTAAGTACTCTCTGCTTTATAGAGACTTGTACAAATCCAATCCTATTAAATGATAGCAAACATTTTAAGTGGCATAGGGTACCTCCTTTATTCTTAAAAGGATCCCAAGAAGATTCTATGGTTTCTCTCTCACTTGTGAATAATTATAATAGATGATGGACCTACGTACATATACACACATATACACACATAAACACACACACATATATGTGTGTGGGTATGTATATGTGTACATATTTGAACATATACACATCTACATATACACACAATATAGATATACACACACATACGTAACTTTGAAGCACTTTACCCACATTTTCTCATTTGAGCCTCACTTTTTTGTGTGGGAGGCATTTTAGAGGTTAAGTGATTTGCCTCTGGTCGCACTTCCAGTAGGGATCCCAAACCCATTTGAACTCAGGTTTTCCTAACCCCATGTCCAGCACATTTCCCAATACAACATACTGGCTCTTCCACCAGACGACTAAGTTCTGCTCTATAGCTAACCAAACTCTCCGGTACTGCTGCTCCAATTTAAGCCCCTCGCCTTTTGTTTCAGTCTCTTTGGAGATGGAGAAGAGCTGACTGGCATCCTCCTCCTAACAGCCCTTCAGACTCTGAAGGCTGCTTTACAAAGCCTGCCTCTGTCTGTCTTTTCACAATCACTTTTGGGTTGAGGCATCAGAGGGGGCAGGGTCGGGAAGCAGCCTAGCTCTGGCATAGATAGATGAAGCCTTACTCGCCTGTATAAATGGTGATGAGAGAATGATGCGACTGATTAAGCAGGGCACACATGGAATTGCTAATGAGTCTGATAAAATTTTAATTACCCCTTGTTCTGTGGGGCAGGCAGCAAAGCATGAAAATAATCATCGTGTCGGGCTCTACCACGGCAGAGCTGTCAACCTAGAGGGAAGTGGGCAGGAGGGTGTAGGGAGAGCTAAGATGAGGGGCGGGGGCGGAGGGAGGAGCCCTAGATCAAGAGTGGGTAGGCAGGGATGCTACGACCCCAGGAATTCTGGTGGAAGTGGGCTTGTCTCCACTATTATGCTATTTCAGTTCTGCCTTTAGAATGACCTCTTTCTATTTCAGTGAGGCTTAAGGGTGGGTTTCTAAAATTCTTCTCTAACCCTGGGGCAGAGAGAAGATATATAAAAGGGGCAGGAACCTGCCAGGGATATCCAGCACCTTAGATGTAGAGACAAGATGAAAATCCAGACCCAAGGCATCTCCCTGGATTCATCCCCATGGTTTGGACACCTGCCATTGGCCTCCCTCCTCAGGGTACAACCAGGAACTTCCCTCTCCTTTCCTTTCTTCCTTGAATAATGAGGGTCAAGGGGATGAGGGATCCATTCCCAGGTACCTTGGTGGTTTTGACTTTGTTCCCGCTGCTACAGCTCCATCCAGACAGGTCTGGGAGCACTTTACACTCTTCCTCAGGCAGACAGGGCTGCATCTGACACCACCACTTCTGCAGGACAATGGAAGCTGTGGGAGTGGACAGTGGTGAGGGGTCAGCACTGATCTCTGTGAGCACATATATGGGTGAAGAGTAGGTTCATCCTCCTGCTGCTGGAGGGGACAATGAGAGAGGTCTTCATGTACAAACCCCCTGGGGTATAAGCTACTTCCTTAAGCATAGGGAGGGAACCAGAGCCCCACAGCCAGCACATGCCCTCTGCCAATGCCAGGAGGGTTTAGCTGAGAAGGGGATACTTCCAGGACTGAAGCCTCTAAACGCTCCCAGTAATGACTTCAAGCCCAGGTAATTCCTTCATCCTGTAAAGACAACCTGAGCCAATCAAGGGCAGGAAACAGGAGCAATCCACCCATACAGCGATTCTACAGTTCAACCATGTCATAGGTGTGAAAGCAGTCCCTCCACATAGCCCTTTCTATGGCAGTACCACTGTGTCTGCTTCTGTGTGTGAGCAAATGTGGGGGTGGGGTTGAAGGCATGCAAGTGTTAATAAGTTCATGAATATACAAGAGTGTTATTGGGCGAGGGAATGGTCAGGGAACAAACACTAAATGTCTGCCATGTGCCGGGCACTGCTAGGCCCCGGAGATACTAAGACAAAAATGAAGTAGTTCCTGTCCTGAGTGTATAAGTGCGCTAGCTCAGTTCATGTTGTGTGGGAGAGAGGGGAGAGGAGAGTAAGAGAAGAGAGAAAGAAAGAATAGAGAGGAGAGAGGAGAGAAAGAAGAATGAGAGGAAGGGAGAGGGAGGGAAGAAGGAGAAAGGAGAGGGAGGGGGAGAGAGATACTGAGAGAAAGGAGAGAGATATAGATGTGTGTGTGTGTGTGTGTGTGTGTGTGTAAGAGAATTTAATCTCTGAAATCTCTGAATTGTAATTAATTTAATTTATTAATTTAATTATTTAATTTAATTTCTGAAAGTATGAGTTGTTGTCAGTTGTTTCAGTCATATCCAACTCTTTGTGACCAAATTTGGGATTTTCTTCGCAAAGATACTAGAGTGATTTGCCATTTCCTTCTCCAGCTCATTTTACAGATGAGGAAACTGAGGCAAACAGGGTTAAGTGACTTGCCCAGGGTCACACAGCTACTAAGTGTCTGAGGCCAGATTTCAACTTAGGTCTTCCTGATTCCAGGCCCACCACTCTACCCACTATGCCACCTAGCTGCTTTGAAGATATGAGGTTATATGCATTTGTGATGGTGGGTATCTAAGGGGTGGGTATGAGGGTATATCATGAAAGGAGAGTACGAGAAGCAAGTGTATAGAAAGGTGAATGTGAGGAGAAGTGTTCGAGAGGGTGTAAGACTTGGTGTGTGAGAAGGCAAAAATGTGAAGGGGTAAGTGTTCAAGAAAGTCTCCTGATCTGGAAAGAAGGGACAGTAATACCTTTCATGCTACGTGCATGGAAAGAATTCTTATTTTTATTGTTATTATCATGACCATCGCCATTTATTATTACAACAGTAATCTCTCATATAGGCAGTGGAACCAGAGGAGGAAAGAGAACTTTTTCTCATTTCATAAAGCCAGAAACGATATTTGAATTTTTGCAATTTTCTTCAATGGTCTCATGCAGTCTCGCCTCCCCCGCCCGCCCCAGACCTTGTCCTTAGTCACTCACCATCCACACAGGAGGGTTTTGCCCTAGTGGTCCCTGCCACCTGGCCTGGGAAGCAGGAACATTTGACTGTCTGGGATCGCTCCTCAATTCGGTTCCGGTTACAGCATCGATGGGCAGCAATCACTTCACAAGTGCCAGGTTCCACATGTACTAGAAGAAGAAATGTCAGAAGGATGCTGTCCTTCCTCACTCACCCAGTACTCTTCCTTCCCACAGGGCCGTGCTGGACATCCATCCCCTGACACTTAGCTCCCCACCCTCAGGGCAGAGAATATTTTAAAAAATTATTTCCATTAAGAGATAAATAGAAATCCCCCTGGGTATTTTCTGCACACTCCCCCACTTTTCTGAAGTACTTAGCCCAAGACAGACTGAGAACACACTGACCACACCTTCAAAAGAGCTCTACCCACCCAGGCCAAAGAGAATGAGCCTCCAGCCCCTCCCCATCTTGCCTTCACAGTGTGGGGGGATAGAGAAGACTTACAAATGAGTGGGGAGGATTATCCGATTACATAGGCTTTCATTATTCCAGAAGGAAAACCACAGAATTAGGACAGGGGTCCAGACTTAACCCTTGAATCTCCACCCTCCTGTATAAAGCCTCTTCTCTGGTTTCTCTCCAGGGTGGGACAATTGTGTGGAGCAATTGGGCATCTTCCCTGTGCTCTATGGAATGACCTGAATTTGTTCTTTTTTTTAAGCATGGCGACAGAAAGCAGCACCAAGTGAAATGTCTATGAAAATTCTCCCCACTAAGCCTAGCATCTGTTCAGGATGGTTAGTGCCTAGCTGTCTAGTCTTTCTCCATCCCCTGAGGCAGGGTCCAAGGTCATGTTAGTCAAACTCTGATTCCAGTCAAGCAGAGAACACCCTTCCTCATCTCAGCTCAAAACCTCTCCAAGAGTCCTATGCCTTTCAAAGGCACATTCTTCATGTCCCCCTTCCCAGAAAAAAAAAAACCTGTGTGAGTCCGAGGATGTGATGAAGCAAATGCCAGCCGTGCCCACAGTGTGGCCAAGCAGAGCACCAAAAGACAGACTCCTGTGCTCCAGCTCCGAAAGTCCCTCTCACTCATTCTGAAAAAAAAAAAACAAAGACGAGATGTGTGGGGATGGACCAGGGGTAAAACTGCATACCTTCTATGCTCTTCTTGTTCCTCTTTCAATTCCAACCAGAATAGGGTTCCCAAATGCACCATTGAAGGAGGCTGGAAATGGAGGAAACCCTATGGGGTTCACGGAATAGGGGAATGGTACCCAAACCAGAGGAAACAAATGGGGAAAATAACCTCTCAGAACATGGGATGGAGTTGGAGCCCACAAAAAGATGGAGTCAGTATGCTTCCTGCCTTCCTTTCTTCTGCCAAGCCTTAGCTACCTCCCTTTAATTTGGCCCATCTCCCCCGACTCACCTCTTACAGGGCTCCCAGCTATTGCTTGTAAGTGTACTGGACTCAAACTGACTCCACCTGGGTGAGTGGGAGAAAACATTGGGGTCTCTGGGGAGAGAAGGAGGGGGAGAGAGAGAGAGAGAGAGAAAGAGAGAGAGAGAGAGAAAATAGGGAGGGGGGAGAGGGAGAGGGAGAGGGAGAGGGAGAGAGATGGGGCGGGGGGAGAGAGAGAGAGAGAGAACCTGAGACTGAGTATAATGTTAAGGGGTAAGGAGAAAAGGGGAAGATACTTGTGGGGTTGTGGGGTGTTGGATAATAAAGTCAATCAAGCAAATCTCTCAGATGCCAGATCCCTGGCCAAAATTTCCAGGGGTCCTAAGCCATTCTTGTTCTTTTCCTTTACCCTGAGAGGTTATGTGTTTCCTCCTTCCTCAAAGACCTCATGTCAAATGCTTGATTTGAAGGCACCTCCTCTCCCCCTCCCACCAAAGGATGGGAAATCTAGGGAACTGGGACTGAGGAATTCTTTATGCTTACCCTGGGGTGAAGAGGGTTGTATCTCCCCAGAGAAGAGGGGATAGAATAGGTTGGGGATGGCTGGGTAACAATTCTTGTGGGACTTGAGAGACATAAATGGAGCCAAGGAACAGAAAACACCTGATCCTCTTCTTGGTGGAAACCAGTAAGAGAATTGAGCCCCTCCACCTCAGGGACCCTGAACTGGGTTCTACTCCATCTCTCCCCAAATCCCTGTCTACCCCAGCCCTCTGCCCTTGTAGGGTTTCTGGTCACTTTCTCCTTGAAGGATAGATTGAGTTAATCCCACTCTTACTGTCCTCACATCTATTCTAGAGGACTAGATCACACAAGATCCCAGATCCTCAGAGACCAGAACCCTCAATAGTTACTTTCTTTCAAGGGATTCCCTCTACACAACACATACAGACACACACAAACACAGAGGCTAGGTGGCAAGAATTAAAACAGAAAGATGATACTCAGGACCACAAAGTTGGGGGAGAAACCCTGTTGTTTTTGTTCCCAGTTCCACCTGAGAAGTGGATGGACTCAGTGACCTTGCCATAACTGGTCAGACTTCACTTTACCCCTAGTAGGAAGACTATAGGGTGTTTTGAATGGAGGGAAGAGAAAGGGGCCTGGGGGTGGGGAATCTTTTTTCGTTTCTATTTTACCCGTGGAGTTAACATCCTCACAGTTTGGTAGGTAGGAGGAGCTCTGTGGATCAGAAAGGCCACTCTGCTACACTTCTCCCTTCTACCTAGAAATAATTTCATTTTGATTATCTCCTATACCTCTATTCTCTGCTGCCCCATTCCCCCAATTCTCACAATCCACAGGAATGCCTCGCTCCCAGCTCCAAGGAGCCCTAAGCTGGTACACTGAGGGGAAGGATGCTGAAAGGAGACAGATTGGTGCCCTCGATGGAGGCCGTTTGCAACAGTCTACCTCCGCCCACCCGCTCCCTCTCTCGTTAACAAATGGAGAAAGTAGGTGCCCCTTGGGGGGGGAGGGAGGGTCCTGTCTCCGCTACGACATCGAAGGATTTGGTGTCCACTTCTGCCTCAGTTTCCTCTCCTGTCTCCGAGAGGTGATGCTCACGGCTCCAAATCACTACCCAGGCTCTGGAAGAGATAAAACCCTCCCTCCTCTCCTCTCCCTCAGTTCCACACATCATTACTAACAGTGCCCTACCTTACACAAGAAATTCGGGGCTAGATATGGGGACATCAGGAACCCTCAGTCTCTTCCTAGCCTATGGGACAGGACTCCCTCCACTTTCCCCTCCCCCTCCTTGTCCCAGCCCCTCTAGACACCCTTCCAGATCTCGACACCTGGGACTTCCTCGTGTCTCGTACCTGCGGCCGCTTTTGCCCACCGAAGCAGAGGTCGGCCCTGCTCCTACACTCGAGGACCAAGGACCTGGGAGCCTGTAGCCGGGATCTGACCGTCTGCCGCTCTGCAGTCGCTGCACTGCCCGGCTTCGTTGCGTCGGCCACTGTCCGGAACCTCTGGATCTCTGTCACCAAGTCGTGCGCTCTCCGGGCAGCTGGGCTCCAGCCAGGCTGTCTTCGAGGGTGCCGCTCCTGGGCACTGGGGAGCTCCGGGCCCGGCCCAGCCCAGCTCTGCGGAGCTCGGCTCAGCTCCCTCTCTCTCTGGTCCTCCCGCCCCAAAAGGCTAAAAAGCGCGCAGCCGCTGCGTATCTGTCCGCTACGGGCCGCCTCCGCTCCCCTAGCCCTGCACCAGCGCAAGCAGCCTTCTGCCACTCCTGGGACAGCGCCGGGCACAGGGCAGGAGAACGCAGCGCAGAAGAACGCAGCGCAGCACCGCCGAGCCCCGCTAAGCCTCGAGAGCCCCAGCCGGGACAGCGGGGACAGCGGGACCAGCGTCTGTGAGGGGGCGGCCAGCGGGGACCAGGTAGCAGCGGCCTCTGGCGGCCACACGAGGAAGGAGGGGCCTAGGGAACACTTCGACCCCCACCCCTCGCCCGTACTGTCCCTTGCCTCTTGCTCCTGTATCCTAGAAGAACCTTTATTACCAGACTAGTTGAACTCACACTGACAAGTTCAGAGGAAAGATACGCCCCGCTCCAGGTCCCAAGGTCTGAAGGTCGTTAAGGTCCCTTCCAACTCTGAAATGACACCATTCTTTGGTCCGTTCCCTGATGCGCGCTCAGAACGGTGGAGGGAGGGGCAAGAGGTGTCGACAGAACTGAGACTAAGGGTAGGCAAGGTAGACAGTCACCCAGGGTGCAACATGGGGGCGGGTGTGCGAAGAGGGACTTAAGTGTTACTTTTTATAGACGTGTATTTTTAATGCAGTCCCCCAGGGCTTAGGAACACAACTGTGAAAGACTTCTTTCCTAAGTTCTTGAAACCGAAGAAATTCTTCTTTTAAAAAATAAAATTGTATTCATACTTTCATGGAGGCTAGGAAAAGGAGGGAATGGGGAAATCAATCTGTAAAAAACTACTCTGTCCAGGGCAGGGGTGGGAAACCTTCCTTGAGGCTACATGTGGCCCTCTAGGTCCTCAAGTGTGGCCCTTTGACTGGATCCAAACTTCACAGAGGATTTGTTCTGTAAACTTGGACTCAGTCAAAAGGCTGCACCCAAAGACCTAGAAGGCCACATGTGGCCTTGAGGCCTAAGGTTCCCCCCTTCGCCCAGCCTTACTGATGCCTTAGCCCTAAATCGGGGATAGTGTGGGTGAACGAGGCTGGCTATGGACTCCCTGCCCAGAGACACCCTATAGGACTGCACCAGTCAGTAGCCAAAGTCAGAACTAACTAGTACAAGGCAACCAAAGCCCGTGGTCTAGGGCATTGATATGCCTCCACCTTCTTACCCTGGGCTAGACCTTTACCAGCCCTACCCCAGAGACCCACCACCACCATTGTACCCGTAGACTCTGGTCTGCCTTCCACCAAAAACCTCTTCAGGGCAGAGTTAAGATTCTGGGTTTGATTGCACCTTCAGTCTGGTTATCCTCTGGGCCTTCTCAGCTGATCATACCACCCTATTTTCCTCCACACTCACTACTATCTTTGACCTCAAGAGAAAAGCTTCCTAATGATGGGAGGAAACCTGACCATTGAGCAAGTTTTTTGGCTTCCAGGAGCCACTTCCTGCCATAGTGGCTATTCCTAAAGTACAAACAAGTCTGACCAAGTCATTTCCCTATTCAATAAATCCTAATGGCTCCTTGTTACTTCTAGGATCAAATAAAAACTCTTTCTGGCACTGGAAGCTCTTAACAACCTAGCTCTTCCTACCATGCCACTCTTCCTATGCATTATTCTCCTTCCAGCACAGTCTTGGCTTACCTGATGCTCTCTCTCCATTTCCTTACTCCATGCCTCACTGTCGCCCATGCTTGGAATATTCTGCCTCCACACCTCTCCTTCTCTTAGAATGATTGGTTTTCCTTCAAAATTCAGCTTGAGTATCTTTTACATAAAGTCTTTCCTGATTGCCCTATCGGCTAGTGCACTCTCTTGTCAAATTACATCTTTTTTAGTAGGTAGATGGGGCAGCTTGGCATCCCCAGCTTAGCATCAGGAAGACTCATCTTCCTGAGTTGAAATCTGCCTCCCGTGTGTGATCCTAGGCTAGTCACTTAACCCTGTTTGCCTCAGTTTTCTCATCTGTAAAATGAGCTGGAGAAGGGAATGGCAAACTACTCCAGTACCTTTGCCAAGAAAACTTCAAATGGGGTCATGAAGAGTTGGACATGACTGAATTTTCTAAGTCTACAAGGTCCTGACTATATATATCCCTTGTAGTTGGGTGAGGAATGTAAAGCATAAAGAATGGCTGGGTAACACAAGAAAGGAGGGAGATGCCCCAGAAACACTGAATAATAAGAACTAGGGTATTTCTGGGAAATTGACATACAGTGACATTCTTATCTGTGTCTTCAGTTCAATTCAACAGACATTTATTAAGATATTTTTAGTTCTAGGGGGATGAGGGGGGAGGAGGTATCATGGCTTAGTGGTTGGTGGGTGCTGGGCTTAGAGATGGGAAGACCTGAGCTCAAGGCCAGCCTTTGACACTTCCTAAGTGAATGACCCTGAATAAGCCATAAACCTTTCTGTGTCTCAGGCTAAATTGTAGAAAGCTTGTAATCCCTATTGGTGGAGAAATTTCTCCAAGCTGATGAAATCCCAGATCCTTTGGGTGTATATGACATATACATATATATATATATATGTGTGTGTGTGTGTGTGTATACAATATACACATATACACATACACACATAAATATTATATATACACATACACACAAATATAGCTACATATCTATACACACACACACACACACACACACACACACATGCACACAATATCCTAACTTTCTGTCCTTGTTTTGGTCTCTCCCTTTTTTCTGATTTTCTGTTGTACACCTGTTCTGCTGTCCTTTTTCCCCAACCAAAGATGGTTACCTTGGCCTGTGACTCCCTCCAGTGGTAGTTACATGACAGGCTTTGTCAATTATCATTTATACCACTTCCCCCCTAAAAAAAAAAACTCGGGCCCCCTTAGGGCTCCTGATACTGGGAAAATAGAGTGGCATGAGACTATGGCAAACAAAAGGAAAGGAGGTAGCTCGGCTTAGAACCTAGGGGTGGGGAGGGAGGGAGAAAGAAAGACAGAGTGATAGCAGAGCCTTTGCCATGGGAGGTGGTCTGCATGGGAAAGTGACCATAGGGGAATTCCATGTACAATTAATTCACTAAGTCATGTTAGTTTGCTCATTTTCAAAGTCATTGCCTTCCCCTCCTCCCCTATCCTCCACATACACACATATTGTCTCATTAGAGGTGTTGTCACACCAGGTCACCAGGCAGCCTGGCATGTACCCAGAGGTTGCTGACACTGAATTCCTGAGGGCAGCCACCTAGTTAAGGCACTGAGGTAATCTGGTCCAACTCTCCGCCTTTAGGAAGGTCCCCCTCCAAGTCCAAGCTTATTCTCAGAGAGTTCTACTAAAAAACCTCCTGGATTTTCCCTCATTCATTCGTTTCCAGCTACTCAGAAAGGGACTCCTGGTTGAAGTCTGGCCTGGTATAAAGGAGACCTGGAGTCCCAAGCCACTTCCTACAGACAGGTGACCCATTTCTTTCCCAGGTCAGTGAAGGGAAACTGAGGTAAGGGAGGAGGTGATGGTGGCGGTGAGGCTGCTCCCCAGCTGGCCTGGGAGAAGCGGAAGCCAGCGATGGTGAATAAAGTATAACTTAGAGCTCTCTCGGTCCGGAGTAGCTAAGGGCTGGTGTCAGCACCTCCCTCCCAGAACCCTCAGGGGGTAGGGCGTTCTAGGGGCGTGGCCAAGGCTGGGGCGGGGCCAAGAGTAGCAGCATGCTAAACCGAGTGCGCTCCGCGGTGGCGCACCTGGTCAGCTCCGGGGGCACACCCGGGTCTGGGTCCAACGAGCTCCCTACCCCTACCCCTACGTCGCCCGACCCCATTGCTCACGCTGTGGCACCTCGGAGCCCTCCTGCGTGGGCTGAAAGTGGAACTAAGGCATCTGGGGGCGCTGTGGAGAACCGGGGGAGTTCCTCTCGACCGACCTTCTTGAAGCTGAGCCCCAGGGGGCTACGGCGAGCAGAAGACCACGCTGGCCGGGTCGTGCAGAGCCCCCCGGATACAGGCCGCAGCCTGCCCTGGAGAACGGGCTATGCCGAGTGAGCCCCCCTCCCTGACCCCATTACAGAATGGCATCTTGGGGGACCGGACCCCAAGATACTTCCTCTTACCCCCAGATTTGCCCCTGAAATCCTGAGATTCACTCTTCCTCCCTGCCCCAGTCCCTCAGACCCCTATCTCTTTTGGGGATGCCCCGACTCCAGAAATCTCGGCTCGAGGCTGGTATCCCCAAAGTCTCACCACTCAGGGACCCCATCACGCCCCTCACTTTTTTCCGGGATTCCCACCCCCCACCATCCCGGGGCGGGGAGGCAGAGGGCGAGGCTGCAGAACCTGTGGTATAAGTTGGTCGCTTCTCTGCTCACAAGCCTTCAGTTAATAAGTGAGTGTGGAAGAGAAAAACGGGGCGGGGGGCGGGGAAGCTGTTTAGAGAGGAACCAGACCGGAGCCAATGAACCCCCCCCCCCCCCCCCCCGCTCCGACTCCTGACCTCAGGACCAGACATTCCCCTCCCCCTCCACACCCAGAAATAGCCCAGGACTCGAAGCTTCGGACTTACTCTCTGGTGGGGGTGGGGGGGAGGTAGCGTGAGGTGCTAGGGCCAGGTGGAGAGGGAGGGGGAGCTGGATAGCTCCTTCGGGGCAGCCGAGCCAAGCCAGAGCCAAGGCTAGCTCTGCTGCCTCGGGAGTCTCGGGAGTCGGGATCCGGGCGGGTTCCCAGTCTGGGATGCATTTTTAATATCTCTGCCGGGAAAGCAAAAGCTTGAAGTGGGATGGAGCAGGTGGAGGGAAGGAAGGGGCATCGATATAATCCCTCCTCCCCTCCCTTCCCCCCCTCCATGGTCATTCCCAGGTCGCATGGGCTGTGTGCTGTGGGCATACCCGAGGGGTGTCTTCCCCTCCCCTCTATAATTCCTCTTTTCCTAACTGAGTTATTGCACTTCCCCATTTTGCAAAGCACCACAGACTGTTCCCTGTCGCATTCTAAGATCTGTAGCCCAGAAAGGGTTTGGTTTTCCTCCTGGAAGACATAGGAGACAGGACCTGAGAAGTAAAATTTCCTGTCCCTTCTTCTATCCCCCACCCCCATTATAGTATTTCCGTAAAGACCCCTCCTAACTGAAGAGGACTTCCCCCTTGTCAGAATGAGGTAGGAGGGAAGGTAGTACATGGAGCTTCCCTCAGACAAACGCCCAACCAAGATTCTGTGTATATTTCCCTTCCCTCCAATCCTTGTGCCTGTTTCTGGCCTGTATACCAGCTCTGACCTTTCAACACTTGGCTGGCAGGCTTCAGCCATGATGGGGGAGGGGAGTTCTTCTGGGTCCCTGGCTGTGTGTCCAGCCTGATGTGGTCAATCTGGCCTGGCAGGGTCATTAACGCAGGCAAGAGTCGCCATAATGAGGACCAGGCATGCTGTGAGGTGGTTTATGTTGAAAGCAGACAGGCCAGGATGGGTGGGCCAGGGAAATCCATCAAGGACCAGGTGAGTTCCTCATCCCCCTGACCTTTCCACTGTTCTAAAATATGAAATCACTAGAGAAACTTGTTTGCTCACCTTGGCCCAAACTGTAATTAACCAGCTGCTCAGCTTTGACTTTCTCATCTTCAGCTTTTGATTTTTTTTTTAACCTGTTTGGATTTTTTAAAAATTCCTAGAATTGGCCTTGAGTCTCCTTTTAAAAAATTCCTCAGTTTTCATTTTACATCTCATATGAAATGAGTGTTCCAACCCTTGTTAATTAGTGAGCTGGTTACTAGTTTGACCTTTGGCCTTGATTCTATCAGGCCTCAGATTTCTGACCGCTAGCTTTTGGCCTGACCAAACTCACCTTGATGATTTTCTCTGATCCCCTCCATTTATTGACCTGATTTGGTCCTCTAGAAATTTCTCCTACACATCTCACCCTCTCTATCATTTCTCTTCAGGGCCACCAGGGTCTCCACTTCCACTATTGGGGCCTGTTCGATGGGCATGCAGGGGTTGGGGCAGCAGAAATGGCCTCAAGACTCCTTCATCGACATATTCGGGAGCAGCTTCGGGGCCTAGTGGAGATCCTGCAGGACCCTTCTCCACCCCCTCTCTGCCTTCCATCCACTACTGAGGCCTCTGTCTCCTTGGAACCCTCATGCCCTGGTGGGTCCCAGCCATGTTGGCCATTGCAGAAAGAGGTGACCCATGAGAGCCTAGTGGTGGGGGCCATTGAGAATGCCTTCCAGTTCATGGTGAGAGGCAAGAAGAGTATCAGGGTGGGGAGGGAGACACTTTAGCCCTCATGGGGAGTCATGGCTGATCTGAGGGAGGAGGGCAGATGCTAGTAGAAGGTATCTCTCTCCCAGCTTTGTGGTTTCCATCCATTTCTGACTCTTCTTCCCTAAGCAGAACCTCGAGGGGACACCCCCTTCCTGCCCCCAGCATTGTACCCCTTTGTCTATGTCATGCCAACAATGTAGTCAGGTTGAACTGGGGACAGGGGCAGATATGGGTCACAATTTTTCCCTGGGCTTGAGATGAGCCTCTTTATCTCCAACTCTCTGCCTTCACACTTCTCCTACCCTTCCCTGACGGCAGGATGAGCGCATGGCACGGGAACAGAGGAATCAGTATGCAATAGGGGGTTGCTGTGCCCTGGTCGCCGTCTACCTCCTGGGGAAGATGTATGTGGCCAATGCTGGAGACAGCAGGTATGGTGGGGCAAGGAGAATGGAGAGGAATCTGGCTTTAGGGGCTAAAGGTCATTGGCTGTGAGAACAAAGGAACTACACCCTTGAAGAAGGCAGGGGAGATATGGGAAGTCAGAGATAGCAAGGGGGTGGCACTTAGGGACAGAATTGTGGGGAAATTCATTGGGAGAGGGGCCAGGCAGGGCCTCCTCAGCCCTGGAGATTGGTTTGACCTCAAGGTTGGTTCTACATTTCCTTCCCTTATCCTAGGGCTATAATTGTCCGAAATGGGGACATCATTCCAATGTCTCGGGAGTTTACCCCTGAGACAGAAAGACAGAGACTGCAACTCCTTGTAAGTAAAACCCAACACTCACTCTTCCAGGGCTGGCATGCTTTTTTTACTTCATACACAGACTTTGCCTCCGTTTTTCCTGCTGTAATGTGTAGCTACCTTCTGGGCTGGTGAAGTCTACCAGGGGTGGGGAACCTGTGGCCTTCTGGGTCCTTGGGTGCGGCCTTTTGACTGCATCCAACCTTTATGGAACAAATCCTTTTCTTAAGGGGATTTGTTCGGTGAAGTTTGGATTTAGTCAGAGGGCCACACTTGAGAACCTAGAGGGCCACAAGTGGCCTTGAGGCTGTAGGTTCCCCACCCCTGGTCTGAACTGAGATGATGATCTGATGGGAAGAAATGTCGGCCATTTCAATTTTATATTCTGCATCCAGAGTTGAGGAAGGGGATTAAGGTTAAAGATAAAGGGAGGGAAGAAGACCCACTGGATGGATCTTCTATTTGGATGGATCTATTTTGGTCCTGGTAAGGGAATCACACACTGCTGTGCCCTGAGGGACAAATTTGTCTTGCACTGATAAATTATGTGCAAGAGTTGGGGGGATGATGCAAAACATCTCCAGGACCCTCCTGATCCCCCAATTCCCTTGGGTACTACCTGCCCTCCTCACCAACCCCTGCCACAATCCATCAGGGCTTCCTGAAACCAGAGCTGTTGGGCAATGAGTTCACCCACCTCGAGTTCCCCCGGAGAGTCCAGCCAAAAGAGCTGGGTCAACGAATGCTGTATCGGGACCAGAGCATGACTGGCTGGTAACACTGCCTTTCTGCTGGTTATTGCTTAGTCCACTCATCTCCCCATCCCCTCCCTTGGTAACCCAGATGCCTCCCTGCCCTGGGCAGAGGCTGGAAGTTGGTTGTGGGGATAGATGCTCCTTTCCCAGGGTACTTGAGTGAGAGTCAGGGTGCCCTCTATTTAGAGGAATGAAGTAGCTTGATATCTGGGCAATACTTTCCTTGCTTCCCCCTCCCCAGGGCCTATAAAAAGATTGAACTGCAAGATCTCAGGTTTCCCCTGGTTTGTGGAGAAGGCAAAAAGGTAAAGTCTCATGGGGAAGTGTGTGTGTGGTAGGTGGGGGTGGGGGGTGGATGGAGGGAAGGACACTGGACAGGGAGGGGGGCCGCAGGGAGACAACAATCTGTTATAGAGCTAGAGAATCAGAGTGTGTACACATGGTCCAGAAGACCTACATTGTAAGGAAGAATTTAAATTTGCACCCATTCCTTTCAGGCTCGGGTAATGGCCACTATTGGAGTGACCCGGGGCTTGGGTGACCATAATCTTAAAGTGTCCAGTTCCACTCTGCCTGTCAAACCCTTCCTGTCCTGTTTCCCAGAGGTGAGTTGTGCCAGGCCTCCCATTTTTTTGAGCCCCTAACATTCCTCTTCCCCTGATTCTCAAATCTTGCATCCTTACAATTACTCCCTTGAATTACTTATCTAGAAAGTTTTACTGAGGGCCTCCTTACAAGTTTTACACAATTCTCATCCCTTCTTAGCTCTTTGTCCTGCCCCCCTGATTTGCCCACCCTCTGCCCCTAGTGACTCTCTGTCTGACCCATCCCATCCTATACCTCTCCAGGTACAGGTGTATGACCTTACCCAGTATGAGCACTGCCCAGATGATGTATTAATCTTGGGCACAGATGGATTATGGGATGTCAGCAGTGACAAAGATGTGGCTGCCACTGTGGACAAAGTACTGTCAAGCTATGAGCCCAACGACCCCAGCAGGTGAGGTTGGATGGAAAAGTGACAGAGGAAAGTCAAATTCTACATGTCTCCATGCATGTTACTTGCCTGTGTTTCTCAAGCACTGGACTTGGCACCAAAAGGCCTGGTTTTGATTTACCACTTGGCCACTCATTATCTTGGTGACCTACAGCAAGACACCTAACTTGTTTTACTTTAAGTCTCTTCTCTTGTAAAATGGAGATGATACAAAATCTCAGCTCTACTACTGGTTCTGAGACCTTGGACAAGTCACTTGATTTCTTTAGCCTTGGGTTTCTTTATTCATAAAATGGACAGACTACTATCTCCAAGGTCCTGGAGGCTTTCAATGTTATGAGTTCCTAAATAATACCAAGTTTACATAAGGCTGTTGTGAGATAGTAAATGGGAAAGCCCTTTATAAGCTGAAAATTGATGCAAATGTAAGGTACCACCATTATTGTGAACATTGCTTTTATTATTACATGAAGTAACCTGAGTACATGTGTGTTCTTGGCAGGTACACTGCATTGGCCCAAGCCCTGGTCCTGGGGGCCAGGGGCATCTCCAGGGAGCAGGGCTGGCGGCTCCCCAATAACAAAATGGGCTCTGGCGATGATATTTCTGTCTTCGTTATCCCACTAGGGGGGCCCGGCAGCTATACTTAAGGGGCCTAGTGCCCTCCTCCCTCAGCTTCTTCAGACTCCGGCTCCTCCCCTGCCCAGACCTTGCAGCTGGTTCCATAATATTCTTCAGTAGCACTTTCACTGGGCAGGGATTGTCAGCTGGTTCTATCATACCCCGGGCTGTGTGTAAATAAAGCAAACGGACCCCCAAAACTGCGTGCTTCTCTACTTTGGGGAAAAGCTGAAAGCGGGAGGGGATTAGCCCTCAGCAGAGGGAAGGCGATCCGGAGGAGTGACCTAGGAGGCCTGCCTCCCTTCCCTGGCTTTTTCACGCCCCTACCTCCTCTCCTAGACCCAGGTGGCGACCCAGGAGCGCTGGCTGAGTCGGCCGCGGGAGGGCAGCCACCGCCGCTTCCGGACCCTACCCCGCCCAGAGATTCTCCCAACTTTCCTGTAGCCACCCGAAGGCTGTGCCCTGGGGCACCCCCTAGCCCCAAAGTCTGGCCATCTGCCTGACCATCTTTTCCCGGGCTCCCCCGCTGGCTCCCATTCCAGTCTCCTTAAGCGCGGGCAACCCTGAGGGTAACCAGACCAGCGATCGAGACTCGGGACTTGGAGTGGTGGACCCGAGGGGTAGGGTGAGAGGGGCGTGTCCCTCCCGGACTCGGCCTAAGCTCAACCTCTTCCCCAGTCCTTTCCCCGCCCTCTCCTCCGGCCCGACACAGCCCCCGGACCGCCCCCTCCCCGAGGCGGCGCTGAAGGAGGGCGAGGCGGCCCCCACCCCCGGGTCAGTCTCTTCTCCTCGTACGGTGACTACGCAGCGTAGACTGGAGTCCGAGGTACATGGAAAGGGACAAGGGACCCGGCGAACTTGTACTGGGGATGAGGGCGGGGGACAGCCCGGTAGCTTTCTTCTTCCTTCTCGGGCCTCTGCTCCCCGATGCCAGGTAGGGAGCGAGGGAGCCTTGGCTTTGGCCAGCGGCCGGGGGCTGGGGGAAGGGTCCTGTTTGCCCTGCCCTGCCCAGTGGACGCCGCTACCGTCGTGGGCTAAGCTGGGATGAGGGACTGGGTGGGGGGTGGGCAGAAGAGACAGCTCTATCTCTCCCCTCCTCCCTCCCCTTTATAGCTTCTCTCCCCTCGCAGACTGGGCCCCTTGACCCTCTCCCCTCCCCCCGCCCCGTAGGTTTCCTGAAACCCTTCTCCTCCGCCTGGCTAAGCGCTGGGTGGCCCTAGGTTAAGGAGGCAGACCCCGGCGTCCCGGCTCTCAGATCGGAAGTGCGGGCTGCGAAGCCTAGAGTGGTACTCACTTAGGGAGGGAATGGGGCTGATGAGCGCAGTCCACTTCCCGGAGTACGGGGGTGGGGGTGGGGGATAGGCTGGCCCTTAGCCAGGCTCGAGATGGTCCTTTTGGAGTCAGTGCTTGCGTATGTGGCTGAGGTAAGGAAGAGTTGATTCTGTTTTAGGGAATCGTACTGCAACCCCCACCCCTCTTGGAGCATTCTTGGAGGTCTGGCTGGGGGTGGGGGAGGGTGCTAAGAAAGACCTAACAATCTTTCTAAAAGGCTCTTACTCCCTCTCTTCTGTCCCCACCCAAAACCCTTCTACCACCCCAGACTCTTTTTGTTATGGATCACCCCCGCCCCGGGCGCTTTGGTGTAACCGACGGCCGACTTTTTTAAGATAATGATTTGTTGCTGGCCTTCACGGTCGAAGAAAATGCTAGATTTCAGGTAGAGGTTCATAAAAGTGACTTTTTCCCCGTCCAAGTTGACAGACCCATGTTAAAACTTCTTTGCCCTAGAACAAAGTTGGAGAGAGAGAGAAGATTCTGAGCTCACTTATCCCCCACCCCCCAGGCCCTGTTCTCCCCAATATCCAAAGTCTCCAATTAGTTTCAAAGTTGAGGGTTGTGTGTTTTCCTAAGACCCAAAGTTTTCTGCCTGGGTGGATGTGGGTGGGGGGAGGGGTGGTTGGGGCAGATCACGACACCCTGGAAACACAAGAAGCAGCTTCTTTGGAATAGGGTGTTGGTGAATCCAGGTGTGTCTTCTTACAGGCCAGAGAAACTCCAGTCTCTGGCTCCTCCAGCCTAAGGGGGATCCAGTGAAATGGTCGGGCTGGGAGCTGGGGGGCGGGGGATTGGTTGAGGCCTAATTAAGGCCTCAAGGGTGGGGTTAATGGGGCAGCCCTGCTGCCTTTTTACTGGGAGCTATCGGCCCCAGACCTAGAGCACATCGGTCAGCCACTCCTAGGTCTTATGGGGCAGTTTTTCACTTTACCTCCCTGGGTTTCAGTTTCTTCATCCGTAAATTTTGGAGTTGAATTGGAACAGGGGAGTAGGGAGAAGTGACCCTCTTACCCTCCAGTAGAAGAGGTCACAGCACCAAACCCCAGCCAGCCAGACATGATTTAGATTGACTTCAGCCGTGCTCCTGCCTGGTAAAATTGCTCTTCACTCTCAAAATACAGGAACCCTGGCTATCCCCTGATTGACCTTCACCTCTTATTTCTGCCCTGGAAACTGGAATAGGCTAGAGCAGTGGCACCTTGGTGACTTGAAGTCAGGGTCCCCTTCCCCACCCACCCCCTGGGGCTTTCCCCAAATCTGGTGCTGAGAGCACTTTAGTGGCAACACAGTTCTTCCTATCTTCTGTCTGAAGTCTCCTACCCAGCTGACTCTGCCAGTGTGTTTGCTTGTTGAAATCTGAGGTAGAGGAAGATGTAGAGGGCATCTTGAGTCTCTAGCTGGAGGAAGGATCTTTTGTCTTTAATTTTTGGAGGGAGGTGGCCTGTCCCTGCCTTCCCTTTTCATCCTAGAACAATCCGTGTGATGCTTATAGAGTGTGGTCATGTCTCTGCACTTAGATGGTATGGCACCTCAGGCATAAGGTTTAGAGCTGAGAGGAATCTTACAGGTAATTTAACCCCTCAGTTTACAGACAAAGAAACTGAGGCCCAGGGAGATAAAAGCAGAAAACTCACTCAAGTAGGAGAAGTGGGATTTGAAGCAGGCCTCTCATTTTTTTAGTCCATCTTCCTTTCCAATATTTGTTGTTCACACTCATTGAACTGAATATTCATTCTGCCTTGTAACTCTTTTCTCCCTCCCCTCCCCCCAATCCTAACACTTGCACACATTAACCCTAACTGTAACTATTTCACTATTGGTGAAATGTTTTTCCTTTACTTTGATTAAAGTATAAAGTTTCTTCCTAGAGAAAAAGGAAGGTTCTAGACCCTGGCAGTCTGAAATGACTTGGAGGGGGGGCTAGAGGGGATTGGTTTAGCCTGGCGCCTCTTAGGGTGAAGGAGCAGAGGTAGTGGGCAGCAGCCCATAAGTGAAACTGAGAACATACACCAACAAGATTCGAGATTCGGTGCCAGAACTAGATTTCCCCAATTGTCTCCCCCTCCTCGTGCAACTCTTAGATTAAGCCTTATTTATCTCATCCTCTTGGGGCACCTCCCAGCTAGGTTACAGTCCTTACCCCAACCCTTAACACACTGAGCTCATCAGGTTTCCAGAGCTGCCCTCTTCCCCAAGGCAGAAAGAGATCTGGGAACTTAAAAGTAGCCAGGTCAGCCCCTTTCCCCAGGGAAAGAGGAGAAAGGGACTCTTCCTTCCTGGTTGAGCTGGGCCAGGCTTGGTCTATTCGATAGGAAGGTGTGATGAGTTGTTTTGGACATGTGTGTTGGGGAAGGTTGGTGTTGGAAACCCCAGGAAGCTGACTCTCCTAGCCTGAGTCACAGGGAGGGGTGTCAGATGGGCTGGGCAGGGCCTGGGAGGGAGCTGAAGTTGGTTGGGGGCTGGAGGGAGAGGAGCCAGGAAGGGCTGTTCCAGGGAGTAGGACTGAGCTGGAGAAGGCTATTCTCCTGTGAATTCTTTTCAGCCAGAGATGCTGTGTGTGACTGCTCTACAGTGTGGCCATTGTCCCCCTCCAGGGGCTGAGTGACCCAGTGTAACTGCCAGCCCTTGGGGGAGGGGGTGGGCAAGATGCCCGGCACTAGAGATGAGGGTATTGCCAGGACTGAGCCTCTTTTGTGTTCCCTGTTGGGGGGGGGGGTAGGAGGATCTCTGCCTGTTGCTTCTGTCCTCAGTCTGGGGGTTCCCTGTTTTTCTGTTCTTCATTCTAGGGGCTACTACTGTGTCTCTCTGGCCTTAGGGGAAAGCTGATTCCTTACCTCTGAATCACTGGGAGTGACCCTAGCTGGACTGGGAGGGCTCACCCCCTTCCCCTAGTCCCTACCTTGAGCTCCAATTTGGGACCTGAAGCTAGGAGCTAGGACATTCTTGTACAACAATCCTATCAGGGATGTGCCTGGGCAAACCCGCTCCAGTATCTGTTTCCTTAGGGTTCAAAGGGAGTAATGCTTTAGGCTCTTGGAGCTTTGCTGTGCTAGGTTCAGCTGTCCCCACTGACTCTTATCTCTTCCAGCTTCAGCCATGGCTGCGATTCGGAAGAAGCTGGTGATTGTAGGGGATGGTGCCTGTGGGAAAACCTGCCTGCTCATTGTCTTCAGCAAGGACCAGTTCCCAGAAGTCTATGTCCCCACCGTTTTTGAAAACTACATCGCTGACATCGAAGTGGATGGCAAGCAGGTGACGTGGGGGAGCATCCCATTCTACAGCAAGGACCCTTTCTCGTTCGCCAGAGAACAGTTATTACCCACCCTAGATGTCATTCGCTCCCATCCTGGTGCCGACTAAAAATGCCCAGTAGAACTGGAGGCAGAGACCCATTTAGCAAAGTGCCAGCCAGAGTCAGTCTCTCAGTCTGATTGGTACCAAGGAAAGAGCTCTAACTATAGATCCAAGTGTTCAAATCCTTCTGGAATTAGACTAGATGGGCTCTTTGGTTTTCTTTCAGTTCTAGACCTATGCTCCTGTGATTCCTGAGGGGTTGGGGGTAAGGGGTAGGCGGGGACTGACCACTGACCGTGCCTGTCCTTAAGGTGGAGCTGGCACTATGGGACACGGCTGGGCAGGAAGACTATGACCGACTTCGGCCACTCTCTTACCCGGACACTGATGTCATCCTCATGTGCTTCTCCATTGATAGCCCAGACAGCCTTGGTGAGGCATAGGGGATGGGGTGGGAAGTGGGAGATTCCCTGACAGCCCCCGTACAAGAGTGAGCCAGACAATGAAACCACGTTTCAGATTCTAAGTCAGCTGGGGCTATGGTGGGGGTGGGGTGGGAACTGTTTTGCCTTTTCCCAGAATGCCATTGAAGAGGCCAGTTTTTCCCTCTCCTGAGCTCATAGGCGAAGTAACATCCTGGGATGTTTGGCAGGTATGGGGATAGAAGCTGACATCTTTCCTATGTTCACGTGTTGGTGGTGGGGGTCTTCTGTGCAGAGAACATCCCTGAGAAATGGACACCAGAAGTAAAGCACTTCTGTCCCAATGTGCCCATCATCCTCGTGGGAAATAAGAAGGACCTGAGGCAGGATGAGCATACCCGGAGAGAGCTGGCCAAAATGAAGCAGGTTGGGGCTGAGGGCCTTCCTAGGGATGGAAGGGTGGGTGGGTTGGGACAAAGCAGATTACTGTTTGAGAAGAGCTACGCCAAATTGCCCTGTTCTAGAGGAGATTGCCCCCAAGGAAGAGGGAGGACAAGAGTGTAAACCCAAGGACTAGACTAGCAGAAGCCCTGGAGATTTAGTATGTTCTAGGTCCTGGCTTTTCCCTCCACTGGGGCCCCTATTTTTAGCTTAACCCCTGCTTCCTGCAAAAGGAGAGCCTGGGGAAGCCCCAGCTTCCCTCCTAACCTTTCCCATCCTTCCACCAGGAACCTGTGAGGTCAGAGGAGGGCCGGGACATGGCCAATCGGATCAGCGCCTTTGGCTATCTTGAGTGTTCTGCCAAGACCAAGGAGGGGGTCCGAGAAGTGTTTGAGATGGCCACCCGGGCTGGCCTGCAGGTCCGAAAGAACAAGCGACGGCGGGGCTGCCCTCTCCTCTGAGCTCCCCCCATCCACCGAGGGCTACACACCATTGGACTCCATACAGCTAGTTTTTGGTCCCTTCCTGCCCAAGCTGCATGTGTTCTAATGCTCTCCTACTCTTGAGAGTAGGGAAGATCCTTTAGAAGGGCAGGGACCATCCGTATCCTCATGGGTGAAGGAGCTTAGTGCTTGCTCCCATATGAAACAGGACTGTGCTTTCCATGTTTGAGAAGCCAGGGGTAGGGGGTGAGGGGAAGTGGTCTTTAGTGTTTATCCTGCCCTAAGGCACATCCACCAGCATTTTTTTTACTAACTAGTTCTGGAACCTCCTTCTTTTTTCAGTGCTTCCCACTGAGAGAGGCTTCCTTCTCCTCTTTCTCTGCCCCCTCCCCCTACCCCTCCCCTTAGGCATGGCTGAGGATTATTTCTCATTCGTTCTTCCTGATGGAAGACACTCAATAAAAGTCTATGGGGGCTCTCCAGATTTGCTGCTCGGCCTCTCCTCTGTCTCCCCCGGTCTCCACCTTGTTTCCCTCAGATATCTTTCTGTTCTCCTTCCTGGAGGAAAAGGAGGCAGCCAAGCCAGGGGGCTGGTGTGTGGAGCCACACAGCACACCACCCCCACCCCCCCCTTTTCCCCCAGGCCGGGCTCAGAATGAGGTCAGTCTTGGCCCGGTGCCAGAGAAGGCGGAGTGGAGGGGAGTGGCCTTGGACAGTGGCTAAAATTAGAAACCTGTGTGGGTGGCTTTCCGGGTACACCTCCCACTCTGCTTCCTCCTTCAGCCTTAGGGTTTGGGGGTGGGGACAAGGTCCTTTTCCCTGCCCCTTTTCTCTCGGTCCCACCCCATCTTTTGGAAGGGAGAGCCTGGCCCAGCAGGAAGCTGTGGGGAGGTGGACTGTGGAGGCCCAGAGGTCATGGCTTAGAACAAATTTTATTGTTTCCAGAGTCTTCTTCCTTCCCTCCACCCCCCCCCCAAAAAAAAACCCCCAGAAGCCTGATGTGTCATCTCTAGCTGGGAGAAGGGGGAATGGCTTGGTTTGTCAATTTCTCCCTTCTGTCCCCCCTTATTCTCCCCTCCCCCTTTCCTGCCCAGTGGGATTCTTTTCTTCAGTGTTTGGAACAATACAGGCATGAAGCTTGGCTGATGGCTGGGGCTGGGCCAGGGCTGAGAGGGAAGGAACGGTCTCCTTAAAGCTCATTTCTCCAGGGTGGTTCCACTTGCTGCTGAAGGCCACTTGCCAGGGGGACACAGTCATGAGGGTGAATTTCTGGAAAAAGGAGGAAGGGATGCCGGATGGGCAGAGAAGGGTTTGTTTGGACCCTTGGGTTGGGGTGTGACCTCAGTGTTGGGGCTACCTTACCTGAGGTAGAGGGGCCAAGGCTCAGGGTGCTCAGCTGTTGCTCCAGGGTCTCCTCTAGTTCCAGGTTGGGGAAGGGGCACCCGGTGTAGCCACCATTTTTTTTACAGAAATTCAGAAACCTAGGGAAGGTGGGGGGGAGGGGAGGGACGATGACATCTTATGTTCATCATCGGGTTTGGTTATGCCCAACTGACACATGGTGAAATTTCGAGGTTAAGTGATTTGCATAGCCTGCCTTATTTTTGTGTATGTGTATGTGTGTATACACATGTACTTGCAGACACAACATAACTCTAGGATCTTGATACTATCCTCTCCCTAGAGATTACAATACTGTCCACCCTCCCCCCTAGAATCCAGAGGAGAGGGAAGTGTCTGTCTGGCCTTCTTTTCACCTTTTCCATCCCCCTGCTAGCCCTAGGTAATTCTGTGAGGCTTTAAGGCAGAAGGGAAAGGGCTTGGGGGTGGGGATAGGGGAGGCCTTGTGGTTAAGGCTTCCCATGCTCCTCACATGTGCCATTCAGGATCCTGGCGTAGGAGCAGAGGGTTCCCCACGATGATAAGCAGGGCCTTAGCCCGCGTCACTGCCACATTGAATCTCTGCAACAAAGAGGGAAGAACAAGGTTGGGGCGGCGCCAGAGCTATCTCCCCAGGCCTTAAACTCAGCCCGTTCCCCCCATCCCTTCTCCCCCTAACCTTGGGATTTCGGAGAAAGCCCAGATTGAAGTCAGAATCCATCTGGACAAAACTCTGGCTGCTACGGACAGTGGACACAAGAAGAACACTCCGCTCTTGGCCTTGGAACTCCTCCACGGAGCCCACCTACAAGCAAGGGAAGTGGGGGTGTGAGGAAGGGGAGGAGAGATGAGAAATCAAGGCGCAGTCCATTGGGAAGGCCCCAGAGTGTGTAGAGATGTTGGAGGTGAGGGGCAGGGCAGAAATAGGAATGGAAGCGAACCCCCAGGACTTAAAGAGAATGAGCTAAAAAAAAAAAGGCCATCACCTTCAAATCCTTGATATTGTTGAGCCCCCGAAGTTCCTTATCCAGCTTGGTGATACACTGGTAGATTTTTTCCACCTGAAACGAGAAAAGTGGGTGCTTCAGCTGACCTCTCCATCTATTCATACATGAGGGAAGGGCTTGGCTTAGATGGTTTTGTAAAATATCTTCCAGCAACTTTTCCTTTTAGTGGAAAGGAAGTCACACGCTTCCTTAGAATAGCCGCCATAGCAAAGCCATTCCCTCCTATGGACAACTACAGGTGAATGTGGCATGGCAAAGATGGTCCTAGGGAGCTCATATCACCCCACTGGAGTTGGAGGTCTAACCTGTTTCCTGTATGGGGAGATAACTCCCACGTGCTGGGGGCTCAGCCGGCCTTGGCCTTTCTTAGACGATGGGGTCAGAAGTTTCTTCAGGTAGAGAACAATTGTGGCTGCCTCCTCTGCATTGAAGAAAGATGGGCTGTTTCCTTCACGGTCATCCTTGCCCATCACACCATGAAAGATGATCGGGAAGCCCTGGGGTGATGAGTGTATGGAATCACAGTCAACCTAAGGGGGTCCTGCCTTTTCTCCCCATTACTGGGGCCAACCACAGAGATGTTGCACCCAGGACTAAGTGAATGTTTCTGCCTTAAACATAGACTTCATCTTTACCTGCCTCTTAACCTTCCCCAAAACCCGCCCCCCCAAGCTCTTTGACCAAGACAGGGTGGCCTTCTATCTCTCTTTAGGGCTAAAGAGAAGATAAGGGATCTGAGACACCTGGTTTCCCCCTGCACCCCAAGACCCTACAGTTTTCCTGAGTATCTGCTTCCCATTAAGTTGCCCCTTTCTGGTGAAAAATGGGGCAAATCAGACAAAGACGCTACCTGAGGAAGGGATGTTTGGCAGGGTGCCTTAATTTTTAAGAGAGCTAGTCTAGAGTCAGGAAGACCTAAGTTCTAGTCTTTCTGCCATATATCAGATAGATGACCCTGGGTGAGTCAAACCAGTAATTCACTAAGACTCAATTGCAAAGTCGGTGCAGATCTGAATTGGCATGGACAAATTTACTCAATGGGAGATTCCAACACCCTGCCTTCCCACAAAAAAAAAAAAAGGTTAAAATGAGCTCCTTCATCGCACCAACCCAAAAAACCAGATCTACTCTCTTCACAGATGACAACCCAAGTGACCTTGCTCAGTCCCCTTTAGAAACTTCTACCTCCACCCCTACCAACCTGGTGAGGCAGTCCCTCCCAGCAACAATATCGCTCTATGTACTTTCGGTCAGCATAGGCCTCTAGTTCACCATCATAGTACCGTTTGTTCGGGATGAACAGGATGTCAGGGTGAGACCTAGGGGTGAAAGGGGGAGGGAGACAGAGGAAAGGAAATAGAGGTGTAGACCAGCAACAAGGTCAGATTCTTAGTGAGTTGTCCTAATATACAGGTCTGACCATATTACTCAAAATCACTGCTCAAAAACCCTGGCATTTAAAGCCTTGTAGAGTCTGGCTCCACCCTCTCTTTTCAACACCATCACCCCCACTTCAACTCCCTATGCTTTCATCAAATTGAACTATATCCTCCTGCCTCTATGCATTCCTTTGCTCAGACTGTTTTCCTGTACCTAGAACATACTTCTTCCTCACCTTCACTCATGATGTCCCCCATGACTTCTGAAAGCAAGCTCTTTATTGGCCATCATGTGCTAACTTGTATTCATACCTAGCTGTGTACACTCCCTATTCCCCCATTAGACCCTATTAGCTGCTCAAGGGTAGGAACTATTTTTCACTTTTTATCCCACGATAGGCGCCCCACAAATGTCATGTTAAATCTTGTAATCTAAATCTTCTAATATATTCCCCTGTCCCTGTGCTCTCTACTCCCCTGAAATTGATATATGGAAACATTTACCTCCACTGGCTAGGGAAGGCTTTGAGGAGCAGTCCCATGACAATAGTCCCATGGCCAGGCCAGGAGAAGGTGTGTTTTAAGTGGGGAAAAAAACCCCACTAGGCTACATAGAAGCAGAAGGCCAACATTCTTGTGCTCATTCTGGGCAAGTCATTTAACCTTACTGTTAAGTGGAGATATTGTTGGGTGTTCTCACAATCTCACCAAGTCATTGTGAGGACCAAATGAGATAACTGGTTACGAAAGTACTTTTGTGATTTATAAAGTGCTAAAATGAGATAAGGTGGTTATGAGTATTTTTGGGGGGGGGGCAGGGCAATTGGGGTTGACTTGCCCAAGGTCACATAGCTAGTACGTGTCAAGTGTCTGAGGCCGGATTTGAACTTGGGTTCTCCTGACTCCAGGGCCGATGCACCACCACCTAGCTGACCCCGTTAAACGATTATTTTTATGGAAGGACAATTAAGAGGGCCAACAGGAAGAGATTGTGGCAGAAAGGAGGTGGGGTTTGGTGATGAGGGGAAGGGTTGAAGCAGATCTTGGAGGGGATACCTGTAGTTGCGCAACAGCTTGGTGATGAGCTGGGGGTTATACCCGTTGGGGGCCTTCTGGTACAGCGGGTTGTGTTTCAGAAGCCGCTCCAGCAGAGAAACACCTGCATGGGGGTCAGTTAGAGATACTGTTGAGCGACATTGGGATAGGAAACCATGTCACTCCTAAATTGTTGGGGTGAAGGGAGTGGTGTTTTCTTGTGATCCAGTTCCTGAGAAATCCTAAAATCCCTGTGCTGGAGGAAGGTGATAAACCTCTAGATAATGTCATAAGAAGGAAGTGGGGATGCTTAGCCTGCACTGAAGAGAAGTCTGGCGGGGACATGATAACTCTCTTCATGTATCTGAGGAATTGTCATGTGTAGAAGGGAGGTAGAGTAGGTCCATCCCCCTTCCCCACAAACACGCACACACCCTTCCAAGTAAATAACCACTTGCTAGGAATCTGAAGTCACTTCACTTATGACAGCCACACAGCAGAAGTGGAGGGTACCAGAGGGACAGCCCAAGTGGCGTACTGGTTATTTACAAAATCATCAGAGGGCATGCCCACATTGAGATCCTGGATTCATCATAATAATTGAAACATTCTCCCAACCACCTCTACTTACCCAGCCCATGTTTCTGGGCAAGGGAAGAACGCAGCACAGGCCCCAACTGCTGAGGATCTCCAGCCAGGACGAGTTGTCCGTCTATATTATCTGAATCCTGAATGGCCAACAATCCTGGAGATGGCAGAAGCATTAGAAGGGTGAACCCTGGTGGGGGTTGGGGGGTAGCATAAGCAAAGGGGAGAGCTCCCTAGTCGATCATCCAGGATTCTGCATCCCACCTCCATAGCCCCTCACCTCACCCTAGTCTTCTCACCTGCTACAGCCACAAGGCACTCAGGTTCCACAGCATGGCCGGCCTCATCAATGAAGACATGTGTGAAATGACTGGGTGGGAACTCAGCCGAGACCAGCCTGGGAGTATCAGGTGGGTCAGGCTTCACCCAAAGACAACCGTATCCCTCCCAACCACACACAGACACACAGACACACAAACTCTCACACACGCCCCACCTGGCAGCAGTGAAGAGGGTGGTGATAAGAACACGGTATTCCTGCAGCTTCTTCTTGGCAGGGTAAATGTAAATCCCTTTCTGTGGGTCCCAGTTACAGCAGGACTGGGGATAGGGAGGATCAGGTAGGACAAGGTGAGGGTCAGCCTGTCTTCCTCACTGCCACCCCACCCTGTCTCCCAAATCTCACTTCCTGGCTCCTCTGAACTGATGCTGTCTGCCTACTTCTGTCTGGCTCTGGTACCTACTACCTGTGTGACATACACCAGAAGAAATCTAATCTCTCTGGGCCTCAGTTTCCTCAGGAGGACCAGATGGTCAGCCTATATTCTTAGTTCTTAATCTCATAAAACTTGTGTTCATCTAACTCTCCTCCTCCCAGGGTTCCCAGATACCTTTCTCTTTTTTCTTTCTTTCTTTTTTTTTTTTTTTTTGCAGGGGGGAAGGCTGGGCAATTGGGGCTAAGTGACTTGCCCAAGGTCACAGCTAGTAAGTGTGTCAAGTGTCTGAGGCCGGATTTGAACTCAGGTCCTCCTGACTCCAGGGCTGGTGCTCTACTCACTGCGCCACCTAGCTGCCCCCAGATGCCTTTCTCAACCACCAATCCTACCCCCACCCTCAGTCACCTTGATTTCCTCAGGTACAAAGTGGATATCCCTACTGGGAGCCAGGAGGCGGTAGATGGAACTGGGTAAATGAAGCCGGAGGTTCTTGCATAGCAGGTCAGCCGCCGAGTTGGACGGGGCACAGGCCAGGATGTGGGCATTTGGCAGGTGCTTCACCACCTGGGGGTGCAGTATTCTTCAAAAACTCCCCATCCCCAGACCCCCAGTGGGAAAGAGAGAGAGCACAGATCCATTTTTTTAAATTTTTCCAGGTCTGAGTTCCCCCAAGGGCAAAGGTACATTTGCCCTATAACCTATGGGAGAATTAAAATTTGTTGAGCTTTGTTTTATTTTGGAAAGGGAGTTTTGAAGGGATGGGAAAAGCAGTGACAGGAGCTCCTGGAGACCCTTACCAGTGGCCTGAAATCCTAAGAATGTGCCCAGGACAGGGTGCCATGCAGCCTCCCCATTACAACCCATTCTCTAGCTATTTCAAGGGCATACACTTTCAGGAACCTGGAGGGGGCGCCAAAGTCTTGGTGTTGGGTGGAAAGAGTTCAGTAGGAGGACAGAGTGTTTCTGCTGGACCCAGACCTGCTTAATAGCCTCCACCAGGGTGACAGTCTTTCCAGTCCCTGGAGGCCCAAAGATGATGTAGGGAGCGGGACGAGAAGTGCCCAGAACTATGTGTCTCACTGCTTGCAGCTGCTCGGGGTTGGACTCTAGATTGCGGTCATATAGCCTTGGAAAAAGATGAGACAAAGACCGCAGGTGTCGGGTGGACACTAGGTGGACTCTTGCATTCCCAGGACCACTGGAGCCACACAGCTCTGAAGCTAGAAAACTCAGCAGGGGATCCTTCCAAACCCAGACCTGACTCACCCTCTCCCCATTTTCCCATCAGCTTCTCCCTGTTTCTAACCCTTCCACCATAGCTCAACAGTCCCAATACCCCTCCACCCGTTTGCTCACGAAAGCTGCAATTTGGAAGGCAGGAGAGGGATCCCACGGGGGGAGGAAGGAAACAGCAGTGGCTCCAGCCGATGGGGCCTTGCCAATTTCAGGGCCCGGTGCTGAACTCGTAGGGGTTGCCGGTTGAAGGTGAAGGTCACCTTGAAGGTCATCCCATTCACAAACCGGTTCAGGAGTCTGGGGAAAGGGGCAAAGGGAAAACATGAGATTAAGATGGGCAATACACCCCCTCCCTCTGTTTTTCTCAGGACTTTTTTCTTTATATTCCCACAACTCATATAACCCCACAAGCTCAAGGCTTAACCTGGCCTTTCCTAAATCTAGGGCTGTCAGACTCCTTCTCAAGCTCTGACCTGAAGCTCAGAAAAAGACCTTTGCTATAGGCTCAGCTTCCCCCTCACCCCAACTTTATTTCATACATGAAGAAGTCCATCCACTTGCCTAATCTCACTTCCCCTAGACCCAGGATGAAAAGAACGCCTGCTCCTATTCCCCCCATTTAACACACCAGGCTTTCCCCTTCCCTCCACGTTACCCTGGAGAGAAGCTCAGCTTGACCCGATCCAACTCAACCCGATGCACAAAGCCCTTATAGGTGATCGCGTCCTGGCCCTGGTCTGAGGTCGGGATAGCATATAAGTGGTCCCCTCGAAGGACAGAAGGACGGTTCTCAGCTACTCCAGGAACCTGGCAGAAAAAGTATGGCGATGAGCACCCACTGGGAGAAACACACACCGCATTATCATTTTAAGAAGAAATGGTTTGGGGAGGGTAAGCTCTGCCATGTCTAGGCCCAGAGCCCTAGGGATGTGCCATTCTATACTGAACCTTCCCTGCAGCTCCTTCCCTTCTAATTCCTGTCTCCATCCAATCACCACTTTAAGGTGCAATGTGTTCAGTCATTTTTCAGTCATATCCAACTCCTGGTGACACCATTTGGGTTTTCTTGGCAAAGATATTGAGAGAGGTAATGTGATTTCCTTCTCCAGCTCATCTGACAGATGAGGAAACTGAGTAAAACAGGGTTAAGTGACTTGGTCAGGGTCACACATCTAGGAAGATTTGAACTCAGGAAGATGAGTCTTCCTGACTCCAGGCCTGGCATTCTATCCATTGTGCCATCTAGCTATCCACACACTCTAAGTTAGGGGTTGAGGGAAAGGTAGAAACCAAGGCTTATCAAGGCAAGACAGTTTCAGCAACACAGCTAAGGAGCCAGAATTTTGTAACTACCCTTGTTCCTTGACTCTCCAGGAACCCTTCTTTTTTAAGGGCCATCCTGATTCTGTCTAGGACAGGTAGGTGACACAGTGTGGAGTCTTCCTGAGTTCAAATCCGACCTCAGATACTTCCTAGCTGTGTGACCCTGGCTAAGTCATTTAACCCTAATTCCCTCAGTTCCTCATCTGTAAAATGAATTGGAGAAGAAAAGGCAAATCTCTCCAGTACCTCTGGCAAGAAAACCCCAAATGGGGTTATGGAGAGTCATAGAAAACTGAACAATGACTTAACAATAGTTATGTCTAACACCATTTTCCACTCTTCATCTGTGCTCCAGAGCTTTACAATCTTCAACTTCAGTCTCTCCAGGAAATTCTCCCTGATTCTACCCATTTTCAATCCCTACAACACTCCTTTATTCTGTGCATCTTTAGTCATGGTTTCACAATTATCTGCAATATATTATTCCATACTTGTTTCTAGTCTGCATGGTGTTCTGTTTTCAGTGTGCTTAACGCACACATGAATGCACTTCCTCTTGTACTGACTGACTGCCTGTCCATAGCCTGTCCAAGCCTTCTTTCTCTGCCTTCCCACTTTCTCTTGTACTGGCTGATTGATCATGCCCAAGAAAGGGATCCAAGCCTCCCTTCTCTGCCTCCCTGCTCCTCTTGGTCCTCTCACAAAATGCTCACCTCTAAGATGAGGAGCTGGGGGTTTCGTTCCTTTGGGTCCAAAATCATGGGGACAGACTCCAGGTCATAGTGGCGGATGTCTTGCTCCATCTGTAGCTCTTCCAGGTGTAGAAGCAGCCGAAGTTTCTCCTCATAATTCCTCCAACTTAGTTCAGTCTTCAGCTGGCTTCTAGGATAGAAAGCAGGATGGATCAACCTTCTTCCCCCAATATCTTCTACCCTCTCCCAGTTGTAGCCTTTGGTATAAGAGGCAGAGGAGAGGAGTAGGGTCATGGGATCATAGAAACTAGAAGAGACCATCTCATTTAAACCTCTTATTTTATAGATGAGGGAACTCGGGCCCAGGGAGTGTGAGGCACTTGATTAAGGTCACCCAGGTAGTGAGAAAGTGGTAGGGCACAGCAATTCCTGTCTCCATTCAATCGGGGTAGTGCGTTCAGTCGTTTTTCAGTCATATCCGACTCTTGCTGACCTCGTTTGGGTATTTTTGGCAAAGATACTGGGAGAGGTATATGATTTTCTCCTCCAGCTCATTTGGCAGATGAGGAAACTGAGTCAAATTGGGAAGGAGGAGGAGGTAACACTAATCAATAACAACAGCCTATGCTCGTATGACATTTAAGGTTTGCTCTGTACACTACTTCATTAGAAACTCTCAGCAACCAGGTAAGATAGCATTATTATTAGTAGGTAATATTATTCCAGTTTTAGAATTAAGGGAAACTGAGGCGCAAAGAATGCTGGTAGCTGGCAGAGCTGGGTGCCCAACCCAGATATTCTGCTGCAAGGTGTATGCTCCCTTTCCATCAAGGGAGCCTTAGCCATACAGCGGTTCCTTTTCCCCCTGGCCCAGGCTTTATGCTTTTCCTTCTTAAGATACTTGGGAAGACCCCATCCATCAGTGTGGCTGCTCCCTGCATTGCCGTCACTCACAAACTATCCCTATTTTTCTTCTTATACCATGACATTCTCTTTCATTTCTTTCCACAAATTCCTCCACGAGAGCTCTACCCTACACATTTATTCTGGGCCTCTTCATGCTATTCCCCAATTGGTTCTTAAAGAATCAAACCCATTCCACTAAGGGGGAAAAATGGAGGCAAAAGGGGTGGAAAGAATGCACCTGGCTTCAACTTAGGTGGGGAGTGGGGCAGCGAGGCTGAGGCGGGGAGGGGTAGGAGAGTTAGGTACACACTGGATCTTAGCCACATCTTTATGATGGTTGAAACTCGCTGATTTCAGGAGCTGCGGAATCACTTGCTTTAGATTTTTCGGGCAGTGGTACTGTGGAAGACTCAAAGTCATCTCCAGGTCATACCCCTGACCCCTGCAGGGATGAGGAAAATAAATAATCACAGTAAGACAACCACTGTGGATACAAAGAGCATCTGAACCTTTTCATACATTTTCCTCCTTTCCTCCTTCTTCCAAAGTAGTAACAGCATTCACACAGCAATTACAGTTTGGGAAGCCCTGGACTTAGATTTCCCACCCTCTCCCCAGCCCCCCAACATCTCTGAGTTAGGTGTAATTACTAGCTTTTATAGAGGAGGAACCTGAGACAGAGAGGAGTCACATAGCTAGTAAGCCTCAAACATGGGTCTTCCTTTCTGCAGATCCAAAACTGTTCACTGTACCACCCCAACTGCCTGTAGTAACCATGGCCTACACCAACTCAGTAACACAGTAGTTAGTCATTATCTCCACTTTGAAAATGAGAAAATTTAAGAGTCAGAATTTAAACAGCCTGTACTAGGTCATGAAAAAGTTAGAAGCGAGAAATCCACACCTGACTTCCAGCCCGCTATGGGCACTCTCTATCCTGGGAGGCAGGGAGTCGGTTGGGAAAT
Source organism: Trichosurus vulpecula (assembly GCF_011100635.1). Taxonomy (NCBI): domain Eukaryota; kingdom Metazoa; phylum Chordata; class Mammalia; order Diprotodontia; family Phalangeridae; genus Trichosurus; species Trichosurus vulpecula. The sequence goes on from NC_050579.1 coordinate 57,104,209, forward strand.
CTTTGTCCCTAGAGAGGATGTTGTTACCTGTCTGGTCTCTCCCCATCTTCCACCCGATTGGTTAAAGCAGGGTGTGGTGTAGGTCTGCTGCGTTGGTAAGGAGCTGTGGGCTTCAGCAGGTCAGCCAGGGGGCTTCGGGCCACAACAGCAAGGAATCGGGCAATGCTGAAGATTCCCGGCTCCTCCATCCTGGATCCCAAAGGTCCCTGCAGCTCCCACAGCACCGTTGCAGGGAAGTAGCCTACGTAACTGGTCTGACAATGGACGTGGAGCTCGTGAGACTCACCTGGGGGGAGAAAATTTTGAAGGTATGAGGGGACACCCTGAAGGGATCCCTCCCCCCAACATCATACAGGATCCACCTCAGTGAGACCCCATTCTTAACCAGAGACCCTGTCTTTGAAAGCCACTCTCCCCAACACACAGATGGCCCCTTTCCTGCAACATCACCTTGTCCTCATCAAGGACCCTCTCTTGAGAATCTCTCCCCAGAACAGAGACCTTCTGCCACATCCCCCTCACCAGGATCTAGTGTGATCGGCACATCTTCTTGGATATCTGACTTGAAAATTATCTGGGAGACCCGGCAAAGTGGAATGATTCGGAGCAGGATAACGGGATAACTTCCCTTATTCTGAAGCCTCAGGATCAATGTCACGTTCTGGTTCAAATCTAGGCGAACAACTAGCTGCCCATCTCGGCTCCTGTAGACTCCTTCAGCCTCCACATCCACACCATGTTTCCCACGGACATATTTAGCCCTGGAAGAAGAAGAATCTGATAATTGTGTCGGGGTTGGGGAGGGGAGAGGTCAGGGTGGCAGGGGCAATGCTTGGATGGTTGCCATCCAAAGACCTTGTGCCTACTGATGGGCCTTGGATCTAATTTGTTATGCAACTGCTAGCCTTGCTAATAAACCAATATGCTCAGATTTTACTTCCTCGGTCTCTTATCAGTTTTATTCCAGAATTTTGGTGAGCCAGCAAGGAGGTTGAGAGAAGGACCCTGGCCTGAGACAGCCTCAGAACTTCCTGAAGTACACTAGAAGATTTCTCCAAGAAGGACTATCTCAGAGGCTGGACTCACCTTCAATCTTCAAAGCTAAGGTAAGCCTCTACTTTAGTGGGGGAGTCCCTTAAAGGTATAAAACCAAGGGAAGGCACTTAAGGCAATAATAGGATACAGTTGGTGAGTAGCATGCTGAAGGGAATTCCAAAGGGAACCTCCTGGAAAAACTTCAAATATCTTGGGACCAGTTCAACCAAGAATGATTTATTTTTTAAAGCACACTATTAAATTGGGTGAAACTTGGTCTACAACTGTAAAGGATTCATATGGACACCCCCTACTGGAAGTGTCTTATTGGCCTGGGAGCAGGGGAAGTCTTCCACTCAGAAGGGGATGACTAAAAATAGAGCTCTTAAATTGTGTTAAGATTGGGCTAAAATATATTTTTTTAAAAATCTTGATGGGTCTCTGATATGGCCCAAAAAAGGAACTTTCAATTATTGCAAATTAAAAGCTTTGATGTAGCCTTTAGAAAATTGTGCACACTGACTTCTGTTGACAGGGTTTTTTGCTTCTTATCTCCCACTGACTTTTTGATTATTGTTTCAATGGGAGGTGAAGGGGAGGAACTTCACCAGCAAGTACATCTATGTGTCTATTTTACTGTATTATCTACATTTTGTGTAAATCAAATCAACTTCTTCCTGTGTCCTGATCAGCCAAAGGAAAAAGAATTTTAAAAAAATAGTGAAAAAATTTTTTGAGGAACTTTCAAAGCCTTCAGGAATATTCTCTCTCTCTCTCTCTCTCTCTCTCCCTCTCCCTCTCTGCATTTCTAACTCTGGCTAAAGGGGGAGGCAGACAAGAGACAAAGATAAGAATTAAGGGAATCTTGTTCCCAATCTGCAGGAATTTATGGCGTTGTAATATAATTACATAATAAATTTGTGTTAGTTAATGAAACTCTGTGTTAGTTAATGTTAGTTAATAAAACTCTGTGAAAGTATCACTCTTTCCCTGGAGAGTGGCAGATTTGTTGCAAGGAAGGAAGGTGATTCCACTCATTAGAGAAAGCAGTTTACAATTTAAATTTCTCTGGCATTTAAGAACTGCCTATTATTAACTCTTTCTTGACAAGAGAAGGTTTAAGAAAGTAGAGAAAAGAGAAAAATAGGTAGAAATCTAAAGAAAGGCAGAGTGCCTTTGTATTGATCGTGTGAGTGAATATTAATGTGAAAGAAAAAATTAAGAGTTTGGAAAGGGGTTTGAGAAGGTTTGATTCCACTGAGATAAGAAATATTTTAGAAACTTTTAGAGAAACACCTCTTCAACAAATGCTGAATGTCTTCTTCAGTACCTTTCCCCCCAATCAATTTAGGATTACAAAAGAAAACTCATAGGACTTAGCAAATGCAAACTAACCGGTAAAGAAGATATTGTTTTCTTTGGTCTGGTGTAAATAGTTATACTAAAGGCCTTTGTAGAAATTTAAGCATCTTAAAAAAAAATGTTGCTTTTCCTGCCTACCAAGTGCCCTGTGCTCTTTGACCTTCACGGAGTTACAACTGAAAAGCCTGAGGGTAAGGTAAGATGTGTCCAAAGTCTGATCTCTGCTGAGGTTAGGTTAAGAAAACAAAAGGAATTGATTTGGCTTTTTGGGTGATTTAAAAGGAAAGAAAAAGTCTCAGGGAGAATAATAACAGCACCTACCTCCCAGGATTGTTCTGAGGATCAAATGAAATGATTGTAAAGTGTGATTTCATATGCATATGAATATATCATTATAGATGTATGTGTATACACACGTCATGTGCTATGATTTCATAGTGCCTGGCACATGGAAAGGACTATATAAATCTTAGTAAATGTAAGTACTGTTTCCAATTTTTTTTGGTGAAATTTGAGAAACTATTGTTTCAGAAATGCCATTAGAAAAGTAATGTCTTTTATCTTGATGTTGTTAGATTATGATTTGAGCTGTTAAAATCATGTGATCAAAATGTTTAAAAACTGTTAAATCTCAGTCTCTTACCTCTTTACTCATAATTGTTTATTTTTTTAATTTAAATTGTTTATAATTTATTTTTATTTTACTATATAATTATATAAATCACATTGTTAATATTTCAATTTATTCTAATTAAATTAATAACTACTTTTATTATAATTGATATCAATTAATTGATCAATATACTTTAATAATAAAAACGTAAATTATATAATGCAATTATATAAAGTTGTAATTTATGATTATAAATAAAATAAATTTAAGGCAAGCATACCCAAGTACTATTTAATAGGGTGTGTTTGCTTTCAAGTGGATAATGTCTTGTTGGGAGATAAAATTAAGAAAATCCTTAAGTTAGACTTCCTATGTGGACTCAAGTCATAAGAACTGATCAGCCCTGCTACTAACCACATGTTGTGAGAGTCTGAAGTGTGTGAAGTAAATAAAATGTGAAGACTTCACAGGGAAGATATGTATAAATATATTTCTATTTCTATACTAAGAAATGTTTAAAAATCGAGAAATAGGGAAATAGGGAAGTGGAAAATTCTGCTGAGGCTGTGAGAGTCTGATGGCTCAGCCTCTGGGAAAGTTTACCCTGAAACTTTTTGTTCTTTCTTCTGGTTCTGGTTTAAAGATTTGCTCAGTAAGAATAGGGTCACTGTGACCTGCTTTTCTTTACTGTAAAAGTACTGTAGAAGAATGGAGAGGGTCTCCCCCTCTCCTTATCCTATTCTCCTTCTTCAGATTTATAGAAGTCACCTCAGTTGTAAACATTAACTGAGGGAATGGGAATTGGAGTTTCTCCTGGTTCCTTGTCTAGTTTTTCCACGCTCAAATTATAAGCCCACCTCCCAGCCAATGGTGCGAAGGGTCAGAGGTGGGTGGGAATTCTCTTGTATTAGGTATAATTATTGGCACCTTGCCCCTTGTAAAGCGCCTCCCTTGCTAGATTTGTTCTGGCAGAGGATGCCCTATTCTCGAGAATTGAATAAAATTTATTTCTGTTCCCACCCTGAGATGGCTCCTTATTAACTTTTTAATTGGTGAGGGTCTTTCATCCCACACAGAAGTGTTGAAGTTTTAGGACCCCTCTCAGCCAAAGTGGGGAAATTTACAAGTTTGCTTATAGAGACAAGAGGGTTTCATCTAGGATTATTTGATCACTTATAAGAATTATGAAATTATATCTGTTAATAAACAGATTTAACTTCAATATATAACTCTTCACTGCATATGTGAACTAGTATTCATTGTATATGTGTGAAACTCCAACTCTTCACTGCATATGTGAACTAGTATTCATTGTATATGTGTGAAACTCCAGAATGTAATAATTCCTAATTTATAAGTGCAGGATAAATGAAATGTCCTTATATTAGCTCATTGTTAACTGATATTAATATATAAGAAAAGTAGTAACCTAGCTCTAAACTGTGATTAGTGAAACTTTGCTATTTAAGTTAAAATCTTGTGGGAATATGTTTTGATGATGCTCTAAGTTTTGATATCAGGTAGAGTTGTCTGAAGTGCCCTTAAGTCCACCATTCAAGGGAAATGGCATGTGCTGCTCAATAATTGGGCCAATTTTAGTATGGACTGAGGTAGGAGTCTCTTGACTCATTTTCCTCATTTTGATATTTTCCCTTCTGAAAAGGAAATTTTAATTCTGGTTAATTTTGAGCCTGGCTTTTGCTATCCTGTGAATAATGTGTAACTTTAATACATGACTGGCTGTTAAAAATGACTCATGCCTTAAATCAAACAAAGGAAGAAGAGATTTTCCCTGTTATGACTTCAGGTCAGACTGTGCCCTTGAGGAACTAGTCTTGATATAGGCATAACCATATCCCTCTTTTTCTTTTTATAGCAAATTTCTATAATCAGACAAGGTGAACGGTGGAAATCTAGCATGCAAGTGGGACAAATCTTACTGTTTGCAACTGAGTAAATGAGTTGTTGGACTTGCCATCCACTTGCTTATAGTTATATATTGATGCTAAGATTAGGTCCTTGAAGTATCATTCTTTCAGGTAATATCTTCAAAAGGGGGGGAATTAAAAATTGAACATATGTACATGTATATATGTATGTATATATATGTGTATATGTGTGTGTGTGTGTGTATACACATATGTGTGTGTGTGTGTGTGAGAGAGAGAGAGAGAGAAAGAGAGAGAGAGAGACAGAGAGATTGGCTTCCAAATGTTTCTAATGGGATACATAGGCCTTGAATATAGTGTAGTAACAAGTTCTCAAAATTGGATTAAGGATGTTACATATTGCATTGATAATTGTAAAGAAACTGAAATTATTTTTCTCTTTTGAAGTCACTAATAATTTAAAGAGATAGAAGGGTTCGATTTCCAAGTCAAGCCATTATGAATGCAGCACTTAATTATATTGAGTACAGTTATCCCTTCTACATCTCAGGGGTTAGGAGCTCAGCACTCCCAAGATGTAGAAAATCTATAAAAATTTTTGGCCCTCACTTTGTACCAGAGAAGAAGTCTGAATTTTTCTTATTCTTTTTCTTTTATGAGGTGTTTATAGTACCTTATTGTAAAATTCAAATTAAGAATTTGGTCATAGGCTCTGTGTCATCTTCTGGCCTTCATGTGCAGCTTCTGCAAAACTCCCCAAAAATTCCCATTTAATTTCTTATGCTGACCCATGATATATTGACACTGGGATGTGGAAAGTCACAATGCGGAAGGGATGTTGATATTGTTACTGGCAGATTATAACAGAATTACCTAAGAATCTCCTTTCCATTCTACCTTCACAATATCTCTCTTATTCACTTCCTTGTCAACTCTGACACTGCCTTGGAACCAGAGAAGCAGATCTACCAGGAAGAGCTTCCTTCAGAGCTGCCCTGAGAATGAGACCTATTCCAGAAAGTCTAAGGGAAAATGTTTCTAGAAATCAGACAACTACATAAGACTTCTGGGACTCAAGATGAAATGGGCTGATTAAATGGACATTGAGAGTGGGTTATCAGGTTACAAGGAGACTTGAAGATATCGTTATTAGAATGCTTTAGTATGGTGTTAATGTTTGCTGAGTTTTCTAGGTTACTTTGGTAATTTGGGTCAGGTTGAGTATACAAGTAAAAGAATTTAAAACCCTTGCTGGTAAATTATGTGTAAAACCCACTTAAAGTGGCCTGATATACTTTCCCTTGCTTTATTTTAATTGTGAAGCAGACTGAAGTGGGAATTACATGAAATGCTGTTTGGCCACTGTTTGGCCACCCTCCCATAGAAGCAAAAACCATGTAAAGCCCAGATACTCATGCAAAATCACATGGTGTTAGAGCTCATTACTGCTTCATAAGGAGGGGCCCTTGCCATGATGAATCAATCCAGTTGTTCCTATGTTAATCGATCAGGAGAGATAATAACAAGTCTCCACAAAATGCAACAGGTTGTATTAGAAACCCAATTGCTCAAGCAAGATGCAGATACCCCATGGTGAAACCCTCTTTTTCGTTTTACAACTATAATCAAATGGGCACTCACTGTTGTAGGTCTCATAATTTTTTTGTTTTGTTTTGTGTTAGACTTTGTATTACTTTAACCTGATGATGGCCCAAAATATTGATCCTAAATGTACAATGAACTTTATGCAATTGGTATTGGATAAGTGATCCATGGGGATAGATCTCCCCAAGGATCAAAGGGGGGTATTGAAAGAACCAAACCAACTCCATCTTGTGAATAACATCCATTTTGTGACTTAAAATTCTGTATTCCTATAAATATTTTGTTCATAAAATTTCTGGGAAAGTAGATAGTACAACCACAAAATGTTCTGGACAACTTGTGGTTAGTTAGCATAACTTGTGGTTAATACCCTTCGGTACTACCATGCTTTAGCCAATCCATAAGAAGGAATGTTTCTGTTGCTCAGGAACATGTAACCTGATTTGTTCCTCATTACAGACTATAACAAAGCTTTGATGACTGTCATTGAGGTCCTTGTGCCTACTGAGGGGCCTTGGATCCGATTTGTTATGTGACTGGAAGCCTTGCTAATAAATCAATATGTTCAGATTTCACTTCCTCAGTCTCTTATCAATTTTATTTGTAACATCTGTCAGCTACAGAGGAGATTTCACATCCATGAGCTTGCTTAGGAACACTTGTCCCAGGGTTCCTATTGAATTCCCCACCTGGTTGTTCCTGATCTCTTTAAGGTAACAGAAGCCACAGCCCCTTGGGGCTCATCTCTCTACAACTTCAGCGGGGAAAGCTGGCAGGAAGTCAAAGCTCTGATTTACCCCAACACTTTTTCTCCTGCTAGAAAACTAGGTCAAAACCAAACCACTCTACTCTCCTCTCATTTACCTTCATATCATTTAAAGAAGGGCAGGAGGTGGGAAGGACAAGAGAGGATTAAAGGAGGAAATCTCATCCCCAATAGTACCTTATTTCTTCCAATATGGAAGCCGTCAAAGCCAAGAAGCCAAGAAGAGGACAGCAGGACAGATCCAGAGCATGCCCACACAGCAGTCCTTGGTTCTTATCTCCCTGTCTCCACCATGCCTCATCTCTAGGTCCATCCCTGTTCCAACTCCTACATACCGATCTTGGAAGATCTTTGCCAGTTGGGACTTTGTCTTCTTGGATCCTGCAGGTTTGATCTCCCTAAAAACCTTGTCTTCCTGCTTCACTTTCTTCTTCTTCTGTGGGCAGGGAAAAAGAAAATCAGTCAAGGGAAGGAAGCACCACATTATCCTCCTTCAACTATCCTTTCCCTCCCTCCTCCTAAGGATATAAACAGGTGGGATATTAAGGGGTGAACTTAGGTGAGAGGATTTCATTGTCTCACCTTGTAAAACTTGACCTTATCCTTGGTGACTTTAGCTTCCCCATAGAAGCGCATCCCATAAAGCATGGAGGAGAAGGTAGGCACAGGATCCTCAAGGTCCCCATGCTCCCCACAACTGCTGGAGGACCTGAGACTAGGAAATAAGAGTAGGTGAGATTAGGATCCAAGGTAGGAAGGGTCATCAAGGGGTTCAATATGTTGCCAAGTCCTGTCCATTCTATCTTCACAATACTTATACACTCTCTTTTCTCCTCTGACACTGTTACCATTCTGGCACAGGCCCTCATCACCTCACTCACACCTGATTTTTTACAATAGCCTTCTAGTTGATCTCTATGCCTCAAATCTCTCCCCATTCCAGTCCATTCTGCAACAAAATGACCTTCCTAAAATGCAAATCTGACTACTTCATCCTGGTTCCCCTGCCCCCCTTTCAATAAACTCCAGTTATTCTCTATTATCTCCAGGATCAAATATAAAATCCTGTTTGGCTTCAAAGACCTTTATAACCTGGCCCCTTACCACATTTCCAGTCTTCTTACTCCTCTCCATGTACTTTACTATTCAGGGACACTGGCCTCCTTGTTGTTCTTTGAAAAGGACACCAGCTCTCCTGATTCCATGCATTTTTACTGGCTGTCCTCCATGCCTGGAATTCTTTGCCTCTTGGCTTCTTTCAAGCCTCAGCTAAAATTCTACTTTCTTTGAGAAGCCTTTCCTGGTCTTAACTCCAGTGCTTTCCTGCTGAGATGATGGCCAATTTATCTTGTATGTACATACACATCCATCCATCCATCCATCCATCCATTTATCTATCTATCTCTTGTTTGTATGATGTCTCCCCCATTATATCTTACACTCCTTAAGAGCAGTAACGATTTTTGCCTTTCTTTGTATCCCCAGCACTTAGTCCCATGCCTGGTGCTCAATTAACGTTAGGATGACTTGGACGGAAGGACCAAATTCCTCATTACAAAGGCCTCCTCTCCACACCAGGTGTGGCAATGGAGAAGGTATTAATGTGCCATAATGGAGATGAAGTATAGCTAATCCAAAAATCCTAAATAAAACCATATTGACCCCTGCCACCCAATAGTGGAGATTGAGGAGTGGACCTCAGACTAGGCTCTGGGGATTCAAGTATTAGGATTTAAAGTATTTAAGACATTTTTAAGGAGAAACGAGAAGAAGAGATAGCCTTTTCTATGCAAATATACGTTGTGAATTTCTGACCCTAGGGTAATGTGAGCTATTAAAGGAAGAACAGAGTAGGAAGAAAGACAAAGGTAAAAAGATTAGAGGGTTATTTTGGGGGAGGGGGAGGATCTGTTTTAGATAGGAAAAAAAAAGTGCAGAGAAAGCTACAGACCTTAAACTATTAGAGGTGGTAAATTAACTTTGGGGGAAGGGAATGTGAGCGAGCTTTAAGGACCCACAGGACTCAAAGAGACTCAGCCCAGAGGCCAGCTGCTGAGCCAATGAGAAAGCCCAAAGGGGTAGAGGAAAGGCCCAAACAGGAAAGGACCCCATCCCAGTGGGAATCAAGGGGATACTGAAAGCACTAACTTGGCCAAGTCGGGGTGTGGGGGTTCAGGCGCACACAAGAACATTAGGAATAACCCAAAATACTAGGTCAGGCCTAGATGTCCGAAAGGCAGTGACAATAGGGAGTACCTAGAAGGTGCTCTGACCTTTTGGATTAATACTCTGACCCCTTGCCTAGACAATCATCAGAGGACCTGTTTTAACCTTTGGCAAGTCACTTCACTTCCTTCGGCCTGTTTCCTCACCTGTAAAATGAAGGGGTTGGACTAAATTTCTGAGCTCTAAATCCTGTAAGAAGTTGGCCATGTAAAATTGCACTTGTGATTTACCTCACCGAATATACTAAATTAAACCCGTCCTCCTGTCCAGTCCCCCATCTTAAAAAAGGAGTTTTAGAAACTGTAGTAAAGTCATTGGTACATTTAAATCCACTGGGTGTGCAGGTCTGCACAAATGAGCCACGGCTCATCAGAAGAGTGAGTCCCTAATTCTTTAACCGGGAAATTTTTGCATTTTCGGTGTCGAGGTTCCCAAGGAAAAGGACCTATCCAACCTGCCCAGTTCCCGCCCCCTCCGTGTGTGTGTGTGTGTGTGTGTGTGTGTGTGTGTGTGTGTGTGTGTGTGTGTGTAAAATTCAGTTCAACAACATTCATTAAGCTCTTAATCTACGCTATGCTGGGGAAGTGGGAAAAGGGGATTCTCTCGGAGATACAGCTTTACCTCTCCAAGTCCGGGATGATAGGCACCCTTGGAGCTCGACCGTTTTTATTGTTGCCCTCTTCCAAATAAACACAGCGGTCTGCCGTACCCCCAAGACCCGGGCGAAACGCGGGTGGCTAGGCACGGGACTAGTGCCTTTTCCTCTCTGGGTGCTTGCTGGGGGTTGTGGGGTGGAAAGAGGACGGCTCTCTGGGGTTTAAAGTCTTGCCCTGGTCGGAACGGGTAGATACTGGGCAGTGGGGTCTCCAAAACGCTAAAGCGGGAATGGGGGTAGGGAGTGGGCAGTGGGGGACGACGACGGGAGGTCTGCTCCCTCGGATGGGTATGGGGCCCTGCAGCTGCCCGCTTGGGCGGTACAGGCTCTACCAGGAGGAAAGGTGTTGCGCGGGCAGGATGTCGTGGCTGCTGGAAAGCGGGTGCGGGTGGGGTCGTCTGGGCTGGGTATGATGGAGGGCGAGGGGGTGGGGAAGAGCTAAGCCCCAGGGGTACCTGCTCTTGAAGTCTTCGTTGTAAAGATCTCGCAGCCGCTCGCGGTCGGTTTCCTGGCCCCGGCCCCGGGCGGCCAGAAAACTCATGAATCTCTGGCCGGTCTCTCGGAGCTTGGCGCGGCTGAACTTTTTGGTCATCGTGGCGGCGGGGACTGAGCTGGCGGTCCGGAAGGGGCCCGGGATGGAGCGCGGTATGAAATGAAACTGAAAGTCCCCAGCGCTAGAGGAAGTACCGGGTCTCCAGATACGGGCCGAACTGGGGCTGAGGGGTACCCTAATTCAGTCCCACAGCTCTCTCTTCCGACCTCTGACCCGGCAGGCTCCCTAGTCCATCCTCAGCTGCCCTCCCCAGCTCTGGCTCGTCTGGTCCCGGCGTCTTCTCCCCTCCCCCTCTCCCATTAACTCTTTGCGAAGGAGCCTGACCCCTCCCTCAGGGCCCTCCTCTCACCCCGAGCTCCCTCCCCTGGCATCCCGCCGGAATCCTGGACACTGTTCTGCTGGGGGCGCCCAGATAAGCCCGGAAGGGGTGGGTGTCTTTGCGCCTCGCTCTCCTCGCACCCCAGCCCTCCCTCCACAGCCCAGGGCCTTTGTATTTATTTGACAAGTAGGGAGCAAAGGTCAAGACAGAGACTTGAATCGGCTGGGGCTGCCCCTGTCCAGTCTGGCTCATCCCGCTAGCTCACTGAGACCCTGACTCGTTTTTGGAGACCAACCTTCTGCCATCCATCCCCAGCCTCATCCCCCAACCTGCCGCCCTTAGGCTGGGCAGAGCCTATGGGGAAGGCGAAAGCCAGGATGGTTTGAGGGGACAGAACTGTGTTTCTTTGAGGCAAGAAGAATCGACATAGAAGAAAGGACGAGCGGAGAAGGGTAGCCCCTAAAAAGTTTTCCTGGCAGCCACCTAGATTTTATTATTTGCATCCACAATCCCGGCTTCCCATCACATATTCGGGCGTTTAGTTGCGCTCCGTCCTATATTTGTCATTCCACGGATATCAGCGGTCCCCCTACAGTAAGCTTCTTGAGGACAGGGTTTGTAGCATGTCTATTGGGCAATAAATGGTTAACCGCGATATCAGTGCCAGGATGAGAACAAGAACAGGATGCAAAGTACCAGGCAGAGTCCTTCAGAATGAGATAAAATTAAGACAAGCAAGAACTAACTGGCACTAACAGTGTGCGGGGGTGGAGACTAGGAGAGACACATAGCAGGGATGAGCCAGCAGGAGAGATTGGGGGTGGGGGGCCCTTGGGGGGCACGGAATCGCTCCGGTTGGGCTTTCCTTTGTCTTCCAATCTGGTGTGAGGGAGACTGGATTCTTTTCGGAGAGGCCTGTATCTTCCACCATCCAAAGTGACAAACAGCTCTGAGCCTATATCATCCAGCTGTCAGGAAATGGATGGACAATGGGATCTAAAGCCGGCATGAATCCCAGGAGAAGACAGAGCAGGAAACAAAATGCCTTCATTTAACAATCTCTAGAAAACGTTCAGTACAAATGAAAAGATTGGGGAATTTACCAATACATTTGTTACTTTGTTACCTCCCTAGGCTGGGAAGTAAGGGATGATGAAGTCCTCAGTACCTGGGCTTGGTAAGAGTTAGGGGAGCTATCTTAGCCTCTAAATAGCTAAAAATGACCTCTTGAGGAAACTGAGGCCCAGAGAAGCTAAATTACGTGGTCAAGCTCACATATAAATGGCACTGCAAGGACTTGAAGTCAGGTCTTGTGACCCCAATTTCTGCTGTCTTTTCAGTAAAACAACCAACTGCCTCCCCATAGACACACACAGTTGCCCTATCTATCCAATCATAAAAAATTTTTATTGATAATTTTTGGCTTTTTTTTTAATCATTTTCATTTTCCTGCCCTACCTCAGAACCATCTCTTATGGCAAAGAATTTTAAAAAAATAGACGAAAAAAATCGGTTCAGCAAAACTAACACACAGAAAACAATTCAAACATTATGCTCTTCCACTTCTTCAAAGAAGGAAGGGAGATACTGTCCATTCTCATACCTTGTCTTCGGGGCCAAGTTTGGTACTGCCTGTTCAGTCTGATTTTGCACCACTTCCTACTATAGATATTCTGCTCCTTACTGTCCCCCACTCTATATTCATTCCTGATTCTAAGCCTTTACTCAAGTTCTTAAGCAAGCAGAACATTTTAGCTAAAAGTCATCTAGGTGAAAGGCTTCATTTTATAGATGAGGAACTCTTTCCTAAAGAAATCTTAAGGCTTTCTTACGGGAAGAGCTTCCCTCCTCCCTTTGACCTAGCTAAATCCTACCTCAAAGTCCATCCACATTATGCCTCTTATGCACCTTAGCCTAAAAGGGCCAGGATTTCCCATTGTATCCTGGGCCATCTCCAGTCATCCTGATGAATATCTGGTCACTGGACCCAGATGGCTGTGGAGGAGAAAGTGAGGCTGGTGACCTTGCACAGCCCTCCCCCACTCAAATCAAAGTCATGTCATCATTTCCCTCATGTCATGGTCCTCTTCGAAAACGAAGCACAAATGCAACACAACCTTATCCACCCCCTCACTGTGAAGCTTCTCCTGGCTAACACAGCCCCAAATGATTTCCTCCTGGTGAGAAATTATACTGCCCTATGAATTGATGAGACTGATCCCTTTGTATGTCTGTCTTGGAAAGCAATTAATTTTTTTTAATTTATAAATTTTATTTCAATAATCATTCTAAGTCTGCTGGTAGAGCTATCAGTTAAATTTCCCTCAAGTTATAATCCTTTAAAATGAATAAATAAATAAAACATCAAAGTGACTACAACAGATAGTACATGAAACTTTACACTCTGGTAGTTTCCCATCATTGTTAAAAGAAAGAACAGGGGGTATGCTTTATAGATTACTATGAGTATTGTCCAAATTTATTTTTTGATCTGTATTTTTTTTGGCTGTTTGGCTGTTTAAAAGTTATCTTCATTTACACGGTTGCAATAATCAGGCATACTATTCCTTTGGTTCTGCAGTTTATTACCACCCACTACCTAGTAGCACAGGGAGGTTGGGGGGGGGTGCATTTCCCTAACTCAGAGAGTGGCTCTCCTAGATAAGGCCACCCCTTGGTTGAAGGTTTTCTGTAGGTGCCCGTCTGGGTGAAATCTGCTATCTCTTGATTTCCCCTAATTTAGTCCCACACCTCAAAAACCTGTGAAAGTAGGCCTGTGTGTAGCTGCGCCTGAACGATAAGATTTGTGTATGCGAAACTGTTGTTTAATTAAGAAAACGGATTTATGTGTGTGGATTGCAATTGGCATTGAGCAAATGAGTCTGTGCAGAACAGAGACTGGACTTCTGATTTTATTGGTAAAGGGAGTTAAAGGACAAGGAACCTCCCTCTCCCAATGCAGGTTGGCAACTTTGTCTTAGAAAGTCATCTAGGACATTGGAAAAGTTAAGTGATGTGCCAAGGATCACACAGCCAACAAATCTGAGGGAAAGGACTTGAGCCTGGATCTTCCTGTCTTCAAGGCAAGCTCTCGATCCAGTAGCCATGGCTGCCTCCCTGCCTGGACAGATAACCTAGTTATCTTTCATTTGCCTTTCTCAGTGCTTAGCACACAGGAATTTTCAAGGAATCTTGAACGAGTTTGACATTTGGGAGACAATTTGCTGGAGGTTAATTAAAAAAACAAAATGAATATATGTATATTATGATGTATTCATGTATGTTTGTACATACATATACACACACATGCACATACACATTATATACTTAAATAATGAATATAAACACATTATTAATATATGTTTGTTGCTGTTGCTGACCTAATCAATAGACCTGTGCATGTGAAAACTCTCAGCTTAGTTTAAGTTTGCTTAATTTAGCTTAGCTTATTTTAGCTAGGTAGCACAGTAGAAAGAGCACTGGGCCTGGAGTCAGAAAGACCCAAGTTCAAATCCATCCTCAAACACTAGCTGTGTGACTTGGAGCAAATGATCAAACCTCTGTCTGCCTCAGTTTCCTTAACTGCAAATTGGGGATAACAATAGCACTTAACTCCCAGGGTTGTCTTAAGGATCAAGTGCTTAGCACAGGGCCTTTACCCACACACACATTGTATACGTTGTGATGACACATTAATACATTTATGTATACATATGCACATATACATACACACATTATATACATATAAACCAGAAGGAAATTCTAAGAGGACACAAAGTAGTGTTGGAACAATTCTGTTAAATTTGATAAATACTTTTTAAAAACCAGCTGTACGTAAGGGACATTTATAGTGTCATATATGATTCTCTTTTTCTGTCCTTTACAAAAGAGAATGTTTGTTGGGTTCATAATAACAAAAAAGTTTTTTTGAAAAAAAATTCCCTTCGACCAAATCAAATGATTCTGGGCTCCCAATAAAGCACCTCTGGATTCTTTCTACCTTTCAGTCAACCGTGTGACTATAGAGATGTGGTCACTACTGGAAAATCTTGACCTAACTCATAGGCATGTTTCAGCTTTCCAGGAAGAAAATTTATAGACTCTTCTGGGAGGCTTTTCTTTTGCAGATAAGGTAAAACTATTTCCTCCTCCCACCCTTCCCCACCCCCATCCCAGGGAGAAGAGACGAAAAGAGTGGTCTTTCAGAGGTGCGGCTCCTGTTAACAACCACTTGATTTTCTCAGATTCTTGCCAGGGTATTGGGGAGGGACACCCTAAACCCACTGCTATTTGGGTTGTTTCTCTGGGGATCATGAGAAACTCTCATCCTGGGAGTTTCTAAGTATTTGGACCTGATGGGGTCAGGTCCCTGCACACAGAAAAGAATGTTGCACCACATGGCCTTTCAGACTAAGAACCAGACTAAGGAACTAGATGAGACTGTTAAGAAGCTATGTCCTTGTCTGCAGCAATTCCCCTGGTCTCAGTTGCGCTGTACGGATGCCTCTTTAAACAAGGGGGAGGAGTTGTTGTGAGGACAGGGTGAGTGTTTTTGGGTACAGAGAGAAGGTTCTGCTTTCTGAGCAGCTTGATCGTGTTGTCTGTGAACAGGAGGCGGTACTATTCTTTTACAGCCTGCACGTTCACATATAACCAGCAGCACTCCCAAAATCCATTAATGGCATGTTGATTGTTACCTAGAAGGTAAATTCATGATACAACAGAAAAGAATCCAGGGAGGCAAATAACATTCAAAGCTATAAATCATGAGACCCCACTGACATATTTACCTTTACTTATTAGCCAGATGACACAATTAGTTTGAAGCAAAGGCATTTAATGAACTAGCATAGTAATAAAAACAGGAATAAAACATTACTCTCCACATACATTTATTTCTATATACCTTCTCACAAATACCCACATTATCATCTGGAAGAGCAGATGCATGAAAGGAGTGACTACACAAGGAGATATACACAAACAAGGAATGCCTGAGGCCAAGGCAAATGCATAGAGGGCCACACACACCAAACATGTGTGATCAGGACAAACATATAGAGAGGCACATGCATAGGGAACATTTGTGGAAGAACACACATAGAAAACACATGTGACAAGGCACATGTAGATGGGCATCCACAGAGGACACATATAGCCAGAGCGTACGAGGCTAATGTGTTACTCTACACAAGCAGAGGGACATGTGCCAGGGCACACACTTGGAAGGGCACACACATAGGAAGGTGCATGACCAGGGCACATGTGTAGAGGGACAACTTATGAGCTGAGTCCATAGGGCTGTTCTGGTGATGTCTCCAATGATATCACTGCACTGCTTCCAACAGGCCTACTTCCTCCGGATTTCTACTGGGAAGGTGGTATTCACTAGATGCTACTTCGCTAGACCCCTTATCTCTGCAAGATGCTACTACTCTAGAGATGGAGTCTCTGCTGACCGATTAAGCATGATTCCACTGGGCACATAGAGATTTTCCCTGCTTCCATGCTTTGCATGGAGTTAAATTCTCAATAACCACATTTTCATTCATTCATTCCAGCCTCTGGCTTCATCCTTGGCTAGGGTGCCCTCTTCCTCGTGAGCTCTACCATGTGGGCTCTACCATCATTTGTTAGTTTAAAGCAGCATCCCTTGCCATAGACTAGGAGAAGTCCTCTTTGGGGGAGGGGAGAGGGACCCAAACCTCTTTCCTGCTTTCTTACTGAAAGAGTGATATGTCTCGTTTGTTTCAGAATTTTTGCCAGAAGGCCTTTCTTTTCCAGCAGAAGACTCCATCTCCCAATCACTAACCTCTTTAGAACACAGAGTAAGGTAATTTCTAGATAAACAGACTTAAGTCTATCTTTGGACTCCTTAGTCACCAGAGGCTTGGGTCTCTTCGGGTCTCTTCCAGAAAGTATTCTAAAGCTTAGTCTGACTCATTCTCTTTGGGGACCCAAAAGACTTTGTGCCTGTTACACAAATGAAGCTAAGCTAGCATAAAGACTAAGTTAAGGGGGGCAGGGTCATTATATTCCTTAACCCAGGCAACATTCCCATCACTTCATACATACATGCAGCTGTAAAGTCTTTATGTGGCGCTCCTTTACAATTCATTCAAATCTCCTCATATGTCTTTATATTTGTCACTGCCTAAGGCAGTAATAAGAGAAGAGTGATTTATTGCACTCCTATTTTACTCTACAATACTCTAATTTTACTCTAAAGTATTAGTCAATTTAGTGTGATTCCATACAGGTAGCGATTATAGTGATACGCTTATCTAGCAATACACATTTAATCTAGTCAACTAATATTAATATAGGAATCATACATATTAATGCATATTTTACATATATTATATCTAGGAATAATTAGATAAGAGATTCTTTCTTATAATAGGTCCCAAATTTTAAACTACAAGCTCTTAGTTCACTGTTCGATAACCTGTTCCAAGGTTCACTTGCTTAATCACAAGAATGCTGACTAGGAGACTCTCTTTAGCTTAATCACTGTGACCTAACTCAGCATGGGTGAGATGTCTTGACATGACATGGAAAGTCCCCCAACTTATTTTTGTACCTCTAGACCATACTCTCTTGCCCATTGTGAGGAGGGGCCCATCTTATGACCACTTAGTCAGTGAAGAAGACTCTTGCTTTGCCCATCTTGTGACCACTCATGCTGATGCATCATTTCCAGCTCTCATGGAGGGTTAAGAGCAAGGTCTATCAACCAATGAGACTCTGTGTTTTACTTCACCCCTTCTGTGTCTCTTGGTAACAAGCATTATAAAACCAGGGTCCTGGAAACAAGGGGCATCTCAAATGGAGAGGAAGATCTGAGGTCCCATTCATTTAAGGGGTCTGGTCCCTGCTAGGTCTTGTGAAATCTTCACTATTTATCCAGAGTATTTAAATTGGTTTTTTTTTCTTGTTGCCTGCAATATTTTCTCTTTAACTTGGAAATTTTGAAACTTGGCTAAGACATTCCTGTAAGTTTTCTTTCTACGATCTTTTTCAGGTGGTGACCATAAAGACCAATTAATAATTGAATTAAAGCAAATGACAATATTGAGACAACATATCAAAACCTATGAGATACAGCAAAAGCAATGATTAGAGGAAAATTTATACCTCCATACCTGCCAAAACAAACCCAGGAACTATATAAAATAATTTTTTATACAAATAAAATCAGATTTAAATAATTGGAGAGATATTAATTGTTCATCAGTACTCAGAGTCAATATAATAAAAATGACAATTTTACACAAATTAATTCATATATCTAATGCCATCCCAATTAAATTACCAAAAATTATTTTATTATGCTAGAAAAAAATAATAAAATTCATCTAGAAAAACAAAAAGTCAAGAATATCAAGCGAAATAGTGAAAAAAAATATAAAGGAAGGAGGCTTAGTGGTGCCAGATCTTAAGCTGTATTATAAAGCAGTAATTATCAAAACTATTTGGTAGTGGCTAAGAAACAGAAAGGTAGATCAATGGAATAGAATAGACACACAATTTACAACAGCAAATACATATAATAATGTCATATTGGACAAGTGTAAAGACTTAAGATTTTGGGATAAGAATTCATTATTTGGTAAAGATTATTGGGAAAACTGGAAAGCAGTATGGCAGAAACTGGGCATGGACCAATATCTCACACCATTTACCAAGATAAGGTCAAAATGGATACATGACCTAGATATAAAGAGAGATTTTAAAAGAAAATTAGAACATGGAACATATTACTTATCAGACTTATGGACAGGTGAACAATTTATGAATAAACAAGAGACAGAGAGCAAAGTTAGGCATACAATGAATAATTTTGATTACATTAAATTAAAAGCTCTTGTACAAATAAAATTAACATAGCCAAGAGAAAAAATTTATAGACAATTTATCAGATAAAGGTCTCATATATAAAATATATAAATAAATTTGTCAAATATATAAGAATACAAGTCATTCCCCAAATGATGAATGATCAAAGGATGTGAACAAGCAGTTTTCCAATGAAGAAACCAAAACAATCTATTGTCATATGAAAAAATACTCTAAGTCATTATTGATTAGAGAAATGCAGATGAAAACAACCCTGAAATATCATTTTACACCTACCACATTGGTTAAAATGATAGAAAGTGAAAGTGACAAATGTTGGAGGGCATGTGGAAAAACTGGGACACTAATTCATTGTTGGTGGAATTGTAAAATGATCCAACCATTTTTGAGAACAATCTGGAAGTATGTCCAAAGAGTTATCAAACTACCTATGCCTTTTGACCCACCAATATCCCTAATTGGTCTATTTCTAAAGATGATTAGGGAACAAAGGAAAAGAAGCTGTATACTCTAAAATGTTAATTGCAGCTCTCTTTCTGGTGGCAAACAACTGGAAATTGCAGGGATGTCCATCAATTGGGGAATGGCTGAACAAGTTGTGGTATAGGATTGTGATGGAATACTACTGTGATATAAGACATGATGAGCTCAATGATCTTAGAAAAACATGGAAAGACTTGCACGAAACAATGAAGAGTGAAATGAGCAGAACCAAGAGAACACTGTATACAGTAACAGCAATACTGTTTTAAGAACGACTGAGTGAATAAATTATTTTATCTGTAACACCCAAATAAAGGACATATGAAGAAAGATGCTATCTGCATCCAAATATCAGAAAAAGAACTGATAAACAGAAGTATGTATAGAATAATTTTACATATATATATATATATATATGCCCATTTGTATCTAATGGTAGTCATCTCTAGGATGGGGAAAGGGAAGAAAAAAAGAAAAAAAAGAAATTTACATGAACCAACTCTTCATTTCCCATCAACTATATTGCTTGATTTTAGCTCCACCATCATCGTGCCCAGACACTAGGTACCCTCTGCTCCACCCTCTTTTCAGCTTACTTATGTGTGTTGTCTTCCTCCATTAGATTATAAGCTCCTTGAGGAGAGGAACTGTCTTATTCTTATTGCTATCCCCAGCACGTAGCACGGTGCTTGGCACATGTTGTCGTCTGTCCTTCATTTTCTAAGAAGATTAATGACATCACCAAGTGATGCTTTGACTTGCCATGTGACTTGAACTGAAGTGAGGCAGAATTGCACAAAGTCATCAGCCTCACTCTCTCTTCCTGAGTCATCAAAGTCCACTGGCAGGACAAAGGGCAAGATGTCTGGTGAGATGGGCTAGGATGCAAGCCTTGGCATTTTTGATGCCTGACCAAGTTCTAAGCTACCTTCATGGCCAATGGAACAAATTATTCTCATCCACTCATTCCTCTGGGGAAAGTCTTCACATGTTTGGGGTAGACATCCCCTTAACTCACTGATGGGTTTGAGGCCTGTCAGTTACTCTCAATCTGGTTTAACCCATCTGCCAAGACAGTTTACCAGGGTTTGGGGTGTGGCCACATGCTGCAGCTTCTTGGAGCTACAGGTGAGAGCTGGGTGAAGCAGGTAGATGCCAAAAGTAGATAAGTAACCCTAAAAAGGCCTCGGGAAACCTTCACACTAGAGGTGCTACTCCTCCTGAGCACCCCATACACCCCACTTGGCACACAGTAGATGCTTAATAAATGTGTGTTGTGTTGTATTGTATTATCATCAAACGTAATCATCACATACTAAAAACAAACAAACCCTTGCGTATGAATTATATTGTAGTCTGGGCCCACCTCACTGACCATGTTTAATAATAATAATAATGTTTATAAATTGGCTCTGTGTGCCTTGCAATGATACAGGACGCTCAATTTTTTTTATGGGGAACTCTAAAACACATAGGGAATCCAACTGGGGAACCAGACAAAATCTCCTGGTGTCTCTTTCAATACAAGGCACACCAAAATTTTCTTTCTTTTTTTAAAAAGATATTTGAAATACAACTTTATTATGATCTAAATGAAAAAGGAATGGGCATAACAATAACAAAGATTCACCACTCAATATTGGAATGGGACTGCTGCAGTCTTACATTTGAAACTCAAGAGGGTGTAATCAGAATTTTCTAATGGATCTCTGCCATTGCAAGGACAATCCTAACAGAATTCCAAATCCGCCCAAGAATAGGACAAACTGGGTCAGTGTGAAAAGAGGGCAAACGAGATCAGGTCAGGTAAGTTCAGAACAAATATGAATCTCCCAAAAAGACATCAAACACTTAATCAGCATTTCTGTTGTTGTTCAGTCATATCTAACTCTTCATGTGGACCATACTGTTCATGGGGTTTTCTTGGCAAGTATACTAGAGCAGCCATTGGCTGCTCCAGTGGGCTAAGGCAAACAGAGGTTAAGTGACTTGCCTAGGGTCACACATCTAGTAAGTGTCTCAGGTCTGCACCCTATCCACACAGCCATTTAGCTGCCAGTAACAACATGGAGCCCATAAAGAACTCACAATGAATCACCTCTTCCCTTGCACATCACCACGCATTCCCAGAAAGAAGCTCCCCAAGCCACCATGGAGATTGTTACCAGGCAGAGAATATTGTGGATACTCCCAAGGATTGGGTTTTCATTTGATGGTCCTTTCCCTACCCCAAATCCATTTAAGATTGTATATCTATCATGTATAAGTAATAGCAAATGGGACTTCCCATTGTTACAGTTGCCATTCTTCATTAAAAGGAAGTATGTTTTGACACCAGAAGACATCCAGAATCACCACTGGCCAATGTGTTTGAACTGAATTCTGTTGTCTTTTATGGATGCCTCATTTATATCATTGTGTATATTGTTCTTTTGGTTCTGCTTTCTTCATGGTGAGTCAGTTCTTAGAAATCTTCCTAGGTTTCTCTGACTTTTTCATATTCTTCATTCCCTATGGTGCAATAATATTAGATTACATTTATTTAACCACAATTTTTTCAGCCATTTTTTTCATTTAAGGTATACATAATTTGTTTTCAGTTTTTTGCTACTACAAAGAATACTGCTATAATCATTTTGGTATATATAGATCAGGGGTGGGGAACCTGAGGCCTGGAGGCCATATGTGGTCTCAATTTGTTCTGTGAAGTGTGGATTCTGTCAAAGGGCCTCACTTGAGGACCTAGAAAGCCATATGTGGCCTCGAGGCTGCAAATTCCCCACCTCTGATACAGACTCTTAATTTCCATCAATGATCTTTAAACATAATGAAACATAATGAGATTGTTAGATCAAGTTATATGGACCATTTAGTAACTTTTCCCACATAATTCTAAATTATTTTCCACAATTTGAAATCTGGTAACACTAGGCCTCCTCTTACTATTTTTTTAAATTAAGATTCTAGAAATTCTGCTCTTCCAATTAAATTTTATCACTTTATCTAGCTCTATAATAGATCCCCTTGCTTAAATGGAGTGGTACCAAATATGGAGATTTCAGTAGTATTGTCATTTTTACTGTATCGGCATGCCTCACCCATGAATATTAAGCATCTCATCAATCATACAGGTCTTTATTTCTATAAAGACTTGTTTGTAGTTCTATTTCTGAAGACCTATAGGCATCGTGGTAAGTAGGTTAAATCCCAGATAGTATATGTCTTTTGTATTTATTTTAAGAAGAATTTACCTTTTCCTTTTCTTTTTATCCTAGATGTTAGCCCAATACCAAAATGCTCATTATTTCTATGGACTTATTTTGTATCCTGCTATTTTGTTAAGGTTATCAAATCATCACAAGTAGTTTCGTTGCTGATGTTTCCCATTTAAAAATTGACATCTTTTGTTTTTATATCACCTTCATTTTCCATTCTGTCTTTCTCCTTCCCCACTTCCAGAAGGTCATCTCAAAATAAAGAATAAGAAACACAGAGGGAAAAAAAAAGCAATTCCACAAAACTAACATATTTTGTTGTTACTGTTCAGTTGTTTCAGTCATGTCCCCTATTTGCGATCCCATTTGGGGCTTTTTTGGGCAACCATACTGGAGTGGTTTGTCATTTCCTTCTCCAGCTCATTTTACAGATGAAGAAACTGAGGCAAACAGGGTTAAATGACTTGCCCAGGATCACGCAGACTCAGGTCTTCCTAACTCCAGGCTTGACACGCTATCCACATAGCTACCTCTAGTTGCCCTGTCCAGCATTCTGTGTCCATAGTCCTTTAACTCTGCAAAGAGGAGAGGGAAGCTATGCATCCTCACATCCTTCTTTGGAGTCAAATTTGGTCATGATAATTACATGAAATTCAGTATCAATTTGTTGGTTTTTTTCCATGTACGTTGTTGCAATTATTCCCCATACTGTTTCCTTGGTTCTGATTTCAACAGTTCACATAAATCTCCCTAGACTTCTCTGTATTCTTCACGCTCATTGCTTATTTTTTCATAAATTTTGACTCTTTTGTCTTTATTTCACTTAGATTTTCCCCACTGTGTCCTGCCTCATCTCCTATCCCAGAAAGCAATCCCTTTCTTTAAAAATAGCAAAAATAGGAAGAAAAAAATTCAGCAAAACATATCGACAGATCGAAAAAATTGACATTGTAAAAAATATGCCACACCATTAATAACAATAATAATGCCCAATTAATATACTGAATATGGTTTCGATTTAGCAAACTTCAGCAAAGTTACAGTATACAAAACAAAATCCACAAGACCATCAGCATTTCTCCATAAAACACCAATAAAACTCAGCAGGAAGAGATAGAAAGAAAAGTTCTATTTACAATAACTATAGAATGTATGAAATACTTGGGGTCTACCTACCAAGATAAAAACTGGAATTATATAAAAACCAACTGTGCTATTTAGAGAAATAAAAACAGATATATTAGAAGAGAAATATTAATGACTCATGGATAGGTCAAACCAATATAGCAAAAAATGACAATACTACCTCAATTAATTCACTTATTCAGTGCCGTACCAAATCGCTGAACAACTGCTTTATAGAACTAGACAAAAAAAGGAATGAAATTCATCCAGAGGAACAAAAAGTCAAGAATCTCAAGTGAAATAATGGGGGCAGGAAGGCAGGGAGAGGGAAAGAAGCGAAGGAAGGGCTAGCAGCATCAGTATATAACTATATAAATACACATATATTGTGCGTGTGTGTGTGTGTGTGTGTGTGTATGTGTATAACAAAGCAGTAATCCTCAAAACTATACGGTACTGGTTAATAAACAGAGAGACTGCTCAGTGGAACAGAGTAGATACACAATATACAAAAGCAAATCTAAGCTAATAGCCTAAATTCAATAAATGTAAAAATCCTAGCACCGGAATAAGAACTTACCATTTGATTTAAAAAGCAAACAAACAAACCCGATTGCTGGGAAAACTGCATAGCTGTATGGAAGAAATTAGGTTTAGACCAACACCTCACACCTTACTTATATCAAGAGAAGATCCGGATGGATAGCTGACCTAAATATAAAGGGCCACATCATCAACAAATTAGAGAAGTAAGAAATTGCCTATTAGACCTACGGATGGGGAAGAGTTCATAACCGAAGGACAGAAAGGACCACAAAAGATAAAATGGGCAATTCTGAATACATAAAGTGTAAACAGTTTTTGCCCAAAGAAATCCAACACAGTTCAGATTAGAAGGGAAACTGGGAAAAAAATTTTACAGCAAGTTTTTCTGGTAAAGGTCTCATTTCCAAAATATATGAGGGATTGATTCAAATTAATAAGAATAAATAAATATTCCCCAATTGCTAAACGGTTTAAAGACATGAACAGGTAGTTCTCAAGAGAAGAAACTCAGGTTATTTGCTATAGTCATATAAAAAATGCTCCAAGTCACTAAAAATCAGAGAAAGGAAAGTTAAAGCAATTTGGCCTTACACCCATCAGATTGACAAAGATGACAAAAAAAAAAGAAAATGACAAATGTTGGAGGGGTTGAGGGAAAACAGGCACATGGAAATGCTGTTGATGGAGATGTAAATAGGTCCAAATATTCTTATGTAAAGCAATTTGGAATTATTTCCAAAAAGTCACTAAACAGTGAATGCCCTTTGTCCCAGACACAGCACTGGGAAGCCTAACCTTCAAAAAAAAAAAGAGGAAAAGGTCTTACATGTATATATATAAATATACAAATATATAAATTTATAAAAATAAATATATAAATGTAAAAATATTTATAGCAGCTCTTTTTGTGGGAGCAAAAAAACCCTGGAAACTACGGAGATGCCCATGAGTTGGAGAAGGCTAAATAAAGTCCAGCACGTGAATGTGATGGAGGACTACTTTACGGTAAGAAATGAGACTCTGAGCTGATTTTAAAAGAGCCTTGGAAAGCTGATGCAGAGCAGGCAGAACCATCCATGCTGTAGCATCAGTGGTGGAACCTAGCAGACTTACAGAGTCTGTTTAAACAACTGACAAACACCAGCAGCAGCAGCAGCAGCACATGTGACCACACCTGGGAATCCTTCCCCCCAGCCCCCTGCAAAGAAGTGGGGAGAGGGACACCCTCATAGGTCTTGTCTGATGGAAAGGTGGTTGTTTATGATTTATAATACGTATTTTCTTTTTTCTTTTCTCCTGTCTTCTCTTTATAAAAATAGATTTACTGGTAACTTATTTGTACATTGCTTAGATCTCTCCCTGTGTCCTTCCTCCTTACAGCAAACAATTTTTTTTTTTTTTAAAGAGGGGACTCCTGGTGCCAAGATGTCAGAGTGAGGAAGGAACCCTCTGAAACCCTCCCAAATTCCCCTCCAAACAACTAGAAAACTTTCTCAGATTTGCTAGGAGCAGGGAAGCAGCTTACAAGCACAGCTGGAAAGGTCTGTGTCACTGGGGTGGGCTGGGAGCTGAGATCCAAGAGCAGCAGCAGTGCTGGCAGCAGCAGCCAGCCTCCCAGCAGGGGGCCTGCAGCAAGGCTCCAAGCCTGGGGCAATCCTCCCCCTAGGCAAGCCATAGGCAATCTGTGTAGCCCCACCCCCAGCACAAGTCTCCAGGAAGGCCTTGACCCCATTGCTGCCTAGTAGTGAGGCCCTGCCCCCAGGATTCTCCCAGAAGAGAGGCCCTGTTTCCATAGCAACCCAGTATCAGGGCTCCCTGAACCTGGGGCTGATCAGCAACAACATCCTTTCCCCAGGGAAAACCAGCTGAAAGACTGTTTCCACAGCAACCCAGCAGAGCAAGGCCTTGTCTCTGGGGCAGGCCAGGAGAGAAACCCCAAACCCTGGGGAGGCCAACAGGGAGGCCCCACCCCCTAGTACAAGCCAGAAGAGAAGCCTACCTTTTAGTACAAGTAAGTAGTTCCTGAAGCCCAGTGAAAGCCAGCAGCAAGACCCTGAGTCACAGCACAAAAAGCTCCACACAGTGTAAGATCAGATCCTAACTCTCACATGAAAATACCAAGTCACTAAACAGGCAGAAAAAAATGAGCAACCCACCCCCCCCCCAAAAAAAAAACCACAATAAACTTGACTATGTAATGTTATCCATAGTGACAGGGAGGATCAAGCCACAAATTTGGAAGAGGACAACAGTGTCAAAATGACTATGTGTGAAGCCTCAAAGAAAAATGTAATTTGGTCTCAGGCCCAAAAAGAACTCTTAGAAGAACTTTAAAAGGATTTAAAAAAAAATTAGAGAATTAGAAGAAAAATTGAGAAAGGAAATGAGAGCAATACAAGCAAATCATGAAAAAAGAGTCAACAGCATGGAAAAAAATATACAAAAATTCACCAAAGAAAATGACTCCCTATAAAAGAGAATTGACCAAATGGAAAAAGAAGGACAAAAGTGTGCTGAAGAAAATAATTCATTAATAATTAGAATTGAGCAAGTGGAAGCTAATGACTCTATGGGACATCAAGATATGATAAAATTTAAAAAGGCAAAAAAATATGAAATTTCTCATTGGAAAAACAACTGACCTAGAAAAGAGATCCAAGAGAGATAATTTAAGAATTACTGGACTACCTGAAAGCCATGATAAAAAAAAGGCCTGAACAACATCTTTCAAGAAATTAATAAGGAAAACTGCCCTGATATACCAGAACCGGAGGGCAAAATAGAAATTGAAAGAGTTCACTGTTCACCACTTGTAAGAGATCCCCAAATGAAAACTCCCAGGAACATCATAGCCAAATTCCAGAGTTCACAGATTGAGGAGAAAATATTGTAAGCAACCAAAAAGAAATAATTCGAATATTGTGGATCTACAATCAGGATTGCACAGGATTTGGCAGCTTCTACATTAAAAAACCAAAGGGCTTGGAATATGATATACTGGAAAGCAATGGAGTTAGGATTACAACCAAGAATCATCTAACCAGCAAAACTGATTATGATCTTTCAGAGAAAAAAAATAGACATTTAATGAAATAGAAGACTTTCAAGCATTCCTAATTAGAAGACTAGAGCTGAATAAAAATATTACCTCTAAATACAAAACTCAAGGGAAACATGAAAAGGTAAAAAAAAAGAGAAAACATAAGAAAGTCAATAAAGTTAAACTATATTTCTATATGGCAAAATAATATTTGTAACTCCTACATTTATTATCATAAAGGCAACTGGAAGGAGTATATGTAGACAGAGTACATGAACATAAGGTGCCTCTGATGGGATGATATCCCCCAAAAATAAAATAAAGGGGTGAGAAAGAAGACTACACTGGAAGAAGAAAGAGGGGAGAGACAGAATGGGATAAATTATCCCACATACAAGAGGCATGAAAGAGCTATTATAATGGAAGGAAAGATGGGGGCGGGGTGGTGGTGGGCAAAGCTTAAACTTTACTCTCATCAGAATGGGCTCAAAGAGAGAATAATATACATACTCAATTGGATGCTGAAATCTATTTTATCCTATAAGGAAGTAAAAAGGGATGGCAATAAAAGAAGGAGGGAGGTCTGATAAAAGGGAGGAAAGATTGAGGATGGTGGTTATCAGAAGTAAAACACTTGTGAGGAGGGAAAGGGTGGGAGCGAGAGAGAGGGATAAACAAGGGAAAAATAGCATGGAGGGAAATATACAGTTAGTTATCATAACTATAAATGTGAATGGAATGAACTCACCCATAAAATGGAAGTAGATAGTAGAATGGATAAAAAACCAAAATCCTACAATATGTTGTTTACAAGAAACACACTTGAATACAGGGTAAAGGTAAGTGGCTGGAGCAGAATCTATTACACTTCAGTTGAAACAAAGAAAGCAGGGACAGCAATCATGATTGCAGACAAAGCAAAAATACATCTAATTAAAGGAGATGAGGAAGGAAAATATATCTTGCTGAAAGGTACCACAGAAGTAATATCAATACTAAACATATATGTACCAAATGGTATAGCATCTAAATTTCTGAAGAAGTTGAATGAGTTGCAGGAGGAAATAGACAATAAAACTACACTAGTGGGGGACCTCAACTTTCCCCTCTCAGAACTAGATAAATCTAATCAAAAAATAAACAAGAAGTTAAGGACATGAATAAAATTCAGGAAAAGTTAAATATGACAGATCTCTGGAGAAAACTGAATGGAAATAGAAAGGAATGTATCTTTTTCTCAGCAGTACACGGCACCTACAGAAAAATTGACCACGCATTAGGACATGGACAAGACATTAGGATGTCACAACCAAATGCAGAAAAGAAGAAATAGTAAATGCATCCTTTTCAGATCATAAATAAAAATTACATTTAATAATAGGCAGTGGAAAGATATATTAAAATTAATTAGAAACTAAATAATCTAATGTTAAAAAACAAGTGGATCAAAGTACAAATCATAGAAACAATTGATAATTTCATTAAATAAAATGACAATGAGACAATATGCCAAAATTTATGGGACACAGCCAAATTGGTACTTAAGAGGAAAATATATATCTCTAACGGGTTACATCAATAAAATAGAGAAAGAGCATATCAATGAATTGGACATGCAACTAAAAAAAAAACTAGAAAAAGAACAAATTGGAAACCCCCAATTAAACACCAAATTGAAAATCCTGAAATTAAAGGAGAGATTAATAAAATTGAAAGAAAACAACTGAAATAATAAATAAAACTGGAAGTTGGTTTCATGAAAAAGCCAATAAAATAGATAAACCATTGGTTAATTTGATTAAAAAAAGGAAAGAAGAAAACCAAATTACTAGTATCAAAAACGAAAGGGGTGAATTCACAAGCAAGGAAGATGAAATTAAGACAATTGTTAGGAGCTATTTTGCCCAATTTACACGCCAGTAAATTTGGCAATCTAATGAAATGGATGAATAGCTACAAAAATATAAATTACCCAGATTAACAGAAGAAAAAATAAAATACTTAAATAACTCAATCTTAGAAAAAGAAATTGAACAAGCCATCAATGTACTTCCTAAGAAAAAATCCCCAGGGTCAGATGGATTCACAAGTGTATTCTATCCAACATTTAAAGAACAATCAATCCCAACTACTTGGAAAACTCAGTGAAGAAGGAGTCCTATCAAATTCCTTTTATGACACAAATATATGGCACTGACACCTTAACCAGGAAGAGCCAAAAAAGAGAAAAAAAATTATAGACCAATTTCCCTAATAAATATTGATGCAAAAATTTTAAATAAAATACTAACAAAGAGATTATAGCAATGTATCACAAGGATCATACACTATGACCAGATGTGATTTATACCAGGAATATAAGGTTGGTTTAACATTAGGAAAATTGTCAGCATAATTGATGATATGAATAACAAAACCAACAGAAATAATATGATAATCTCAGTAGATGCAGAAAAAGCCTTTTACAAAATACAACACCCATTCCTAACAAAAACACTGGGGAGCAAAGGAATAAGTGGAGCTTACCTTAAAATGATAAGGAATATTTATCTAAAACCATCAGCAAGTATTATCTTTAATGAGAATGAGCTAGAAGCCTAACAATAAAATCAGGGATGAAGTAAAGATGCCCATTGTCGTAACTATTATTCAATATTGTACTAGAAATGTTAGCTATGGGGCAGAGCCAAGGCAGCAGCTGGAAAGCAGGGACTTGCTTAAGCTCTCTCCCAAATCCCTCCAAACACCTGTAAAAAATGGCTCTGAACAAATTCTAGAGCTGTGGAACCCATGAAATAGAAGAGGGAAACAGATCTCCAGCTCAGGAGAGCCTGAATGGTCACCAGGAAGGGTCTATTGCATGGTGCTGAGAGCGCGCTGGGACAGACCAGACCCAGAATCAGCCAGCCAGAACAGGCCTTGGGGCCATGAAACAGTGAACTGTGGTGGTTACCAGACTTCTCAACCCACAAACGCCAAAGAGCAAGTTAGGGGGAAACTGCAGGATCAAGTTCAGAGTGGTCCAGCCGCCAGCTCTGGTGGTGTAGGAGGTGGTGCAGCAGTTGTGGTAGCAGCAGCAGGAAGCTCCTGAGGCTGCTTCCAGAACTCCAGCGTCAGCTGCTTCGTGAGTCCCTGGCTCACATGGTGGGAGGAATTTAGCAGCAGATCAGAGCGGGAGTGCAAGGAGCGCTTTGTGGGCACAAAGGCAGATTCTCCTGCTGTGCCCTGCTTGGAGCTGTACTGCAGTCCTGGTTGATGGTTCTTGGGGGAGAAGTGCTGCTGGGACAGAGCCTGGGGACAGCAGTGCTTGGACCCTAAAGCTTGGGACAAAGTACTCTCTACAATCAGTCATATTCTGACAAAAAGCTCAAGGGTCAAGTAGTTGGCTGGGAACATGAACAGGCAGCAAAAATGAACACAGACTCAAACTCAAACTCTAGATTCCTCTTTTGGTGACAAAGAAGAGCAAAACATACAGCCAGAAGAAGGCAACAAAGTCGAAGAGCCTACATCAAAAGCCTCCAAGAAAAATATGAGTTGGGCTCAGGCCATGCAAGAGCTCAAAAAGGATTTAGAAAAGCAAGTAAGCGAAATAGAGGAAAAAATGGGACGAGAAATGAGAGTGATGCAAGAAAACCATGAAAAACAAGTCAACAACTTGCTAAAGGAGACCAAAAAAATACTGAAGAAAATAACACCTTAAAGAATAGACTAACCCAAATGGCAAAAGAGCTCCAAAAAGCCAATGAGGGGAAGAATGCCTTGAAAGGCAGAATTAGCCAAATGGAAAAGGAGGTCCAAAAGACCACTGAAGAAAATACCACCTTAAAAATTAGAGTGGAGCAAGTGGAAGTTAGTGACTTTATGAGAAACCAAGATATTATAAAATAGAACCAAAGGAATGAAAAAATGGAAGACAATGTGAAATATCTCACTGGAAAAACCACTGACCTGGAGAACAGATCCAGGAGAGATAATTTAAAAATTATTGGACTACCTGAAAGCCATGATCAAAAAAAGAGCCTAGACATCATCTTTCAAGAAATTATCAAGGAAAACTGCCTTGATATTCTAGAACCAGAGGGTAAAATAGAAATTGAAAGAATCCACTGATGGTCTCTTTAAAAAGATCCCAGAAAGAAAATTCCTAGGAATATTGTCACCAAATTCCAGAGTTTCCAGGTCAAGGAGAAAATACTTCAAGCAGTCAGAAAAAAAACAATTTGAATATTGTGGAAACGTAATCAGGATAACACAAGATCTAGCAGCTTCTACATTAAGGGATCAAAGGGCTTGGAATATGATACTCTGGAGGTCAAAGGAGCTAGGATTAAAACCAAGAATCACCTACCCAGCAAAACTGAGTATAATGCTCCAAGGCAAAATATGGACTTTCAATAAAATAGAGGACTTTCAAGCTTTCTCAATGAAAAGAACAGAGCTGAATAGAAAATTTGACTTTCAAATACAAGAATCAAGAGAAGCATGAAAAGGTAAACAAGAAAGAGAATTCATAAGGGACTTACTAAAGTTGAACTGTTATGTTTACATTCCTACATGGAAAGATGATGTGTATAATTCATGAGACCTTTCTCAGTATTAGGGGAGCGAAAGGGAATATAGACAGAGGGCACAGGATGAGTTGAATATGAAGGGATGATATCTAAAAAAATGAAATAAAATTAAGGGGTGAGAGAGGAATATATTGAGAAAGGGAGAGATAGAATGGGGTAAATTATCTCACATAAAAGTGGCAAGTAAAGCAGTTCTGTTGGAAGGGAAGAGGGGGCAGGTGAAGGGGAATGAATGAATCATACTCTCATTGGATCAACTCGAGGAGGAAATAACATACACACTCAATTGGGTATCTTACTCCACAGGAAAGTAATGCCAAGGGGATGAAAAAAGGGAAGATGACAGAAGGGAGGGCACATAGGGGGAGGAGGTAGTCAGAAGCAAACACCTTTGAAAAGGGACAGGGTCAAGGAAGAAAACTGAATAAAGGGGGACAGGATAGGATGGAAGAAAATATAGTTAGCCTTTCACAACATGAGCATTGTAGAAGTGTTTTACATAATGATATATGTGTGATCTATGTTGAATTGCTTGCCTTCCTAGGGAGGGTGGGTGGGAAGGGAAGAGGGGAGAGAATTTGGAACTCAAAGTTTTAAAAGCAGATGCTTAAAAAATTTTTTTAAAAAGTTGTTTTTTTGCATGCAGCTGGGAAACAAGATATATAGGGAATGGGGCATAGAAATCTATCCTGCCCTACAAGAAAGTAAGGGGAAAGGGGATGGGGGGTGGGTGGTGGGGTGAAAGAGGGGTGGGCTGACTAGGGAACAAAGCAATCAGAATATATGCCATCTTGGAATGGGGGGAGGGTAGAAATGGGGAGAAAATTTGTAACTCAAAATCTTGCGGAAATCAATGTTGAAAACTAAAATATTAAATAAAAAATTAAAAACTCCAAAAAACCACAAAAATTAATAAATGACATTCTCTACCCTTGAGGAAAAAAAATGTTAGCTATAGCAATAAGAGAAGAAAAAGAAATTGAAGGAATTAGAATAAGCAATGAGGAAACAAAATTGTCACTCTTTGCAGATGATATGACGTTATACTTAGAGAATCCTAGAGAATCACCTAAAAAAACTATTTGCAATTATTAACAACCTTAGTAAGGTTGCAGGATACAAAGTAAACCCACATAAATCATCAGCATTTCTACTAATTACTAACAAAGTCCAGCAGCAAGTCATAGAGAAAAAACCTCCAAAAAACCAAATACAAAAAATAAAGTAGCAAGTAAATCTTATCAAAGCGAAACAGCAAATAGAAATTGGAGCTCTACAGATTAAAATATACCAGAAAATACACAAGAGGGAATGAGCTTTTCAGTTGGGAGTGATATAATATCTTAGTTCTCACCCAAAGAAGTCCATTCTAGCAGTCCTTAGGAAATAAGGTGGATATCAAGACCACATTGAGACTCTGGCTTCCCTACATGTCTGCTGCTTCTCTCTCCATGTGTATCTGGAAAACTCTCTGGAATCATATTTGTCTCTCTCCAAAGAAACTCTGTATGTAGTATCACATCAGGCTCAGCATGGTCCTGGACAAATCAATTATATCTCCCTCTGCATATGCAGCAGATGCAAAATGTCTCTGCTTCCTAGAAGCATACCCTTTGACTACTTCTCTATTGGATAATGGCTTTTGGTCTCATATATTTCTGTTAGTTGTTTATGTATCTTAAATAACAAAGCCTTATCAGAAGTAGTTGATGCTAAGATTTTTTTCCCTGTTGACTGTTTCCTTTCTTATTCTAGATGCATTATGTGTGTGTGTGCAAAAACTTTTCAATTCCTTGTAATCAAAATCATCTACTTTTATCAATTACAATTATTTCTATTTAATTAAGAAATTATCTTCTACCCATAGCTATGAAATACATAAGCTTCTAATTTTTTATAATATGATTTTTAACATTCAGGTTGCATACCCTTTTCAATTTGCTGTAGAATGTGTTGCCTAAAGGTAATTTCTGCCAGACTGCTTTCTAGTTTTCCCATCAGTTCTTATCACATAGGAGGTTCTTTCCTAAGTAATTTATGTTTTGGGGTTTATTTCTTAGGGTGCAATAAACATGCATCCATGTACTGGAATGTTTAATTATTCCTCAATTGATGTGCATCTACTTTGTTTCCATTTATTTGCCACTACATAAAGTGCTTTTATAAATATTTTGTTGGATCTTTATTTCTGTCTTTAGCCCCCTTAGAGTATACGTAAGAGTTATCTGGGTCAGTAACAGATTTAAACAAATTTATTAGTTAGTGCGTTTTGTCTTTTACAAGTTATTTCTGCAAGCGGAAAAAAGGCCTTTATCTTCCAGACTAAACTATTGTCTTGTGACAAAAATAATTAAGCAAAAACCATCAAATTCATGGACTACATCTGGGAATGCATATGATATTCCGTAGTCCTTTGACTCAGTGGGTAAGGAGGTGTGTTTCATTATCTTTTCTCTGAGAACTTCATTGTCTTTATTGAATCTTTAGTATTTTCTAGGCAAATATCTTCTACATTAAGGGGATAATTTTGCCTCCTCTTTGTTGATGATTACATAGAATTACAAAACTTCATTTAGAAGAAATCTCAAGGCCTTTATACGTACTTCAAAAAGGACTCCTGCAATAAAGTTTTTTCCACATGACAGTGAAGCCACTTGGTTTAAATTCTGACAGACTTCATGATGAAGGAGGAAAGGAAAACCAAAACAGGAGGAGTAAATGGATAAGACCAAACATATGCACAGGAGGCCCATGCTGGAGGTGACACAAATTTGGAAGGCACGGAGGGACTGGTTCTGAAGATACCTGAAGTAAATGGGGGAGGGCTGAAATATTTGGAGAAAATGATGGCTGTCATTACTATACAAAAAAGGCAATGAAGAATCAGTGACTACCAACCCATGTGTCTACTTTCTCATCTATACAAAATCTTTGCAAAAAATAATTTACACAAATATCAAGAGAATCCTTGATAAAAATATAAGTAACAGGTCAATTTTCTACAATGCAGCACATTTTTAAAGTCAGATGATTGACTAGAAGGTGCAAAAAATGCAAGATGCCTCTGTGCTTATGGTTTGTTGATTGTTAAAAAGCATCTCATGTGGTAGAGCAAAATTTAAAGACTTTCCTGCAAGAAAGCACCTCTCAATTTAATTCAACAAGTATCTCTCTACTGTGTATGATACTGTACTAGGCCCTGTACAACAGAGACAAAAGTGTAAAATCCTCACTGCCCTCAAGGATCTTATATTCTTTGTTAAGATTATAAAAAGCTTTTTTGATAGATGCAACATCAAGATAACTTTGTTTAGATCCTCTAAATATTAATATCAAACATTGTACAAAACAAGGACATGCCTTGATATGAGCACTACCATTGAGTATGTCCAGGTAAGCTACTAGGTCAGGTCTGGAAGGGAAGGGCCTTAACGGTCATCTAGCCCCAAAGTTACCTAGGCAGAAATCCTCTAGCTTTCAAGGGGAGACAGCTAGTGAGAGGGAACCTCTAAAGCCTCATGAGGAAGCCCATTCCCCCTATATGTTTTGGAAGTTTTCCCTTATGTTTCAGTATGTGGAATCAGGACTCTAGACTTATCTTTATTTTGCTGCAAAGGGTGAACAACTACATGAAACTGTCTCTGCTATGGGAAACTTTGCTGCCTCCAGGAAGGAGCAATCCAAAGCATTTGCTCAATCTGTTATACTCAATTGTCCTGTTAATCTTTTACCTTTTTCCCAGAATATTCTGAATGACAGCTTTGGTCGATGAGCCTGGCTGATTCAATTTTCTATAGCCTCATTTATCTCCCAACTTTGTACCACCTTTGTGATTTTTTTTTCTTTTCAAAAAACTGTAAAAATGTTCAGCCTTATGCAGTTCTGAGAATCATTTCTTGAAGATAAGTTAACGAGCCTCAGAAAGGTCAAGATCTTGTGACCGAATGTCAGAACTCCAGTCTATCAATAATAAACTTCCTTTATCCTAGACGTTTTCCCCATCCCCCTCCTCCCCAAGACATGCATTCTGGCTGCACATCTCTCATGCCCCCCCCCTTGACATACTGTACTCATTGTACTCTGCTCCCTATTGATATGTCTATCCTCCTTCTTATCCCCCATTCTACCTCCTGTAACTTTTCATCCTTAGGGGTTGGCCTATCCCTTGGGGATGCTGCTCATCCACCCTCCTTCTCCCCTCCCCTTCTTTGCTTTCACCATGCCCTCCAATCCCTGCTAGGTCCTCACCCCTTTTTACTCTAGCTTTACATTTCGCTCCAGTCTCAACCCTATAGTTAGCCAATACAATTGTATACCACCCACTGTATTTGTAACCCTTGCCTTCTTGTCCTACAAGCCCCAAGATTGGGCTATCCCCACCATCAGTCATCTCTGCTTTCACTCAGTTCTGATGAATGGTGCTGAATGAAGTCACACAACTATGCTGAGCCTACCACACATTTGTCATCTAATCTCAACTGGAACTCACTGCACCAAGACAAGCCTTTTAATATTTTCTGATTGACTGACATGCTTCTCCTAGCACCCGTTACAAACCTTTTTTTCTTTCGTTAAGTCTTCCACACTAGCTCTTCCTCACTTCTCAGCAGAGGACCTCAACTCAGATGTTAGAATACAGGGCCCATTCATCTGTGAGCTCCCCCATCTATTTATCCCCACAATCCCCCTCAACCCCCCACCCCTCAGCTCCTCAGCAAGTTTACCTCCAATCATATATACTCCATCTCTCATTTACAACGTATCTACTGGCTCCTTCCCTGATGCCTACGAATATGCTCCCTCCTCTGACCTTAAAAAATCACCTAACCTTTCCATCCCCTCAAGCAATTCCCTTTCCTCACTTTCCCAGCCAAACTCCTACAAAAATCAGTCTACACTGCACTCACTTTCTCCTCCATTTCTCAACCCTTGTGGTCTGACTTCTCACCCTCATCTCTCAAATATTATCAGTTCTTCAAGGTGACCAGTAAGCTCTTATATGGCAAACCCATACCCTTTTCTCAAATCTTTATTCTTCCTGATCTCCCTGAAGCATACTACGGACCACCTCTCCTCGTGTGTTTGAGACATCACTCTCCTTATTTTCTTCCTACCTTTCTGGGCATTCCTCAATCTCCTTTGCTGGACCCATGTCTGGCTCCCTGTGGGTATACTCCAGCTGACTTTGCCTCTTTTCTACTCCTAATACTCTCTAGGTGTACTATCAGCTTTCCAAGGTTCAATGACCATCTCCACGTAAATAACTCAGATCAACGTAATCCTAGTTCTACTCTCTCTTTACATAGTGGACACTTCCAAAAGGATAGATGTCTTGCAGGCATCTCAAACTCAACATGTTCCAAACAGAACTCATCTTTCCCCCAAAATACAACTCTTCTTCTCAAACTCTCTACTTCTATCAAGGACACCAGCATTCTTCCAGGTCACCGAAGGTTTGCAGCCTCAGGGTTATCGCTGGTTCCTTATACTCCCTCACAACACACAGCCAATCTGTTGCCAAGTTTTGTTGATTTTTCCGCCACATTTCAAACAATCTCCTTTCCACTCGTAGCTTAGTTAAACCTATTTATCATCTCTAGTTTGGACTATTCTAATAGACTTCTAATTGCTCTCCTTGCTTCCAGTATTCTCCACCTTTATTTCATTTTCTACCCAGCTACTGAAAGGATATTCATTTAAATATGTGTGTATGTATGTGTATATATATGTATGTATATATATATGTATGTATATTCATTTATTTTCCAATTGCCCATAAAATTTAAAACATTTTACAAAAATTTGAGCTCCAAATTCTCTCCCTCTTCTCTACCCTTCTTGAGAAAGCAATTTGATATCAGTTATACATGTGAAGTCATGCAAAACATTTCCATATCAGCCATGTCACAAAAGAATCTCCCCCAACCCAGTTAAAAAAAAAGTTCAATCAGCATTAAGAATTCCTCAGTTCTCTTTCTCTGGAGGTGGATAACATTTTTCATCATGGTTCCTTTGGAATTGTCTTGGATCACTGTCTTGATCAGAGTAGTCAAGTCTTCCAGAGGTCATCCTCCTTACGATATCTGTTACTGTGTACAATGTCCTCCTGGTTCTGCTCACCTCACTTTGCAAGAGCTCATACAAGTATTCCCAGGTATTTCCTCAAAACAATCCTGCTCATTTCTTACAGCACAATAATATTCCATTATAATCATATACCCGAACTTGTTTGGCCATTCCCTAATTGATGAGTATCCTTTCAATTTCCAATTCTTTGCCACCGCACAAAAAGCAGCTATATTTTTGTACAAAGAGGTCTTTTCTCTTTTCTTTGATCTCTTTGGGATGTAGACCCAGTAGTGGTAGTGCTGGGTCAAAGAGCACGCATAGTTTTATATTCTTTTTGGGCATAGTTCCAAACCGTTCTCCAGAATGGGTGGAATAGTTCACACCAAATTAGCAGTAGTATCCCATTTTTTACACATTCCCTCCAGCATTTGTCATTTTCCTTTTCTGTTTTGTTAGCCAATCTGATGGGTATGAGGTGGTATAATTTGCATATTTCTAATCAGTAGTGATAGAGAACATTTCTTTGTGTGACTGATAGCTCTGATGTCTTATTTTGAAAACTGCCTGTTCATATCCTTTACCCATTTGTCAACTGGGGGATGGCTCTTATTTTTATAAATTTGGTTCAGTTTTCCATATATTTGAGAAATGAGGCCTTTATCAGAAAAACTTGGTATAAATTCCCCTCCTGAGTGGCCAACCTTCCCCACCCCCCCCTTCTTCTTACTTGGTTTTGTTTGTGCAAAAGCATTTTAATTCCATGTAACAAAAATTCTCTATTTTACTTCCCATGATCCTTTGTCTTATTTGGTCATAAACTCTTTCCTCATTCATAGATCTGACAAATACATTTTCCCATGCTCCCCTAATTTATTTATGATACTATCCTTTATGTCTAAATCATTGATCCATTCTGACCTTATCTTGGTATACAGTGAGAGATATTGGTTTATGCCTAATTTCTGTCAAACTGTTTTTCATTTTTCCCACCAATTTTTGTCAAAGACTGAGTTCTTACCCCCCAAAGCTTCTATCCTTGGGTTTATCAAACATTAGATTGCTACAGTCATTTACTACTGTGCATTGTGTACCTAACCTATTCCACTGATCCACCACTATTTCTTAGCCAGTACTAGATTGTTTTAATGAGTATCACTTTGTAATATAGTTTTAAATCTGCAACTGCTAGGCTGCCTTCCTCCTAATTTTTTCATTGATTCCTGATGGGATGGTCCCACTGTAGAGGTCTGAACATTTTAGTAGCCTGGTTCAATAAACTCTGGTAGCTCCCTACACACCTCGATCAAATATAAACCTGTTTGGCATTTAATGTCCTTTACAAGCTGGTTTCAACTTACCCTTTTGGCCTCTTTGTGGATCAGTCTCCTTCACACTCTTCAATCTAGCCAAAATGGCCTTGTTATAACTTCTTCACATAACAACCCATCTCTGTCTTTGTACCTGCTGACCCTTGTCTAGAATGCAAGCCTTTGCCTCTACCTCTTAGAAGTATCTTCTATTTTTTTGGAAGCTTTAGTTTCTTTCGAAGCTTAGCACAAATACCACGTCCTACAAGAGGCATTTCTTGATCTGCCCAGTTGCTAGTGTCTCCCACCTACCACACAGGATCACCTTGTATTTATTTTGTACATATGTGTACGTGTTGACTCCCTTAATAGAATGAAAGCTCCTTGAGAGTCAAAGATTATTTCACTTTTTTGTCTTTGTATCCCCAGTACTTGGCACAGCACCAAGTATAAAGTAGATAATGTTTGTTGATTTGACTGATCAGAACTAGATACAACAGGATTGTGATCTCCCTGGTTTTGAATTCTGTATTTCTACTTAAATCTTAGGGCTTTGTTTTTTAAATATCAGACTTGATTTCCTCTCTGAGGAACTTCTCATAACAAAAGAGACCAACAATTTTTCTGCAATTTAAGTCTCAAGAGCTGCCTGGGGGCACTGAAAAATCAAGGGCCTTGCCCAGGGTCTAGTAGGTTTCTTTTTCACTAAGTTAAGCAAGTCCCTGGATCTTTTGAGAAACATTACACCATATATTCAAATTCGAACGGGCACTGGTGACTTCATTTTACAAATAAAAAGATGTCTACAAAGCTCAAATGAATCGTAAAAGGTTACACAGGGAAACAAAGCTCGGACTGGAACCCAGGTCTTCCAATTCCAAATCCTCCTCCCTCCCACTCCCCTACCCCATAGCAGGTGAAACCTAGTTAAGCTATGAAGAGCTGATCTTCAGCCTATAGCACTGAGACCAGGATTTGAAAAAGCTCTTTAGCTGCCTGGACTTCTAGCTGTCCTGGGTTTTAACTGTCATCTCCTGAACTTCCTTGCTTCACACCACTCTTAACAATCTTATTGCTAACCCTCCTGCTGCTAACAGCTTTCTCCCTCCTTTTCTCTACTTGTGGAACCAGGATCAACTCTGCCATTGTACCTGGAGATGGTAATCTATTCCCCCATGGTCTCATTCATCACCACTGTGACTTTCCACACCGGAGCGTCCTTCCCTGGCCGCTACTGAGGGATATTGTTCAGCCTCTTTTACAGCGTTAGTTATAAATTATCTTTGCTATTGTATTTATTTCCCCAGTGCTTAACACATGGTGAGGGCTTGATACAATGCTTTTTTCATCATTCAATTTAGGAAGGTACAATTACTCAGGCCCTGGCTAAACAAATAGCTTCCAAAGTACCTTGCCAAAAATCTTAAGTGTAGGTGTAAAATCTAGAAATGTGGTTTTCATTATGAAAGGAAATTCTGGTCTGGTTTTGGCCACTAACTAGTGCTGTGACCATGGGTAAATCATCCAACTGCTCTGAGTAGCCTGAAGAAGGTCAGACATTAGTGTTTGGAAAACTATAGTTTATGCAATGCACAAGGCTCCAAGAGAATTTTTTGGTGTTAGCAAAAATTTTCCCTAT
Organism: Trichosurus vulpecula; assembly: GCF_011100635.1. Taxonomy (NCBI): domain Eukaryota; kingdom Metazoa; phylum Chordata; class Mammalia; order Diprotodontia; family Phalangeridae; genus Trichosurus; species Trichosurus vulpecula. Next base: position 57,145,090 of record NC_050579.1, read on the forward strand.
ATTAAAACAGGAAAATGTTAAAAATTGCTTTTGTTTTGAAATAGGTTTAATCTCTATTCAGTTTCAAAATTTTCTATATCTTTAGTGCCAGGGGCATTCCAACCCCCACCCTTCCCCTGGCATTAATGTGTTCTGTAGGTTTGTTTTTGAGCCCCAAGGCATTCCATGCCCAAATCACTTTGGTAACATCTTGCTAGCTATTCTCTACAGTTATTCCTACCTCTCAAATTCTTTATATAGCAACTTTACTACCTTAGAATACCACTGTGCAGATTGCTGTAAGAATGCTAACAGTAAGCTGAAAAAGATAAAGGAAACAACAGGATAACAGCATGAAGTGAGCAGCAGAGGGCTGGTTTCCTCATTAGGTGGTCAATGAGGGCCTTAAATGGTTGTCCACGGGATTCAGAATTCTTGCATGAAGCACTGTCTGGGCACAGATGAGTTGACGGGGCATCCTAGGGCAGGCTGACATGGAGGAATACAAAGCTAGAGGTAGGAATGTTTGAGGTCAACAAAAGTTACACATGTTGCCAAGAGCTCCTTTCACTGGGAGACATGAAGATTTGAACTGGCCTTGGGATAAGTGAGGCACAGAAACTCCCTCTAATTCTGGGCTGGGAAACATGATAAAAGCAATTCCCACATGCAATAGCTAAAGCAAACTAGGAGAGGGTGAAAACAACCTTCAGAGCTAAGCCCATGTTTACTATTCGTTGTTTAAAAAGTTCAAGAATTCACACTCTCAAAGTTAGAACACAAAGGGTGGACCAATCTCCTCATTTTACAGGTGAGGAAAATCAGGGCCAGAAAAGTAGGGAAGGGGAAAAGAATAGGGAACAAAAATTTACGAAATGCCTATTATGTGCCAGGCACTGTGCTAGTGTTTTACAATTACTATTTAATTCAATCGTTCCGATAATCCTGCAAGGCAAGTGCTATTATCTCCATTTTTACAGTTAAGGAAATTGAGGCAGAGGGCACTTGAGTGACTTACCGAGAGTCAAAAAGCTAGTAAATGTCTGAGGTTTTGAACTCATGTTTTCTTATCTCAAAGACCAGCCCCACCAAGGTCACACAACCAGCTTTGTCCTGTGACCACAAACAAATATCTTTCTCAGCCTTAAAAAAATCAACTAATTTAAAGGTGAAGATTACACACCGGCATGTGCTCACCCACTCATTCTTAGCCTTTTCTGACAAAGGAAGGTAAGATAGAACCTTTAAACTGGTAAGGGAAAAATAGTTGTCTTCCAATAGGAATCAGTGAAAGCTCTATGGACAGCTTCTAACTACCCCGATTCAGGACTAGGCTGATTTCTTTAAGTCTCTAAAAGTTCAGTGAGAGTGTAAATATTAAGGGCAGGGACTAGATTCAGATGACCTAAATATTCTTCTCAAGTCAGATCCAAAATAGACATTTTCACTTCCCACCTTGAGAGGAAGAACAGAAGCGATTATAAAGGAGAGACTCAAACAGCTTTAGAACAAAACCGTTGTATTTCTACTAGTAAGTACAGAGGATTCTGTAATATGGATGGATATTATGAATGGCAAATAATACAAATATACTTTATTTTGGAAAAAAAGTTTATATAAGTAATGGGACACTTTGGAAACACTCTTGCTTAATCATGTTACTGAACAAAAATGATGCCACTTTAAGCACAAACATCCTCCTCTTCAACGCGTATTTGGAGATAGGAAGACAGCACTCGGTTTAAAAAACAAAAACCAAAATGACCTCATTTTAAGGCCCGGTCACCTAAGTGTAAACAATGCAGAATGAATTCACCATACATAGTTCTGATGCTCGCTCTAGCAAATCCATGGTGTCTCTGTGTTTTGAGAGCTATGGAACACATCCCTTCACTCACCCTCCTGGAAGGGCTGCTGTATCACAGTCTAATTTGAGTTCTTGGCAGGTAGGACTGAAGAGGAACATCAAACAAGTTTTACAAACCATTTAGAGTGAACTGCCAGTGTTCCCTTTCAGTACATTAAGAAATAGGTAACAACAGAATGACGCTGCTTACAAGTTACTCTTCTCACTTCGGTGCAAATCTCTTTTGTTTTTATTTGTGATTTATGCACTTGTCTGATTCATACACTTACAGTACAAACTCTAATAACCTGCCACAAAGCATTAAAGCACAATATGCCTATTGTTCCTTAGGCATCTGCATTTTTCAAGTTTTAATATTTATTCTTCTACATCCAGACTGTGTCAGCAGTTCTTGAATATAAAAAAATATATAAATGGGAGTAACTATATTCTAAAAATGCAGATGCCTTTAACAACCATGTTACTAGGGGGAAGGGAATTTTCGGAAAAGGAAGAAAGCAAACAAGTTCACTTGGAGGGAATGTGGTTCAAGTCTTTGGATTAAAAAATTAACAACAACACAAAACCCCCAAATTTTCCCCACAGAAACTGGTCATTATGGAATTTCCGGAAAACCCCTTTTTTCCACCAAAGGGACCTTAAAAACCCCATTCCAAATATTTAAAAATCTACAGCTAACAGGATGCCATTAAGTGGCAATCAGCAGTCAGAAGAGAAAGGATGTCTGTAGATATATCTTGCAGCATAGCATCTTTAGCTATTGGTTGATCAGTAAAAACCACTGGCGTACCAGAAGTGCTATTAAGGATAAGGGTAGGAGAGTATTGAAAACATTACCTGCCTGTTTGTGAGAGGGCTTTCATGGCTAGGAAATTTTCTAACCAGGACATAAATTCTAGGACATATCTCTTTCTCTTTCTTTTTTTCAATGTTAAAAATAACTGAATTTTTAAAAAAAATCCTACAAGTAGATACAGTCACAATAGGAAGTTACATGGCAAGGACCACACAAAAAAAAACATCAAGACAATGCTATTGGTTCAATAGTATTCCAAGAGGCTAGAAAACCTGTTAACTTTGAAAGCCCTAGCAAAATACCGCACTTGTTTATAAACCACCTACTTATAAGACCATACTTCGAATCTTTTTTCCTTTCCTTTCCTTTTTTTTTTTTTTTGCATGTTACAAATGAAGAATTTCACATCCAGCCTTAAGCATTTTGCATTTCTTTGCCAATCTTGTAGCTGAGTATCTTGTTCCAGTCGATTTTGGTGCGGGTGACTGGAAGCTGCCGGCGCAAGGCCTTGAATGTGGTGTCTGACATTGTCTGATAGTTCTCACTAATCGCGGTCTGAAATAGATAATTGATTTGTACGTAAATGTCTAGAAAAGAAACTGAAACTGGATCAGGCTGCATAAAGAAAGTAGCTTGAGTAATAAAGGAAGTGCTTGAATAGAAACTCTCCAGTGTGGAAGTATTTAAGAACTCCACTTAATTGTATTTTTAAAATGTAACCAAGGGGAAATGCAACCTAAGAATTTCAGAGGTCCAAGATCTTAAGTCTTGGACTAGTAGCATTTATGGTACATATTAATATTAAAGAAAACATGTCTGATAAAAGGTGTTAAGATAACAGATTCAATGTCCCTAGGTAAATTACAAAAAAAAAAAAAAATCACCTTACCTGATACTCATTTTCAGCATGTTCTATGATTTTAATAAATTCCTTGGCAGTTTGTACATCATCCTAGTAAGAGGTGAGAAAAAGCATGAATAAGATTATCATGTATAAGCCAATACATAAAAAGCTTACTGAATAAAGGAATTTAATCTCAAATGGAAGAGATCATGAACACACCTTTGTAAATACCCTTGGTACAAGAAGTAGCAACAGAGGCACCAGTTACATAAAATTTAACTAATTAATTCCCAGAACTGCTGCTTGTGATTGGTGACAACTAGCCATATTTTGCTTAAAGATTCAGATTTTTAAAAAATGGAATGGATTCTTATCTTTTTATCTTCTTGCTGCCACTGAGTAGAAAAGGATAAAAATAAAAAGCTAAGAATTGGATCACTGGGGTGTTACAGGACCGGTGGTCTTGAGACCACAATAAATGTTTCCCCTTAAGGAGGCTGTAGCTTATAGAATCTATTCATGGAAAAATATGGCACCATTTTTTAAGGTTAGTGCAGCTGTGTACCCGTATCCAAAAATAATGTGTTTTCAACAGTTAGCTTGCTTTTCTCCTTGCACCCACGTAGCCCCCAAATCTCATATGCCCTAAACGCTGTCATACAAAGTGGCCAGCTCCAACTGACCACCAAAGTCAGATAGAAGTATCATACTCTCAGAAGGTCACCTTGCAGCACACTTTTCTAGCTTAACGGACCTGTGTCTTTGTTCCCCAACACAGGGCTGCGGCACTTACAAAAGACCCTATGTAAGTGTGTGTGTCTGAGCTGTATATTAACTCTCTTTCACCCTCTCTTCTCTTCCCCACTAGCTCCTACTGTTTTACATGTTGCTCTCAGCATCCAAACTCACTAATGGGTTGTTTTTCCCGAGGTCACTGGTTGGTCCGTGGGTCTTCTTTTAAACTGACATATAAACTGGTACCTGGGCAAGGACTCAACCTTTTAGTAATTACCCCTATGCTAGGGGAGCAATCAGCTGGGGAATAGAGGACTTGCCACAAAACAGGGGAGCTACCTTGCACAGTGACACAAGGTCTCATTGGCCCTTCTTTCATTATGTACACTTGTTCCAGACGTAACACTTGTACAAAACTTTTCCTGTTCCCCAACTCTCTCAGTGGAGCTCTGTGGAATGTTAGTTAGTGCTTTGCACCTAACAGGTACTGAAGGTTTTTTTTAACTGAATAGAAGAGCGGCTTGCTATACTAGCCACCATGTATTTCCCAATCAAAGGCATTACTGCTTTCTAGCAAGCAATTCTGCTACCTCACTGGTCAACATGTTCTGAGATTTTGGCAATGGTAGAAAGAAGAGATTTCTGGATTGCTTATTTATTATGATCATCTCACAGAAAGAAGGAACATTACATTCCCTAGAGCCAAGCCTACAGCTCTAGGTCAAAGATTAAACTGGCAACTGGTGTAACTGGTTTTACAGTTGTCCCAAGAAACTTGTGTTGCTCTACTCATGAAGACTTCCAAAGTTAAAACTTTGAAAGCAGAATTTGCGGCTATGTTTTACTTTCAAGATCGGCTCTGAAATAGAATACAGATTCTTCAGGGACAGCCGCAACATGATGACACTTGAGGCATTCCATACTTACAGTAACAGTTATTGAATCCTGTACATCTTTGTGACTAACCAACTGAACATTGCCATCTTCATAGTAATGGACCTGAATGAGGGAGTGATTGAATAAATTAAATAAGCAGTTCATATGGGAACATCACCTAAATATCACCATCTCTGAGCAGGTTATTCACAATTTTGCAAATGGAAATTCTTCAAACTTCAAAAGATCTCCAATTTCGTTATTGTGGGTACTTCCTTTATTAAGGCATAGTGTTTATCAAGGCAGAGTGGATTAGTGGTTTTTATGAGTTGCTGTGGCTAATATTTGGATATCTACTTCTAGGTTCATACTCTGAAATCTTTCTAAAATGGTAGGACCTGCTAGACTTTGTATTTGCTCCACAGGTATAGATTATGAAGACCCGTAATTAGAATAGAGAGAAGGACTTCTGTTGGAGGTAACTTTTATTAAAGGTTTATTAGGGAGTTTCGGTGAAGCATAAACATTGACATTACAGATGTTATTTTAAAAAAAAGACATGATCTTGAAATAACATTCAAAGAAAGATACATGCATGTAGTCTTTTCTCTGATCCTTAAGTGTATCAATTGTTGCTTTTTTTTCCTTGAGAATGAGTCTCCATGTCACCTAGGCTGAATGTGCAGACCAATGGCCCTAATCCTACTACTAATCAGCATGAGTACTTTGACTAGGTTAGTCTGACCCTTCTAAGACATCCTAGTAGCCCCCACACTCTAATGACTCACCCTACTGGTGCTGGATTTAGTGTGAACACCCAATTCACCAGCCTCAGCTTCTTCAGTGGCAGGGATTACATATCTGGTAGTCACTACTTAATCTAACCCATGTTTTATCCCTAGACTTGAACAGAAACTAAACTAACTAATGTTCAATCCTTCTTGACATAGATCCTTATTAGGACAGATGAAAAAAGACCTTTATAAGATGATTGGTTTCAAAAGCCTTAGGGCAGCTTTCTCACTGGCTTTTTTTTTTTAAATTCTATTTACCCTACCTTAGCTGAAGCCATGTCTTGCCAATCTCTAAGGACCCTTTGCTATTTATACTATAAATTAAATGGCTCTCCTTGCCATTCTCATCAAGTTTTTTGCTTTTACCTACTTGGTTCTATCCTATTTACTAAACTCTAAGTTCTTCAATATCTGAGAACATGCCTTTTTTTCCTTTGCATTCCTCACAGCATCTGGTCCATAACAGATACTCAGTAAATATTTACTTAATGAGCTCAAAATTTCCCAGTTGTGAGTTTTAGCTCAAAATTAAGACTTCTTTATATGTATAGTTTCTTTTCCAACTATGAGTTGAATCTTATCATTGCTTTTTGCTTATTTATTCTAGGAAAAACTTGGTATTCCCTAAAGCCACAATCCATGCTCTCAATACTTAAAGTTCCTGAATCTTCTCCCACCCTTCCCTGGTCAGAAGCAGAAAGAGAAAAACTGGAATCATATCCTGTGTCCCCTGATGGGAGTATCCTTGTATTGCTGTCCTTTTTTCCATCTGACCGCAATGTTGCTCTGGCTTCCCAGTTACAACTATAAAAAACTGGTTTCCACATCAACCCATTCTAACTCACGACATGACACAAACTGGTCCTTTTCATTCTAAAAAGCCATATCCATTTTCTTATAAAATCCAACTTCTGGAATAACTTAAAAACACATTTAAATAGAATGCAATTGAGTTTTGAAGCAAAATTATGAAGAGGCTTCATTTCCTGGGGCCATCGTCATTTGGTCGGTTGACCTCACCTGAATCTTTAACACTCCAACCACCTGAGCTGTAGGTGGTGTGATGGTAAACTTCCACTCTGATCTCCAACGACCATTCCTGTGCCAGACCAAAATGCAATCAGAGAATAAGTGAACAGGGAAAAATAAACAAAGGCTGAATTTTGAATGGATAGGGTAGGAGACTCTGTATTCTGACAGTGATGACTAAAGATGACATGCCAACCAAACTTTGGATTCAAGGAGATTCAGCCATAAATATCAAGTTACCTTATCACTTCTCCTTGGGGAGCACTATTTAAAAAAACTCCAAACCAAAAAAGCCCGTAACTCCCTCTAACCAGTGACTCTGTCAATATAATTCACTTTTACTCTCATCCATTTGAGGGAACTGAATAGTAGTAGTAATTACCAGTAATGATTCACATTTCCATAGTATTTTGACAGTTCTGAGGTAGGCAGTGTAGGCTTTATACCTTGTTTATCAATCAATAGGGAAACTGAAGCTTAGAGAGGGAAAGCTGTTTTGCCTAAATTCATGCAGTTAACTAAGTGACTGCTAAGAAGCGGCAGAGCCCACAAGAGAAGCTGGGTGGATCCTCTGACTTCAAATCTAATGCTCTTTCCCCCACACCTCATAGTTTACTCCCATGATCATTAAGCAGCAAGCCAGACAGAACAAAGTGCAGAAGATGCTGGACCAGGGTGACCAGGTAAGGCCCTGAAAACAGAAGACAGCCTCTACATTCTTACCAGAAGTTTTTAGGCTGAAATTGGTGGCTCTCAATACAGGCAATAATAGTCTTCTGCCCATCTATAATTTTAGCATAAACCTATTTGTGAAAGAAATAGAAAATCAGACTTCCAAGGCAATATAAAGTTCTACTAGGGCTTACCCACATGACACTACTTTGGATGGACAAAACTTAAATGACAACACACCACTGAGGCCTACAGCATGCCAAAAAGATTAGAGTTGTAAAATAGGGGGTCACTAAATCCCTTCTTTAGGTCCAAAAACTTCACTGCACAACTGGCCTACGGGGATCATTCGCTTTTATGTGATACTTTAGCTTTCCTCACAATGAATATACAAGGTAGGTGATGCAAAATGTTTTAACTCCTATTTTACAGATGAGGAATTTGAAATTCAAGGACCATTAGTAAGCAATGGTACTGGGATTTAAACCAGGTCTTTTGAGTTAATGTCTATGCTGGCTTTCTCTAGAACTATTATTTTAAAGTCATTCTTCTCATCATCATATGTTTTTTTAGGGGGGGGAATATATATAAAAATAAACAAGATTTCTTTTCTGAATGAAATCTTTTTATTTTATCAAGGACAATTAACTCCTAGAAAACCACATACAGGGCCAATGGCTCTTCCTCAAAATCTTATTTTGACATTTTCTCCATGTCCAACTTAAGTATTTTCTAACATACTAGTTAGGGCCTGTTAATACTGACACCAAAATAACACAAATCTGATATGGATTTAAAAACTAATGTAGAGGCACGTAGTGATGCTATATAATTTATACCATTCATTTCAAAAGCAACTCAAATCACAAATACAGGACTCCTAAATAAGGAATAACTGATACAGGCTGTGGTTCCAATGCATCAAGTAAATGTATATATATAAAAAAGTATTTTATTTAACAGTGAAATAAACAGATACTTAACAGTACAGAAGCCGTTGGAATAATGATCTTTCACATAGGCCCTTAATGCACTGTCACACGCTTCCCTCCATGACTTCAGAGCTCCATCTATATCTTCAGGTTGGGGGTCACTTGCTTCTTTCCGTAAGTGATCAAACTTAAAGGAAACTTTATTTCTTGGATCTAAAAATCTGCCACTACCCAGGTCACCATGTTCTGTAATTAAGACCTTTCAAATTGACACAACAAAATTTATATACATAAATATACTGAAAACATCATTTTGAACAATACATTTTTGAAAATTCTCATGTGTGCAAGCTAAATTTTTGTTCTATTATTTGCCATTTATTCACGACTCATTTTTATTCTTATATAAGGATATAGATAGATGACTAAAAGGTAGGCAATGCTACAGGAATCAACATCTCTCATCTTACTTGTTCTGTTCCCTTGTTAGAGATGACCCTCCTCATCACTATGGAGGCTTCCAGTAGATAACTTTTACGTATTGCCACTTTTAAAACTAATTTTCAATGAGTAACATTGTATTGTGGAATAAAATTTTAATTTTGCCTCATTTAGGCTTTACTTAGCATCTGACTTTCAAATATCTCCTTTTGATTTTATTGAGATCTCTTCTGGTCAGCAACAGATTATTTACCTGGTCATCATATCCTTCTATCTTCACTGGAGTGAACTGATCCATATTATACTGGGCGAATGCACTGTTAGAAAATGTACACAAGTAAACTCGATCAGACTAATGGTACACCAAAAACTATGTAAATAAAACAAAGGAAAGCTTACTTTTGAAATACTGTAATAATGATAGCACTATACAATGCTGTTGCTGCTTGGGTCACAGACTCTTAGTCTTGTCTTTAACGATAATGCAAAAATATCAAAGACTGAACAATTTAACTCTCAGTTATTTTAACTCATTCAGTCAACCAACAAGCATTTATTAAGCACCTTTGATGTGCCAGGCAATTGTGCTAAGTGCTGGTGACAAAAGACAAAAAAAAAATGTCTGCTCACAAAGGGCTCACATTCTAATAGGGGAGACAGCACATATGGAAAGTGTCAGATGGAAATGTTTCATTATCTTTAGGGCACAGAAGCAAAGCAGATGGTAACGTACTGTCTTTAATGCTATTTTTACTGATAAAGTCTTATCAATTTCTGATGGTGAACCATTTAATAGTGCCAAGGAGTTTGGTGGAAAGAACATTTTTTCCTGGGTCTTGAGCAGCTGTGCCTGTGGCACTCTGGCTGTGAGGGCTAGACTGGACCTAGTCATGGCAAGTTGGGGGTCCTGCTAAAGAGGGCTCTTGAACTTACCTACGGAGGGTGAAAGCTGATTAGCACTTGGGATTGTTGGGAGAGAGAAAAGTGAGCCTTTCTCCCAACAATTTCTCCCCTCACTGATGCTTGTGTAGCCCAGGCTAGAAGCAAGACCAGGTCATCTGGAGCATCCTGCCACTCCTAAAGGTCTTGGATTCAGGTCCTAAACGATTTTCACTGAGGTCTGAAGGGAGGTGGTGGTCGTGGTTTGGTGTGCCCGGCTTCCTGTTTCTCCCTTAAGGATGCTCACGTGGCTCTAGCTAGGTTGGTCTGCCTCACTCAAAGGTGACAGTCGGTCAGATGTTGGTGGGGATGGCTAACCTTTCTGAGTAGGAGCTGCTTCCCTAGATGACGGCTATGTGGACTGGGCTAGAAGGAAGACTGTTACATTACTATTACCGAGGCTTTGGGGTTAAGCGTCCTGGGCTGTCTCCATCCAGAACTCAAGAAAGGCGGTAGAAGAGGGGAAGAAGGGGAAGAGGGTGGCTGCACTTCCCTGCCATAGTTGGCAGTTGTTGGATCTTTCTCCACAGGAAATTGTGCCCTTAATTCCCTTCCTTCTCCCACCCCTCACTCTAATCTTCAATTTCTCCCTCTCTACTAACTCCTTCCCTGATACCTACCAGGTCTCCAACATCCTTAAAAACCTTCCCTTGAACCTAAATCCTCCCCACCACCCCTGGCCCCCCATCCAAATACTCTTACCCCTCCCTTTCACTGAGCAAACACCTAGAAAAAGCATTCTATTCTCACTACCTCCACTTTCTTAATCCCTTGCAATCTGGCCTCTGATCATGTCAATTCAACTGAAATTGTTCTTTCCAAAATTACCAATGAGTTGTAATTTACCAGTCTTTACCCTACCTGACTTCTCTTGCAGCATTTGGCCCTGCTAACCACTTTTCTCTTGGATATATTTTTCCTGAGTTTTTGTGACATTGTTTCTCTTGGTTAGTCTATCTTAACATATTCTCTCAGTCTCCTCTGCTCATTCATCATCCAATCACACTCTGTAATTATGGGTATATACCAATGTTCTATCTTCAGTACTTTTCTACTCTGTGTCTATACTGTTTGTTTTTTGTGAGTTAATGATCACATCTATGCAGAGGACTCTCAAATCTATAGAGCTGGCCCTAGACATCTCTCTTGAACTTTAGTCCCATATCTTCAGGCACCTGTAAGATATTTTAAACTGGATATAACATAAGCATCTCAAATTCCACATGTTCAAATTAGGACCAAATGGCTCTTTTTATCTTGGATGCTACCATCTTTCCAGTGATCCAAGTTCACAATCTCAGTCATCCTCCTCTCCTCACTCCATGTGTCTCATTAGTTGCCAAGTCTTGTGTTTACCTAACATTTTTCACACCTCCCTCTTTCTCTTTTACATGGCCACAATTCTAATTCAGTTCCTCATCACCACTGGTCTGGACTACTGAAACTAATTGGTTTCTCTGTTTCAAGTCTATACTTTTTAAAGAATCTATCTCCTTCACAGATCCCAAAGTGATTTTTTTTTGTATTTATTTAGCATTTTATTTTCCCCCCGTTAGATGTAAAAATAATTTTTAACATTCTCTTGTGTGATTTTCTTAAAGCTCAGGTCTGCCCATGTCACTATTCTAATCAAACTCCAGTGGCTCTCTATTACACACCTAGGTTTGAATAAAAACGCCTTTAGCATTTAAATACCTTTTAAACCTGGCTCCAACTCACTTTTCCAGCCTTATGTTATTCCCCTTCACATACTATTCAGTCCAAACTGCACTTCATCTTCCATCTCTCTGCCTCTGCAAGGTTGTCCTCCATGTCTGCAATTTGTTTCCTTGTTACTTCTTACAAGTCATTGTTTCCTTTACAACTTGAGTCATCTTCTATAGGAAGCATTTCCTGATCTCCCAGATGTGCGGTGCCCCCTCAAATTACCTTGGATATATCACAAAATAAATACTGACCTGGTATTTGCAATATATACCTGCTAAATGATGAGCATACATGCTCTTTGTTCAGTCAGTCTTCACTTTTAGGAACAGTTAGGCAGCACAACTTTCTCCTTCAGGTGAGATGAGCAACTACTCTGATTTGGTAGCTAACCAGGTGGTCCAGGATCCTCATAGCTTCACTAACATCTAGAAGGGGCTCCACCTTTCTCCTGAGGCCCTATTCCTACCCTGATCCTCCAAATAAAGAAAGACAGAAAGAGCTCCTGCTCTGGGTGAAGTAAGTATGATCACCTCTGACTAGACTAATAATTTTATTTGGCATCTGAAATCCAAATCATTGGCCCCCTCATAGAACAGGTGGCTGGGCCCCGAATCTATCACAACAGGCAGTCCTTATTTCCTAGTCAATTCCCAGAGAGCTTGAGAGGGCGCTCATGCGGCCAATCTTCAGTTTTATTACACACCATATAACTTTTAGTACTTTCTACATATTTTGTCTGCATACTTTTATACAATTAAAAATGATTGTGTTTAGCACTGCCTCCTGCCAAAAAAATGCTCAGTCACAGAATCTCCCTTTTCTTCACATCTCACTAGCAAAACTCATATTCTTACACTTATAGCTCATTGCCGAGGCATCTGATTATTTGATCAAAGTAGTTCATAGTTGAGTTATTAGGCTCAACCTTCCTACAACGTATTTACACTTTAAAACAAAAGTTTGGTAACTCTTTATTTGGTGGCTAGAATAAGAAGATACTCTATTATAGAATCTTAAGTGCAGAACAGTAAGTGGGTAGACCGGGCACTCTGTGGTCCTTAAATCTGATCCTGAGTGACGAGTGGGACAGACAGGACTGGCCCTATGTAAAAATTATAAAATAGTCAAACTTTATTTTGGCCCTCCTAATTCTATCTACATTCCACCTTACCTCCTTTCATTCACATGGGGGGTATAGAATAATGACACTAGCTTATCTAATAAAGACAAAATAATAAATGTGAAATTTCTTATTAATCTCTTTTCTATCCTCACCACCTGAGTTCAGACCCTGGTAACTTCTTCCTTAAAAATCTGTAAAAAGAACCTCTTAACTGTTTTAATTTTTTTTTTACTTTCCTCTCTACCTTTCCCAAGGCAATTTTAATGTATAGTCTGATAACGTTACTTATCTCCTCAAAAGCCTTCAGAGTCTTCTCATTTTTACAGAATAAAATACAAACTTGTTAACCTAGTTTTCAAGATCTTCCACAAACTAATTCCAATCTATATCCTTCCATTTTTTTTCCTGCAAACTGGATTCTGATTGTTTTCCATCTCTGTTTTCTTCCTTCATGCATTTGCACACATTTTTCCATGAAATGTTGTGTGTAGCCCCACCCATCCCCCATCTATGACTTTTGAAGTATTTCTCTTTTTTTAAGGTATAGTTTAGGTAGCATTCTCTCAAGAAGATGTAATCTTTCCTTCCTCTAATCTCTTCTCCCCTCTGAATTTTCCAATGAACTTAATCAAATTCTAATTTACATTATGGTCATCTGGATTATACGGTTGTAACTTCTGAGCCAGAAGAGCCCCCAGAAATCATTTAGTTCAACCTTTTATTTTTACAGATGAAAAAACGAAGGCCTGGAGATGTTAAATGTTCTATCAGAGTGTATAGGTAGAAAAGTAAGTAACAGATGTAGAGTTTGAGCTCTGGTCCTGACTCCAAATCTAGGACTTTTGTTACTATGACACCAAACTATATTCCTTCTCTTCATTGCTAAACTATAAGGACTTAGAGACAAAGACTTTGTAGTTTTAAATCTCTTTAAATCCAGTATCTAAAACAGTCTCTTGTTCATTTTTGGGGGGTCCAGACCTGTGATTTCCACATTTCAAGGAAATCCCAGTGTGGTAACCACATACGTCTGCCAATGCAGATCAGCAACTCTAATGCCTAGTTTTAGAGAAGCTCTTGCAGCATTAACAAGTTAAATGGCTCACTCCCAATAGCATCATGTATGGTCAGAGGTAGCAATAGATCTCTATCTTCCAGATTCCTTGGCTGGGGCATGCTACCTTGGTCTTACACAGAGCAGTCACTGAATAAATGCTTGCTGTATAAACCACAGAAGACCAGCTAAAAACATGTAAGTCCTGAACAGACAAATCGTAAAGAGTTATCAAGACAGAATCAAGTTTGAGCTGGTACTAAAACATGTAGGAATGGTAAGGATTTGAGGAAATGTTAAATTTCATCTGGGGGGAGGGGATAGCTCTGTGCAAGTCTTGAAGTGGAAGCACAGGCAGAAAGGTGAGTGAAAATAGTGAATAGGGGAAAGTGCCATAATAATTACCAGAATAAACTATAATCACCAAACAAGTACCTTTTTAAAAGGTGTCCTTTCGGGGCCCAAAAGAAAAGCATTCTTGGCCCTTGGATGTCCAGTAACCACTGTAAATGGAGGTAAAAAGGCCAGATCAACTGATACAAGTAACACTTCAGCTCTGGGCTCTGTTTACTGGCAATCAAATTCACAGGCCATGTCTATCTTTCTGTTCTCCACTCCTACCCCCAGGCACTCCAGAAATCCCTATTCCTAAGGCCTGTCAGAGGAAAGCAAGGCAATAAATGAGTTTTTCCGAGAAGATATTTAAGCCTTATATTTTCTTTAAAAAAGTATTTCTCCACCAAAAAAAACCAATCATAGTCCAATACAACAAAAATTTCAAACCTTGTAAATAAACAAGCAAAACTAAACAAAAAAGTGGTTGTTCCACACACACCCTTTTTGTTACTTACCAAATGATAAAAGATGTAAAAACCATAACCAGCACCTTCTAAGCTAGCTATGTCTCACCTCCAATTCCCCTTTAATATGGTTTCTCACATCAGTAAATCTTAAAGTTTCTAAATGAATAATTTTCTTTTACTAAGCCCTAGACAGTAAACAGGCACAGGCTGTAGTGCAAAAGGAGCCTAAAACATATCTGCCTCCAAGAATACTTTATGATAAATGCTCATAGGAAAAAAAAAAGAAGGGGGATTGAATATCAATATTGTTTAAAACTGCAGGAATGGGGACTGATTAAAAGAAAGTTCTACCTAAATCATGTTCAAATACTACCATTTAATACAGTTTAAACAAATTTAAATATGTGTCTCAACAGAGTATACTCTAGGAGCACAGGAAACAGTTTGATTCCACACACAACCCTGACTCATGCATGTATTTCCACACTTCAACCTCAAAAAAATGGACTGAGTCTTACAGCTCAAGCTTGTCACTTCTATCTCTCCTCCCCTAAATTAGCCCAGGCAACGAAATACAAATAATTATTCAGATGTTAGTGCTGGGCCTGACGCAGTGGCCGTCAGTGTAGTTACAGTGACTGCCAACCTTTGATTATTCGGTTACCCTAACGTAGTTCTTGTTCCTCATGCCCGCACTCACACAGGATCCAAACAGCTCCTGACAGCTCATACTAACTCACAGATGATATTGCTAAGAGAGAGGAGAAGCACTGTTTTCCCACTGATTTAAAAGGATACCTTTAAAAATTTTTAGGTTTTTTTTTGGGGGGTGGTGGTGGTGGTGGTTAGCAACTGTAGCTTATTCTCACACTTCCTCCTTTTCAATGTTATCACCTATCTCTCTGCCTTTTCCTTTGTTGGCTTTTTATGTAGCCCAGACTTCCACAATGAATCCTGAAGCTAGTAGGTCTCTGAAGTGTTGCAAGAGCTATTGGTTTAGACTGACCAGGTTTTAAAAAATTAAGCACATTATTAGTACTCCCCTTCTGTGAAACTATCTAAAATCACTTTATAAAACCGTATCTTAAAGTTGGATTCCGCCTTTCTCATTATCTGTGCTCATTTATGCAATGTTGTTTCTTATGCATTTTACTGGTATCAAACCCTCTGGTATCCTTTGGAAAACAGGAGGTACCACACGGACCATCAAGACCCCTGACTTCTCTCTTCTGTGAGGTGCCTAGGATACACTTTCCCACAGAAGTAGCCTGGTAGAAATTCTGTGCTGCTTTTCAGGGTCCCACCAGAGAAAACAGCCATGGGAAGTTAGTCTTTCTCCCCTCGCAGGACCCATGTGAGTTTGATACAACAAAGAAGCAAAGAGCCTTTTCCTACACCTGGACACTGGTCACTGTCTCATACCATCCCTGATCAATACCATGCACCCTAGTTGTTCGGTCTAGATGGTCCTTAAGTATGATGCAAGTGGACACTGCTTTGGGCCACAGGATCCCAACTGATGATTATTTTGGGTTCTGGAACTGAGACACCTATCCTCATCTGGGCAAACCAGACATATTTACTTCCTCTTGTCATGGGCTGGTAGAACTACACTAAGGACCCAGAAAAGGAGATTATTTGGCATTGCGTCCACACTAATCTTCCCCAGCCTTTCCTCTTTAATATCACCTGCCACACTGTGACCTGTTAAGATTCTTTCCAAAAGAACACCACCCTACCCTCACCTGTGTCAGGTGTGGACTCCTGGCCATCACTGTCAGTCTTATTCTAGGACAGGGATGGGAAACCTTTGGCCTTGAGGCCACACGTGGACCTCTAGGCCCTCAAGTGTGGCCCTTTGAATCCAAACTTCACAGAACAAATCCCCTTAATAAAAGGATTTGTTCTGTAAAACTTGAACTCAGTCAAAAGGCTGCACTCAAGGACCTAGAAGACCACATGTGGCCTCAAGGCCCTGTCCTAGGAGGTTCAATCACAGGAGCCACAGGCATTATTAGTGCCCTTCAGGACTTGGTCAAGACTCTGCAAAAGCGCAACTAGCCAAGGCATATGAACTAGAGCCGCAAATGATCAAGGTCTGCTGCCCTGCATCTATAGGCTGAGGACCAATAAGTCATGGGGACTACAGTGCTCAAGAACTGCATGGCCTTGAACTACCTCCTGGCTGATCAAGGTGGAATCTGTAAAATGGTAAACTCCTCTTGCTGCATGTGGGTCAGTCAGACCCAATAAGTACTAGCCACAGCCAATGATGTGGAGCAAGTGCTAGGGAAAGGTCACAGTTAGAGCAGAAACTAAAATCCTAAGTCTCTCTGCGGTCATCAGCTAACTGTCCCTGTGAAAATGGGGGAGCAAAATGTGTACCCTCCTTGAGATCCTGGTTGCCACAGTTGTGATCTTAGGTGATAATCTTTGCACTGGGGTAATGGCTTCACCACAAAATGGTGACCAAGTGGCTGCCCTGTGATCCACCTTCAATACCAAAGAGTGAATTAGGGAACAATACATGTTTGAGGCATACTACTTTCCAGACCTTAGGACTGCTCTGTTTTGAGGGCCTTAAGTAAGGTTGTTTTAGGTCTACAAAAATGTTCTTCAATCTTTCCTTGGAATGTGGCCAACTGTCCTTTCAAATTTCTCCTGATCCAAGGACACTGAGTGGCTACCAGGGCCAAGAGGTGGACTGTGATATAAAATCACTGGAAGGCCCTGACTTCTGACCCTATTAAGCTACATGTCCCTGATATCTACCTGTAGGGCTTTCTGAAACAGCAATCTTTGCATATGAAGCTATTCTCAGCAAGATCAGCACATATAATATGATGGCCAAGTTATTAGAAACCTTGAACCTCTTGGCTTTTGAGGGATTACATGTCTCTAGCACCAACCTGTACCATCTCTTTGGTTCCTGTACATCTACCCTATGTCACATAGAGGAATATTCTTGGCATGTTTGTACCTACTTCTTGAGAGGCACTCAGCTATTCTTAGACTTATTGCTAAGCACCCTCTTGCAGGTGGCTCAGCTACCTGCAGCCAAAATAGGCATAAGACCCACTGGATCATTCCCTAGAGAGGGGGATGGCTCAGCCTCACACATGACTGGACCCCTCTTCCTGTGAATATGATCATGTAACTTTGGCTATTTCTGTCTTTGTCACTTAATTCCTTGAGGTTGCTGACTGTGCTCTGGGCTTTAGCCCTAAGTCTCCTACCTCCTCCCCTGATCCCACTCTGCTAATAAACTGCTTGCTGAAGTATCAACCTAGCAAGTTTTCATTTCATGGGAATCCTGATCCCTTCCGGACTTTTCCCAGAACAAACTCTTCAGGCTCCAAGAGAGGGCATCTGGGCAATCCTAACAGTCAGGCCCTATCCTTATAGCAAGTGTCTGAGGAAGGTGCTATTCTTAGCCCCATTTTGTAGATGACGAAATGAGAAAATGTCTGCGATGGGATTTAAACCCAGGTCTTCCTGACTTCAAGACCAGCACTGCCTAAGCAGAGCTCCCAACCTACTGAGGCTAGCTGGGCTCTAGAGCCTCTACAAGAAAAAAAAATAACATCTAAATATAAAGTGTTATAGTCAAGACTTGGGGCTATCTCGTTCACAGCGATGTAACTAGCTTGTCTATTCCTGCTGGGGAGATGGAACAAGTTGGGGCTATAGCTACTGTGGGCATGGTCTCTTGCCCACTATTGCTGTTCAGTTTTATCAAGACTCTTTATGAACTCATTTGGAGTTTTCCTGGCAGAGATACTGGAGTGGTTTGCCATTTCCTTCTCCAGCTCATTTGACATATGAGAAAACTGAAGCAAACAAGGTGAAGTGACTTACTCAGGGTCACACAGTTAGTAAGTATCTGAGGCCTCATCTGAACGAAGGTCTTTCTGACTCTAGGTCTGGTGCTCTATCCACTGTGCCACCTAGCTGGCCTCTCCTGCCCATAATAGATCTTTAAGAAAATTCTGTCAAATTAAAGTTGATAATGCAGTGCTAGGGCCAAAGCCATACTGACTTGCTGCCTACTCTGGAGTTTGGTGCTCTGACACCTAGGGACTAGGTGTAAGAGGGAGGAGAGACAAGGGGTTAGAATAGCTACCACATCTCCCTGAAGCTTCCCCCACCATTTCCTTCTACTGTATGTAACCCTGGAGGCAGTCTGGGGAAATGCAAATCTGAAGACAAACAGAAATATGGTCATGCGTACAGCCCAGTATAATTGAGAGAAAAACATAGTTTTTGAAAACTTAGAAAAAGGAAACCAGCATGGTTTCACCAAAAACAAATCACACTAAGTTAACTTCATTCCCTATTTTAACTGGGTTAACAAAATGGAAAACCAAGGGAATGAAACAAACATAGTGTATTTTGATTTCAAAGCAACTAATTATACACATATATTTTTATATATGTGTTTTATATATATACATACACATGTATACATGTGGATAAGATGGAGATATTTTAGTCAGATGATAGAACAGTTGGAAAGATTTACAGAAGAACAACTTTTCAAAAAGAGTTGATTAATAATATTGCAATCATCATCAGCAGCATATTAACAATAAACTGGAAGGAAATCTCTAGAGGAACCATCAAATGACAGAAAGGCATGAAAGGCATACTTAATTTGGCTTGTTAACTACCTACTAAACACAAGTAGTGTGCTAAGCAGTAGAGATATAGAAATGAAAAAGGACAGAGGAGTTTGTGCCCTCTAGATCAGATGCAACATATTCATAGACTAGTATTAATACAAAGCAGGGTATAAAAAGGCAAGACCCCCAACAAGTTCCACAAGGGCCACCAGGGCAGACTTCATTGAGGAAGTAGCAGCTAAGTTGAATGTTGAAGGAAGAGAAGGATTTTGAAAGGCATAGATGAAGAGGGAGTACATTTTAGACAGACTGTTTGAATGCATGGAATACCCTCCACTGAGTAGTAAGAACTCCATTTTCTCTGTGACTTTTATATTAAAGGGATGCCTGATAACATTCCCCTGCAAAGAGCCTTCAGGGGTCTATTTGAAAAGTTTAGTTTAGAATTCAGATCTTAATAGGAACTACTGCAACCAGTGAAGAGTTGGGATCTCAGATATTTATTGGAGCAGGCTGCCAGTCACTGAGGAGTTTTAATATAGTACTTTTTTTTCATTCTGTTCAGTAAATGTACTTTAGATCTATAATGTAAGTGTGTAATCCTTTGGGTCACATGAAGTCGGGAAGGAAGTAAGAAGCTTAATGGAGTGGGTTGGAGGCATTTTGATATGAAACAAGTTACAGATTGCCAAACATCTATTAAGTAGCCGCAGTGGGTAGACACAGTGCTAGGAGCTGGGGATACAGAAAAGGAAAACAAAATGGTCCTTACCCTCAAGGAGTTTATATACTAATATTTATACTTTCAACTCTACCCGGGCCAAGCATTAAAAGAAAACCCCAAGGCGGGAGAACCCAGGAAAGGCAGGCTATGCCTTTTTGAGAAAGAGGGAAAGGAAACAGAACAGCTTGAGATCAGAGCACCATCTGGTGACCTTAGGAGAGAATGCACTTTGAGAAGCACACAGGTGTCGACCATTCCACTCTTAGCACTCCTGCTACACTCCCCTCACGCAGGGGAGACAGCATGTTAATTTTGAGGAAGAGCAAGAAGGCTAGTTTGGCCTGAATGTAGAGTGTTTGAAGAGAAGTAATATGAAATAAGCTGGAAAAGTGAACTGAAACCAGACTAGAGTGTCTCAAGTAGGGGCAATAAGGAGTCACTGAGGGCTTTTGCATACAAGAATGACATCATCAGACCTGTCCCTTAGGAAAACTATTTTGGCAGTTCTGCGAAAGACAGGTTGGAGAAGGGAGCAACTAAAGGCACACAGACAAATTAGGAACTTATTTCAGTGAGAAAGGTACAGGGTACATGGATGAGAAAGGAATGATGTCAGAGATGGTGCAGAGACAGATTTAACAGGATTTGATGAGGGAATGGATGTGAGGGAGAGAAAAGAGCTTTCTGAACTTGTCAAATGGGTAAAATACACAAAGTTGTAAAGGATAGTAATGGATTACCGAGTCAAGATTTTTTTTTTTTTAGTTTTTGTTTTTGGCAGGGCAATTGGGGTTAAGTGACTTGCCCAAGGTCACACAGCTAGTACATGTGTCAAGTGTCTGAGGCAGGATTTGAACTCAGGTCCTCCTGACTCCAGGGCTGGTGCTCTACTCACTGCGCCATCTAGCTGCCCCTTGAGTCAAGATTTTGAAAGATTTCTAATGAGTTGGAACAAAATAAAATTTAACAGGGAAAAACGTAAAATTTTTACTTCAGTCCTAAAAGTTACTTTGTATGAGAGCAGATATTTCAGAAACACCTCAGGAGCTGAGAAGCAGCTGTGGCACTAGAGACAGAGAGCTGGGCTCAGAGTTGTCAAGAAATAGGTTCCAACCCTGCCCCTGAAACATACTGGCTGTGTGACCCCGGCAAGTCTCTGAACCTCTCAGCGCCCCAGTTACTCTAAGATCATGAACTGCAGAGCAGATGCCAAGTGGTATCAATGGAGGGAGTTTCTTCACTAGGAGGTTTCCTAAAGTGATGAAATCAAATGTTGGGTCCAAAAGGAAAAGAAGAGAAAAAGTCTTAGGGGTTTCACTTAATAAGAGCAAGTAGTGTGATGTGGCTGCCAAGAAAGCTAACATGTCTTAGGTTATGTTATTAGAAAATCTCCAAAGCAGAAGTGGTAATACTTTTGTTGCACTTGGTACTGACAGACCACACCTGTGACACATGCAGCTCCAGCTGTTTCTTAGGAGGGATGACCGAAAATATGGAGGACAACCAGATGAAGATTACAAAGATGGTAAAGAATTTCCAAGAATGTCTTAGGAGGAATGGTCAAACAAAGTTAACAAGTGTTAGTATGATACAGAGAAGACCATAAAGAGGAAAGGGAACATAACAGGTCTCTTCAAATGCCTAAAAACTGTTTTGTGACGCATCTACTACATAAATGAATTTAACTTTACATAGCAACAATTCTCAGATAAAAGAATATATATGATGCTATACTGATTAAAGTTAAAGCATATGCCTCGCTTTTAAAGAAATGACAAGTTGCTAAAGCACAATACAGCATGTGTTATTAGTTTAAAAGATGGCAGAGAACAATTCCAACTGTTTTGAGATTGTACATAATGAGAGACTGAACTGTGAGGTGGAGATTTGTATGAAGTTTTGAAACAATTTAATAATAAAAAAAAGAAAAAAGTGACATGGAAGAGAGATTTGATGGGGGATGTGGGGGGGGGGGTAGCTTCACAAGGTAGATCAGGGCTGTCCGACATTAGGTTTTTATTGAAACAATAGACAACATATTTTGATCTGCCATTTTAGTGAGAGCTCTGCGGTAGCTCGGCTTTGTTTACTAAAGCATTTATGTAACTCACACTGTGGGCCCCATGCGGTGCAGGCCCCATTTTGGACAGCCCTGAGGTAGATGATTTAGGATCGATAAGTGAAAGTTGCAGGCAAATTTCCACTGGAGTTAGGATGATTTTTTAATAAATTAGAGCTGTCTGAAAATTCGACAGGCTGCCTTGTGAGGTAGTAAAATTAGTTCCTTGTCATCGGAAGCATTATAGCAGACTAGAATTCTAGCTGTCAAGAACTGAAGCACACTCTAAAGGCACTGTCTCTGTTTTGGCACTCACATTTCCTCCACTCATAAACAACACCTGGACCTACTTCTTGAAACTGCTTTTTTACGTCTGCATCCTTCTGGTGGTGCAGATACAATTTCCATTCCAACACTTGTATGTGGTGCCTAAAATAATGCCTATAATTGCCATAAATGTGAATGCTACAATTCTATAACCTGATTGAACTGTAACTTTATATTCTAGTTTGTTTATAACATAATAGCAAGAGTTTTATTTTAGATAAGCCTTGACAAGTTTAAATAAATGAAGATAAGGGTAGGGGGGACAGTTCAACCTAGCAGAGACATCTTTAAAAGAGATTCTTGCACTGGGTAAAAGGCTGGATTGAATGACCTCTGGAGGTACTGTCCTACTCTTAAGATTTTATGAAGTCAAACTTAGGCACTAAAGTCTGAAGTCACTGTTTCATTTTGTGCATGAGTTGTGGTATGTTTTGACGATGATGATATTGTCAGTGACTCTGTGCCAGGTCTCTATGAGCTCTTAAAGAAACATACAATTTCTGATAGGTACTGCTGAAGGACAGCTATCTAAAATGCAACAGATGGTCTATGTGTTACACATGTACTACAGGTCTAGATTTATTAGCCAGGAACTTTTTGGGAAGTGCCTTGAAAAGCTTTAAAATTTTTCTAGATAAAATTTTCTAAACTAGTAATATATTTACACTTGAACTGAATATAGTACATGATAACTCACTAAATGCAAATTAACACTCTGCTTAGCACAGTGCCTGGCATATAGTAGGTAGTACTTGACAAATGTTTATTGACTGACTGCTTATCAATATAAATGAGAAAAAAAGGGGATGGTGCTTAAGTTTTTAGTAACTATTTTCCCCACACTGTTTAATGACAGACAGATGCTGAAAATCTGCTTTATTTTGTGCAACATAAACTTCCTAGAGTTCTGATTCTCTACAAATAATGTATACGACATTAAGGTGGTAGACTAAAAAGTACTTACTGAGCTGCCCCTTCCCTGAGAAGATTGTCATTGTTAAGCAGTAACCGGACATCTGGGGGGAAAACATTAAAAGGGTTGAGAAAAAGACAAACATACCAAAATTTTTTAACATCTAGGTTAAGATTGTTAGGTATTAAAATATTTGTATGGATATGACACCAGACAATTACAAATGCAAATGCCTTCTAAGTATAGGAATAGGCATAGGGACTAGATTTGTGATTTCATGCAGGTAAGCACTTTCTTTATAACTTAGTCTCAGAAAACTGCCTAGAGCACCGAGGTTAAGTGACTTGTCAAGGGTCACACAACCAGGATGGGTCACAGCAGGTTCTCAATCTACACTGACACAATGGTCTCAGACTCTGTGCCTACTACTTCCATAAAAGGTACTATGTAAATAAAAACCATCAAAGGATTTTTACAACGAATGACAATACCCTAGTTTGTATGATTTTGCAAACAAATTACAATGAGCATTCTTGGTTCTTTTGTCTTAGAAGATCTTGATACGTTCACCCAGATGGAAATAAAAAAATCTGAAAATACTGGACACTGGTCAATGGCAGTGATATTGATTGATGTTCCCTTATGCAGGGGTCAGCAGCCTTTTAAACAGATGCACCCAAATTCCCCTCACTTTCCTTTTGGCATGTTGGGGAAGGCATCTGTGGATGAGAGAGTGAGTCTGATTATAAACCCAGAGACTACTGGTGCTCAAAGCTCCCTGGAGGTAGGAACATGCATCAGGCATGCTAGTAAAAACGGGCACTCATGCCACAGGAAAGTTACCAACCTCTGGTCTAATATTTTGGTCTCATTTTTCTTCATGATACTTCAATGAAGTAAATATAATTATTAGCTATGAAACAGGGAAGTTTAGTTTATTTCCTAAGATTAAGGGTTAAAATGAATTCAAGTCAAAGTTAAATAGCACTTTTTAGTTGCAATGAAAGTATTTCAATTAGCTGTTTGAAAATTAAGCTTAGATATGATGGAAAGAACTTAGGGAAATAATTACCACTCCCCATCCCCAAATACTCAGCAGATGCCAACCAGGACAGTAAATGGTTATTGCACTGGGCTGAGTCACTCAATATTAACAACTGACATGCTTACTGAATTTTTTTTACTGGTTACAACAATTTGGCATTCCAATATCATTTCTATCTAGAATCTTGAAATAAAGAGACTGCACTAGGTTGAGCACTGGAACTTAACTATGGTCAAAATGTACAGAAAATTCTGGAAATTATAACACAGGATGGTTTGTTTTCTTATATTTGGATCTCAAGAAACGATCAGATAATAAATTAGCACACAGGCATATAATTTTGTATTTCTTTATTTAATACACTGTCTACAATTTGGGTCTATATTTTGAATCTTACATTTTGGGATATGTTTCTTGTTGGTCTTTGATAAATTTCGACTTTAGCCTCAGTTCTGGTTATGGATCATTTAATCAGTATTCTGGAGATTGGGGCAGTGGGAAAGATCATATGGAGCCCTGGTACATGGATATTATGGGTTATCAAATATTTTGGCTTGGAGGAGATTTAAAGTAATGACTTGTAATGATAAAGAGAAAAATACGACGTCAAGTCATTACATTCTTCCTCTCTAATGAAGCCATCATTTAACAATTTAACCATTTACTGGTATTTAACTACTCACCATTAAACACTTCATTAAATTCTCCTGGGGGAGCATGAGTGATGAACTTGGCAGCTATCCGTACCTACAGGAAAAGCAGAAAATTAATGATTAGTGATTACTGGTAGCTAATGTAAATGGTCACTGCATTAAAATACATCTGATTTGATTATGTGTTTGTCTAATCACTCTATCTTTAAGAGAAATGATCAATTTTCATCACAGAATAATATATTCAGCAAAATGGATTTCAATTCTTTTTTCTCTTTAGCCTCCAGAATATTATCTCTTAGGCCCTAACTTCAGAAAATGTCCATAAATTACTAGCTTCTAAATGAATCAGGTGGGGTAAAAATCCTAGGGAATATAGTTCCTCCTACAGTTTGGAAACATTATTTTACGAATGTACATTTGCCTTCCCCATCCCCTACGGGGTAGAGTGGTGGGATTGAGGTGGGGGTAGGGGGCAACTCTTTGTGGACAGGTGTAGTGAACTCTCTGCAAACAAGGTCAGTCAATAAACACTTATTAAGGGTATGTGCCAGGAATGGTTGTTAATGTTTTTAAGATACAAATAGGAAAAAAAGAAAGACAGTCCCTGCATTCCAGGAGCTTCAGATCTAAAGGGGAAGGACAATACTCAAAAGGAGCCTGAATGGGGAAAGGAAGGGCAAAAGGAGAGAATGAAGGAGAGAAGGTACCAGAGGCCAGGCATGGTGAAGTAAATGAGGAGGCACCAATATTAAGTATTAAAAAAAATTATATATATTTAGAGAGAGAGAGAGAGAGAGAGAGAGAGAGAGAGAGAGAGAGAGAGAGAGAGAGAGAGAGTGTGTATGTGTGTGTGTGTGTAAGGACCACTACTAACAATTCAGGAGCAATTTGGAACAGAACTCTCTATTTATTCACTTAATGTTCCACAGGGGTCATTGTAGGCACCAAAAAGAAAATATAAATACTGTAAAACTGTTGTTGGAGTCCTAACTTGTAATCTTTCTGGGGCCTAGATTTGAAATAGAAACAACTTACAAGCTTCTTGTGTATAAAGTATTAATTATTTGATATACAATCTGGCAACATCTACAAATTATAATAATACCAATTATCAACTAGGATATCTTTTAGAAGTTGCAGGAATCATTTTTGACATGTCAGCAAAACAAAGATTGTTCTAACAATTTGATATAATGGCATGAAAATCAATCATTTTCACATTTATATGTAGGACAAATGATCAAAATCTAAGAGATGGAAGGGACCTCAGAGGTTATCCAACCTCCCCTTGAAGACTTCCAATGATGTGGACCCGCTACCTTGTGGAGAGCAGAAAATCTGAATTTGCACCTCTCACCTATTACTGCTAGGTCTCCCCCTATAAAGACAAACAGGGCAAATGTAGAATCTTTCTTTCATATGGCAACTCTTCAATTACTTGAAGATAATGTGTACTTCCTAAGTCTATTTTTTTTTCAAGCTCAACCTCCCTTGTTCCTTAACTGATCCACATACGGCAAAATCTTTAGTGTTCTCACTCTCCTGCGCAACACCTTTCTTAAAACATGGAATCCCAAGCATAACAGATGTGTTCTGACCAAGGCAGGGTCTATCAGGAGACAGGGGAGGCCCTCCATACTGAACACCATGCTTCTTCTGGGTAAAAGAACATCTCTGACTAGGAAGAGCATTTTCTCAATCCGTGTATGTTTCTTTCCTCAAAAACAACTGGAAATGCTGGTTGTTTCCACCAAATAGCTATGGCTTATAGAGTTAAAACTTTTCTTAATTAGAAAGTACACATTTGTTGGGGGTCAATGAAGAGTCTTAGGGAAAGGCATGTTGAACACAAACAGAAGACTTGTAGAGCAGAGGGGAACTCTACAAACTAGATGTCCCTTGGTAAATAAAAGTTCAGTTCAATAAGCATTTATTCAGTTCTTTTTAGGTATAAGGTACTGTGTTACAAGTGGGGATATTAAGACAAAAACATTATCTTCCCTCAAAGAATTTATATTCTATTTGAGGGAAAGATATATACAAATAAGTGAATATAAAATAAGTTCCAGGAGGGAGAGAGTACAAAAGACCGAGGGGATCAGGGAAGGCTTATTACCAAAGGAAATAGCACCTGACCTGAGCCTTGAAGGAAGCTACGGATTCTAAGAGGAAGAGATGAAGGTCATAGGATCTTAGATCTAGATCTGAAACTTAACGCAGCCTCTGCATTTTATAGATGAGGAAACTGAGGTCTAGGAAATTTAAATGAGTTGCTCAAGGTCATATGGCAAAATATTAACCCAATTCCTCTGACTCCTACACAGCTATGTTCTTTCCACTCTACTACACTGCTTTCTTATATTACATTACCTGCAACAGCAGAGGTAGGGGGTCACATGTCCAAGGAATAGCTAGGAAAACAATTTGGCTGGAGTATAAATTGCAAAAAGGGGAGTGATAGCATCACTACCTATAGGAAAATCTTTCCTGGTCCTCTAAGCTGCTAGCACCTTTCCTTGGCTACCTTCCATTTACTCTGTGCGGTAGATGCTGTCTCTCTCACTAGAATATAAGTTCCTTGAAGGCAGGTGCTGTGTTTGCTTTTTTCTTTTTATCTCCAGTGCTTAGAACAGTGCCTAGCACATAAGTGCTTAATAAATGCTTGTTAATTGATTAACACGAAGTAAGTCTGGAAAGATATTGCAGCCAGATTGCAAATGGCTTTAATCACCTGGCTGAAGAGTTTGTTTAATTCGGTAAACTGTGTGACCCAATTTCTACCCTTTAATCAAAGGAGTAGGCATTCTCCACCAGTCTGCTCTTATCAGTGGGTCCTGGCTCCTTCTTATGGGAATGGTCACTGTTAGCAGGAAGTTTGTTTTGCTTTCAACTATTCCCTGTCTGGTATTATTTTTCCCCCTTTTCCTCTCTTTAAAAAAAAATTCTGAACTAAATAAAATGGTCATTCCCCTCTACATGGTAGGACAAAAAGAGGACTGTACATGACACTGAAGATCTCTTGTGTACAACT
Organism: Trichosurus vulpecula; assembly: GCF_011100635.1. Taxonomy (NCBI): domain Eukaryota; kingdom Metazoa; phylum Chordata; class Mammalia; order Diprotodontia; family Phalangeridae; genus Trichosurus; species Trichosurus vulpecula. Next base: position 57,173,058 of record NC_050579.1, read on the forward strand.
TGCTTTTTTCTTAAAGTATTTAAGTTTAATGCACAGCACTCACGATTGTACTGCTTGTTTGCCTTTTTGCTCTTTTCTCAGCACTTAAAAAAAAAAAAAGACACCTCAGTGACTTATTTTTCCCTGCTTTTTTCCTAATCTGTCCCTGTCTCTATCACTTTTTACCCCTCTACCACACCACCTGTTGGAAAGAAAAGAAAAGCCAACCCTGTGCCACAAATATGTACAATCAAGCAAAAATTCCCACATTGTCCAAAAATGCATGTCTTATTCAGCACCTCAAATCTACCAGCTCTTTTGTCAAAACAGAGCTAGCTTGCTTTATCATCAGTACTCCATAAAGACAGTTGGTCACAGAATTCTCAAAGTTGTTTTTCTTTAAATTGTGATTATGGTATAAATTCTGGTTCTACTTATTTTTGCTCTCTGTACTGGTTCCTATACGTCTTCCTAGGCTTCTCCGAAACCATTTATTACAGTAAAATAATATTTCATTCTGTTTGTACACTGTAATTTGTTCAGTCCATCCCAATTGATGGGCACACTCTTATATTCCAGTTCTTTGATCTTCTTTCACCTTTTAGTCTCCCTGAGGGATCAGGAAGTTTGTTTTGCTTGGGGCTATTCTCCCCTCAGGATTACAGCATCTCATAATTACCTCCCTCACCCACCTTGATATGTCTACTAAGTTTGATGCATTTATATACCAAATCATGTCTGTGTTCAACACTTTATTTCAGTAAAAGATTCATCTGATGCTTACTACCTCCTCCCCTCCATGTTTAAGGATTTTTATTATAAACATTTTTTTCTACAGTTGTTTATTTCTTTTATTCTCCCTTCTCTTTACTCTCTCAAAATATCCGAAACAGACCAAATCTATCTCCAAGGACTCTTGTTTTTCTTATTAACTCCCTTCAATACTCTTTGAAGAGATTAAGGCTGTTTTGCCTTAACCCATTTATTAGGATGTTTTGTTGTTGTTTCAGTTATGTCCAATTCTCTATGATTCCCTTTGAGGTTTTCTTGGCAGATACTGCAGTGGTTTGCTATTTCCTTCTCCAGCTCATTTTACACATGAGGAAACTGAGGCAAACAGGTTGCAAACAGACTTGCCCAGGTTTGTCACATATCAAGTGTCCTCTGGGACTAGGAGCTCTAGTCCTACATTATTACTCTCCCAATTGCTGAAATGTAATTACCATTTTGCTGTTCTCTGGACTCTCTGTTCCTACTCAGCTCTGCAACCTTAAATGCTTTTAAAATCCTCTAATCCCCTAGGCCATTAAAAGTCTATTTTTTTTTCCTTTTATAGAACTGTACTAATATCTTTGCAGGATGAATCATTCTTTATTGTAAGTCTAGCTCTTTTGTCCTCTGCATTACTCACATTTCAAGATATAGAGGAACTGCCAGGTCTTGGGTGATTCTGACTTCATCCTTGGTACTAGAACTCCTTTCTGGATGCTTCTAGCATCTTTTCTTTGATGTGAGAAATCTGGCTTTTGGCTATATTCCTGGAACTTTTCCTTTTGGAGTTTCTTTCAGGAGGTACTTCATGGATTCTATCTTTATTTTGCCTTCTGGTTCAAATACACTTGGGCAGTTTTTCATTTATGATTATCTGAAATACAGTGTCCAGGATTTTATTTTTTAAACCACTGTTTTCAGGGAGTCCAGTGATTCTTACATCATCTCTAACTGACCTGTTTTCCAGGTCAGTTTTTTTAAAATACCAAATTATCTTGCATATTCTTCCATTCGTTTTAGTCTTCTAATCTTGTCCGTGGAGTCAGATTTCTGATTAGTCTATAGTCTAGTTTTTAGGGAGTCTGTTACTTGGTTAAAGATGACTACTTTCTCTCCTAAGCTATTTATTCTCCTCCAGATTCTTTGCTTCAGAGTTTTTGTTTCATTTTTTTAGTTGGTTTCATTTCTTCTAGGCATTCATGTAGTTCTTCAGGAAAATCCATTTTTTTTTCCATTTGTGTCATGGTTTGATTATTAGCTCCTTCTTCTGAGGGTTATCTAGATCTAATTTTTTGAGAAAAATGCCTGTCAGTACTTTCTTTAATTTAGCCATTTCTACAGCTTTAGTTTCTGACCTGAGGCTGTGTCAAGGACAGAATGTGCTCTCAGTTGTGCTTTGGGTCTTACCTTGGGTCACCTGGGTTCTTGCACTTACCTTCCCCTCCTGGGGTTAGCCCACCTTGGATCTCTGGGGTTCACAGTACTTGGGACATTAGAGCCTCTGCTCTTAGCCTGAAAACTAGCTGCTGCTGCTCACAAAGATTTCCAGGGTTTTTCACTCTTGGATGCATGTGTGCATGAGCCTCTGTGTACACACAAGCTTGTGCTTGCCTTTGGCAGGGGAGAGAAAGCCTCCATTTTTGATGCCCCTGGGCACAGTCTTGCAAGCCTCGTATGTCTCTGGTCCATCTCTAGTCATGCTGGGTGTTTGCCAGTTTGTTTGTCTGAGCCTGCCCTGGCTTTGCTGGTTGCCCCCTTTCCTACTGCCCATATAGGTATCTGGCTGGCTTTCTATGTGGTTCTGAGGTGGAAAAGTCACTTAATACAGTTTCTAATTGGATTTTTTGATCATTATTTAGCCCAGTGAAAATTTCAGGTGTCTGCTACCAATTTATGTTATATAATCTCAACAGGGCTCCCAATTCAACACTGTAATCCTTTTAGACCTCCCTAACAGATTTGCTTTCCTTCTTCCCATAAAGGCTATTTCAAATCTGTCCATCCTTCTTCAGACCTCCCAGTACATCCCAACCTTTTCAACTGAGAGGCTCACCTCAGACTTCATTCAAAAAACTGAGGCCATTTGACAACAGCTCCCTCTTCACCTTAAATCTCCAGGAAGTCTTACTATTTTCACCTTCACCCCTGTCTCTCAAGAAGAGGTGGCTCTTTTCCTGGCACACATAATCCCCTCTAAATTCATCTTTAATCTTATTTGATCCCATCTTTTCCTGCAGATTGTCTCCTCTATCATTCCTACTCTCTAATCTTCAATCTCTCTCAATCTACTAGATCCTGCCTTACTGCTTACAATTATGCCCATGTGTTGTCCCCCATCCCTGCCATTTGCTTCTCTCTCTCCTCTCCTTCTAGGCTAAATGCCTTAAGAAAGCCTTCTATACGTCAACTGAGTCAAAAGGTATGAACAGATAGTTTTTTAAGAAAGAAATCCAAGCTACCAAGAGCCAATTGAAAAAAAAAATGCTCCAAATCACTAATAAATAATAGTAATAATAGAAATGCAAATTAAAGCAACTCTGAAGTTCTATCTCACACCCATCAGATTGGAAAGGTGACTGAAAACTCCGATTTATTCTCTTTTTCAAGCAATGGATCCCGAAGTGTCACTGAATATAATGGCATATTTATATGGTTATAAAAGGAATCTATATTAGAGATGGGAAGTGAGAGGGGTTTTAGTGAAACTAGGAAAGGGGAGAGAAAAGCTTCAAAGATACATGCGACATTCAAACCGGGCCAGAAAGTCTTGAGATCCAGAGGAAAAGAGGGCTTTGGTATGAGATTATACAATGCAGCTTCCCAAATAAAATAAGAACATGTATGCAACTGCGTTTATGGGAAGTACATGAGGGAGGGAGACAGTTATGCCTATCTGAGGGAGATAGATTCCTAGGCCTTGGCAGGATGGAGAGTCCAAGGAAGACATAATCAGTGGCCCTGGGTGCCTTACAAAACCAGTTCTGTGAGTTTTGGAAGTTTACACCTAACAATAGATTTCTTTTTCCTTCAGCTTAAAACAGGTCAACCAAGCCCTTCTTGTGTCCAACACAAGAAAATATTGTAGTGTATTAAGGTAGCCCATGGAAAGCACATAAAACATAAAGCAGTTCACTAAATGAGGAAGCAGCTAAAGGAAATGTTTAAATATAAAGAATTCTTTCCCCATATACCACTGAGTTTCAGAGCAACAATGACGGCCCCAGCAATAACAATTCAAACATGCCATACATGTCCAATAATGACCACGGGAAATAAAGTATTACAAGTATTATCTACGTTTTATAGGTGAAAATTAGTCTCTGAGCAGGTAAGTGACTTGTCCAAGGTCACAACTAACAAATGTTATTTATTAAGTGTCTATGAGAGACAATATGCTCAAACCTAGGCTTTTCCTGACTTTTTAAGACCACTGCTCTTTACACTATATCACACTGCCACAAAAAGTAGTAAACAAGAATAAAAGAAGTGGCTGAATCATCTAAGACTGTGTTCTTGCTGGAGAGGCAAAATATTTGGTTACAACAGTAATTAGAAGGGCTTGACTGCTCTGAATCTGTACTTAATTCATTACTGCCCCCTAGAGTCTTACACTTGTCCCATTAGCCCTTCCTTGCCCAATGCTGGAACATCATGACTGATGATGAAGTGGGAGCCCACTCCTGCTAACTGAGCTAGATCCTACCCCATTCTCCTCAAGATTAATATTAGCAAAATGTTGGCTACGCTGAACATGACCAGAATTACAATGCTGTTTTTATGTAAAAATATTTTAAGTTCCAAACAGTCATTTTACAAATTTCTAGATTTCAGTCCTTTTATAAAATAGGAATGCAATCATTTAGCACATCCTGAAATCTATTAAACTATTTGCACACTTTTTCACTCTGCCCCTCATGGTATCTATTGAATTCTAAAGATTATCTTAAAAATATGAACTGATATAAATTTGAATTATCTTCAATATAAAAATCTATTAAGATAATTGAGCTAAAGCATCATTGTTGGAAGGTAGGATGGAGAAGCAAAAGAATAAAAAAAGTTGGTAAAATACTTTAAAATGGTAAAAAATAAAAACAAAAAAAACCATTGGTCAAAGAAAAGTCTTCATTTTGGCATTTTCTAGCTATATCATCCTGGGAAAGTCCCAATCTCCCCAAACCTCAGTTTCCTTGCCTAGCAAACAGGGATATACTTATACTACCAACAGGATTGGTAAGAGGACAGTGTTTTGTAAACCTCAAAGCCTTATATAAATCTGAACTGCATTAAGAATGATGACGATGATGATGATTTATATGGAAACAGAACCCTAGGCCTGTATTATTCTGTTATACTTCTGGAAAGCTTGACATTACTGCAGAGTCTGTGGCTAGATCAGTACTGCTAACTTAAAGACATGAAGAAAAATCTTGCTTCCTTCTAGGTAGAAAAACAAAAGGCTTGTACTACTTGCTTATATAATTTTTGACATTATCTGTTAATATTTTACCTTTCTCTGAATATTCTGGAGAAGGCTGATAAGCCTCAGAGGTTTTGCCTTTGAAAGTATCAGTAAATAATTCTGCAGATTCATCATTCTCCCAAACAGCTATGCTCTCACTTCTCTATCTACATACCTCTCATTGTTTGATTCTGCACCTTCTACCCTTTGATTCTGTTTCCACAAGATAAGAAGTTTGCTTTGCACCACCTGTAGAGATTTTTGCTATCCTGACAATACTTGGGTTTGAGGTGGGTCTCTCATGTAGCTACATGTAATTAATGAAGGAAATGTTTTGGTTATTCGGTTAACAGCTAGCTATTGGTGGATAAGCTCCTTAATACACTTAAAAGGAGCATCATGCTGATAATAATCACATTTACTTAGAATTTAGAAACTAGGATAAAAGGTGTGACTTTCATTCTCACAAAGCAGCAGCCTGGTGATGGGGGTGAGAAGTGGCAGTTTTGGAGCTAAAAAGAACTGGACCCAAGTCTTACTTCTTTGTCTCTCTGCCTCTTATTGTCTGCCTCTTACATGCACACCATGTGACCTGCTAATGTACAACCATGGAATAGTTTCTACACTAGGAGTTACCAAAACTGATGAAATTGCATGTCACAAAAAGCAAGAGAGGCAGCAGAGGGTTAAACTACTTTAAACAATGTTTTGCAAGACACACAACCAGGCAAAGCCATCTCAAGAGATGGGCATTCCAAGATGAAAATGTGCTAAGCACTGGGGAGACAATGAAATGTTGAAGACAGTCCCTGTTCTCAAAGAGCTCACAGTGCAGTGGGTGGAGACATGTAAACAAGATACATATGTGTGTGTGTATGTGCATACATATATACACACACATACATACCTGTATGTAGATATATTCATATGACATCTGTAAATAATCAACAGAAGGAAGATGCTAGAATTAAGAGGGATCAGGAAAAGTTTCCCAACTTTTAGCTGGGACTTGAAGCCAAGAGGCACAGAGGAAGAGCATTCTAGGCATGCAGGAGAGCCAGTGAAAATGTCTAGGATCAGGAGATAGAGTATCCTTTTTAGAGGAACAGCATGGAGGAGAGTGTCACTGGACTGAAGATGGCGGACTATAAGGTCTAAAAGAGTAGAAAGGTAGATAGGAACAGGTTGTGAGGGGCTTTGAACACCAAACAGAGGGTTTTATTTCACTGTGGAGGTGACCGGGAGCCAATAAAGTCATCTATGGGACTTGAATAAATACCTTCTTGGCTGAGGCTAAATCTCAATCTACCCCACCATCTTGGTCCTCCCCCGCATGAGAAACACTGCAGACAGGTAACTAGTTCCATAACTGAATAGGTGAAAGTGATAGAATAGAGGTGTAGTGCATTTGAAAAACTGCTTGGCAGTTGCTACTCGCTATTACAAAAGCCAATCTTTTTTAACACCGACATTTTCCTGATAATGCTGTGAATCACAGAACACATGATCTTAATGTAAAGATGTATGGTAATGCGCTGCAGCCTATTTACATTTCTAACGATAATGTGTAAAAAAGGATGCCATTAAGAATAACTGTAAAAGTAGGCTAGTCATAGAATAAGAGTGAGGGAGAACATGGAAGGCCCAAGTATCCCACTGGTGTCCAGACAACATTAAAAGAACCAAAAGGCCTCTAGCAAATTAGCAAATGGAGGATGTGAACAAATTTAGAGAAGCCATGGCAAATAAGAAGGCATGGAGGCATTCTAGCCTACACCAGAGGAGGAAGTAGCCATACAGATAGGATCAGTATCAAATATAACTCAAAACATACTGTTACCCAGCACAAACCAAACAAAACCTAAATAGTTTCTAAACCTACTCAATTAGAACAGGATATTCTCAGAACCAAAATGATTACATCCTATGCAAACCCCTGCCACAGTCTACGTGGTAAGCCTATACTCTGCTAACAGTTTAACAGCTAACATGTTGTTGGTCTTGCCTAATACCATTTTCAAATCCTAACTACTCTTAGTAAACATAGCCCCTCTCTATTAAGCAGATCAGGGACAACATACAACATTCTCATTTGCTTTTTAATAGCTGACATGTCGATTGTTACATACATTACAACAACAGGCAAAATCTGTACCTGAGTATTCCTACCTCCGAGGTCAGTCACAGAATTTCAGAGTTAGGAGCCTCAGCAGTCACTTTAGTCCACCAATGTAAAAGAACTGCCATTATAATATACCCTGACTGGGGGCTTCCTCCTAAATATTTCATCAAAACTTTCAGAAATTGTGTCTTATTTCCCTAAGACTTTGTTGAGTGAATTGCCAGCTAATCTGGCAATCTAACCTTCTCAAATAACATTTTAATTTTTATAGGGACTTTTAAAGTCTTAACCAAAAGAAGTAAGTTCGACAGATATTGCAGGCACTGTAGCGAAATACTTTTGGATGGGTTGGTCATTCATTCTCTTCGAATTATCAATCAATGATCACTCATTAAACACCTACTATGTGCCAGGCACTAGGCTCAATCCTGGGGATACAAGTACACAAAATAAAAAAATCTCTACTAGCAAGGAGGTTACATTTTAATGGGGGAGAGAAGCACATATGTAAGTATATACATAATAAAGACACTAAGCACAAATACAAAACAGTTAAAAGCAGAGTAGTTTGCAAAGGAGGGCACTAGTATTAGGAGTGGGGGGGAATCATGAAAATCTCTATGTAGAAGAAGGCACTTAAGCTTTGTCTTGAAAGAAGAGATTATGCCACTTAGTTTATAACCAGTACAATCTATTGCTAAGTGGATACTGGATACTTCATTTCTTAGAAGCATTAAAAATGAGTATCACTCAGAAAGCAATGGAGAAAGATGCATAATGGATGTGAGCAGAATGAAATACATAAATAAGGAATCACAATGAACAGGCATAAAGGATGGCATCAAACAAGTGTATGACTGGAAAAAAAAATGGGCTAATGATTTGGTAAAGGCAAAGATGAGCAATGGACAGTCTGTGTGCTCCATTGGTATCCTCATAATACCAGAACAAACTGAGAAATGCGCTTCAATGCAGGAGGAGGACCTCCGGTGGCAATACCTGCTGTAGCATTGTTAGACCATGGATAAGTGTTGCACAGGATGGGCTGGCACAGATGCGTAGTGGGGCTGAATTGCTGAAGGGCCTATCCACAATGATAAGATCACAGATGTATTTGAGGACATACCTGAGAAGCATCCAAGGTGCATATGCTATTGGTTTTCAGACAAATATCTCCTATATCTTTATATCCTTTCACAGTTAAACATGTAGAAAAAGCTATCTGCCCTTGTTGCCTCCACTTCTCTCATTTCTCAATATCTTGCAATCTGGTTTCTGACTTCCCCTAACTCAAACTGCTCTCGCCAGTTATTTGAGATCTCCTGTTTGCCACGTCTGATGGCTTTTTCTCAGTCCTTATCCTTCCTGAGCCCTCTGCAGTTTTTATATGTTAACCACCCTGTCCTCTTGCATACTGTTCTCCTGGTCCTTCTTTGACCACTTCTTTTCTGTCTCTTTTACTCCATCATCTATACTGTACTCTCTCACTGTGGATTTGCAAGTCAAAGCTTTATTCTCAGTGACTTCATCAGTTCCCATAGGTTCAGTTATCATCTCTGTACAGATGTCTCCCACACAGGTATATTCATCCATATTATCTCTCTCTCCAATCGCACACTATCAGTTGCCTAATGGACACTTTGAACTGAAACATCTCACAGGCATTATAAACTCAACACGTTCAAAACAGAACTCATTTTCTTTTCTCTTAAACTTACCCCCTTCCGAACAATATCGACCTCACGGCTACCATTTATAAAGCATCTGCTATGTGCCAGACACTGTGCTAAGTGTAATATAAATCATTTGAAATTCACAACAATTCTGGGAGGTAGGTACTATTATTATTATCATTATTATTTTATGGTTGAGGAAACTGAGGCAGGCAGAGTGGTATGACTTGCCCAGGGTTGCACAGTTAGTATGAAGCTAGATTTGAACTCAAGTCTTCCAACCTCCAGGTCCAACACTCTATCCACTGAACCACCTAGAAGCCTAATTCTTATTATCATTATTCCATTCTCTCCACTTACATGACAATAACCCCAGTTACAATGATTCTCACTTCTTGCCAGAACTACTGAAATAGAGCCTCAACTGCCTTTAACAAAAATTAAGTATTATCCAGAAGGTAATCGAGAGACACATGATGGGTGTAAGGCTGTGACATACAACTGATAAGGATCAATGAAGAAGGAGGAGTAAAGGATATTATAAAAAAGGTCTGGTCACATGACAAAAATCAAGGGGAAATCAATGGATGATTCCTGTAGTCCAGTGATATCCTTGGATGTGAGGAGAAAGAGGTACAGCTGCAGCACGCTAGGTGGATGGGGTCCACTGGTTGAATTTCTAGTGGGACGTGGACATGGGTTAAAAGGCTGAACTGGCATGCATAAATTGTGACCTTACATTGTTGGAAGGAACATCCACACTGATGAGATCAGAAACCCTAGAGTAATATTATTATGCCCAGAACAACATTTTTTTCAGTCAGATTACTTTTCCAATCTTCCAGAAAATTCAATGGGAATATAGAAAACTCAAACAAAAGTTCACTTCACAACAAATTTTTCTGGTATTTTTCTTTAATACTTCATAGGTAAGAAAATCATGGAGGATCTATAGCCATTTATTTTCACCTGACAGCATAAAAACTAGTGCTTCAAAAGCTGTTTTAAGGAGGGTTTCATCACCTAAATTTCAAAGCAACACACTGACCATTAACAACTGTCTTGGAACAACAGTGAGAACAGAGAAGAACTGCTAAAGCAGTCAGAGGTATTTATTTTTTGGCTAGTCAGTCATTTTCAGACTTAAAGTTGTCATACATTTATATCAAGAAATAAACTATAAAAAGTGGAAATAGGCAATTTAGTATACATAGTCTATAAATTTGCCTATTTCAAGCATTTTAATTACAGTGTTTTATCGTATTCACCCTACTATACAGAATATTTGGAACTAAGGAATTATGTTCATTATCACATGAGAGAGCAGAAGTGATATCTTACTGTTTTTCAAAATTGATTTAAAAAAACTTACTATCAATGACTGGAACCATCGTTTGTAATAAAGAAATCTAATTAAGTAAAATAAACCAACATACAGGCTGCATCTGACAACACATGCCATATTCTGCACCTAATCTAGGACCTTTGTGCCAAAAGGAGGTATGTTTCATCATGAGTTCTACAAAGTCGCTGAAGACATTCTTGTTTTCTTTTACGTTATTGTAGTTGTGTGAATTGTTCTCATTCAGCTTACTTTGTTCTTCATCCATTCATATATATCTGGCCAAGTTTTTCTGAATTTTTCATGGTCCTAATTTCTTACACTGTCACAATTATCTTCAAATGCTAAATGCTATAATCTGTTATGCCACTAGTCAAGGGGCATCTGTTTTGCTTCCAGTTCTTTACTCCCACAAAAAATGCTGCTATATATATATATATTTTGTACATATGGGACCTTTCCCTTTGCCTTTGGCCTCCTTTGGGTGTAAGTTCAGTGTTAGTATGACTGTGTAGAGTTTAGTGATTTTTCTGGCATAGTTCCATAGGATGTTTTCCAAAACAGAGAGAACAACTCATAGCACCAGTATCAGTGCAATACCTCTAACATATCATTTTTATCTTGTCAAATTGTGAATATGACAGTTGTGAAACTTCAGAGTTGTCTAAATTTCACTTACTGAGAGTGATTTGCAGTATTCTTTCATACAGCTGATAGTTTGCATTTCTTCTTTTGAAAAAATGCTTTTCACATATTTTGGCAAATCATGTATTGAAGAATCTTACTATAAGGCTAAGACTAGAAGCATTTTTGCAGATTTCTGCACTTTCGGCTTCCTGGTTTATTCGAAAAGATCATGACCATTTCAGGTAAAAATGCAGAACTTGAAAGAGCCCACTTCCTCTTTGTTAAAGGCATAAAAACTTCGGCAGTTACAGCTGAAGAGACTCACTGGTTTCATTAGTTTTTTCAAATAAATGCATACAAGGTAAGGAGAAGCCCCCATCCACCAGTAAATCTCAAAGTTCTATTTTGGAAAATATTTTAGTGCTTATTTCAGAAAAATCAAATTATGTAAAGGCAAAAAGTAATAAAACTATACTCAGCGTTATCATGCTGTTATTACAAAAAACAATCCCTGGTTTTGCTGAATTGTGTTTTTTCTTATTTCTTTTTTAATCTTTGATACAAGGGAAAGTTTGCTGATGGGGGAGGCAGAAAGGGAAATCTCCAATAAATATGATGTGAAAACAAAATGACAAAATACATCCTCTACTTTCAACACCCCCTCCCCAAACCCACCCCTCTTAAACCTTTTGTTTATGATCTACACCAAATCAAATGTAGGTAAGATCATAATTCAAAAGAGGAAACAGATCAGAAAACTCTGATTTTCCTGCAAAGAAAAACTGGAAAACAAATCAAGGGCTCAAAATGTTTAGCTTGGTTTTTCTAATCAGTTTTAACAACACAATTCTGTCATATTCAGACAGAAGACTAAATAAATAATATTTTTATCAACTTTAAGACATTAACAACCATAAACATACTAGCCAAATAATATTTTCTTAATTTCCATTTCATTGGACTCAGAATATAATTTAAAATGGAAAGATAATGTTAAAATGAGTATGACTGATTACAGTGAGGCCAAAGATAGACCTTGTTGACTTTTCTGTGTAAATAATTATGCATATTTTAATTGAACAAAACTTTAAAAATTTTTAGTAAGGATATACACTGTGAGCCTAATACATAGTAGCACTTAATAAATGCCTGCTGGGTAAGACAGTAGAATCCTCACTTAATAGATGAGGAAACTTAGCAGCTCAGATATTTGCTAAAGATCATAGCTATAAATAGCTGTAGGAAGCATTTATATAGCACTTTAAGTTTTGCAAAGTGCTTTACAAATATTTTGTCCTCACAACCTTAGGAGGGAGGTGCTATTATTATCCCCATTTAGCAGATGAAGAAACTGAGGAAGAGGTTAAAGGGATTGCCCAGGCTCATACAACTATTATGTGTCTGAGGCTGGATTTGAACCCAGGTTTTCCTGACTCTGGGTCCAGCGTTTTATCCAATGCGCCACCTAATTACCTACAGCTAGTAAGTTTGTTGATTTGGGCTTGGATCTTTTGACTCCAAGATGGTTCTTTCTAATACATCTTGCTATACTACAGGGAAGTGTTCTTTATAACAATATTATTTTATATCCCATAGAAAGAAAGCTTTGTTTATCTGGTTACAAAGTATGCCCTGCAATATTTCCTCTGGTCAATGAATGAGTTTAGTGGAAATAGTTTCAAATCAAATCCCAGCTCTAAGAACAAGCAGCTGTGTGTGATTCAATCTTTTCAGTTCTCTGTATAAAATTGAACATGAGAGTCAACAAGCATTTAGTGAATGCCTACTGTGTGACAAGCAAGCCCTATGCTAGGCACTGGTGAGAAAGACAAATATCTTTCAAAGGGTCTCTGCTTTTCAGGAGCTGATATTAAAATTTGTGTTCAATGCCTATTACCTACCTCCACCAACAGGGTTGATGTGGGGAAAATAATTAGTTATTATTAACAGCCATTTAATATGATAAAATGCTTGATGGTGTACCATATATACAGTATGGTGTGGGAAGAGGCTCTGGAGTCTTTACAGCTCAATCTACAAATATTTATTGAGAATCTCTATGTATGGCACAGTGTCTGGTGCAATACAGTTATTTCTCTGCAAATGAGTACAAATTACTCTTTAAATCCTTTATCTTTTACCATCACAAAAATTCCAACTTACAGGGAAAAAAAAAACCCCTAGTCTCCTACTCACACAACAAAATGAAATATTTTCAAAAAGATCTTGGAAATTGAGTTACAAGGTATGAAAGTCACATGACAGCTAGCTATGCACTGATATAAAAAATCTAGATCAAAATCATAGTGATTTGTTAGAATTGAACCTTAGTAGTCATTTCTTAATTATCCATACTAATGGAGGGGTATATAACACAATTAATCCAAAAGCTATTTCTACTCATTTTAGAGTTCACCACAAAGTTTGGGGGGAAGGGGTATGAATCATATTTTGCTTAGTCTGACATTATTAAATTCGACAACAGAGATATGCTTCGTGATGGGAAGAAGCAGTTCTGATATTAAAATCTGTTGTGGAATTTGCAATTAATACAAAGTTAGGAGCACTTGTTAACACAATGAGTAGCAAAGTCAAAATCCAAAAAGATCCTGACAGGTTAAAATATGGGGTGAACCTAACAATATAAGGGATAAATGCAAAATTTTGTACTTGAATTCAATAAATAAACTTTCCAAGTACAAGATGAGGGAAGCACTGATAGATGTCAGTTCCTGTGGAAAAAAAAATCAGAAAGTTTTATAAGACTTCAAACTCAAGAAGCAACAAATAATATGGCAGGCAAATAAGCTAATACAACTTAGATGGCTTTAAGAAGCAAATGTTTAGGACTAGGGAGGTGGTAGTTCAGTCATTTTCTGGTTTGGTCAGACACACATATTCAAGGCTTGCAAGGCCTTTTACAAATATTTCCTGTGACCCTACAACAATCTTGTGAGATAAGTTCTATGGATTTGTTATCACTATTTTACATATGTTATCTTAGGATAGTTGATAGAACTGTGAATATTTCCTTAGCTTAGGCAAAATTATGGCGAGAAAGAAAGAGGGGACATGGTTGTTGTCTTCAAACATTTGAAGGGTATAGCCTAGAAGAGAAATGACACTTGTTCTGTTTGGCCCCAGTAGGCAGAGGAGCAATTTGAGGAGATTACAAAGAAGTAAATTTATTCTCCATGTAAGGAAAAATCTCCTAATAATTAAAGCTATCCTAAAGTTAAATGAGATGGTGGATTCCCTATAACCACAGGTGTGGCAGGATGACCAGTTATTGGTATAGTGCAGGAGGGATTCTGCTCATGTACAAGTTGGATTAACTGGCCTCTGACAATCCTTTCAACTCTTGAGATTCTGTCAACTAAAATTTCACGAATAACCATTAATTTAAATATTTGTCAACCTATTTATTTAATGATCTCATATAACAAATAATTTCGCTGGTTTATATCCTTATAAATCATTCTCCATTAAAAATAAATAACAGATGGTATGCTATATGTATAGTATATCCAAAGACATTTTGATTTGCTCTTATCAAATGAATTTCCTTAAATTGTCAGTTTAGATTCTCAATCCATTTTTAATTAAAAGGATATACGGACTATATCCATTGTCTAACACTTTCCAGTGCCTGGTAACTGATTAATGAACGCTTGCTGAATTAGACTTACCCAATATGACAAAACACAGCAAAATGCTAAACCACAGAGTATGCTTTGTGTACAACAGAATCCAGGAATGTCCAAATCCTTTTGTTGCACAGAAATTTTGCTGTAATTCTTATTTCATAAAATTAAGTTGGCCATTGTTCGGGGTTTGGAAAATTTTTTATTAATGACTTACAGTTTAAGAGAACTTGGTGCTCAAAGAGCAGTTTAAAGATTTAAGTCTTTAGCATCCATTCAACTTCTACTATTGAAAAGTCCATCCACAAGTCCATCCACGGAACCCAACCAATTCCAACTTTTTAATCTTCTACATTTTTGATACCCATCTGTATTTAATGAGCCCCCACAACACGCGTGAGGCCTACTGCAGAACCTATCTTAAAACCGCTGACCAAAAATCGGCATCGACCAGGGACTGAGCCACTCTTGGAGAAAGCTCTCATTCCGTCCACCCCGTAACACGGCCGTACCATGTATTTAAATTCCTCAACACTTTCGCAAGTGAAACATTCAGTTAATTTCAACAGCTGAGTCAAAGGTGGCAGAAAGCGGGCCGGGCACCGAACAGCCGAAAGGCGTCCTTCTAGGACCCGGCCAGCAGAGAGATAAACAGCGGTTAGGGTCGTCTGGCTCCTCAAACTTACTAGATGTTGACAAGAACGGCAACAACACCGAAAATTGTCCGCTTTCCACCTTTTAAAAAAAGGATGCTCCAGAGCTACCTCGCAAGGGTCCGGAGCTGGGCTCCCCGGGAAGGGGAGCCTGGCCGGGGCTCCCTGAGGGCAGGCACCCACAGCCTCGCCCAGTCGAGCAGGAGTCCCGACAGTCTCAGTCCTTCCTGAGAAAGGAGGAGCGGAAAAAAAAGGAAATAAATAAAAGGCAGCCACCCTGACCAGGAAGTGACTCGCCCAGAAAAAGCCCCTGTCACGCCTAGAACTCGGAGAGTGGAATGGGGTGAAGGGGAGGGCAGAAAACGGGAAGGGGGGAGGGGGAAGAAGTGTCGTATCGTGACTTGTCGGGACTTCCTCCCTCCTCCCATATTTTAAAAAGCCCACGGACGGTTTTCAGCAGACTAGACCCCCGGCTTTCTGGAAACTGCGGGTGCGTGGCCGCAGGGAGGGGCAGCGGCTCGAGCCCGGCCGGGAAGAGGCAAGCGGAGGAATGGGGAACTGCGGCCCCCGAGAGGCGGCGGGGAGCCCCCGGGGGAAAAGCCGGACAAGGTGCGCGCTCCCAGTGCCGCCTTCTGCCCTGCCCCGCCCAGGTCTTTCTTTCTGGGGCCCCCCATCAAAGCCCCGATCCAGCCGGGTCGAACCCCCATCCTAGCGAGTCGCCAGTGGTGGGTGGCGGCAAGCGAGGGGCGGTCCGGTCCCTACCTTCTCCTCATCCGACACCCGATCCTCGAAGTCGGCCATCTTGGGCTGCTCTGGCCCAGCCCGGCGGCTCGCGCGAAGCAAGCCGGGAAGGAAGCGGGATGACTGAACCCGACGTATGGGGTGGGGAGCCTTCCGGAAACTCCGTGGGCTGCTGCGCCATGTTCGTTAAGGGCACGAAGCGGAAGAGCCCCGGAAGGCCATGTTGGTTTCGGACAGTTCCGTGCCATTCATTTTCTCCTCGCATTGATGCGCCCTAGCCCTTCTCATAGTAGCACAGAAGCTACAAATCTCATGTCAGCCGACTGGCAGTGACCCCTCCCGATGTGCGGGGCTCACGATAACCACCCCTCTCGCCCCCGGTGCAGAGCACTGCTTACTCCGCCTCTCATTAAGGAACAGTAATGGGGGCGGGGCAGAGAGTGTCAATGGAGATTCAATATCAGCAAAGGCCCTGCTAATAAGAATCAACTCCCCAGAATGGGACGCGAATTCCAGTCTGGTCCACAAACAGAGAGGGACGTAGACGGCTCTTTCCCCTAACCCCTCCCCGAGGACTCGGGCCGGAAGGGAGGGCTCATCTCGTCTTTCCCCGGCTCCCTGAGGTTTCCCCATCACTGCCCGCTCTGCCTTCAGGTCCGCCGCTATCCCAGGATTCCCGCCGCCGCCTCCCCCTCCTCTTTCCCGACCGTCCGCGGGACCTGCAAGATGGCGGACGGCGGCGAAGCGGCGGCCTCAGCGGCGCCCACTCCTCCCCCTCCCGAGGCCCACGGCTCGTGCGCGGGCTGGGCCCAGCGCCTGCGGGCCGCGCTGGCGGGGGCCGGCGTCTCGCTGTGGGTCGTGGCCGGCATGGGGCTGCTCTACGCTTTGAGGGCGCCCCTGAGGCTGTGTGAGAACCTGGCGGCGGGTGAGAAGCCGCGGCCGCCCTGAGGCGGGGGGCCCAGGGGAGGAGGGTGGGCTGAGGGAGGGGGCGGGCGGGCGCGGGGCCCCTTGGTCCCGGGGCGGAGGAGAGGTGGGGTAGGGGGGAGAGGGGAGGGGAAGGGAAAGGAAGGGAAGGGGGCGCTCCCTTTCTCCCTTCCCCCCCTCCCCCCCTCCCCGGCCTGCAGCTGATTGTCAAACGGGAGCCGAGGCGGAGCCGACGCAGGCTCCTCCCCCTCCCTCCCTGCGCTCCACTTTCCGAGAGCACAGCCTAGAATTACCGACCCTCCCTCTGTGCTCTTTTACCCTCCGTACCTTCCTGGCATGGTCCGGCGGCAGCCTCTCAGGTCAGGCATCCCCATTTTACACGTGAGGACGCTGGGAGAGGTGAAGGGATCCCACGGCCCCCACACAGTGCCTGGCATCGATGCATTTTGGTGGATACTGGGCAGAAACTAATTTTGGGGTGTTCTTTGACCTTATCTGCCCAGCACCTAGTATGGAACTTTGCACGTAGCAGAAGCTTAATAAATACGAACTGTTTCAAAAGATCTTTGTGCAGGTTTACACTTAAATCCGCATTAAAGCTTAAATTTAAGATAGAAAGGCTTAAAATCTTGGGGACACCATGTATTTATTGTATTGCACCTGTGGCTAGATGGGGGAAGAGAATGGAGTGTGTGTCACACCTGTTCTCTTTAAAAAATTTTTTTGATCAGCAAAAATCTGATTTCTCTCCCTCCGCTCGTTGGCGTGGGAGTGGGGGACTCGAAGGATTGATGTCACACCAGTTCTTAAAAGATTCCCTCGGGGGGGTTGCCATAAACCAGAAGTGTCACACTGGCAAACCCCCGAGCTCCTGAGCCAGGTTAAAATATTGGGGTATTTAACAAAGTAGATAAAAATACAATTAAACATACACAACATTACATTTTAAAACTAAGTCAACATTCAGGCTTACGGGATCCTTATAGATGGATTAAGACTCTTCTCTCTGAGTTTGACTCCACTGCAACAGTGTAACGAAGTTAGTGATTTTTGTGTTCCATAGGCACGTACTGTCAGGAAGTTCATTCAGTAGACATGTAATGAAATCCTGTTCTGTGTAAAGGTAGCTGGATACTGTAGAAAGCACACTATTTATAGTTTGAGAGCCTGGGTTTGAACACTTCCTTGCCTCAGTGAGTGCTCATTTCATTTCTTTGGCCCGATTTTTCTCATCTATATATAATGGTCTGTTTGCATCTTTTTAGCACCAAATCTTTGGATTCTTGCCTTGTAAGGAGTTATTTTGAGAGGCAGCAAGGTATGATGCTTAGAGAGCAGACTTCAGTTTCAGGGATAAGCGGGCTTAAGTCTTACCAATGAAACATACTACCTGTGTGACCCTGGACAAGTCGCTGGACTGCTCAGTGCTCTGAACAACTCTCTAAGACTGTAAGTTGCTGAGCAACTGGTTACTGGGTGGTTTGTTTTCTTTGGTAGAGGAAATTAAATCATAGGCTTGGACCAAGGTACTGTAGTCAATACAAAGAAAAGTCAGAAGTGATCTTTGCCTTTGTGGATAGGACATAATCTGTAATAATAAAGCATAAATTGTAATGCCAGGTAGAAAGGGAAAGTAAAATGAAAATGACAAGAAGGTCTTGGTGAAGATCGAGTACATTTGAAGTGGAGGAGGGAGGACCCTCCAAGCAGGGCATGTTAGAAACAAGACTCACAGATGGAAGAACAAAGACTCCTTCCTGCTGCCCAAGAAGTTGTTTTCCTGAGGTTCCTGCTGGTCTTTATTGTTCTTTGTTCTGGGCAGTAGTGTGATGTAGTTCTAGAAATAAGCAGAACCACAAACAATAAATGAGTCCAGCAAACGTTGTTCTGTGGTGCAACCAGAGAATGAAATAAAATCATTTATGTTAAAAGTTCAATGAATGTGGTTTTATCAACTCACTTTCCTGTACTCATACTCAGTATTTGCAGTATGCTCTGAGAACAGATTTCCCTCTCTCATTTTTTACATATATTTGACTTTTAATTTAAAGCTGTCTCCTGAAGTAAATGTTTAATCCAGGAGTGGGGAACCTGCGGCCTCAGGTAGCCCTCTAGGTCCTTTTGACTGTTAGGTTCTGTTCTCCACCTGTGGACTAGTTCATCATTTCGAACGTGAGTCTAGAACCAAAGTCAAAGTCATCCTCAGAGCTCTATTACCTTTATTATTGAGTTGTTTTGATTCTCTAAACAATAACCCAGGAATAGTTTTTCAGAACCAATGGTTCCTGATTTCATTTACTCCATTTTCTAGGTCAAACTTCATCATTCTTTTGAAAAAATAAATCTTTACCTCAGCAAAATAATTAAGGAGTGACTTGGTGTCTCTGGTAAAAGTTCTATCTGACCCAAGTTTAGTAAGGTCTGCATCCACTTAGAAAAGTAA
Source organism: Trichosurus vulpecula (assembly GCF_011100635.1). Taxonomy (NCBI): domain Eukaryota; kingdom Metazoa; phylum Chordata; class Mammalia; order Diprotodontia; family Phalangeridae; genus Trichosurus; species Trichosurus vulpecula. The sequence continues at coordinate 57,192,439 of NC_050579.1, forward strand.
ATATAATTGAATACGACTGAGGTTATTGGTGTTCTTCACAAAAGCAAGCACTTTCCTGATTTTGTAATGCTTATTGGAATTTCACAAATTAATGACCTAAAATTCTAAGAAGATTAGATTTTAATTCTGCATAAGAAGTGGTAACAAAATGGGAGTTGTTGGTTTCAAGTAATCTTTTTGGAATTTCCATTTTTTAAAAATGAGACCTGCATTAACAACTCTTATTTATATGTACATTTGTGTTATTATGCTCATTAAACATATCTCAGAACTTGAATGTTTTTTCACTTGGACATTATTTTCTCATTGCAGTGACAACATTTTTAAATTCTTTGACTCCAAAATTCTATGTGGCACTAACAGGAACATCATCGCTAATATCTGGACTAATATTTGTAAGTAGTTTGTATTTTTTTTTCATTCATGTTGTGCATTTATTAGTGCAAATCTTGAAAAACAGATGATGGAAAGTAAATTGTGAATGTAAAAATCTGAACAAAGCTGGAGGAGCTTAGCATGCTTATGCTAGTGAACTCTTCTTATTTCTCCTCTCTAGGGGGTGCTCTCCGGCTGTAGTAGAAATACTGGTGCTTGTTTAGCTGTAACAGATGTTTCCCAGTAACTTTAATGTACTGACCATTGAATTAAAGTGAAAAGCTAGTCATAAGAAATGGATTACTTTGATTCATTTTTGTGCATTATTAAGGAATCCAGGGTAAAAGCTAAATGTGAAATATAAACCTCAAAATGAAATAATTTGTAGATTTTATTTGTAGTTAAAAATATTCTAGACAAGCATAAAATATATCTAAAGGTTGTACCTGAAACCAGTGGCTTTTTAATATGCAAAAGAAGGGAAATTTACATAAACTTTCCATGGCAGGGTTAAATAAAAACATGAGTCTTATTCAGAGTTAAATCTATTTTGTTCTAATTCTAGGTATGCAGGTAATACAGCTAAAGGTTGTTCCTAAAACCGATGGGTTTTTAAACATGCAAAAGAGGGGAGAGTCAAGTAAAGTTTCTATGATATCTTTAATTCTCATTCTACATGTTGTAAATTAGTATTCATTATATAAGACCATGTGTTTAATAATTCCTTGTATTTACATATTTTGAGCTAGGTTATGAAAAAATATAACAATATAACACCAGTCTAGTAATTAAAAAGCAGTAGGAGCCAACATTTTATAATGTAGTTGTTGCAAAAAAAAAATCATCGGCAGTTCATTTGGTGAAGGACAATTTGTTTTTCCTGACTTTGAAGCAATCAAATTTTAATTTTCATGTCTCATGAACAATTTTTACTTGTGAAATGTTCTCTGTTTTAAAGAAGTTTCTTCCTACTTTTTAGGAAGACACTAAAGTGGGACCACATTCTGTGATAATTAACTCCCTTTTGTCTCAGTAGGAATAGAATTAGAATTAAGCCATTTCAGGTCAAGCATGGAACAGCTGTAGTATGGTAGAAGAAAGGGAGCCAAGCTGAGTTCCAGTTCTGTACGCAGTCTTGCTGCTAGTAGTTTATCAACTAGTAGAAGAGTTGAGACATATAGACAACTAATTATGTTACAAGGTGTAATAAAGAAAGATCCTGATAAAATACTTTGAGAAATTTAAGGAGGAAAAGATCACTTTGGGGTTGAGAGAAGGAATCCATAAATGCTTCATAGAGAAGTGACACCTGAACTGGGCCTTGGAAGAAGAGAAGGATTTTAAACAGATGAAGAAGATGAGAGAACGTATTCCAGGCGTGGGGGAAGATGGAAGCAAAGGCCTAAATGAATGTACTGCTGCAAAGAAAACAGTATGAGATTGGGAAATAGCTTGGAGTTCTATTTGGTTGAAATATGGATATGTGGAGCAGGTTGAAGCTAGATTGTGGAAGACCTTAAATGTTAGGCCAAAAAGTTTGAATTTTTTTTTCTAAGCACTGGGAAGCCACTGAATATTTTTAGGCAGCAGTGTTTTGGACAGCTGACGTACACATTAGGATGATTATTGTGACAGCCATGTGAAAAATGAAACATAGGAGGAGAAAACTGGGAGACCATTTAGAAGATTATTTTAGTATTCTAGGACCTGACCTTGAATGGTAGTCAAAATTAATAGAGATGAAAGGATGGATATGGAGTATGTTTTAGAGGTAGAATTGACAGTACTTGCAAGTATTTGGAAGTAGGTGGTGAGGAAGAAAGAATATTAAAGATGGTACCAAGTTTTCTAATTTGGGCTATCAAGATAATGGGAAGTTGTATTTATTTACATGAATTTGTTTGCAGTGTGCTAGAAAATGACAGCTTAAACCTAGAGGTTGTCTAACATTTTTCATAATGCCTACTAAAGTAAAAAAAAAAATTCCTGAAGTTTTAGAAGATTTTATTTTTTCAGACATCTATCTACTTGATGTATTTGTGGTTATATCAAAAGTTTAAGAAATAGTTGTGATTTTGGTTGTGGGTAGGCTTTATTTTTTAAATAAAAGAAAACATCACATTTAGCAGAAGAGAGTCTTTTCAGTTGGTTGTTTGAAAGAAATATACATATATATATATATAAAATACATATATATATATATATATATATAGATATAAATGGGAGTCTTTTGTAGTTAAATTTCTGCAGTCAAGATGTAGAAAATTGATCATTTGGAATACTATTGTGCCATAAGAAATGGGGATGATGCAGACTTCGTAACAATCTGGAAAAACCTACATGACATAATGCTGAGTGAGCGGAGCAGAGCCAGGAGAACGTTGTGCACAGCCACAGATATATGGATTCTGTGAGGACCAACCCTGACATACTTCGCTCTTCTCAGCAACCTAAGGTGCAAGGACAACTCCAGGGGACTCACGATGGAGAATGCTATCTTCATCCCGAGAAAGAACTGTGAAGTTTGAATACAGATCGAGGCGCACTACATGCTCGCCTTTTTTGCTTCTCTTTTGTTTTTGGGTTGTTTTTTTTTTTTTGGTTCTGTTTCTTCTTTCTCATGATTCATTCCATTGGTCATAATTCTTCTCCACAACTTGACTAGTGTATAAATTAATTCAATGCGAAGTTATACATGATAGTTATATGAGATTCCATGCCGTCTTGGGGAGGGAGGGGGGAGGGAGGGGAGAAAATCTGGAACTCAAAATTATGTAGAACCGTGTGTGGTAAACTAAAAATAAATAAATTAATTTAAAAAAAAGAAACATCTCAACATAAAATCTTAATAAAAATTTGAAATTAAAAGAAAAATAAACTATAAAAGATGCTGTTATCAAAATATGCTATGTATAATACAGATATTGATATGAAAAAAAAGAAAATTGATCATTTAAAATGTGAGTATATGGAATCTGTGGTAGGATAGCAAAATAGTTCATAGAATATTGACCTTGGATTTAAGAAGACCTAACTCTGACTTTGATTAGCTGTGTGACCCTGGTTAAGGTATTTTAACCTGTGTGTGCCTCAGACAACTCCTTAGAATGTATCTATTAAGTTATAGATCAGTTACCATCTCAGTAGTGAAGGGAGTTCCCATACTTGGAGTTCCATGTGATAAAGAAATCATAGATCCTTTGAACATTCATATATATACATATAATCATAGATTTAGAACTGGAAGACACTTGAGAAGTCATCTAGTCCGTCGTCCTTTTGCAGTTAAGGACTGAAGCCAAGAAAGTTGTGGCTTGCCAGAGGTCGTGAAATAGCAGAGTTGGGTTTTAAATCTAGGAGCTCTTTCTGTTATCCTCTGTGTGTGTGTGTGTGTGTGTGTGTGTGTAATTTTATAAAATTAGTTTGGTCATTTTCAGAATAAAAGGCACTTTAGCGTTAGAGTATAAAGCATTGTGATGGCTTACCTGTAGATTTTTGCTTTGGAGTTATTTGTTGCTTTTGTTATCCTATAGAAACAGGAAAGCTGTGACTACTGTGTTTTATAAATGTGTTCAATGTGGAATGCCAACTGTTCTGAATTCATACTTTTTAAAAAATAACTCAGCTGTTTCAACATTATTTTATTCTTAGTCTTAATCTTGATACACTACTATTAGTGCAATATAAAATAGGTGTTAGATTATTTAAAAGTTAAATTTTGGGGGGTGAAATAAATACAGCTCTTACTTTTATTGTTTTTGAAGTTTTCATAGATTAAGTATCTTCTGGGTTAATAGCAAAGGAGATGTTCCTTTGTTTAGTATATTTTATTGGGAGATGCTATATTTGGCTTTGTTTTTAGAACAAGAACTGGTTTAAAATATTGACTTATATGGGAACAACTTTAAAAAAAAATTCAATTTGACTTTTTGTGTGTGTGGTGACCATATCTGTCTTAAGTACTATTTTCTGTTTGTTACAGATATTTGAATGGTGGTACTTCCGGAAGTATGGCACATCATTTATCGAGCAAGTATCTATAAGCCATTTGCGGCCACTTATTGGAGGGACAGAGAACAATAATGCAGAGCCAGGTTCTCCTTCTGGTAGCAGGGAAACTGATACCAATAGGCAAAATTTGTCAGGTGACTAATATGTCTAATCTTGATTTTTTTTTAAAGTACAAAATAGACAAGTGTCTTTTTTCCCTCACTTTCTTTAGTTTTTAATTTTTTAATTAAATTATATTTTATTTTTGAATAAAAACCAACTTTCTCTCCCTCCCACTTGCCTTTTCCCCACCTTGAGGAAGCAAGTAAAACAAAACCCCTGTTACAAGTTAAGCAAAACAAAATTTCTCCTTGGTCATGTTTGAACAAAATGTCTTAATCTGCACTAAGTCAATCACCTCTCTGTCAGGAGGTGGGCAACATATTTCATCATGAGGCCTCAGGATATCCTTTGTGGTTGGTCAATGTGTTGATCACAGCTCCCAAGTTTTCTTTTTACATACATAGGGGTGTGTGTGTGTGTGTGTGTGTGTGTGTGTGTGTGTGTACACACACACACACACACAATATGCACACATGTGCACAATACGTATATACATTTATATTCACATGTGCATATACACACATGTACATATATACATACATACTCATGTGTGTACATGTATATACACATACATATATGCATATATGTGTGTGTAGTTTTATCTGCTGAGATCCTTCTTACCTTCCTTTACCAAGCTCACCTTCCCCCCATTGTGAACCCAAGAAAAACGAAACCCATTATGCATACATATGTAGTCAAAACAAATTTCCACATTGGCCACATCCTAAAGAATATTTGTCTCATTCTGCACTCATTCTACACTCTCTTTCAAGAGGTGGGTGGCATGTTTCCTCATTAGTCCTGTGGAATCCTGGTTGATCATTGACAAGGTCAGTGATTAGAGTTTAGCATAACAGTATCCCATCACATTTATATACCATAACTTGTTTATTCTCCAGTGGACAAGGACTCTGTCAGGTTCTCCTTCCTTGCCACCTCAAAAAGAGCTGTAACAAACTTTTGTACATCCTTAGAATGTGTTTTGCTTAGGATTAATCCATCCCTTCTTCTACCTTGCCTCTAATTTCCACTCCCTCTTCTCCCCTTTCCCTTTGGTTTTGCCTTTGAGTGAAAGTATTTCTGTACCCAGCTCTTTGTGTGTGTCGTATTCATTCTCATTTTGACCAGTTTAGAGGAGAGTGAGGTTCAAATGTCTACTTCTGTTTCTATTCCCTCTGCATTTCTGTGTAGATATCTACTTGGGGTTATGTGGTATTTCACCTCTGGTGTGAGGACTTGAGCCCTTTTATAGGGCTGCTCATCCACCTGGCACTCAACTCTCACCTGTGGTTCCAAGAAGCTAGAGTGTGCTCAGTGGCCACACCCCAGTAAACCTTCTCAGCTGACAGGCTAAACCAGGTTGAGGGTTGTAACCTATGGGCCTCAAACCTGTTGGTGAATTAGGGGAGTGTCTACCCAAGCAGGAGAAGACTTTTCTCCTATGGAATGGGTGGATGAGAACAGTTTGCTCCAATGGCCATGAAGGTGACTGAAATAGGCACTATGGAGAGCTTAGAGCCTGGTCAAGCATTGAAGATGCCAAGGTCATCCACTGCATCCAGGCCATTGCCAGTCATCTTGACTTTCATCTTGCCACTAGACTTTGAGGACTCTAGAAGAGAGAGTGAGGCTGACGACTTTGTGCAACCCTGTCTCACTAAATCCAATTGATGCATGCATCAAGATATCACCTGTGATATCATTGGTCCTCTTTGAAAATGAAGGACAAAAAACAACTTGTGTACTCTGATTATGTGAGATAATCTCTCCCTCCTCCCCCAGTATTTCCCTCTTCTCTTTTCATTCTTAGGATCATCAAGACATAACAGAATCACTCCTAGGCCTTGTCAAATTGAATTTCCTAAAGGAGACACATGTATCATCTCCCCATGTTTAAATGTTAGCGGTTTATCCTTGTTTAGTCCTTTATCATTGTTCATTCATACTTACCTCTTTATGTTTCGTTTTACTTCTGTGTTTGTACTTCAGAGTTTCTCTGCAACTCTAATCTTTTAATCAGAAATGTTTGGAAATCCTTTTCATTTCATTTTATTAAAGGTCCGTTTTATTCTTCTGTAGCATTATACTCAGTTTTGATGGGTAAGTTATTCTGGCTGTAAGCTCATATCCTTTGCCTTCTGGAATATTGTGTTGTAAACTCTCTTCTCCTTTACAGTGGTGACTGCTAAATTATGTGTGATCCTGGCTTTCGCTCCTCTGTACTTGAATTCTTACTTTCTGATTACTTGGAGTACGTTTTTTTAGTCTTTTATCTGGAAGCTCTGAATTTGTTGTGATGTACCTGAGAGTTTTCTTTTTAGGGTTTCTTTTTTTTTCAGGAGGTGGATTGTTTCTGTTTTCACTTGCCCTCTGGTTCTAAGATATATGGACAATTTTCTTTCATGATTTCTTGAAAGATGATATTTAGGTTCTTTTTTGGTTATAACATTCAAAATCCAATGATTCCTTATTTTTTTTCTCCTGGATCTGTTTTCCAGGTCAGTTATTTTGATATGAGATATCTTAATTTTTTTCCCATTTTTTCAGCCTTTTGACTTTGTTTTAATATTTCTTGCTGGCTCATGGAGTCATTGGCTTTATTTGGTCCATTCTAATTTTCAGGGAGTTTGTTGCTTGGGCAAGGTTTTGTACTTTTTGTGCCAAGATGTTAATGCCTTCTATTTCTTTCTTCCATTGCTCTCATTTCTTTTCGAGTTTTTTCTTCAAGCACTCTCATTCCATTTATAAAAACATTTTAAACTAATTGTTAAACTCTCATTTCATTTCTTTTAGGAATTATAGTTGAGTTTGTGCCCAAGCTATATTTTTTTCTGAGGCATGCTTATAGAAATTTTGAAGTCATTCTCTTCTGTGCTTATGTCTTGAGCATCCTGTCACCGTAATACCTCATCATGGTCAGGTTCTTATTTACCCATTCTTCCATCTTCCTTACTGACTTTGGATGAGGTGTCAAGGCTGGCTCTGTGGCACTTCTGGAGGGAAGGTCTAGGTTGGTCCTGTTGCTGCTTTCTTGGGTAGGGAGTGTTGTGTTATTCTAGGATATCAAGGATATACTTGGAACCTTTTCCCTAAGGAGTCTGATCAGGGCCAAGTGTGATGGCTGCCCCACCTTGGCCTGAGTCTATGTAGGAGTAGGTGCTGCTGGACTTGGCCTCCTTCTGCCAGCTGGAAAGCTCTGTTAGCTCAGAGAGGCTGAATGGCAAGCTCACCTTTGGTATGGAATTCCCTCCTTGGTTATTCTTCTGCAGGCTGGGCTTTATGGAGGTGAGATCCTGCTTTGCTCCTCAGGTCTGAGCCATAACTGCTGTTGCTGGTTTCTGAACTTCTTTTTTTCTCCATATACTGCATGTAGCTTGCCTACCCAGGAATGGGAATGCTACTGCCATGGGCAGGTCCCCTTCTCACTCCACCCTGAATTTGTGACTAGAGGTTGAGTAATGGATGATAAAGCTGCCTGTTGACACCTGTCAGAGTACCTTGTTGGGTCTGAGACTTTCTTGCCCTGGTACTGTAGTTGTCAATCAACCCTGTCCCTAGTGTCCACAGACCTTTCTGGTTGTCTCTCTATGCTGAGCTATTCTGGACAAAGGACTCACTGTGACTCTGAATTTCCCCATCTGGGTTTTCTAAATCTATTAGGAGGAGTTTGTGGGGAGGGCCTTGGCAATATTGCTTTCTATCACTCCACCATCTTTGCTTTGCCTTCCTCTGCCTTCTTTAGGGGAGCTGCAGTACTCAGTTATGCATATCAGCTTTTATATACATACTCTTTGTCCCTCCTACTCTTATTAGTCTAAATCAAACATAATTAGAAAAAACTTATTGGGGCATGTGAAAAATGATTTGTTCTGTCACTAGATGTAGATGATTTGGGGATTATTGGTTTTACTGCTTTCTTCCTATTCCACACAGATTATCTAATTCTATTATAATAATGCTTCAAAAAACTTGTGATTTAATTGGTGTGGGTACTCTTCCCAGCAATGTAGGCCCCTACTTCCCCAGTCACACTTCAGTGGACAGTTTTCTGAGTTGCCATATCTAAGGAGTTCATGCACTGGTCAGTGTTATGGCAGTGAGCTTTTCTGAACTTAGATTGGGCTTTGAACAACAGTCCATCATCTGTGCTTGAACTATTGCTAGCTGGGTCAGACCTGTAAGAACTCGAACACTACTAGCATAGCCTTTTAGAACTCAGGGATGCCACCATGCCACAATTAAGCACCAGAGTAGAACATTTTTTTTTAATTGTTTAATTCTTTCAGTCACATCTGACTCTTTGTGGCCCATTTTGGAGTTTTCTTGGCAAAAGATACTGGAGTTGTTTGTCATTTCCTTCTCTAGCTCCCTTTATAGATAAGGAACTGAGGCAAACAGTTAAGTGATTTCCCCAAGGTCACACAGCTAGTAAATGTTTGAAGCCAGATTTGAACTCATGAAGATGAGTCTTCCTGATTCCAAACCCCATGCTCTATGCACTGGGCCACCTGGTTTCTCAAGTAGATTATTAGTGGAGGATTAAAAAAAATTAACAAGCTATTTTACAAGATTGTTAAAAAAAATCAGTTGCTGGAGCCAGATAATTTGGTTTAAAATAACAACAATGGATATCAAATGGAAATCAAGGCTGATAATCTTTCAGAAGTACAAAGAGGGATGGTAGCAGTTTTGTATCTTAGAGGCTGAACATCCCATGGATATTCAGAGAAGAAAAATTATTGCCTAATGCAAATGGGTAATAGAACCTATATTTTTGCTGTTTGTCCACAAAGATGAATTATTTTCACAATAGCTATAATTTCTATGAAAACTATTTTCTATGCCATGTCCTATGTGATAGTTGCTATAGTAATCTTCCTAAAGTAACATACTAATGTTACTCCATAATTTGAAAACTTTAAATGGTTTTTGTTGCTTACTGAATAATGTGCAAACCTCTGGAATAAAAATCAAATACAAAGGGCTCGCTGTGTGGACTTAGAAAACCACAAATTAACATATCTGTGTTGTATTGTATTTTTATTTATTTTGTTAAACATTTCCCAATTACATTTTAATTTGATTCTAGCACTAGTAAGTTTTGCAGGCTGTTTTGAGAGTTTGCCGGCTGTCTGATAAATTGCTTAGCCTGCTATTCAAGGCTCTTCAGAGCTGGCCTGCCTTTCCAACCTAACTTCTTGTTGATTATTCTTTGCCTCTAGTCAGACTGGATTATTCCAGCACACAGCCTGCATTTTCCCTTTCTTTGCCTTTGTTCATAAATATCTACCCCTTCAACCTCTTACTCAGTCTTCAAGGCTCAACTGAAATAATACTCCCTCCTTTAGACTTTTTCCTGTTTTCTCTTAACAGAAAGTTAGCTCTCCACCTAACTTCTTGAATATTCTACCTGCTCTTTTATAGTCTAGGTATCTGTTTCCTGGTCTTCTCTCTTCTACTAGAGTGTAAGATCTTTAGAGATAGGGAGCAAATTTTAATCATCTTTGTTTTCCCCACAGCACTAGCACAGTAGAAAGCGCTTAGTAAAATATATGGTGAATGAATGAATTAATGGTCTCCCTCGTGTCCAAGTATTATTTTTTTTAATTGTCATATGTAGTTTTTCTTTCAAAATTTTAAATGTTTTCATTTTACTTTTCTAGAATGCAAGGTATGGCGAAACCCTTTAAATCTTTTCAGAGGAGCTGAATATAGAAGGTATTTTAATTTAATTTTAAAGAAATAGTAATAATGATATTTAGTTTCTGATGAAAAATGCTATGGAAACACCTCATATTTTGTGAATATTAAAACTGCCATTCTTCTGTGAAATAGGTTAGTAATTGTGCCTCATTTGTGGGTGGGAAAAACTAGAGTGTGATTTGCCTAAGGCTTAGCTTGTAGAAACATTATTATTACAGTTTCCTTCAGTTCAGTTAATATTTATTAAGTGCCTGCTGTGTACTGTATTAGGCACTAAGGGTACAGAGACAAAATCCTACCCTTGAAGTGCTTATATTCTGCTCAAATCCAATAAGCATTTTTCCTTCAATAATAATAAGCATTCCTTCAAAACAAATGCAATTTAGGAAATAGATATTTTTGACTCAGTATTTACTGAAAGTGTTCAGAAGTAATCAGAATAAAAGAATATTTTATGTGTCAGCATATTTCCCAATAAGATACTAAACTCCAGAAAAGGGGCCTGGGGGGAATTTACTCAGGTATTTCACTTGGAATATAAATTTGTTATTATAGGACTCTACTTGGTGTTAGTTTAGTATGCTTTTTCTGGTTTTTTGGTGTGTGTGTACCTATACTGCTTTGTCTGTTTCTTTCCTGATTATATTGGGCATTTTTATGCTACATAAAATATATATATATATATTTTTAGTTTGCTGTCTAGCTATTACTCTTCAGTTTTGGTCAGTGTTGTATTTTATTTTACCATTTCAAGACTGAGAAGTGCTATGGTTCACTTTGAGGCAAACTGAAATATTTTTTTTAGGCAATGATAGCAACATTTTCATGAATCTCTTGATAACTTGGGGAATAGTTCTTTGAGGTGTTTTTTGTTTTCTTAAGAGCTTTGATAAGGGAAGAAGGACCTAAACTAGTTGTGATTGGTATCAGTAGTCAATAAACATTTATTAAGAGCCTACATTGTGATAGGCACTGTGATAATATAATAATTTAGACTTCTATAGCACTTTAAAATTTAGAAAAATACTTTTCTTAGAACAGCCTTGTGACAGAGGTAGTGTAGACATTATTATCCTAATTTTGCAGATAGACTCAGAGAGCTTATACAACTCTGCTGAGATTACATAGTGAGTGTCCGAGCTGGTATTCAAACTAGGGACTGCTGACATGATGTCCAGCATTTTTTCCACTCTGCCCTACTGCCTCTGTTTCTAATTTAATTTTTCTTTTTTAATGAATCAATAAATTACTTTAGTAAATAATAAATACAAAATAGTAATGCTTTCCAAAAGTAAAATTGACTGTGGTACATTTTAGCATTTAAAATAGTGCCTGTTGAAGTTGGAAGGTTTTCAGTTATATTCAATTTGAATATTTTCTTCTATTTTGGTAAAGATATACATGGGTGACGGGTAAGGAACCACTTACATACTACGATATGAACTTGTCAGCTCAGGATCATCAGACCTTTTTCACCTGTGATACTGATTCTCTACGTCCTTCAGATACAGGTACCCTTTTTTTGTCCTTCATAACATTAAGGGAAGTGGTGATTATGGAAGTTAATTAAAGGTTCTGTAGCTCTGTCTTCGGAGTTATTGATTATGATGTACTTATGTAGCTAAGAGTTAAAATATTTTTGTCTAAGAAGCTCAGATTGAGTTGAAACTTTCATCAAAATTGGAAACTGATTTGACATTCCTGTTAGTTTCCCTGAGAAAATAGATACTACAGTACTTAATAAACTTTGTTAAGTTTTTTTCTTTTATTATCCAAAAGAAGTCAACCTTCAGATGGATTGTATTGATACTTAATCGTACATAGACTGCACAATAGTTTAGAAAAATGATTATCCAAAAAAATGTGTAATAGGGTAGGAGGGAGTAAATTGGGGGAGAGAGTTAGTCTGTACTTTGCCTAGTAAGTAAAGTAGTAACACAAAGTACTAGAAAAAATCAGTAGTTCTCCCTGAAGAGATTAAAAACGTATATATTTTAGAAAATAATAATAGTTACCATTTATGTAGCATCTACTATGTGCCAGGTAAAGCCAAGCGCTTTACAAGTATTATTTGAGTCTCAGAACACTGGGAGGTAGGTGTTATTATTATCCCCATTTTACAGTTAAGAAAACTGAGGCAAACAGAAGGTAAGTGATTTGTCTAGAGTCACACAACTGGTAAATGTGTGAGGATGGATTTGAATCAGGACTTCCTGACTCCAGGCTCAGTGCTCTATCCATTGTGCCAACCTAGCTACCCTAAAATAAAGCTCTTCAGGAAATAGACAAAACCATACAGTCTAAAGATACAAAGCATTTCTGCTGGGCTGAATGTATATGAACCCAAGGTACTTGATATGTACAGTTAGAAGAAACTGTAAATAAAAACACTAGGTAGAGGAAATGCTTTAAATGCTTCCAGCAGTGTGGCATAACAATAGATTCAACTTTCATTCTACATTCAACAAGCGTTCATGAAGATATTACAATATGACTAAGCTGGATTTGTACTAGGAATGCAGGACTGCTTCAGTATTAGGAAAATGATAAATATAATTCACTATATTAATAGCAACAGCAATAAAAATCATAAAAGAATATATTAGTAGATGCAGAAAAAGCTTTTGAGAAGATACAATACCTATTCCTGTTAAAAACATTGGAAAGCATAGGAAAAAAGTAATCTTTCCTTAATGTAAGTGGTATCTATCTAAAACTGAGAACCAGGATTATCTGTAATAGGGGTAAATTAGAAGCTTTTTCAGTAAAATCACAGATAAAGCAAGGATGCCCATTATTACCACTGCTATTTGATATAATACTAGAAATTCTAGCTGTAATAATGACAAGAAAAAGAAATTGAGGGAATAATCAGAAGCAAAGAGGAAACAAATGTTCTCTTTTTGCAGGTGATAGGATGGTTTACTTAGAGAACCTTAACATTAACTAAGAAGTTAGTTGAAACAATTAATTTCAGCAGAGTTGTAGAATATAAAATAAATCTACACAGATCATCAAGCATTTCTGTATATTACCACTAAAATCCAGCAGGAAGAGGTAGAAAGAGAAGTTCCATTTAGAATAATTGCAGACAATATAAAATACTTGAGAGTCCCCTTTCTAAGACCATGGAAACTATATGAACACAATTACAAAACACTCTGCACCAAAGACAAACATAAATAATTGGAGAAATATTAATTGCTCAGGGTAGGCCAATATGATAAAAATAACAACACTCTCTAAATGAATTTACTTATCCAGTGCCATACAAAACTACCAAAGGATGACTTAATAGAGCTAGAAAAAAGTAATAAAATTCATCTGGAAGAATGGAAGGTCAAGAATATCAAGGGAATTAATTAAAAAATGGGAAGAAAAGGGACTAGCAATACCAGATCTCTAACTATACTTCAAAGTAGTAATTGTTAGAACCATGTGATCCAGGTCAAGAAATAGGTTGATCAGTAGAACAGATTAGGTACACAAAATGTAGAATCAAAAGAGCATAAAAGATTAGTGTTTGATAAACTCAAGGATAAATCCCAGCTATTGGGGTAGAACAACCTGTTATTTGACAAAAACCCTTGGGAAAACTGGAAAACGATCTGGAAGAAATTAGATATAGTTCAACAACTCACACCATACAGGCTTCAAATGGGTACATGACTTAGGCTTAAAGGCAAACATCATAAATAAATCAGAAAGGCAAGGAAGAAATGACCTCTGGTCAGATCTATGGATAACGGAAGAGTTTGTGACCAAACAAGATAGAGAAGGATTGTAAAGGGTAAATTTTAATTACATGAAATGAAAAGGTTTTTGCACAGACAAAATCAGTGTAGCTAATATTGGAAGAGAAGCTGGCAAATGAGAAAAAGCTTTGCAGCAAGTTTTTCTGATAAAGGTCTCATATCTAAGATACAGAAGGAATAAGAGCCACTAACTAATTGATAAATGGTTAAAGGATATGAATAGGTAGTCCCTGAGGGAAGAAATCCAAGCCATCAGTAACTATATGAAAAAATGTTCAAGATCACTAATAATTAGAGAAATATAGGTTGAAACGATTCTGAAGTTTCACCTCATACCCAGTCAGATTGGGAAAATTGACAAAAAATGGAACATGACAAATGCTGAAAGGGTTGTTTGTAGAAACAGGTACGTTAATACACTGGTGGTAAGCAATTTGGAATTATGTTCCCAAAGTTGTTAAATTGTGTAATACCATGGGTGGGGAACCTGTGGCCTCAAGGCCACATATGGCCCTCTATGTTCTCAAGTGTGAGCCTTTGAATCCAAACTTCACAGAACAAATCCTTTTATTAAGGGGATATACTGTATACCTTTGACCCAGCAATATCACAATTCCATCTATATCTCAGAGAGATCAAGGAAAGGAAAAGGACCCAAATATACGAAAATATTTATAGCAATTCTTTTTGTGGTGGCAAAAACCAGAAACTGAGGGAGTGCCCACCAATTGGAGAGTGGCTAAATAAGTTATATAAATAGGGTGGAATACTGTTGTGCTGTAAGAAATGGTGAAGGAGATAGTTTCAGAGAAATCTGGGAAGACTTTTATGAACTGATGCAAAGTGAAGTGAGCAGAACCAGAAGAGCACTTTGCATAATAACAACAAAGTTATAAAGACAAACAGCTTTGAAGGACTTAGGATTTCTGATCAATTAATCAATAAACATTATTAAATGCCTACTATGTGCCAGGCACTGTGTTAAGCACTAATACTAAAGAGGCAAAAGACAGTCCTTGCCCTCAAGAAGCTTATAATCTAGTGGAGGAGACAACATGCAAACGTAAATATATAAAGCAAGCTATACACAGATGTTCCTGAAGTCTGGACGCATAGGCAAAAATGCATATTTTCAAGAAATGAAATGATTGAAATTTTCAACAACATTTTATTTAATTGAATGTTAACAACATCTTCAGTTTGATTTCCATCATTTGTGACGCAAAGTTTGATGCGCTTTGTAAAATTCACGTGAACTTGATGCAATAACTCAATAATTCCGCATCGTCATCAGCTTTAGCACATTCACTCTTGGAATATGAATATGAAATTATATGACGTTATTTGAAGTTGAAGATGTTATTTGTTAATATTCCAATGAAATAAAATGTTGAAAATTTAAATCATTTCATTTCTTGAAAATATGCATTTTTACCTATGTGTCAAGACTTTAGGAACATCCCGTACAGGATAAATGGAATAATTAACAGAGGGAAACCACTAGAATTAAGAGGGATTGGGGAAGGCGGGATTTTAGTTGGGACTTAAAGGGAAGTCAATAGTTGGAGTTAAGGAAGGAGAGCATCCTAGGCATGGGAGACAGCCAGAGAAAATGCCTGGAGCAGAAAGATGGTGTCTTATTATTGGAACAGCCAGGAGGCCAATGTCACTAGATTGAAGAGTACATGTTGGGGAGTAAGGTGTAAGAAGACTGGAAAGGTAGGAAGGGGGTAGGTTATGAAGGGCTTTGAATGCTACGTAGAAAATTTTGTATTAGCTCCTGGAAGCAATAGGGAGCTGCTGGAGTTTATTGAGTATGTAGGGAGGTGACAAGATCAGACTTGAGTTTTAGAAAATCACTTTAGTGATTGAATGAAGAAGGGTGAATTTGTAGTTGGATTGGGGCGAGACTTGAGGCAGGCAGACAGACCCACCAGCAGGCTATTACAATGCAAATTATATATAAAGTAATTTCTAGAAGAAGAAACTGGCAGCTGAGGGAATCTGGATATTTTATCCTATTGAAAGTGGCACTTTAGCTGAACTTAGAATGAATTTTTAGAGGCAGAGGTAAGGAAACAGTTTGTTCCAGAGAGGGACAGTCGATGCAGAGACATTGAGGTGGGAGATGGAGTGTTGTATTTGGTCTGACTAGATTTTAAAAGGCTTTAAAAGTCAAATAAAGGAGTTTATATTTTATCCTACAGCTATGAAGGAGTCACTGGAGCTCACTGAGTCAAGGAGTGACATGGTCAGAGTTGTGCTTTAGGAATATCAGTTTGGCTGCTGCGTGAAGAATGGATTGGAGAGGAGAGACTACATGTAGGAAGACTACTATTTAAAAGGCTGCTGCAGTAGTACAGGTGAAAGGTGATAAGGGTCTTTACTAGGATGGTGGCAATGTGAGTGGAGAAAAGGGGATAAAGTCAAGATATATTCTAGACATAGAATTGACAAGATTTGGCAACTGATTAGATAGGTGAAGTGAAGGAGAGAGAAGAGTTGAGAAAACTCTGAAGTTTTGAACTAGGTGACTGGAAGAGTAGTGATGCTCTGGTCAGGAATAGAAAAATTAGGAAAAAAGAATAGTTGGAGAGGAAAGAATGATTGTTTTAAATGGCAGAGAAATAACAGCAGTATCAGAAAAACCAGTGCTACTTACATCTTTACATGTTTTCCTGCAATAGCTGTACCTTTACCCCTTTCAAGGTCGCAACCCCACCTTCAGATTTCTAGCAATTAACTTAGCTTCCTGCTCTTCTGAAATGGTTGAAGTGATCTAGCAGGAAAGTTCTCAAATTTCCTCTTCTCTTCCTCAAAACATGTTAACATCATCATAAATTCTTCATTCTGTCTCAGCTAAAGTTAGCCCTGCTCTTTTATAAACCTAATCCCTCTACCTGCATCTTTGATCCCATGTGCCCTTGATTTTATTACACTTCTTTCAGAATTTCATCCCAACATTCATCTCATTTTTGTCATACATCTTCAATCTCTTCCTCCTTTTCATTGGTTGCTTCTTATTTGCCTGCAGACATGCTTAGATCTTCCAAATCCCTTAGGGAAAAAAAAAAGGTTTTTTGTGGGTTTTTTTTGTTTGTTTTTGTTTTCTCCTATTATATCCAGTGACTTCCCTATCTTACTCTCTTCTTATTAGCCAAACTTCTTAAACATCTATGCCTGATTTCATAGCAAAAGATCCAGTCTGGGACACCAGTTCTTGTTGAACAATATCAGTTTCCTGGGTTTTCACTTCCTTCTCAGAAGGAATCTAGAGGGACTATGTCTCTAACCTCAGGGTTTTTACCTCTTATCATTTTCTTAATTTTCGTATAGCTCTATAAACTCTAGTCTGAAACACTGAACCTAGAACTTTCTGGTGCCTTAGCATAGTTCAGGGGTTCAGCAAGTTGGCACACTTGATTCCTAATTACATTTATCCCTGCCTTCTGTTTCTACACATTCAGCATTCATTCCAATGATGGCGGTTTTCCAGGCAAGGTATTAGCAAAAGCCACAAGACTAAGAATCTTGGTTTTAGTAGGCATGGAGAACGAATCTTTCAGTGACCTGTATAGAGTGTGTAAGGTTTGTATTTGTGTCTCTGTTAAATAACTGTTATTTAAGCTCAAAATGCAGTCTGATTATCTTCCTAAAAGGTAAGGTAAAGAGGCTTGTTGAACATTTCTTGATTCTTAAAGTTATCAAGGCAAATGAAGTCTTTCTTAAATACAAAAGGGCTTCAAAAAAAACAAGGATCTACAGTGCCAGAGAGTAATCTTGACCTGTGTCTGCTTGGAGGTTTGAAGAATATTATTCAGAAGAAAACAAAGATCTCTGAATATTTGGAACCAAGAAATGGATATGAGGTTATTTCTGAAAGAGTGAGAGAACTCAGCACTCTTTAAAAAAAATTTTTCCCAGTTACGTATGAAAATAATTTTTAACATTTGCTTTTAAAAATTTTGAGTTTCAAATTCTCTCTTTCTCCCTTCCCACCCCCCTTCTTGAGACTGTAAGCAATTTGATATAGGTTATACATGTACAGTCATATAAAACATATTTCTATATTAACCATGTTGTGCAAGAAAACACAGACAAAAAAATACTACAGAAAAATAAAGTAAAAAATAGTATGCTTTGATCTGCATTCAGGCTCCATCAGTTCTTTCTCTGGATGTGGATAGCGTTTTTCATCATAAGTCCTTCGGAATTGTCTAAGATCATCGATTGTTGAGAATAGCTAAGTCATTCGTAGCTGATCATCGTACAGTATTGCTGTTACTGTGTATGATGTTCTCCTGGTTCTGTTCACTTCACTTTGCTTCAGTTCAGTCTTTCCAGTTTTTTCTGAAATCATCCTGCTTGTCTTTTCTTATAGCACGATAATATTCCATTACGATCATATACTACAGCTTGGAGAACTCCTTACTCTTTTTTCCTCCTTTTTTTTTTTAGCATTTTTATTTAAAGTTTTGAGTTCCAAATTCTATCTCTTTTTTCCTCCCTTCATTCCTCCCTCCCTCAGACAGAAAGCAGTCAGATATAGGTTACACATGTACAATTATGTAAAACATTTCCATATTAGTCATTTGGTACATGAAGACCTGAATAAAAAAAAGTGAAAAATAGCATGCTTCAGTCTGTATTCAAACAATATCAGTTCTTTCTCTGGAGGCAGATAGTATGCTTCATCATTAGTCCTTTGGGATTGCCTTGGATCATTGTATTGCTGAGAATAGCTAAGTCATTCATAGTTCATCAAGCAATGTTGCTGTTACTGTGTACAACATTCTTCTGGTTCTGTTCACTTCAGTATGCATCAGTTCATGTAAGTCCAGCTTTTTCTGAAATCATCCTGCTTCTCATTTCCTAGAGCATAATAATTCCATTACAATCATACACCACAACTTGTTTAGCCATTCCACAATTGATGGGCATCCTTTTGATTTCCAATTCTTAGCCACCACAAAAAGAGCTGCTATAAATATTTTTGTATAAATAAGTCCTTTTCCCTTTTTATGGATGTCTTTGAGATATAGACCTAGCAGTAGTATTGCTGGATCAAAGGGTATGCCCCGTTTTGTAGCCTTTGGGCATAAGAATTCTTCACTGTTAAGAAAGCAACTATCTGCTGTCCAAGGAAAGAATGTGAACTCATAGGGGCGGTCAAGTTTGGAGATCATCCCATAAGGGTCGGAGGAAGAAATTATAGTAGTTGATAAGCCCTTGCTGAGGGGTACTGTTATAACAATTTGATTTCCATTTATCTTCTCTTTTTTATATTTTTTGTCTCAGTCAACTCTTTATTGACCTGATAACAGTAATAAAGGAGCGTGGGATTTTCCTAGGTCTTTTATTCAAGATTTTACAGAGAATCTCCCCAAGATTTGGAAAACCTGACAGCAACGACTCACTTATATTGATTCACAGAGATACAAATCCATACTGCCAGAAAGAACCAAGAAAGTATTCCTAGAGATGATACAGTTTTGGACAGAATCTTGGAAATCTAATCAAAAAGTAAAGATGAATAAGAAGGAGGAAAACTGCCTGTGTAGATCCATTGAGTTACTATAGAAAGTAGCTACAATTTAGGAAAAAGAATAGTAATAGAGACACCCAGAAGTACACAGGAGACAAGATAAACACAAGTAAAAGCAAGCAGTATTGTTGTCAGAGTAATTTATAGATTACCTGCCTAGAAAGAGGAGGCAGAGGAGTCTGGAAAAGTGATCACAAATCTGACAGAGAAGAAGGATATACTAGAGATGGTGGACTTCAGTTATTTAGATATCTGCTACAGTTTTCTCCTGCCAAAAGTAGAGTAAAAGTTAATAAATTTTATTTGACTTAATGATAATTTCATCCTTCCAAAAATGGAGGAACCAATGGGGAAATTCTATTCTGGATCTGATTCACACTAACAAAGAAAAACTGGTTGCTAGGTGGAGTGGAAAAGTGGGAACCTTGGGAGAACCACTACCTTAGAATTTGCAATGGAGAAGGAGAGGAAAGTTGGGCATAGTCTAATGTGTGTCCTAGATTTGGGGAGAACACATTTCAGTGGGTTAAGAGAAAGGACAGGTAGGGTCCTATGGACTAAAATTCTAAAACAGAAGTCAGCCCAAGAGGGAGAGGAAGCTCCTAAGTGTAAAATTCTGAAGACACTAAGAAAAGGAATTCAAATGAGGAGAAATGGGAGTTATCTAAAGAGGTCAATATGGATGCATGTGCAACTTACCAGCCAACTTGAATTTTTTAGAAGATTTATGCAGAAGATGAAGGCAAGGATGATTAATGGAAGATGGATACAAAGCATGGCATCTTCCTGTAAGAACAGTGTTAGTAGTATTAGAACAAAGCATAGCTGAATTTATGCTGGGGCAAAGAAAAGGCTCAAAGAAGAGACAGAGCTGCTTTTACAAGGAGGCAGGATAATGCCATCTGATGACAGAGAGAAGGTGGATCTTCTCAATTCTTATTTTGCTTTTTTTTTCCTACTCGAAAGAATCATCTTTGTATGGAAAAGGACCAAAAATTTCAGATTAAGAGGTTGATACCCAGCAGAAATAAGGAGCTAGAGAATATATAGCTGCTCTTGATGAATTCAGATCATCTGGCTCAGATGAATTATACAGTAGTGAAAGAACTGGCAGGCGTGGTTGCTAAGTCCTTGTCAGTGATCTTTGAAAAACTGTCCAGAAATGAAGAGATACTGCAGGATTGGAGAAGGCAGGTGTCCAGATTTTTTTTAAGGGAAGAAAATGGAGTTTCCAAATTATAAGCCAGTGAACTTCACTCCGTTTCTGGGCAAAATTCTAGAACAAATTATCATAGACATGGTTAGTGAACATCTAATAAAGAAACCAGTGCTCACAAGAGCCAGCATAATTTCATCAAGAACAGGTTATCTATCTTAGGCTAACCTTATTTCCCTTTTGGAAAGAATTTTTAAGCTGGTAGATCAAGGGAATTCTGGAAAAATAATTTATTTAGATTTTAGCAAAGCACTTGATGTACTATCATGCTATTCTTGTAGAAAAACTCATTTTGGAATTTACCCACTGAGGTATGCTGAATCAAGCTTATTTTCCTGTTCTAAGATTTCAGGCTTATTCTCAATTAGGTTATTTTTCTTAATTGCTTTGTAAATTTTTGTGTACCTTTCATATTACTGTTTTAATA
This sequence comes from Trichosurus vulpecula, assembly GCF_011100635.1. Classification (NCBI taxonomy): domain Eukaryota; kingdom Metazoa; phylum Chordata; class Mammalia; order Diprotodontia; family Phalangeridae; genus Trichosurus; species Trichosurus vulpecula. The sequence goes on from NC_050579.1 coordinate 57,213,573, forward strand.
GCCTCCTACCTCCCAGGGCTATTATAAGGAGAAAACATTTGTAAAGTGCTTTGCAAATCTTAAAATGTTATATAAATGCTAGCTATTATTTTAAAAATATGTTTGCATGGAGTCCTGAAAATCTAATCAAAAAGCCTTTGAAGTAAAGATGAACAAGGGGAAAACTGCCTATGTAGATCCGTTGACTTAGATATGCAGAGAGTAGCTACACAATATTCCCGAGGTATATCATGTATGTTTAGTATTTTTTTTTTTAGGAATTGTTTGTGCCTCAGAAGGATGATTAAACTGATAGACTGATGAACTGATGACCATAAGCACAATTTTTTTCATGTACTTTTGATATGCAAATACTTAACTTTGCACTAAACTAAACAATCTATCTACAAATATTTGAGGGCCTGAGTGGTTTGCCATTTCCTTCTCTAGCTAATTTAACAGATAAGGAAACTGAGGTAAACAGGGTAAAGTGACTTGCCCAGGGTAACACAGCTAGTGAGTATCTGAGGCCAGATTTGAACTCATGAAGGTGAGTCTTCCTGACCCCAGACCCAGTGCTCTAACCACTGTGCCACTTACTACCCCTTAGGAAGAATAGAAGTCTCCTAGAAATCTACTAGTTTGATGTTCGTTAATAATCCTTAATTGGTTGGTGTCTCTCATCAATGTTGGCAATTCCTTTCACCAGTAGAGTTTGTAATCCATCCATGCCTTTTCATCTGTAATTCATATCAGTACCTTTCCATAAATCTTCAATCGATTATCTCACCAGTGTAGTTGAGGCCCTCATCTAGGTCTTTTAGTATTTTCATGGGTACTAGTGCAATGCTCAAGTAGTCCTGTTATTCATCTCTCTTACTACATTACACCTCTTTTTCTCATTATATGTGTCCTTGACGATGTTTTATATATATGATCAAGATGGATATAATTTTTTTCCTTTGTAAAATCACCCGTCCCAGCTTCCCTCTCTTTAACACCCCCCAATCTAGGTACTGCCTTGGTTTTGAAGAGCAATTTAGAAGGCTTAGGCAGGGTCATTTGGAAAGCCATGAATAACCCTGCTTACTTTTTTTTTTTTTTGAGGGCTTAGGGCTTAGGTGCTAACTCTTGATTCTACAGCAGTTTTCCCCTCACCCAAGTTTATCTTCTCAACTATATTGCTACTCAACTCACGTAATTCCTCTTCTCCCTCTCCTTAAAAGATTGGAGAGAATATATCACTAAATACATGAAACATATTTGTAACACCTTTGGAATGCACATATCTGACATCTTTCCTGATTATTTTCATTCATTATATCTGTTTACTACAATATGTAACTCAGTTGCTTTCCATAGTTGTCCTAAAATATATGTTTCCCCATAACTTTCTATTATTTGTGAATTGTGGAGTACCTTTTAACAGTGCTTGTTTTGGAATCTGTGGTTATTTGGCTATTCTCTCATGTGAAAGGTATGGAAGGCAAAAGAACTTATATAATTTTATTGTAGGTATTCTAACTCTGTTTTAATTTTTACAGCTTGATTTGAAAGTACTGTGTAATTTACAAAGGAGAGTCTCATAAAAGTGCAGCATAACTAATTTAGGGTGGAGGAGTAAGCTCACCTAATACTGTCTGTCTAAGTACTTCCTTCTTGGGTAATATTTCAATGTTTCAACAGAATTGCTATCTTTTACCTGGTCATTGTTAGATAGATGCTGACTTGCATCAATTTGTCAAGCTCAGGAAGCATTAGCTGTCATCTAGTTGGTGACATGTTTGATATGAGGAATGTATTTTTGTTGCACAAGTGGAGTATATTGTCTCCTTTTCCAAGCCAAGACTAATATTTTGTTTCCAAAGGAAAACTCAAACATTTTCCACATTATTCTTACTGGACAGTTGCAGGTTTTGTTCCAAAAGAAACATACATAGATTCTCTAGGTTTCTTATCAAACCTGAAATAAGCCAGATAGGTCCAGGGATGTAGTTTTGAGTTATTGTTTAAAAACTTTTGATGTGAAATCTTTATTTTAATCCAATAAATGGTAGTAGCAAAGTGGCAATGTATTTCCTTTAGTTGAAGGGAGCTCCTAAATTAGGATTTTGTTAAAAGTTAAAGGATTAACTATTGACATTTCCTAGAAGTGTATAGTGTATGAAGTTGATTCTCTTGTCTTTTACATCAAAAGCAAATTAAGATATACCTGTTGGATTAAAACATAACACAAATGAATACTTTTTTTTTTAACTTCTCGGATTTCATGTTTTTAACAGCTTCTTGTTACCTTTCAGAATGTTAAGAACTGGTGGTATATTTCAGAATGATTATAATGTGACATGTGGCTTGAACTCAGTGGCTTATCTTAACACAAACTGAACACAACTTTCCAAGTGTATGTGTGTGTTTATATTTTGTAGAGGCTTAATAAACTTAGCATTTCACAATGGTGCTTATTCACACATGTGAGGAAGAAGATAAACTTTGTAATTGTTATGCTTCAGGCTTTCACATTAAATGGAAATTTACCTCAACTAATTGGGTTAATGTGAGGTATTAACCCAGTTCCATTCAGGTGAGTTTCAGGAACATATAATTTGACAATATTTGCCTCCATAGCATTTTGTACATTTTACATTTATATTCATAATTTTCTTTTTTGAAATTTTTTTCTATAGTTATGCAGAAGGCATGGAGGGAGAGAAATCCTCCAGCTCGTATCAAAGCAGCTTATCAAGCTTTAGAACTGAACAATGAGTAAGTTTGAAATATGAGAAAATAAGTTTGTTTTGAAGAAATAACCAAGATACCTGATTTGCCAAAACATTTTTTATGTTGTTTTACATTAATTATTATTTTTGAAGAAACTTGGAATAGTTTTAAAGTTTTTCCCCCCAAATTCCCCCATGAATACAGTAAAACTTTTTTTTTTTTGACAACTGTGCTATGTTGTTGGAACTCTGGCTTTTATTTCTTTTTTATAGATGTTAAAAATCAGAACAGTCCTTTTTTTAAAAAATTGAGATTGCTAATGCAGTTGAAATAATTCATACTTACAGGGGTGGGGAACCTGCAGCCTCCAGGCCACATGTGGCCTTCTAGGTCCTTGGGTGTGGCCTTTTGACTGAGTCCAAGTTTTATAGAACAAATCCTTTTATTAAGGGGATTTGTTCTGTGAAGTTTGGATTCAGTCAAAGGGCCACACTTGAGGACCTAGAGGGTCACATGTGGCCCTGAGGCTGCAGGTTCCCCACCCCTGACTTATACCATAGTTCCTAGGTCTGTGTGAAAGTATGGAAGCATGTACCTTCTGAAAGATTTTTTTCCTGTCCTGATAGGCTTTTGAAAGGGATTCCTCAGAACTCCAGGTTTTAACTTTCATTATACTGTTCCTTAAAACAATTTCATTTTATTAGTAAGTATTTATTAAATATCTAAAGTTCTCTGAACCAAAATGGTATTTAAGGGCAAAAAAGACATTCAAAGTAAAAGGCATAGTCCTTGCTCTTAGGAATGTTAAAAGTTTAATTTTAAATGAAATGTGTTCTCACAAGTCAACTTAATATTAAAAACACCCTATCACTAAGTGTAAAATAGGAAATTATAAATGCTAAAGGATGCAGAATGAAAGGAATCAGAGTTGGTTTGCTGGGGGATACAACCTGGATGGGGTAGATTTGGGGTTTCATTTTTAAGAAGTTAAGAGACGTTAATTGATGGGCATTGTAGGGTAAAGAGATATTTAAAGCAGTCTTTCTTACGAAAATATAATTTCAGTAGTCTTTTATCTCTGATTTACATATAAACACATCAAGGTTAGGTACAAGTTGGTTCTCTTTTTTAAGTGTTTTCTCTTAATTGGGTTCTCTTGGTTATTATATACTTCACCTTTTTTTAGGCATTTGGGGCTAAGTGACTTGCCCATGGTCACACAGCTGTCTGAAGTCTGAAGCCAGATTTGAACTCAGACGCTCTTGACTCCAGGGCCAGTACTGTATCCACTGTGCCACCTTGCTACTCCTTATTTTGCTTTTATTGAAAGCTCTTACTCGTGTAATATGGGAAGTATTTACATAATGTGATTTGTTTTGCCTTGTGTGGCCCTTAATTGGCCCCCTGCCCTACTATTATCTTCTCTTTTTATCTGGCCAGATATTTCTATTAATTCCATCATTCTTTTGGGTTAAAGAAACAAGGCAGAAACATTGTCTTCACTAGGATACTTTTAAAATGAACACGGTACCTGGAGGGAATAGGGGGACCTCTCATTTTTGAAAACATCATATTAACAAGATTCAGTTTACCAAGTTATATAGTCATTACCTTGGGAAATTCAGGGAACCTAACCCCAAAGGAAGAGAAGATATAGGACAAGTAAGTTTCAGTGGGGAGGAGGACTGAGACTTGTGTTAGTGTTGGGGATTGGGAAGACTAGTATAGGGGCCAAAGCAGGGATGAACTTTTTTTGGATACCCTAGACAAAAAGGAAATAGTATGGAGGAAGGCAGAGCCAGAGTGAGCAGAGATCTAGCTGTTGGACTGGGGGGTTTCTGGTCCATCGGGAACAGGGTAGTGCTTATCAGGCACAATTATTTTCTCCTACATTGCCCCCATCTCCCTTGATTTTTTTCACTTTATTTCTTCCTGACACTATTGGGGAGTTTCAGTCACTTTGGAAAAATTTACTAGGACATGAATCAGAAGCTGTTAGAAAAAGAAATTCATCCCAAACAAATAGCATGTCTTAGTCACCCTATTCCAGAAAAATTTTTATTCATGGGAATATAATTTTTTAAATTAGACAAACTAAGATAAGCATCTCAATATATACAGACTAAAAGCAGGCTTAAGTTATGGTATAATTCATCATGCTACCTCTTTATATAAGATGTTATGCACTTTACATTTTTATCCAATACATTTTACATTCCTGTCTCTCACTGTCCTACTCCTTCTTCACCTCAAGACAAAATAGAGAAGGAAAATAATTTAGAAAAAAAAATAGAGGCAAAAAGATAAATAATGGGAAAAGAACCCCCAAATGAATGAATGACAAAACATTTTGAGCTTCTACTATGTGCCGTTCACTGGGGATACAAATACAAGCAAGCAAGAGACAGTCCCTGCTCTCAGAGAACTTCTATTCTAATGGAGGAAAGACAGCATATAAAGGGGAACTAAAAAGCTGGAGTGAGGGGCTGAGTGTGCAGTAGCTCGGTCTGAGATTGGTAAGGAGGTTTCATTCAGCTCAAGATAAGACAAAAGGTCTTCCAAAGGCAGACAGGCAGTGGATAGAGTGCTCAATGTACAGGACAATGACAACCTCTAAGAGATGTAGTTTTCTCCTCTGTAAAATGGAAATAATGGTAGCATCTACCTTTCTGGGTTGTGAGGATCCAGTGAGATAGCATATGTAAAGCATTATATAAATGCTAGCTCTCAGAGCCCTGGGATCCAGGGGTGGAATTTAAGTGGTTCTGGTGTGAGAAGGGAAGGAACAAGCATTTATATGGCACCTACTCTGTGCCAGGCACTGTGCTAAACAACAACCCTCAAAGGTAGATGCTGTCATTTTCCCCATTTTTACAGGTGAAGAAACTGAGGCAGTCTAAGGTTATATGACTTGCCTGGGGTTCTGAATCTGAGGCTGGACTGACCTCAGATCTTCATGACTGCAGGCCCAGCATTCTGTACACTGTGATACCCCCAGCTGTCCCCAGGAGCAGGAAGTCCAGAGGTGTTGTGAAAGATGGCTGGAGTGGAGGCAGCTCAGTCTGGCAATGGCTGGGAAGTCAGAGAGAAGGACAGGGAAGAGAGGGGACAAGAGGAGGGGAGAAGGGATAGAAGGGAAATGGGGGGGTGGTGCTGTGGTTACTTCTGTGGGGTGGGCCACTAGTGAATTAAAATCTGGACCAGCTTCATTTGAAGCTTAACAGGCTGGGAAGGATGGGGGTCAGTGTGAGGACCCCCAGGGGAGAAGAGGAGTTTGGAGGATGGACTATTCCCTTTATCATTTTGGTTCCTTGCAGTTGTGCCACGGCCTACGTTCTCCTGGCTGAGGAGGAGGCGACGACAATTGTAGATGCCGAGAAGTTATTTAGACAGGCCCTCAAAGCTGGGGAGACGATCTACAGGAGGTCACAGCAGCACCAGCACCAGAGCCCTCAGCACGAAGCTCAACTTAGTAAGCACATCTAAACTGAGTTGAGCATATCTTTTCAAATACTCCCTTTTTTTTTTCTTTTTAAGATAAATGCTTATAGGTTAGCTCATTTTCATAAGAAGCAGCTAATCTACTTACCCAGGTTATTTGTAAACTAAAAAAAGAAAAAAATGTATTCATTAAAAGAAAACATACTGGAATAAAAGTTTTGCTCTTATTATGTTGAAAGAAGATACAATACCAATTTTTATAATAGTTACTGTCAAAATGAATATAATTCATCTCAAGAGGAAGTTGGGAGAACCATTGAAGAGACTCACCTTGGAACAGTTTGTTGTACTTGAAAGAAAGGTGCTGTATTCAGTATTTAGGAGTTTTCTTGTTGGTAATGTGATGCTACTTTGTTCTTCTGTCATCCCAAAATAAATGCTGTTCAGGCTCTGGATGTCTAGAATTAGGGCCAGAGACCTGCAGTGGGATATGGATGAATTCACTTTATTAAATTCTCAGCACAATACCCACCCTCATACCTTGTACTAATTATTTCTGAAATTCTCCTCATAGTGCTTGAGGTGGCCCTTTGGTGAACCACAAAAAATGAGGCCTCCCTTTTTTCCATAGGGAGACACTTTTACCAGAGACATTAGGAGCAACAACCCTGCTGCTGCCTTCTCTTTGTGGCCAAAGGGCTTTGGTTTCATGATTTTGGCAGTTAGTGGACAATAAATTGAAATGTTTATATATTGCATTATCTGTTAGCAGTTAAGTTCTAAATCTTTTTGTTTGTGGAAATTCAGGTTTGGATAATGTCCCCTCTCTAGGCTAAATATTGATGTATACAGTATGTTTCATTACTGCATGTTATTATAACACACAACTGTGGGAATTTATAATTTTGCAGGCTGGAACTAATGAAATTGCATCTGTTAAAAAGTATCGTGTTATTTATCCTTGTAAAATCTCAGATATGAGTATGAGATAGTTACAGAAACATTTTTAAAACCGTTTCTAGAAGTTTGAGTTTGTTAGCCATTGGCAGCTTTTTTTTTTTTTTTAGGTTTAATTGTCCATGGAAATTTTACTTTGAAATCTCTTAGCTAGCCAGTCAAAACAAGTGAAGATTATGATAATACTGTTATTTAAGTAGAAATATAGAAAAATGAGTTAATGCTGTTTTTCTCAATTAATATGTACTTTTTTTTTCTGTGAGTCTTAAACATGAACTTGTGACTTGCACGTGTACTGCAGACTTCGCATTGTGTTATTGTTGGAACAATTATTTGTAGAGACATAAATTATACACTTTTATTTCAGTTATGTCTTCCAGTGTAAGTAAAGAAATATAATGGGTAATATAAATAAAATTTCAGATGATCATATTAACTAGTAGTGGTAACATTCCTTTTTTTATTTAGGAAGAGACACCAATGTATTGGTTTATATTAAACGAAGATTAGCAATGTGCGCGAGAAAATTAGGAAGAATAAGAGAAGCAGTAAAAATAATGAGAGATGTGAGTAATTTTGAAGATCATACTGATACATTTAATAATTAAAAGTGTTTTCAGTAAGTTCTAAATTTTTAGTTGAATCACTGTTTTTAATTGACAGTAACAAAATGTATATGGAATATAGCTGTATTTGGCAAGTTGTGGAATCTCTTTCCTTCAGCAAATTCAATTTAATAAACATCTGTTAAGCATACTCTAGTTCTAGGCCCTGGGGACCAAAACAAAAATGAACTGTCTTTGCCTTCAAGCGGCTTACATTCATCTAGGGAGAGACAGTATGTTATTATTTTGCTAAACTACAACTTCTGTGTTACATATTTTAACTATTTTTTTTTAATATGCAGCTAATGAAAGAGTTTCCTCTTCTTAGTATGTTGAACATCCATGAAAATCTCCTAGAATCTCTTCTAGAATTACAGGCTTATGCAGATGTTCAGGCAGTTCTCGCAAAATATGATGGTAAGTGGTGTTTGTCTAACACTTTTACCTAACAATTAGATTCCCTTTTCTCTCTTAGTGTATCTGTCAGATGGTTCAATATCAATGTGCATGAAACATTGGGATCCAGAGTGATTCTCGGACTTTCTGTTTCTTTCCTCTAATGTAGTCCATTAATGGTAGCATGAAGGGCGTACTGGTATGGGCCACTAGGAAGTGTCTTCTCATCAGGGTCTTTAAATGAATCAGAAATATGAGAGAGATGCCTTTCACCCTGCCAAGGTTCCTAGTCTTGCTACTATGAAATAGTTGCTTCAGTTCACCTTAGGGGTTGCAAGGATTATTACGGAGACACACGTCAACTGTCCCTCCCCCTGGGGACATGAGCATGTCCCCTGTGAGGCATCTTCTTGTAACCACAAGCTGAAAGTAGCCTGACATCACTCATCACAGTGTCTTTGGACATGCCTTTCAACTTATCAGAGCAGCTTGTCACCTTATCACACCTGTCTTTACACAACCTGTCCTGTTGTGGATTTTTGACCATTAACCTAGAAATATTTGTGACCTGTTCCTTTTTGCCTATTGACTTGGAAAGTTTGAATGTGTTATATTTGGAGGGAGAAGTTTATTTCTTTTAAACATCTGGAACCCTTAAGAAGTGCTTCAGAATGATGCACGCTCATGTAGAAATTTGTGAGAAATCCTTTCCATATGTTACTTACCAGATGCTTGGCCTGCTTGGGGTACATATACTAGACAAGCTTAGAGACTGTATTTAAGAAATCAAAGTGAGCTGATGCTAGAGAAAGCCCAGGACTTGAGATTTAACTGGTTTAAAAAATTTGAGATTTGCTCCTGTGTTCTGAATTCTTTATTCAGTATCCTAATACTGCTGTGCTGTAGAATTTCACTGTTATGTTCTTGGAAAAAAATAGGAGATCCTCTATTTTAGTGTTGTATTTGCTAGTTTCACTTGAGCTTTGAGAGTCATTAAAGAGAAGAACTTTACCACAGTAGTTCTGGTGCAAGAAGTTTCACTTTTTGAAAGTCAACTTTGACATAAAAAGAAGAGTTACGAAATTTGCATCATGTATTCATAGACATAATTTTGAAATTCTTTTTCTTTCACTGATTTTGGATTTTTTTATTACAGATATCAGTCTTCCAAAGTCAGCAGCAATTTGTTATACAGCAGCACTGTTGAAGACTAGGACTGTGTCAGATAGGTGAGTAGCTGTGGAATTTAGAGCATCTGGATAAGATACTAACTGTAGACCGAAATATAAGAACATTAATTTTCTTTCTTCGCTGGTTTTGAATGATGCTTCTTTTAAAGTTGTTTTTCCCTTGATCGTTAACTAAGGCCTTGGAACTCTGGCCAAGTCTGTGAGTGTTGATAATGCTTTTCCTTAATTATTTGACATTTTTTATATTGGAATGAAATATCACATTCTATTTCCCCGAGTTTATATACAATATGGGTAATTTTGAATTCCCTTAATTGTTAGTTGTTCTGAATGTATTTCTGAATATGTCTGAAGAAGGGAAACTTTTTCTTCTGCTTGCATTCTTCTCAGGTGAATATTGGTAGAGGTCTCCTTTTATGTAGTAGGACTGTGGATGTACCTCTGTAGCTTTTCTGATTTTATTATCCTTCCCAAAGGGTCTAACTTAGTTTCTAAGTGCTTCTGCATCAACTTCAAATATGTTTGAAGATTTCTGTTCCCTCTGCTTCCTGATTGTGTATATTGAACTAAGTGGCTTTACTTTCAATATTAGATATCAGTTGCCTTTTCCTATCACCAGAAACCTCTAATTTTGGGACATTGAATTATGGTCTTAACTTGTAATTCTTTCTTGCATAGTTTTTTTCAATTTGAAGTGTTCCCCTCCTTCCTTCCCGCCTCTCCCCCCGCCCCAGATTCTCTCCAGAAACAGCCTCTAGAAGAGGACTGAGCACTGCGGAAATTAATGCTGTGGAAGCAATTCATAGAGCGGTGGAATTTAACCCTCATGTTCCAAAAGTAAGTGAGTTGCTTTTCTTTTAGTACCACAGTGTTTTTGATGAAAATATCAACCTTACCTAAGGTTGTAAAGTCAATGGCAGATGTTGGATCAAAAGCTATATCTTCTGACTTCTAGTCCAATAGTCTTAACTACTCTAGCTTGCTTTTTTCTCATTTGACTAAAGGGGCTATTAAGAACATTTATAAAAACCAGTAGAAATAATCACTTTAGAGCTCGTAGCTGTTGTCAGAATAATCTGAAGTCTATCCCTTCAGTTAGTTGTTGCTTTCACTATAGCTTTAGGGAAGAAATAGTCAAATGGCATGGTTTTAATGGAGGGTCATTCATATTTTGAATCATCAAATCAAATTTCCTGTGTTTTACTGTAAGAGTGTTTTCTAGACAAATGCCTGAGTTTTGGACCTGAGCTGGACAAAGACTGGAGACAAATAGATTAAAATAATCAATGATAGGAAACAGATGTGGAAGTTCCCAGAACTGCTGAGTTGATGTTTGTGTAGTCCCTGATGAAACTGTGTACCAGTTTCATTTTTCTTTGTTACACACCCTATCGGCATGGTTTGTTGAATATTTATGTATTCTCACCTCACATTGAATATTGGTTGCTGTTTTTTAAGGCATATTAAACATACTTTAAAAAATTATTTAAAATATACACTGTACATCATATTGAGAAAAAGTTTTAGTTGTAGTTAAGTATAATACAAGATAAGATTATGGAATTTGGAAACTGGTAAACACTAAAGGGATTACTCTCCAAGAAATAATTTCCCAAAAAAGTAGAGTCTACAGAGATGAGTCCTTTACTGAGAGCCTAGTTGGCCCTCCTGCCCCTAGGCAGATGGGCAGAGCCCACAAGACAACATACTAAAAGTGCATTTGATTTATGGGTCAGCAACCTAGGTTTAAATCCTAATCTGACAGGAATTGTGTGACCTTGCACAAACCAGATAACCTGTGAGCCTCACTTTCTTTATCTGTAAAATGGAAATAGATAATAATACTGGGCAAAATGTTTTATAAACCCTACAGTGCTATGCACAGACGCAGTATTACTAATAAATGGTAAGCTTGTATGAAGAATAAGCAATATTAAGATTGCCTAGAAAATGATTGCAAGTCTTAATTACTCATTTTACATTTTTGTACCATTTCTGATTTATCCCTTCATTACATAAAGCCAGTAATCTTAATTTTTTTTAATGAAAAAAGTAATTTTTTTCATCATTGTTATTCTGGATAGTGGTAAAAATTGTACATTTTACATGGGAAGGCAAGTAGAATAGTTATCGAAAACTATTCTAATTAGGTAAAGCCCACTAGGCTCTTTAGAGGGACTTTTTAATACCACTTTAGCTGAAGAAAAATATAAATGATCATTTTATAACATATAAGATTAAATTGCTAGACATTTTCATAAATTCTAGGTTGAATTTTCAATGGAAAAATTGCTGCATTGAAGAGATATTTTCCTTAAGGTTTTCAATAATGGGCCATGTTTTAATTTTTTTACTTAAAAATTAGTTTTCATTGGTAATTTATTAAAAACAAAACAACTTATACTTTTTAACCTGATGGGAAGATGGGATTTCTTTGAATAATAGATGAGGTGATGACCCAACTTTTATTATTATACTCAGTTGAAAGTTGAATTGTGCTGCAAAATGACATTATTTTAAAAGGGTGGAATCCTTAAACTGAACTCTATCAAACAGAGCAGTCATTAAGGTACTTCTGAGAAACTCTGAGTCCCAACAACCTGGACAGTGTCCCACTTAAATAACATTAATGTTATATGAACTGACACAGCTCTGGAATTTGCGGCTGTCTGTTTTTGCTACAGTCATACGTTGATGAAGTATGTTCAGACTTCTCTCTCTCTTTTTTTTTCCCCTGTCGTGGTCTATATTCCAAACTCTCAGCTCGGGCCAAGCAAACATAAAGGACTTTGGGGGGGTTTCCTTCTCAAACCTCTATTGAGGGTCATGATAACTTCTTTAACCTAATGAACAATGACATTTTCAACATTTTAAAAAACCTTTTCATTTCTTCTTACAAATTTCTTATGCAAATTTGGCATAAATTATCATATGAAACATAACAATAAAATGACAAAGGATAAAGTTGATTTAGCAGAGAATGTCTGTTGGCAGCTTTCCATATAGTTCCAACAGGAATGACTGTAGGTCTAGAGCTGTGCAATTTGTTAAAGCTGGAAACTATTAGAAGTGCAATGGAGAAAGATCACATAAATTTCTCCAGGCTATGCATTTACTTTTAGGTATTTCATTAATATTGATTGCTTGTACAGACCTTTGATTCTTCTGAGTAATTGTCAGTACCCAACAGTTATGATAACCCTGTGGTCTTCATTTGGGGTTTGTATACTCTGTTTATGTCAGCAAGTTTTTTATTTGGTTATGCAACTTTCGTATGTGTTACCACTAGAGCTGCTGCATATTTTATGTCCAGGCAGATTGGGAGAACCTTTTATACTTTGATTAACTCATTTGCCTGCTTTCAGGCTAGCATTATTTAGTTAGTTCTGTACATATGGATGTCTATCATGTTCTCAAATATCTTTGGAAAAGAAAATTCCAGAATATCACTTATGATCTTATTTACTTATTTCTTGTTCCTTGTTGCTAGCTATAAGTTTCTTTTCTCCAAGTTTTGAATATAAGATTTTTTTAAATATCATTAGTATTTTTAGTTGTCCTTCATGTGTGCATTTGATTAGAATGGAATTATCAACCACGATGTTAAATCATAAGACCTCCAGAGAAATAAGGCTGGCATCTTTCAGAAGTACCTTGTTACCTTCCTAGGCCTCAGTTTCCTCATTTATAAAAAATAGGGATTAGACTAGATCCACAGTCTGTGAACTTTGTCTTTAAAAATACTTTGGTAACTGTATTTCATTATAATTATTTCCCTTTGTAATCTTAGGAATTCTATGCATTTAAAAATCATTCTTCTGAGAAGTAGCCCATAGGCTTCACCAGACTGCCAGAGGGATCCATGACTCACAAAAGATTAAGAAAAAAATGGTTTCCAGGGTTCCTCCGCGCTCTCTATAAAAACAGAGTCTTGTTTCAGGCAGGCAAAGATCCTTCAACTAGAAATTTCATTGAAAGTTTTCCCATTTTTATGTTACCAGTATTGATTGTCACTGACTGTTATATGAACTGACACAGCTCTGGAGTTTGCGGCTGTCTCCTCATTGGCACACTCATCCTGTTATCTCTTTTTCTTGTCTGAACAGTCCTGTTTCCCCATAAATGCTATTTTTGTGCTTTTAGCCAGGAATATATGAAACTCAGGCATTCTTCTATTGAGAACAGTGAAGATCCAAGGTGAAGGGCCCAAGACAGATGGGAATTAACTAGTTTAAACCCTGTCTGACACTCTGAGGAAAGCTTGTTTGTGTCTTGCAGCATGAATGCCATGAACAGTTGACAAGCTTTTAATGTTTATAATGTTCGGTGGCACGGTGCTAATTAGTGGAAATACAAAGCAAAAGCAAAAACGGCCCCTGTCCTCAAGGAGCTTGCATTCTAGTATGGGAGGCAATGTGTATATACACATTACATACAACAGTAAAACAGATTTTTCAAAAGAGAGAGGACTAGTTCTGAAAATCTCCATATTTTGAGTACGTGTTCAGGACTACATTTTTTCGTTAGCGTTTTTTTTTTTTTTTTTTTTTTTTTTTTTTTTTAGAATTTCTTGTTTAATAATAAAGCTGCTTTTAGTCTGGTGCTGGCAAGAAAGCTGACTTTGCCTGGGGCTTTTATAGTTGCAAAGGGATTTTTAAAAAAAATAAGTAAATATATAGAATATAAAGTCTATTCTGGTTAGTCTGGAGCACTTTGAAACCTTCAGGACATTGTATACCCCTGATTGTAGACTGTTCTTTTAGCAATGAGGGGACTATCAAGGTACTGCTTCACTAGTCCAGAATCCTATCCTACAGTGGCACATGACCAAAGTTACAGAGGGGGGATAAGGTGAGATCATGAGTAGAACAGAAGGAGTGATAAGAAAGGTGAGGTGGTTACAGATGCTGACCCGTGCCAGTGGTACCTACTTCTGGCCATTGGAGTGTGCCTGTTATCCAAACAGTGAAGGCAGTTAAAACATTAGGCATACATATTGAATGGAGGATGCCTGCCTTTGCCACTCCTTCAGTATAGGATCATATCCCCTGTGTCTTGAGGCTGTTGAGGGTATGTGTAGCAGCTGTTCCTTATACAGAGCCACATGGCTCTCTGTATTCAGCTCGCTTGTCCAGTCTCATAGAATGTGCACTGAGAATGATAATTGCAGAGAGAAATTGGCATTTGTGTGCATGACTGATCAAGAGCAAAGCAACTTAATTTCAGATGCTCTCAGACAGATTTGTCTTTAACCTCTGCTTTTACAAGGAAGAAGATTATGGAGCATTATCATTACTTCAGGTCAGAATTTTATTGCATTTGGCTAAAGACCATCGTAAGATTTATAGAGTTGGGGGTAGATATAAGGTGATCTTTAAAATAAATTATAAAGATCAAAGCACAACAGAGTTAGTTTGAGTATAACAATAGGTATTATTTAGAGGTTTATTATAAGGTAATCACCAGAGCACTGTATCACTATGTTATTTTAACCCTAATGTCCAAAGTAGCTGTTGTTCTAATTTTCTATGTGACCAATACAAGTGGGTAGATTCTAGTAGTTATTTACTGTCTTACAGATATATAATGTAACTCAGCCTTGCTTCTGGAAACTTCTAGCATGCATGGAATAGATTCCAAGTTAATAGTGAAGGTCTTCCGAGCTCAAGAGTTCTACAGATAACATAAGATAGGTGAATTTAGTGGGATTTACTTGAAACATTGTAGGGGGATTGATTAGGAAACAGGTTACTAGGACAGCCTGTCTAATTTTGGAGAAGCTCAATTGACCCATCACTTTAAAAGATCCGATTTTGTTTAGCTCAGCTTTTCACTTTGTTACCTTGTTTAAAAATATTCTTATATTTTCCTTTTCCGGATGGCATATAATCCCAGTTTAATATAAAGCAAATACAATGGCATATTTGATTTGTACTTATTTCTTAGTTTTTAATTGAGCTTTTACTCTTCCTTATGCATATTTATTTAAAACAAATTAACAAAATGAACATTTAAATCTTACAGTTATAGATTGAAAATTGGAAGGAATCTTAGAAGCATCTAGTCTGATCCTCTCATTTTATAGTAGAGGAAATAGAGACCCAGAGAGCTTAGATAACTTGCTGAAGGTCACACAATTATTGATAGAGTCAGGATTTGAATTCAGGTCCTCTTCAAATCCAGCATTCTTTCTACTATGCCATGATGAAGAAATGGCCTTCTATTTTGCACACATAGTGGAAAATATTCTTACATGTACTTTAGGGATCTTTGATTTCATTAGTGTGAGTACTATATCAGTAACATCACAGTAGCCTCTCTGCTTTAGTGGCTAGTCCGTGGTTCTGTGGCCAGAAAAGTTCATTACCAGGTTACCAAACTCCAAGTGCTACACCTCTGCATATAATGAGGTTGGTTCTCCAACAATAGAAATGTAATCCATCACCAGGCCTGTACTTGAAGGCTTTCTGGCTTGGTAGGACTTGCCAGAGCTTCTGCCCTTCTGGGGTAACCTTCAGGAGTCTAGGATCACCTCCATGTCATGATGAAACATTGGAAAAATACTTTAGTAGAGAGTCCTAAAGTCTTCACCTATGTGTGTTAGTTTGAGTCAGCCAACAAATAGAGTGGGTACCATGTGTGGAAGAGTATATTAGGTGTTGGAGCAAGATACAAAAAACATGGTCACAATACTCAAGGAAATCTGTAATTCCAAATCTTGTCTTGATCATCACAATACAGTTGTTCACCTGGCTTATCTTCTCTCCCCTTTCAAAATCATTTCTACATTGTTGCAGATTGATCATCCTAAAACATAGATCTTTCTCCTATTCAAAAATCTAGGACGTTGAAACCCCCTCTATCTTACTGCCACAGACTCTTCCCAACTGATTTCATGTTCCATCCTTCAAAGAAGTCTGTGGTCTCATCATGCTGGTCTCTTAGCGATTTCTGAACAGGACCTTTACCTCCTGCTCTTAGAATGCCTAGCTTCTTTCAAAGCATATATCCCTACTTGTTAATGTTTCCTACCTTTTAAAATTGTATTTTGGTACCGTGTTTTTAATAACTTGTGTATGTTTCATATTCTCTCAATAGCATATAGGCTTTTTAACGGCTGGGGCTGTTTCCTTTTTGTCTTTGTATCCCTAGTGCCTAGCATTGTGCCTTTGATTTGATGAAATGTACAAGTTGAAGTTGGGTAAGAGATGGAATGAAGTAACCCATCATCCCCTTTTATTATAGACATTTTCATTAAATGGAGAATTTTTCTTAAAGTTTAGATCAACATTTTTTAAAACTGAGAATAACATGAATTGTTCCTGTGGGATAAATGTATAGAATATTTTAACTTGAATCATTAGGCAAAATTTGGTATTATGTAAATAAATTATTACAAGGGAGAATTTTAAAATAAAAAAATTGCAGATTTATTTTCCTAAGAAACAGCATGGACTTATTTTCTCACAAACATGTCCTATAAGTTTGCACATGTGTGCGTAGACAGACATGTGTGAGGTTGTAGATCGTTTGAGTCAGGAAGACCAGGATTCAAGTCCTACCCCCCAACACCAACTGGCCAAGTAACTTTACAAACTTGTAAGTTGTAGAAAAGCTGCTGGAGGGAATTTCCTTCCTGGGATTTCCCTACATCTATGAAACTGCAAGTCTAGACAAAAGAAAAAAGTCACACATGTTTGAGTATCTTTATTGCCTGAATTATTAAACAGCAAATTATTGAGTTGAGAAAATATTTATTGTGAATCTTCAAATTATTTGCTCTTATAAGACAAAAGTTATCCTAATGCCTTGGTTCAAGTTGAGTGCCTAGCAATGTTCTCTGTAGCTGTGTACAACATTTGGAATCCAAGATTTTAGTTAATAGTAAACCAAAATCTTTAGGAGTGTAAATATAAAATAATTGCAATATTTTTACAGTTCCATATGAGCTGCTATTTGTGAAATCTAAGATGAGCTTTGATGGAAAATTCCTATATGTTAAGTAGGTCTCAAAATTAAGAAATTAAATACTTGTAATTTTCAGATAGAGACTTTCCTGTGCTTGCAGCAGTGTGTGTGTGTGTGTGTGTGTGTGCGCGCGCGAGCGCGCACACGCGCTCTCTCTCTCGCTTCCTATTGAAGCACTTAGAGCACTTGTGACATATTCAGCCCAGAGAGCATAAGGAGTCATGTCAGAGGTCAGATATTTGAGCCAGTTTTCCCACAGCCGCCTGGTGTGAGTGATCTTTTACTATGTTTAAAAAAAATGGAAGAGGATTAAAGGGGATTAGAAAGAATATTACCCTCCCAAGTATAGGCCCAAGGCACTAAAGGAGAGAACCCAGCCAGGCAGCAAATGGGCTTTGCTTGACCAGGGCACAACCTCTGCTGCATTCCTTTAAGAAACTGAATGGGAAATGTTAAGTCCCCAAACTGGATTAGTAAATAATCTCATGGTTTGTGACATCTGCTGAAATAAATTGATGAGCAGGCTGCATTCTTACACTTTGAGGAGAGAGTCAGAAACATCAAGAGCAAAAGTGATTAAAGGTGGGGATTAAGCTTAGTCATTATCTAAGAGGAGAATTTCATAAACACACTGGAAAAAATTCATTTTATGTATATTTGGACGATCGAAGTGCATGTATTTAGGTGCATGTATTAGAAACATTTAGAATGCAAGACCTAACGGTCTCCTTTTAAAATTTTTGAAAGTGTTGCAACTAAAATATATTACAGGACTATAGAATCTCAGTTTTACAAACTTCTCTCTTACATTTCTGTTCTTTTTACTTTGGCCTGTAAAAAAACCATGGGAACTACACTGTTGATTTGAAGTGAAAGAATATGCTTCTTATGCAACACATCTGCAAGTAGGAACTTTTTCCCTTGCATTTTATAACAAGTTAGTGTGGTTTGGCTATTATGACTCATAATTTAGTATCAGCTTGCTTATAACCAATGAGAGTCTTCTGAGCCCATTTCAGTGAGAGAAGAGAGTATCCTGAGCCCTGAGTGGAGAAAAGCTAGATCGGCGAGCTAAATAGTATTGAATAGTATTATCATGGATAGTAAAGATAACATATGTTCAAGTGGACATTTTAGTTTCCATCTTCATTTCAATGTGATTGATGAATGCATTAGCCATTATTGCTCTGCTGTTAATAGTGGTTTTGATGGTAAAGCAGGGTTTTTATGTTAGAATAAAAGATGGATTTCAGAATGAAGTTTGGCAACTCTATTAATTCTAGTTCTCCTTCTTGAAAATTCAGGAATAAGAGGAAAAAAGAAAAATTCTTTCAGTGTAATGCTCCCCAGCATGGTGCTTTGTAAATTTTTGACATTATTTTTCCTTTACTGTGTTGCTAACTTCTTCATTTCTGCTTTTCTCAGGGGTGTTCATGGGGAAATTATTTGTCAACTGACTTTTTCAGCTTCTGTTTCCCTTTTAATCTTGGGGAAACTTTATTCCTTTTGTCATTATTGTGGCCAATGAGAACATCATAAACTCTGAGAATCTTGTGTACATGTTTTATAATCAGTATTTAACACACCACACACCCCTCTGCTGGATCCTCAGCTTCATCATGAGTCTATCACTCCCAAGTACCCTGAGATTTCATTATAGCAGACAAGCTCCTAACATTTTGAAATCTGTGTTTTTGTGAAGTTTGGGTCTAATCCAGATAACTTCACTTTCTTTTCTTCTCTTGTGTGTCTTTGTGTGTGTTATTCTTCCAGTATTTACTTGAAATGAAAAGTTTAATATTACCCCCAGAACATATTCTGAAACGGGGGGACAGTGAGGCAGTTGCCTATGCTTTCTTTCATCTTCAGCACTGGAAGCGAATAGAAGGTGCCCTTAATCTGTTGCAGTGTACGTGGGAAGGCAGTAAGTATTCTTTTCCAATCCTACTAGCTAATCTCTCTGACTTTATTCACAGCATTCACTAGCAGTCTGCTTTAATGAGATTGTGTTAGCTTCCTTAAGGCTTTGTTGTTCAGATTAGTTTCAAAGTGAACTCAATACTATTATGTTTGGTTTATTGCTGGAAATGCTTAATTCACTTATCTTGATGCCACATTTGGGGTAGGACTGAAGCTGCAATTTTAAGGTATCTAGTAAAGTACATGTAGCTAGCTGTAGTGATGTAATATACAAACGTTATTTAAAGTACGTGGTTGAAGGGAACTCTACTGGAGATCTCTGAGTCCTGTTCTAATGTGTCATCATGGCATGGAGGTGACTCTGGGCTCTTTAAAGACAGTGCCAGCAGAGCTCAAGCTCTGGCTGGATCATTGACAGATGTTAGTTATGTCTATCATCTGAGGGCCAGCCTAGCTCAGTTTGGTGAGGCTTTTCCCTAGAGGATTAGATACAAGATGATTTTTTTTCTTTTTGCCACAGCAGTTCATGAAATTATCTATGAATATATGTTAGGGTAGCAGTCTACATTAGTAAAGGAAGCACCCACATTGAAGATGTTATGGATTTTTGAAATGTTGAAGTTGTAGGAAAGTAACAGATAAGCATAGGAGACTTTATACTAGTGAACTTTTTCAGAGTTGTTTAATTGTTTTAAAGTTTTCTTTGTAAGAAGTTACATAGCTGGGCTTTTTTTTCTTTTTGGTTTGTTAGGTAATGAATAGACAAGAAAGTGAAGATATATAATCAGATACCTATTTTTTAGCAGTAGGAATTCTTATAGTCACTGTTATGCTGCAAAATGAATTGAGATGGTTGCCTCTAGAAACTACGGCTTTATTTTTAAACAAGCATTCATTCAGAAAATTAAACCAGTTTAAGTAGTAAAATACGACTTTCTTTTCATTCTTCTCTCATATAACTTCACTATAACACAACATTCACTTTTTCATGAATAACCATCTTGTTATATGAATCCTTAACTTTGTCACTTAATTTACAACTTTGGACATATCGTTTATTCTCTTGTGCTCAGTAACACACAAAATGATGTAAGTGAAAGATATCAAAAGCATCAATATCAGATTAAATCAGTATAAAAAAAGATATGAAAGAATTATCAATGGCCAGCACCCTGTAAGAGAAGAAGCTAATACTTCCCCAGTAGCGATCAGAGGAGTGACCAAAGTAATGCCTTAACTGAATCAAAGCCCTTACAAGGAGTCCATAGCAGTTTTTAACAGTTCCCATTTTATGCCCAGTTCCTTAGGGGGAACTATTAGAGGGTGCTCCAAGGTGAACCCAGGACCAACAGCATTTCTCTTGATGTGCTCCCTCAGCCATAGCCTGAGTAATTATATGTAAGAGTCCCTCTGGAATAAAATCCGTTGCCCGCAAAGTGAGGAAAATAATCCCAGTCCACTTTATAGAGTGGTCGTGCAGAAGCGGAATATAAAAAGTACTAAGTAAGTAAATGATAGAGTTGAGCTTTTCAAGGTCTGGAGGAATTGGTGGAACCCTCATGGTTGTTTCGTAAAACATGTCTACCTTGACTAACTTGTGCTACAGAAGCAGCAGGAAGAGCACTGTGAAGTAGTCAAAGTTTGTCTTCCATAGCCTTTAGCTTTTTCTTTCTATGCCCTTCTTCATGGCTCCCTATCTCCCAGTTTCCTAGTGTCCTCTTGGTCTCCAGTCTCTGCACAAATGAGTAACTGCCTCAAAGGAGGGAATTATAATATTCATTCACATTAATAATTTTCCCATAGAAGCTGTTCCAGATCTTTTCTACTCTTCTTTACCTTAGCCATGTTACTCTCAAAAGAAAACCCTAGCTCTTATTTTCTCAGGGCACCCTGAGGGAGAAACAGGATATACCAGCATATACCAGGCAAACCAAACAAAACCACCACTACCGTAACCTTGAGCGCTATCTCCCCTCAGATCCTGGTGAAGACAGTCCAGAGCCCTGAACCCATGAACCTTGGGAAAAGCAATGCTTGTAGCCCAGTACCCTTAGCCACAGTCTTAGAAAGTAACCCCTGTGCACATGTAGCCTGGCAGGTACTCCTGCGGGTGCTATATGTAGCCATAGTTATCAAAGACCTGGAAAATACTTTTCTTGCACCAAAGTCCTTTGCACTGACAAATGATTTAACATCAAAAACTGATATGATTTTTATCAGTGGAAATGACATTTTTTTAAAAAAGGCATTAACATCTGCTTTGTTGCCATACCCTAAGGACCTGGGACCTTTCTGACTTGTAGCTGAAACCTTTTCTATGTGTTGTTTCCCCTACTGGAACGTGAGCTTCTTGAGAGTAGGGATTGTTTTACCCTTCTATCTGTCTCTCTAACACTTAGTGTGGTATTTTGCATATAGTAAGTGTTTAATAACTGCTTTATTCATTCATTTTTATTTATATTGAGAATGCCATATAGCTTTTCACTGAAGTATAGGTTAAGTTATCCAGCATTGAATGCAAATATTTTGCTTTTGTTTTCCTTAGCCTTTAGAATGATTCCATACCCATTAGAGAAAGGTCATCTATTTTACCCTTATCCCAGCTGCACGGAGACAGCCGACAGAGAACTATTACCCAGTAAGTGAATTTTTCATGTTTTTCTAGCGTTATGCAATTACATTTTCCCCATAATTTTGACCTTCCATTTTTGAAGCATTTTCAGTTGAATCCCAGAGCACTGTATAAACCTACTCACTGTCTTAGCTATCCTCAATGTGTTTTTTAGAATAAATTATTATTGATGTCTTTTGGTTTTTTGTCATCTATATTTCCCCAGTGTATCTTCTCCTTCCATTCCCCAGAGTGCCATTCCGTGTAACAAAGAGGAAAAGAAAAGGAAAAAAAAGTTTTGCAAAACTAACCAATATTGCGTTGTTTCAGTGAATGAGAGCTAAAACAGCATCGTTACTATTACATCTTTGAATGACAGGATTGTTTACTATCCTAGACTAGTGCCCTACTAAAATACCGGTAGACTTTAATTTACCTTCTTTGGAGGAAAACATTTTGTAAAATCCAGTAATAGACTGATTACTTTCTCATCTAAAACAGCATGGTTTAGTTATTGTTACTGTCACCATTTGTTGGTTAAGTCAGTGGGGCGTAAAAAACTCACAAAAATTTAACAGTCCATGCCCTTCAACGTCTGTACCCTTTCGTTAGCCCTGTCCAGCTATCTTTCCTAACTTGTACTACAGTGGCGGCTCTCTTGTGAGCTATGAAATGCTTGAAGATTGCCTTCCGTAGCCTTTAGCATTCCCTTTTTATGCCCTATTTCCCAGTTTCCCAGTGTCCCCATAGTCCCCAATCTCCCCACAAATAAATAACCTGACTCAAGGATAAAAACTATAAAACTCATTCACACTGATAATTATCCACAGGCATTGTTTAGGTCTTGTCCACCATCCTCAAGCGCTTAACTCTACCTTTATCATTCTCAGCAGAAAACCTCAACTCTCACTTTCCTAAAAAAAAAAAAGTGAAGGTAGGACATCCAGTATAAGAAAATCTTTCCTCAAAATTTGTGTTATCACCCAGTCTCTTTGTTCCTCTTCCTTTCTAGGCCCAATCCTACCTGTTCTCTTAATTGTGTCCCTTCCTGCTTCTTTTGGAGGCTTATTCTATCAATTATCCCTCTTCTCTCTCGAGTCTTTTAATATCTCCCTTTCTTCTGGCATCTTTCCTGAGCCTCTGTCCTTAAAAACAAAACAAAATAAAAAAATGTCTTCAAAGCCCTGCTATTTATTTGAACTACTATCACATCTCCTTTGAATTTCTCAGAGTAGTGGACATATCTGCTTCTCTTGTCTCACCAGCAGCCCCTCACTACTTAACTTCCAGCAATCAGGCTTCTGTCACCAACTCTTCACGAAAACTGGTCTCTTCAAAATTATCTCATGTTAGAGGCAGAGCTGGAAGGGAGAATAGAGATTGTTGAGTCCAACCCCCTCATTTTAAAGAAGAAGAAACTGAGGCCCAAGGTCACACAGCTAGTAAGTATGTGAAGCAAGAGTCCAATGACCAGGTCATACAGATTCCAAGTCTAGCACTCTGTCCACTAGACCATGCTGCCTCTCACCAGTGACCCAAAATTGCCAAATCCAGTGTCCATTTTCCAGGTTTTCTCCTCTTCCTTGTCCTCTTTCCAGCTCTGTTAACTATTTTTACCTTCCCCAAACTTTTTTTTCTTTTCCTCAGAAGGCAGAACTTGTAACAATGGATAGAAGTTGCATAGAGACAGGATTCAAAAGGTTTCCTAATAAGAGCTATTCAAAAGTGGAATGGGCTACCTTGGGAGGCAGAGGGTTCCTTCCCACCGGAGGTTTCCATGCTTGTGGCTGGATATCCATTTGTTGGTGTTGTAGAGGGGATAAATACTGAACTAGATAGCCCCCGAGGTCCCTTCTGATTTTCGATTCCTTTCTTGGTTTATGTGTTACTGTGGTCACCTATTTTTCCTTCTTTTCTGACCCTTCTGAGCCCTGACTGTTTCTTTTACTATTCATCCTGGTCCTCCTGCCTGCTCAGTATAGATCTTGCCAGAGATTTTATCCTTGGCCGTTCTTCTCTATATACATTCTGTCCCTAGTCAGTTTTATTTTATCTACTCACCCTACTTCAGCTAGTGGGCAGTTTACTGTAATGCATCTGATTCCCAAATTTCTGTTGCCAGCCTATCTCCTGAAGTCTCTTCTAGCATCTCCAGCTGTCTTATGGTCATTCCCATTTGGTTATCCCACTGGGAGCTCAAACTGAACATATTTACCCCTGACTCCTCATCTTCTACCTCCCCAACCAGCTTTTCCTAACTTTTGTTAATAATGTTAGCATTCTCTGTTTCCCAGACTCAAAACCTCTGAGACATTTTGGACTTTTTCCTCCCCTCACATATAGTCAGTTGTCAAGTCCTGTTGATTATTCTTTTGAAAAAATGTTGTTCAAAACAGTTCTCAGAATTGTAGAGGGCAGCTAGGTGGCACAATGGATGGAGCATCGGCCCTGGAGTCAGGAGGACCTGAGTTCAAATGCGGCCTCAGACAGCTGTGTGACCCTGGACAAGTCACTTAACCCCAATTGCCTGGCAAAAACCCCCCAAAAGCAAAAACAGCAAGAAGAGCAACAGAGAACTCCCGAGTATTCACAACCACATGAAAGAGTGCTGCAAATCCCTAAAAATAAGAGAAATGCAAATCAAGCCTGAGGTTTTGCCTCCTCGCACACTGCACATTGGCAAGAATGACAAAGAGTGGCAACAGTCAGTGTGGGAGGAGTTATGGGAAGAGAGGCACACCAATGCATTGTTGGTGGAGTTTTGAAATGGTGCAGCCATTTTAGAAAGCAGTTTGAAATTATGCAAATAAAATGACTAAAGTGCCCACACCCTTTGAACCAGAGACTCCATTCCTGGGCTTCCCCAAGAAAGCTATTGAAAAGAAGAAAGTCCCCATATACTCCGGAATGGTTAATAGAAGCACTTTTTGTGACATTGAGAGTGGGAAACAAAGGAGATGCCAACCAGCCGGGGCACACGAATGTAATGAAGTATTACTGTGCTGTAAGAAATTATTTCGGTGATGAATACAGAGAGCATGGGGAGATCTGTACGAACTGATAGTAAAGTCAGCAGAGCCAAGAACACAACGATGTAGATGGAAAGAGCGACTGTACGCAGAACAACCAGAAGTGTAACAGAGTTACGAAGCTCAAACAGGACTCAGCTGAGGAGCTGTGAGAAGACATCCCGCCCTGCGCTTTCGCGGGGGTGCGAAATCCACAGGCGTTACACACTGCAGGCATTTCTGGACCTTCTCAATATATCCATCAGTTATGCTGACTCTCTATTTTTTCTGTCCACAAAATACTGTTTGTTGTATGGAATGGCTCGCTGGGAGGGGAGAGGAGAAGGGTACCTGGTGGTACTTAGGCAATAGAAGACACAGAAAATGTCAATAAAAGCTTATTTGTTAAAAAAAATGTAATGTTTTTCAAATACATCCCATCCTTTCTGTTTCCACTACCATTACCCTGTTTATGCCCTCTTTTCCTCTCATCTGAACTCCTAAATTAGTCTTCCACCACAGCTGGAGACACAGTGGGATAGAGTGCTGTATTTGGAGTCGGGAAGACCCAAGTTCAAATGTAGCCTCAGAAACTCAGTAACCGTGTGGCCCAGGCCAAGTCACTTAACCTCTGAGTGCTTCAGTTTACTCAGCTCCTACCTCCAAGAGTTGTTTTGGGATCAAATGAGATAATACTTGTGAGATGCTAAGCACAGTGCCTGGCACATAGTGGCTGCTGTTCCCTCACCCTTCCCTTCCTACCACTAGTGTCTTCTCCAGTCTGTCCTGCATGAACTTGCCAGATAAAGCTTCCTCAAAGCTCTCTTCTGATCATATTACTTCCCAACTCCACATCTTTCAGTGGCTTCATATTACCTAGAGTATAAAGTTTAAATTCCCTAGCCTAGCATCCGGGTCTTCCGTGATCTGACCTTAACTGAGCTTTCCCATTCTATCTTCCTCCCTCTACTCACGTATGTGACACCCATACCAATCTAGACTACTCTTCTATCTGTCTTTTGACTTGAGCTGTCCCTTCTGCCTAGGATGTCCTTCCTTACTTTTCCCTATTTAAAATCTTGAAAGAAATACCTTAAATGCCAGCTCCTTCAGGGGCCCTCCCTCGGCACCTCAATAACCTGTAATCCCTGCTTCCTCTGAACCCCCACATCACTTTGCATCTTTTCCATAAGATTTCCTGGGTGCTGCGTTTGTCATAGTTACTTGTGTGCATGTCTTATCTTCCCTACCAGTTACCAGCACTACCATGGGTAGTGCTCAATATATTTTATGTTGAACGTGTGAGTGAAATGAAGGGTGAGATTTAAGTTGCTATCATTCCCAGAGGAATTTGCATTTTAATGGTTGGGACCAGAATTTCTAAGGGAATAAATTTCTAATTGTAGAATTTCAGTGAAGGACTTGGACACTACTGGAAGAAGGAATGGAGCAGTCTTCTTCATTGCCTCTCAGATTGCACTACATAAATGGCTGTTTTCTCTTCCTAAACATAAGGCCAGGCTTGGATAATAATATAACTAAAACCAGAATTCTCTGCTCTGTAAGGCCACAATTTTGGCAGCATGCCTGTTGGCAAGGCTGAGTTAATGCTAACTCCGTAGATATGGATGCTGCCTGCTGATTTACAAATTGGGGGTGGGGTTGCATGCTCTGATTTTTTTTTGTCTATATTGTGTCTTAGTGTGTCAGATGACTTGTAGAACAGACAAGTTTTTTTTTTAATAACCTGAAGTCCTAATGCCTACAAGTGTTTAATACTTTTTGTTTTTAATCCTTCTTCACCCTTGATTTGACTTATTACATACTGGGATTTACTTGTGAGCTTCAGAATGAAGGTCAGACTGGAACTATTTCCTTTGTTTGCTCACATATTTAGTAGAGTCTTCTGTAATACCCCCTGATAAATTTTTCCGTGCAAACTAGTGATGAAATCTGAAATTTGGCTCCAAGGGAGTGCTTCTCCCTTAGTCATCTATTATCTTGAGGTATTAACTGAACAGTGACTGACAAGTGATTCTCTTTAGAAAGTCATCCAGAAAGAAATAATTAGGACCTTCACACAGCATGAACATTTCACATTTTAGAAAATCATGTAGCCATAGCTATGCAATAGCTATGACAAGGCTTTGGCATCTGTCCCCCCACTACTACCTTTGTATACGAGACTTCATGGGGCTGGGGTGAGAACCATTGGCACTCATCAAACTATTCATTCCCTCCCTTCTAAAGGACAAATGTTCTTTCTTTCCCTATATGAGTTAGAGTAGGAGAGTGATGTGATCTGAAGCATTCTTTAAGAAGCTTTATCTGATATTTGTATGCAGGATAGATTTGAAGGGGCAGAGTTAGGGAGGCTCTTTAGGGAGTTCAGGTGAGAGGTAAAGAGGACTAAATGAGGGATGGCCATACCTGGAGAACAGCAATACCAGATACCCTGTCTGCCTGGTGGAGGCAGGTCACAGATGGGTTTCTATGATAGAGGCATGGGTGCTGTAATCCTGCCTAGAATATAGAATGTTCTTATTTCTAATGTATTGCTGGTATTTTCTTGATATGAACATAATCTAGATCCCTGAGGATTTTAGCTTTTGTAATGCACATGGTAAATTTAGGGAAGGAGACACAAAAATATTATAGCTACTGAAAACAGTAAATTAGGTATATTAGATCCTGCGAATACATTTAAAGAAAATATAATTTATCACTGACCTCCTTAAGACTGCATTGAATTGGACATATTTCATAAAACACTGGCTGTTGCTTCAGGAATCTCTGGGTTGACAGCCAACTCTGGGCCTTCAGCTTCAGAGCCCATGAAATCCTAGCATGGGCACTTGCTTCAATACTGGCACTCGCACATTCTTGCATCATTTAAAATAAGTAACCATCAGTAACGTACACATCTCATGTGGCCTGGGACTTACTGATTTTCTTTGTTTCCTCTTAATTTTTCCACTTTTAAAAGTAAATTTTACTTGAAGTTTCTGTTGTTTTAGATGAGGTTAGATGCTGTTTGGGAAAATATGTAGTTATTCTGACTGTTTTTTCTTGCAGCATTTCATCATGTTTCTGTTTACCCAAAGAAGGAGCTTCCTTTTTTCATTCACTTCACAGCAGGACTGTGTTCTTCTACAGCAATGCTTGCCCTTCTCACCCATCAGTTTCCTGAAATCATGGGTGTTTTTGCTAAAGCTGTAAGTATGGTCTCAAGGACTTGCTTAGAATATTTGTGAGACTCACAGGAAACTGTTTCTGATTTGTCTGTGCAAACCAGTTGAGATGTGGAAAATGTGCATTTAGAGTAAATTATGAGTCATGTCTTGTATAGCTGCTGCCATGGAGCCATCAAATTTGGGTCTTGGGTGATTTGACCTATGATTCTGTAACTTTAACAAAAAACTTGAAAAAGTGCAGTGCTGAACATTATAAAGTTGGTCTCTGTAGATCACTCTTCATCGTAATACAGTACTTATTACTAACTTAAGAACAATCCAGCTTTTCTTGGCTTGCTTACCATTATTGTATGTTTTGTTTGGCATTTTAAAAAAATTCCATATTTTATGAACAAGGCTTCTGGTTTTCCATTTAATCTAAATCATTAGCTCTAAGATCCACTGAACTTAGGTTAAATTTAGTAGTGCAGCCAGGGTGGTGCAAGCAAGGTGATTAGATCAGTTGCCCTGGATACAGAATATGATTTGACCTGAAATTTGCCTCTGGCCACTGCATCCGATCTGCTGTCCTCAAGTACACATTGCCATTTGGTTCTAGACCAGGCAATGCTTGTGAGCTGCATTTCAAGGAACTCATACCTCAGGGTGTGAGTATCCTCACCAAGGATAAAGGGGCCCACTTCTTGGAATTTGCCAAGTATAAAAATAACATGTTGCATCTTTGAATGATCTTATATGTAAGCATGTGTTAGTGCTAAGGGAAAACTCAAAAGAACAGTCCCTTTCCATCTCCAAGTTTTCCAGTGCTATTTTCTTAAGCATCTTTCCATCTTCACACTGGAGACATTAAAAGATGATAAGAACTGGAATATATAAAGAAAAAGGTAATGTTTTCCTCTCAAAGACATTACTTTCTAATGTTTAGGTTCAAGTAAAGATTTTGAATTGTAAGTTAGTAGTTCTATCTGCAGTGATACTAGGAGCCAAAAGGTTTTTTTTTGGGGCGGGAGGGAATGAAGAGAGTTGTGGTGGAGAGGGTCAAAAAAACCCTCATTCTGCATGAAGTTTCTCTCTCTGTTTTTCCTCCAGCTATTTTTTTGTCATCCCCCCATCCCCTGTTTTAAAATCTATTTAAGTGACAGCCTATTCTGTGCCTTAAAGATCATCTGGCTTTCCTCTAGCATCAGTGGTAAGATTGCTGGTCCCCTTTTTCCCTGAAGGCCAGCTTCACAGTGTGCTAAGTTGCCACTGGCACCTAGCCAGTTTACACTTGATCCTTGGTCAAGCCTCAAGAAGAATGACTCTCCACTGTTGTTGAGGGAGAATAGATACTTGGGTTGGAAACAAATTATTCGGTTTCCTTTTAATGCAACAAGGGGGCTTATTGATCATACTATAACTCTGTTTCCTGCAGTGGTGCTGAGTAGGGAGAGAGAGTATTCTATAGAACTCTGAAACAAACTTAACTTGTATTATCTGTCATGAAGAGGAATGGACTCCAAAGAAAATCCTATTTATTTTACAGTTTGAAGAAAGATTGCAGCTGTGCATATGGGATCATGGAGGAACAGTGGGAGAAAATGTTCCTAGGTATATGGCAGGGTAGCAGGGTCAGAAAGGGAAGAAGAGAAATCTGGAATAGACATGTAGACATTGGAATGACTGTATTCCCTTGAGGGCAGTGGCCAAGAGCTGGGGTAGACTATACTGTTTCCACCATTTATGATTGATATCATGTAGGGCCTGCCATGATCTGAGAGATCGCTGATGGCTAGAAGATCTCATAAGAATCACATGGAATAAATATACTTCTGGTAGGGTGTAACCCATACCCATTATTCCTTTATGAATAAATAGTAACAAATTTTGAAGTGCAATCTCCTTTCATAAATTAAAATATAATCAAACCAAGTAATCTATGCTGCAGAATTTTTTGCACTGTTTAAAGCCTCTTGTTTTTGTAAAATAGGCTTTTCACCATTAACTTTTGATTTAAAATATTTATATATTTGTAACTTTGTTGAATTGATATGAAGATTTTTGTATGTAATTTTTAAAATGGTATCCTGCCAAAGTAAACTCTTATAGGTCATGTTTTCTTTCAAAGATTTTTACATATGATCTTAAAATTCCTCAAGTTGTGAGAAGACAGAAAATAGCTTCAAACTAATACTGAGATATTGTCATTTAGAGGGAACTATCTAACTGTTATACATAGGGTGCTAAGTAAGATACAGACAGTTCTCAATTTATGAATTTACCCATACATACTGGGAAGTTGACCACTTTCTTTATCTGGCACCTCTCTACTCCTCCCATTCACCTGCCCATTGATTTTGGTGGGGCCAGTTGACTTTTGGTAGGGGAGAGGAGAGGTGTTTTATACAAATGTAAAACTTGGTCTCTCATGCATGTACGAAGAAGGGGAAGATCTCTTGCATTTTCTCTTAGAAAATGCTAGTAATGGTGGTTTGGTATTGTTGAAACACTGCAGATATTTTACCGATTAAATAGTCTTTTGTGGGGTGGTCTGGAAACTTTACCACTATTTATAGCACTTTCCTATAAGAAAATCCATTAAATTCCATACAACCCAATTATAAATGGACTTCTGGAACACAACCCATTCCTGATTTAGCAACTGCCTATTGTCAGGCGTTCAGTCATTAAGATATTTGTTAGAGGGGTCAACACAACAGAAAATGGGGACAGTTCTCTGAAACATGCTCATTTAATCAAGGAAAACCTTTCAAAAAGTTTTCTTGGTGAGTTTATTTCATAGTTAACATTATCTCCCATTTTCCCCCTTTCACTTTAAGATTTGTAAAATTGTTACAAACATTTGTTTTTTCTAAACTATCTTTAAGAAATTTTGATGTCTTTCATACTTATAAGTCATAAAACCTTAGAGTTGGAAGAGATTTTGGAGGTCATCTAGTTTAACCTCTGTCCAGATCATAAAATTCCCATATAACATGGATTATCCAGATGAGTAGCTTCTACTTAAAGACCTCCAATGACATGGAATTCACTACCCCCAAAATGAACTAAAAGGATTGGTGTTACGTGCTCATTTCAATGATATTGTACTTTATAGAACTTGACTTCACTTTTACAAAACTGATTTTTTTCCTGGATGATATGAAAACTTCATCTAGCATCAGATAAAGAGAGAGAAGACAAGAAGCAGAATGTGCTGACACCACACTCGATATTCTCCTTTGCTAAAATGCCTGAAAAAGGAAGAATTGCCTTAAACCAATAGTTTGTTTTCTTGCATGCTATGTTAAATATTAAAATTCAGAGTACGGGTAGTGAACAGGCTAGTTGAACTGTAATATGACTCTTGTTATCTGAGAAGAACTTTTCTTCAGGAATGATTCTGCATGTTCCTTAAAAAGCCAGCCTTACTGTCCTTGGTTTCATTTTTCTTTTTTGTAAAGCAGGCTTCCTTCTTATTCAGTAGCATTTGATTGGGCCTTCTCCTTAGCATTAGCACTCCAAAAAGAAGCCATTTAAGGTGTCAAGTGCTGCTCTCTCCAGCCAACTAATAATACAATAATAGAGCTCGGTTTCTTACATGTGACAGAATTGTTTATGAACATAAAAATATTTGGGTTTAACAAAGTAGAGGAAATCTATGAAACTGTGGAAGAAGATGGTTTAAACGTGTAACGTGAGGTGGAGAATCAGAAAGATCCCTGACCTTCTAAATAAAATGCTGATAATTATTTTCTCCAAAGCAGCACTTCACTAAATTTTTTGTTCCACTTGCTCTGTATTATAGTTATGCTGATCAGGGAGTGGGCCCCGTTTCCACATAGTTCCTCTAATCTTTATGTGGGAAAATGTAGTTGGACATGCCAGTGATGAATTTCTAAGCAACTTATAATTGGCTAGCTCCAGTGTAGCCAGGGCCTAACAATCTGCTTGATTAATTCTTTAAGGGCTGCATTAGCCAAGTTGTATGATTTCCAAAGAGATAGGTCAAATGTTACACTAACAAAGGACCTCTATGTAAAATTTTTCTCTTGGGCTCCTTCAACTCCTTCCCAAAAATAATTAACTTTTTTCTTCCAAAATTACATTTGGTTTTGAATAAAGATACGAGTGCCAAGTGTTGCCCTTCCTGAGTGGTCACTAAATATTAGGAAGGTCATTCTGGCCATAGAATTTTCTACAGAGTAAAATTAATTTTGGATGCTGGCATTACTCAAAAAATACCAGTGGAAGAAGAAATGGTAAATATAGTTATTAAGTATGCTTAATAAACAGTTGTTGTACCCAGCATTCATCCTCACTTGATATAGTGCCATTTTGACAGAGTACAATTTTAGGAAGTTATCTGGATAATTCCTAAATAGGTGGAGAGTTTTTGAAAATAGTATCATCTTATTTCAGAAAGGGTGAATAGCTATGACTAATGTGTACCTCTTTTGCAAGTGTATAGTGTCACAATCAGTCCTCAAATTGACAACAGATGACCTTGTATGAAAATTGATTATTTTGGAAATGAATTTCTACATTGCATGCAAACTCGTATGGCAAAAATGATGTGTGTTTTCTTCCCCCAATTTTCCAACTTAGATTTTACTCCTGAAAGCATTGTTCTGTAACTGCCTGTTAAGGATAACGCTGTACCAGAAGTGTTTCACTGGGACTCTAATGAATAAAATGAGCCTTCTAGAAGGCAAGTCGGAATTTTCAGCTGTATGAGTTTTCCTTCTTTCCCTGATGCCTGTCTTCAGTTTATTTAAACTGTACTTCTGTCTGTCTTTTAACTTTCTTATCATCATCAAACTCTCAACACACGTTTGATTCTCATTGGTAACTAGAGAGTTGGAACAAAATGTATTGGATTTCTCGGTGTTCATAGGCAAGGGGGAAAAGATACTAAGTCCCTAATTTCCATAGGGGTATGGGTGTCTTCTCTGTATTCTTACTCAAAGAAAAAATACTAGATTGAAGAATTCATGAAATTACTGCTGATTCTCCTTTCCCCCCCAGAATTCCTTAGGACTAGGCTCTTCTCAGGAAAGGATGAAAAAATCAGTGCAATATATATTATTGCCTAATGGAGAAACAAAGGGCAGAGTCTCTTCCCCATAGGTCAGTTCATAGAAAGTACCCCCTTTTCCTGTTATATATCATCTATTAAGAATTTGCTCATAATAATTGGTATATTAAAATTATCTCCTCCCTCTCTAAGGAAATGTTCCAATTTTAGAACTTCTGACTACTATTTATTACCTAATGAGGAGTGGTGTAGTGTGGTGGTGGACTTCAGGACCTGACTTCAAATCCTACTTCACGTATTTGCTCCCTCTGACCTTTTTCTTCTCAATCATCAACATACTGTTAGTGCTGTCTGTATTCTCTTTGATAACCTGGGAAAATCACTTATTCTCTCTAGTCTCAGTTTCCTCAGCTGTAAAATGGAAGGGTGATATAGAGGGGGAAATAGAGTCAGTGGTCTCAGAGGGTCCCTTCATGATCTAAATCTATTGTCCTAGGAAGATCTGGGTTCAAATCCTGCTTCAGATACAAGCTGTGGGGGAGCAGCTAGGTGGCGCAGTGAGTAGAGCACCGGTCCTGGAGTCAGGAGGACCTGAGTTCAAATCCGGCCTCAGATGCTTGACACACTTAATAGCTGTGTGACCTTGGGCAAGTCACTTAACCCCAATTGCTTTGTCTTCCTCCCTCCAAAAAAAAAAAAAGATTGAAGCTGTGGGGCCCTAGATAAGTCAGTTAACCTTACTGACTCTCAGTGTGAAAAATAACCGTGCTTCTGCCAGCTATTATTTACTACTGGCACTTAGGGCAAATAGACTGCAAAGCAGTTTTTATATGCCTTTACTTAGTAGGATTGGTCTAAATTGGTTATATCGGAATTCCTATTAGGAAGCCTTCCTATGTCTTTGTTTCAGCAAAACATCGTTGTTTTCTACAGACCCAGCCCAGACCTGTGAGTCATAAGTAGAGAGTATAGGTGTAGAGAGTAATAGGATGATGGATTTAGAGAAAAAGCAGGATTGGAGTGGGGCAGATATTGAATATGGTTTTAAGACTTCTCTTTGATGGAGTTTTACTTTCAAGGTCATATTTATAATGTTTAAAAAAAGAACAAAGTCCATAAAGATAGTTGACATTGAAATACCAAATAAGTAACCATTTGGATTCAATTAGCATCCTTTTTCCTGATGTACTTTCACAGAGAGTTTCTCAGATATTCACCACAATCTGGAGAAAGTATGTTTATTTTACTGTTGGGAAGTTGGAACCCAGAAATGTATAGTAATTTACTCAGAGACACACAGCTTATGGTTCTTTTAAAAATTATTATTATTTAATTGTATTTATTTTTTGTTACATTTTAAGTTCGGAACTATCTCCTTCCAGATTTATAAATATATGTAAAACCATACAATGCATACTTTTATTTATCAGTTATGATTCTTAGCCATGTTACTTAAACTGCATTATCCCACCCAGTTGCATTGATAAGAATCTAGCTTAAAGCCCATCTCACAGTTTCTCTACCTTTTCCAGTCCAGTGACCTTCATCTTCATCCCCTTTACCCACAAGCGTTGCCACACCTTCCAGGGGTGGGGAACCTGCAGCCTTGAGGCCACATGTGGCCTTCTAGATCCTTAAGTAGGGCCTTTTGACTGAATCCAGGATTCCAGAAGGCTACATGTGGCCTCGAAGCTGTATGTTCCCCACCCCAGCCTTAGGCCTTATGATCATATGGAATTACTTCACCTCCAACATCTGAATTTAGAAATTCCCCTGCCTTGTGCCCTCATACTCTCTGGCCCCTTTGCAACTTCACTCCTACCTATTCTCTATCCTCTTGTCCCAGTCCATCAACCTGTCCTGGTTTCTCATTCCTCCCTACCTAGCCTGATCAGTTATTTCAGTTATATTCTTACTAGTACGCTAGAATTCATGGAGTCATAGGATTTAGGGTGATAAGGGACCTTAGCAATCATCAATCCCAGTCTTATAGATGAGAATCATACCAATCCCTTCATTTTGTAGATGTGGAAACCGGGGTCCCAGAGAGGTGAATAGACTTCCCTAAGATCAGAAGATCTTAGAGTTGTATCCAGGTTCCATGACCACATCAAGTGTTCTTTCCACTGTACGCCACGTTGTACAGCACCCACAGGGGCATCCAGGTGGATAAAGGGCTGGGGGCTGGAGTCAGGAAGGCCTGAGTTCAAATACTGCCTTAGACAGTTGTTTGTTGACACTCAGCAGTGTGACCCTGGGCAAGTCACTTAACCCTTTTTGCCTCAGTTTCCTCCTCTGTAAAATAAGCTGGACAAAGAAGTGGCAAACCACTCCAGTATCTTCACCAAGAAAACTCCAAATGGAGTCATGAAGAGTGAGACATGACTGAAACAACTGGGGGTGCCCAGGGACCTTCCACAGCCATCTCTCTTCCAATATCCGATTGGCTTTCTCTGCTGTCAGTATAGGATGCTGAATATTGTTGGAGAAAATAATGTAATTTTCAGACCAGTGTGTTCGTCTTTCCTGTACTTATCTGTTACAAAAGAGAGATCTATGGGCAGGGTGAGGGATAACGATGGTGGTGGGAGGGGTGAGGGGGAGAAGAGGAATAGTCATTGGGAAAGGACAGGGATATAAAAGGAGAAAAGAACATCAATAAAACATTTTAAAAGACAAAATCACGTAACCTTGCTGATTTTTTCCATTGCAAAATTTTGCTGACTGACCTTAGCTAGACCCTCTGTTCTAATCCACAGCTCGTTTCATCTCAGTTCATCTTTGTTGATTCCCTATAGCAGCCTTTTGGATCCTTTTCTATTTTCCCTGAATTTATAATTCTGTCTCTCTACCCCTCACTTAGCAGATTATTTTAAATTTGATTTTATTTAAAAGACAGTGAGTTCTTTCGACTTCACCACTTTACATTTTGTCTTCATCCATCAGCCCCTCCTTTCCTTATTGTGTCAGTAAGAAGTAATTCTCTTCTTTCACCTGTGTTTTTGATTCCATCTCTGTGTTTTTCTGGGACCTTATCCTATCAGTTATTCCCTTTCTTAGAAATTCAATCTTTCTCTCCACTTGATCCTTTCTCTTTATTTACAGATATCAATAGGTCTCCCCTACCCTTAAAAATAAAAATGAAACAAAATAACCATCTTTTGGACTGTTACTCCTCCAAGCCACTGCCTCATCTCTCTCTACCCTTCATTGCCAAAAGCCTGCAAGAAGTAAAATATATTTGCTGCTTCTCTAATCTCCACTTAGGCTCTTCTTTACTACTTTGTAATCTGACTTCCATCCTTATTATTCCACTGGAACTGCTCTCTTGACAACCATCAATAACATTCATTCAACAAACATTAAGCAATCAATGAACATTTTTTTCAGCTGTCTACTATGTGCCAGACACTGTGCTAAGTGCTTGGGATACAAAAGGAGGCAAAATCAGTCCCCGTCCTGAAGGATCTTATAATCTAATGGGCAAGGTACTAGGGTCTGGGGTTACAAAGTTACTTTTTTTTTTGAAGCAGTTTGTAGTTCCAGCCCTCAAGGAGCTTACATTCTTTTGGTTGTCCAGATCACCAAATCTATTGATTTTTTCTTAATTGTCCTCAATCCTTGACCTCTTTGCAGCACTTGATACTGTTAACTATCTCACATTGAAATCAGTTCCTGCTTTGGCTTCTATGTTACTGTACTTTCCTGGTTATCCTATATTTCTGACCAGTCCTCTGGCTCCTTTCCTGGTTCCCTTTCCTCTTCTCATTCAGAAATGTAAGTGTCCCTAAAAGTTCTATTCTTTGCCATATATCCAAAGATGCATGCTCCCCCTTGGCAATCTCCTCCACCTATGTTTTCAGTTATTCCCTCAGGACGGATATATCCTAGATTTGTATCTCTGAACCTGTATCCCTTCTCCTAAGCTCCCAACCCAGTCTTCTGCCTCTTCCACAAACCCGTTACTTCCCTTAATTTTGACATTTCTCTCAATAATATCACCAGCCTTGAAGCCTCTTATTATTCTTTCTCCTTTAACCAACTACACCCATTTTTGAGGGTTTTTCTTTTTAATTTTATGATGAATGTGAACGAGCTTTATACCAGGAATTGGAGAATGAAGTTCAAAATCAGTTCAACCACTAGCTCCCATTATGATATTAGGCAAGTCATTTAACTTCGTGTGACAGTTTCCTCATCTGTAATATTAGGGATTTGGATTAGATGACTTCTAAGATCTCTTCCAGCTCCAATAATACATCTACCTTCCATGTTACCATTCCCACTGTCACCGCCCTTTTTCAGGAGAATTGCAATCACTTCACTACTCCCTGACTTTCCAGACCACTCCTTTCTTGGTTTTGCTTTCCTCCCTTCACAATTTCAATTCTTTAGTTAACCATTTCACCATTAAACTGTCTGATAACCCTTGAGTCCCTGGTACCCCTATCCTGTTGCCACTTTCCAGATCGTGACCCTGGATCATTCCCATCATGTGTCTTTTCAACTCCTGAACTTACCTAAACCCACACTGCTACATGCCTGTCCTTTATTCTTCACGTTTGCACTCTACAATGGCTACTCAAGACCTTCTCTTCTCAAGCTGTCCACATCACTACCTCTCTCTGAGCAGAGGTCTTCACCTCATGCTTCACTGAAAAAATCCACAGGCTCAGAGATCCTGACCTGGAAGGGACCCCAGACATCTGTTTCTGCCCCCTCATTTTATATCAGAAAACTGAGGCCCACAGATGTTAAGGGACTTGTTGAAGATCACATACAGTTGGCATCAGAGGTAGAATCAGAAGCACATCTCTTTCCACTCCACCCACTGCCTCAGCATCGTGTTCCATCCTGGCCTTCTTTGGTCCACTCTCAGAAGATGAATTCTTGTCAATATCAGTCTTTCTGTTGGGCTTTTGTTTCCCATCCTGCTTCTTTTGCCTATGGCAGCTTTTGCTCTTTGCATCATTCCCTATCTGTAATTTCAAGCATTCCTTATATCCACCTATTCTTCCCTTGCTGTCTACAGACATGCCCAGACCTCTGCCATTTTTGACCTTCACTTGACCCTACTATCCATTCAAACCATCATCCTAAATCTTGTCACTCTTTCACAGCCAAACTTCTAGGAAAAGCTATCTATGTTTATTACTTCCACTTTCTCATCTTCTATTTACTACTTCCCCCATTGAAACCTGGTTTTCTTCTCTTCTACTTGACTAGAACTACCTTCAAGCTTATAAGACTTTCTGAAACATCTGACTTTATGAATAGAGATAGAACCTCTCATTTCACTAGTATAGGGGACATCCATAGAGGTGCTTAATAAAAGCTTAGATGGTTTAGTGATACATTGTATAACCAATCTCTCTATTTGTTGTCTCTTCCAGAACTTCTTACAAGTTGTACTACCAGAATAATCTTCCTACAGCATAGATGTAATCATTTCCTTGCTTAGAATAACACTTACGTGGCTTCCTAATGTTTATAGAG
The DNA here is from genome assembly GCF_011100635.1 of Trichosurus vulpecula. Lineage (NCBI taxonomy): Eukaryota > Metazoa > Chordata > Mammalia > Diprotodontia > Phalangeridae > Trichosurus > Trichosurus vulpecula. Next base: position 57,252,073 of record NC_050579.1, read on the forward strand.
TAATGACACAAACGCAGCCTGAAATTCAGTCTTCCATCATAGTCATTTTCCAACCTAACTTTCCAGCCTTGTCTCCTGCTACTTCCCCTTCATACTCCAGACAAACTGAATTATTCATTTCTTGGAAAAAATGGCCCTTGAGTCTGTCTCCTCTTTGCTTTTTCTTACCCTGTCTGCCTAGAATGCCGTTTTCTTCACCCCCAACTCCTCCACCCCCCCACCCCCAACTTCTCTTGAAATTCTTCCCATTCTTCAGGGCTCAGCTTAAATGTCACTTCTTCCATGAAGTCTTTCCTTATCAAACCATAAGTGTATTATGTCTCTGTACTCTCATAGCACCTTGGTTATTCTTTTTTTATGGCATCTAACTCATTCTACATTGTATTGTCATTGTGTGTGTACCTGTAATTAGAAGTTCCTTGAGGACAGGAACAGTGTCTTATTCATCTCTGTAACCTCTATTTCTACCACTCTGTGCCTACTAGTGACATTCAGCAAACATTTTGTTGAAGAAAACTTCTAGCTCCAGAACCTGTATCTTGAGATGCTTACAAAAATAAGACAAAAAAATAGGAGCCTCTGATCTTTGTAGCTATACTGAGACATATCCTTGATCGTGGAATGGCTGCTGACTTTTGAAGGGCTGTAGGCCTTCAAATGTTGAAATGTTGGAAGGATGAAAAATAAAGGCTTAATTAGGGATGTCTTGCAGGGGAGGTAAATTCGAAGATAAGTTTTAAGAGAGTGGACATCTCCCTGGCCTTGTTCTGGACCTCGTTATTCCTCACCTGGACTATTTTGACAGCTTTCTAATTGAGTTCCCAGCTTTTTCCATCTCTCCATTTTCCAATCAGCTGCCAAAATGTTGCTGAAGCTCATTGAGCATATTACTTTCTTGCTTAAGAACCTTCACTTGCTCCCCATTGCCATCAAGATAAAACACAAATTCCTCAGTCTGACATTGAGAGGCCTTCACAACTTGGCTCCAAATTACTTTTCTAGCATATTTCTTGTTTCTCTCCTTCACACAGTGAGTTCCAGCCAAGCTGACCTTCTTCCTTTCTCCATATCTGGCGTTTCATCTCCTGTGTAGTCTATAGAGGCAGGTAGGTAACACAGTGGGTAAAGAGCACTGGGCCTGCCATCAGAAAGACCTGAATTCAAATCCAGCTCCAGGACCTTCCTAGCTATGTAACACTGGACGAGGCCTTTAACTGCTGTTTGCCTCATTTTCCTCAAGTACAGAACGGGATTAATAATGGCATTGCCTCCTAGGGTTGTTGTGAGGATCAATGAGATTTTTGTGGAGTGCTTAGCACAGTGTCTGGCATATAGCAGGTGATTCATAAATGTTCATTTTCTTCCTTCCTCCTGCGTCCGTGCCTTTGTTCAGATTGCTCCCTCCTCCCCTCTGTCTATTAGAATTCCTACTTTCTTTACCCATATGCCATTTCCTGTAGGAAGCCTTTCTTGATTCACCCAGTTGTTAGAACTTTAGGGCTCCCTCTCTTAAATTTTCATATATGCATTTGCTTATCTCTTTAAATATTGTAAACTGCACCCCCCAACCCCCGCTTCCAGAGAATGTGCGCTTCTTGAGGGTAGGGTCTTTTTTTAAATTATCTTTTCATCCTCAGTGCTTTGTACAAATACGTGCTTAATAAATGATTGTTGAATCAGATGGGAAAAATGGAAAAGGTGTTCAGATGTCAGAAATGTAATTTTCAATGGCACACAAATTTGTTGCTGTGGGAGCTTCTTCACAGTAGGAAGTCTGTTTGCAGGACTGCCACAGCAGAGTAAGCGAAACAACTTGGCTTTTCTGCCCTCAGAACTGCAGTGAGGTCTGATTTCAGTCATGTCCTTGCTGGTTTACAATTATGAGAAAGAATGTCGTTCAGTCATTTATATTACAGACACTCATGCAGCTCTATGGAGTTTGTTGGACTCAGCAACTCTTGCCTAAAATAAATAGCAGAGCTGGAGGAACATGTACCCACTGGTTTCCTGATGGTTCAAATGGGATTTCTGTTGTCACTCTGATTGACTTTTTGAAGTGCTTTTTCTTTTTTTTTTTAAGGTATAAAATGCATATCTTCTATTTCAACCTCAGTTTTGCCATTTTCAAGACCAAAAGGAAAGCTTGTAAGCAACCTTAAGGATAGATTTCACTGAAGTAGAATAAATCTGCTGCTGGCAAAATTCTAGGTGTGTTTTCTGATAACTGATCTTCAGGGCTTTCTATACATTCACCTCTTGTTTAATGAATCGGTCACAAAGGCCTGCCTGTGGAATTTCAGGGCTTAAAAAGCTGGTTCTGAATTTGGCATGATAACTTAAAGTATAAATACCAATACTCCTGATTCTTAGTAATAATAACCTTACCCTTCCAGTATAGGCATGCTCATTTTCATGATGAAAAGGGGAGAAATTTGACTGTGGGGCTATATGGGTGTCTTGCAATTTCACCGATGACTTAAATATCACAATTCATGATTCTTAGCTGCAAAAGTGGGATTTTTAGAGGTCAAGAGTAATTACAGAGGTTGGTGTGCTGTCAGTTGAGAAACCCAAGGTGTCTTCCTTCAAGCAGAAGAAACTTCAAGGAAAGGTTAAATGGTAATGATATTTGCTCTGACTTAAGCCAGACCAAAACTGTTTGGAGCTGAAAGTGAAACTGCCCCTTCTTGATCCCTCTTAACATTAAGATCACAGTAGGGCAACCCCATTCCTGTCTGTCTGGCTGTCTGGCTGCTTACTTCAGGGAAAGAAACATCCTCCAGTTTCAGGTGGTGCCCTCAGGTAGAGGGAGAATCTGTATAGAGAATTTAAGCCACATTGCCTGGGTAGGTGGGTCATGCTCTGCTCTCGTCCATGGACCGTATTAGCAAGGATAGATTGGGATTTTAGAACTCTTGATACAGTTCAAAGTGTGGAACAGGTGTGCTCTAAGTTTTCTCTGCTTAACATTTGGGTGATATTCAAGGAAAGAAACATCCGTCCTGAGAATATAGTATGCTCTCTCACACTTTTCAGCTACTTCTTGTTAGGAGTGTGCCAGCTCTTGTCCTCCTGATTCCCATTCTAATGCCCCTGGAGGTCCCTTCACAATTAAATTTTAGTTCATAGGTGTTAGAAGCCCTCAAGACTTGAGCTTTAGTTCCTCTTGGCAGGCAAATGCATCACTATTTTTTTCCCTCTAGATACAATGAAATAGAAAAATGTTCTCCTACTGGGGCATGGATGGAGAGGCTTCACTAATCTTACATGTAATTTGGCCTTGATTGCTGGGAGCCTCCAAATCAGAACCTTTCTCCCAGATAAAATTCGGCAGGGTTTTTTATTTATTTGACTTTGACCCCTTTTGGTTTTTAATCACTTGGGAACCCAGGGATTCTTATTCAGTAAACTGTGACTATGAAGGCTTTTCTTATTAATTTGGCTGTGGTTTACTTTACTATTGTAATGTCCTTTTAAAAAAAACCCACCATGGTAGAACCTTCAATTCATGGGCTTGAATACCTGAAGAGATATTCTTCTGTGGTTCTTTTAGGTCTGTGCCATCAGGTTGGCTCACAGAAAAACTATTGCTGGGGGAGGGAGGGGATGAAGATATCAAACAGTCTTGATCTTAATTCATTTTCAGACTTTTTAAAGAGCTATCGCTAAATTCATAAGCCGTGTGCACTTTAAAATAGAATAGCATTATAGTCCTAGAACACGCCTTCCTTGAGTTAAAGTGACCCATAGGACTGGATTTGGAGTCAGGGGACCTGGATTCACTACCTTGCTGCTGTTTCACTCCTAGCTGTATGATCTTAGGAAAATCAGTTCATCTCTTCTGGGTCTTAGTTTCCTCATTTGTAAAATGATGGTATTAGACTAGATGACCTCTGATATCCCATGCATTATTCTTTTTTTTTTTTTTGGAGGGAGGAGGCAGGGCAGTTGGGGTTAAGTGACTTGCCCAAGGTCAAACGGCTACCATGCACTATTCTTTTTGGTTTAGATTCAGTAGGTCCTTCTTTGCTAACTTGTTTGGGTGGAGTAGTCTCATGTTAAGCTGTTTTCAAATGTTTCTTTACATACCCCAGCTTCCTTTGAGATATCACACAGTAACGTATAATGATCCAAGAAGTCAAGCAGCATTCACTGAGGCCTCTTTTTTCCAAGAAAAGTTATATAATTGGGATTCCTTTCAAAGAACAGGACCTCAAGATGAAACCCTGATGTTTTTCCTTGTTCATCTAGTCAGTGTGGAAGGGTTTCATGTTTACTACCACCTGGTTGAACCTTATGTATCTCTAAATAGGTGGTACATGATAGAGTTTCATTCCCCTATGTAGGCTGAGAATATATAATAAAGTGAGAGTCTCAGTACACAGTTATAAGAAATATTACGTGTCAGACTTAGACAGTACTGCCCTAGGATAGAAGCCTCCCACAATAATCTATATGTTTCTTGCCATATTTCCATTTTGTATGTTTGCATTCCTGCTGGTTAAATATAAATATTGTGCGAAGTCATGGAGGAGAGATTGTTGTATGTGAAGAACAGCAAGGAGGCCGGCTTGGTGCTAGACTATAGGGAAAGGGAAATGATATCTAATAAGACTGAAAAGGTCGGATGGAACAGGGTTATAAAGAGCTTTAAAAGCCAGACAGAGGGGTCCAGACTTGATCCTATAGGGAATAAGGAGCCACTGGAGTTTATTGAACAGGGGTCAGAGATGGTTGGAGCTTTAAGAGTTTTGCAGAAGCAGTAGTGTTCAGGGTGGGTTGGAGAGGGGAGAAAACTGAGGCAGGGAAGCCAGTAAGGAGGTTGTTGCAGTAATCCAAATAAGAAGCGAGAGTGGCTTCAATTAGGGTGGTTGCTGTATACATGTGAGAGATGTAACAGGAGTAGAATAACAAGACTTGGCAACTGATTGGATGTGTGGGGTGAAGAAAAGTGAGGAAGGAATTGAGGATGACTGAAGCTGCAGACTAGAGTGTTTAGAAAAGAGGCTAGTTTGGAAGAGAGGTAGGTTTGGGGGAAAAGATAATGAGATATGATTTGGACATACTGAGTTTGAGATGCCTACATCCAGTTCTAAACGTCTACTAGGAAGTGGATAAAGTAGAACTGGAGCTCCGGAAAAAAAATAGGGTTGGATATATAGATCTGAGAGTTATCTGCATAGAAATGATAACAAAACCCATGTGGCACAGTGGAGAGAGTGCTGGACCTGAGTTCAAATCAAGCCTTATTTGCTGTGTGACCCTGGGCAAGTCACTTAACTCTGTCTCCCTCTGTTTCCTCATCTGTAAAACGAGCTAGAGAAGGAAATGGCAAACCACTCCAGTATCCTTGCCAAGAAAATCCCAAATGGAGTCAGGAAGAGTCAGACACAACTGAAAAATGACTGAACAACAAATTTTGATGGGGGCACAGCTAGGCGATGCAGTGGATAGGCCTGGAGTGAGGCAGACCAGAGTTCAAATCCAAATCCAGGCACTTACTAGCTGTGTGACCCTAGGTAAGTCATTTAACCCTGTTCGTCTCAGTTTCCTCATCTGTAAAATGAGCCGGAGAAGGAAATGGCAAATTGCTCCAGTACCTTTGCAAAAAACAAAACAAAAAATGGGGTCATGAAGAGTCAGGCATGACTAAGCCACAACAAAATGGGGATCATAAGGTGGTTGTAAGTGAAGCCTTCATGTAAAAGGTGGTGCAAAAGCTGAGTCTTGGAAGAAACCAGAGATCCCAAGATGCAGAGGTAAGGAGGGGAGGCATTTCAGTCATGAAGAACAGCCAGTGCAGAGGCAGGGACATAAGGGGGAAAGGGTTGTGTGTGCCCAACAGTGAGGAGGCCAGTCCAACTGGGTCATAGAGTGTGAGCAGGCAAGTAAGGGCTAAGTATATCAGAAGGGTAGAAAGGGGCCAGGTTATAAAGAGCTTTAAATGCCAAACAGATGGGCTTATCTTTGATCCTAGATATAATAGGGAACAACTGGAATTTAATGAGAAAGGAAGGCTGCTGTATTTTATGAAAATTATTTTTCAGCCCATACAGAGAATTGATTGGAGTATGGAAAGGCTTGAGCCAGGGAGACCATATAGGAGACTATTAAAATGATCCAGGCTTGAAGTGATGAAAGTCTGAACTAGGGTCCTGGCTGTGGAATGAAGAAGGAAAATGTATGTGAGAGATACGGGAATAGGAAGGAAGGGAGGGAGGAAGAGAGGAAAGAAAGAAGTAAACATTTATTAAGCACCTTGTGTGTACTAGGCACTGTGCTAAGTGCTGCACAAATAGCGTCTCATTTGATCTTCACGACATTCATCTCCCACGTCTGTGCTCTTGCCTTGGGGTCCGTGCATAGTACGCTTTTCCTCCTTATAAGTGCCCATGGAGTTCTTCTCTTCCTTTATGGTTCTACAGGAAGCCTCTCCTGGTGCTCTTCCAACTGCTTATTAATGATGTATTTTTTTATATTGCCATTATTTTCCCTAATGTCCCTCCCATCGCCCTTCCAGAGAACCATCTCCTAAGACAAAGAAAAAAAATTAGCTTAACTGATTGATATTTTGAAGAAATTTGAAAGCATGTGCAATATATAACATTCGTGGGCCTCCCAGCTCTGCAAAGGGGTGAGGTGTATGTCCTCTCACATCTCTTCAAGTTATACTCATTCTTCATAATCTCACAACATTGGCTTTTGATTTTGTGTGCGTGTGGTTCTTTCCACTTATATTGTCTTAGTTATTGTGTATATTTTCATCTTGGCTTTGCTTACTTCACTCAGCATCGGTTTAGGTTAATCTATCCGTGCTTCTCTGTATTTATCACATTCAGCATTTCTCACGGCACAGTAATATTCCATTACATTCATAAACCACAGTTCGTTAGGCATGCCCCAGTTGATGGGCATCTGTTGTTCTTGTTGTTCAGTCGTGTCCAACCCTTTGTGACCCTAGAGACCATAGCACTCCAGGCCCTTATATCTTCCCCTATTTCTCAAAGTCGGTCCAAGTTCATGTTTATTGTTTCCATGATACTATCATCTCATCCTCTGCCATCCCCTTTTCCTTGTGCCTTCAGTCTTTCACAACATCAGGCTCTACTTTTTTCCAATTATTAATTATCACAAAAAGCACTGCTATAAATATTTTGGAATATATGGGCACTTTTTTTTTTATCAGTGGCCCCCTTTGGAGTATAAGCCTAGTGATGGAATCTTTGGGTCAAAGGGCTATATATATTTAACATATTCTTGTTGTCTTCCTCATTAGAAAGAAAACTCTTTGCTCTGTAGGGGTTGTCTTATTTTTTGTAATTCTATACCCAGTGCTTAGCTCAGTGCCTAGGTGGTATAGTGGATAGAGGGTTGGACCTGGAGTTAGGAAGCCCTAAGTTTGAATCCTGCAGCTTGTGACCCTAGTCAAATCACTTAACCTTTTTTCAGCCTCAGTGTCCTCATCTGTAAATGAAGATGATAACAGTACCTGCCACATAGGGTTGTTGTGAGGATCAAATAAGTTAATGTATGCAGTGTTTTGCAAACTTTAACGGGCTATATAAATGTTATTATTACTAAAACGTACTTGAAAATTAATGGACAGCAGAAAGAATAAAAAATCATTCTGATTGAAGTAAACTCCAGCGGCTACATTGGATCTGTCATTTAAAGCTCTTCATAACCTGGTATTTTCCTATTTATCCAGTCTCTGTATTCCAGACTTATTGGCTTACTTGCTACTCCTCAGACACTTCTCCCATCTCCATCCCTTTTACTGGTAGTCTCCCATGCTTGGAATGTGCTCTCTCTCTATCTCTCTGTCTCTGTCTCTCTGTCTCTGTCTCTGTCTCTCTCTCTCTCAATTTTTGACTCTTAGAATCCTTGGCTTCTCTTAAGATTGAACTCAAATGCCACCTCGTAAGCCAGGGGTGGGGAACCTGCAGCCTTCTAGGTCCCTGAGTGTGGCCTTTTGAGTGAGTCCAAGTTTTACAGAACAAATCCTTTTATTAAGGGGATTTGTTCTGTGAAGTCTGGATTCAATCAAAGGGCTGCACTTGAGGACCTACAGGGCCACATTCGGCCTTGAGGCTGCAGGTTCCCTAGCCCTGTCCTAAAGGATACTTACTCCCCAACTCCCATGCCCCACTCCCCAGGAGCTAGTGTTTTCAGTTCTAAGGCAACCTTCCATCTACTCTATATGTATCTTGGAATGTGTGTGTGTACATGTATGTATGTACATATGCATGTGTGTGTGTGTGTGTGTGTGTGTGTGTATATATATATATACTTATATAGTGTGTATATATTTATGTCTGTGTTGTCTTTCCCATTGGAACATAAGCTCCTTGAAGGCAGACTTTTTTTAACTTTTCTTTGTGTCCCCAGCACTTAGCCTAATGTCTGGCATGTAGTAAGCATGTAATAAATGTTTATTGATTGATTGAAATGGTCTCGTGTTTGCAGTTGGCTCAGGAGATGACAGTGACAAGTAAAGTCTTGCTTAGAAAAAAAAATGAAACAAGTCAGGTAAACTGTGGAAGAGGTAGGCCAGCTATGGAGTTTCTGATTTTTATGGTACTGAATGTTGAGTTAGAAATAGCCTTCTTTTAGCAATCTAGACGCATATAACAGATATTTATTAAATGTCTTCTAAGTTTAAAGTATTATGTTAGTCACTGGATTAAATTAAAAGACTCTGACATCAAGGAGTTACTTAATCTAATAGGGGATAGAGACTGTCCTATGTTGCATGAAAATAGTAATCCTATAAATTGAGCTGTGCTGATTGTAAGATAATGTTATATAACTAAAAATGATGTAAAAACAGATTCAAACAAAGTACTATGAAAAATTCAAGGGAGGAGTTGCTCATGTGGGAAGGCAGTGGAGGGGAGTGAGAAGGGCTAGGGAGCTGGAGTCCAAAGATCTGGTTTAGAGTCCTATCTCTGGTACTTATTTTGGCAAAGTCACATTTTCTGGACCTTGTTTTCCTGATCTGTAGGACGGACTAGATTCTCTCTAAGGTAGCATACCACTCTACCTGGAGTCAGAGGGTCTGGGCTCATAGTCCACCTTCACTTCACTTCTGGACCTTAGTATCCTCATCTCTAAAGGAAAAAAGCTAGATAAAATAATCCTTCCAGCACTAAATTTCCAAATCTGTAATCTGATGCTCAGCTCAAGTAGTCTGATTTGGGGAAAAACGCATGTAAAAATAAGTGGACTCAAGGAAGGGCAGGTTAAGTAGATAACGTAGACGTCCAGGAGTTTGTTGGTGTTGTGAGAAATTTGAGGGGGACAAAGGCAGCTTTGCTTGGCATTGGGAGGGGCTTCCAGCACCCCCCTGCATTCCTGAGGATACTGCCCAGGAAAGATAATGAGATTCCTTACTTAGAATTGGTCTTTTTCCTGGGCTTTTATCTTTCTAATGGAATTGGGAGTAACCACAGCCTTTGTTTGGCCTCAGGCTCCATATTGAATTTTTTAATTGCTTTTCAGCAATAACCTTTTTTTTTCCCTTGGTCACTTAACCAGTTGTACAAGTTGAGACTCCTGTCTGTGTGTCTATTTTAGAACAGCTGCTCTGGGAGGAATAGCAAAGAATAATAAGTCAGGTAGATATTTTATGAGTATTGAAATCCCTTCCATTCAGAAATGCAAATAAAATAACCAGCATGAGCAATCAGCTTATGTCAGATTCCATGGGCTTATATTACACAGGGAAATTACAGTGCAACCTGAAACATGCTTCTTAATGAATTCAATATTCTCAGTGCTGTCGTGGCTCAGCGTCAAACCTTATGCTTGATTTTTGTGAGGGGCTTCAGAAATCACCCCTTATTAAGTTGCCTAAAGAAAAAAAGGCCTAAGATGATATCGACAAATGGTTTGGTCATGAGATTCTGTCCCTGTTAAGTGGCTGGCTTTCCTCCCCTGCCATGTTCTATGACTGAAATGGGTAAAAAGAATAGAAAGATGGATTACTCTTCACCACTCCTGTCATGCTCATAGACTTCAGTGAAGCGGCACCCAGGGATATACTATGGAGGGGCATGGTTGTTCTCACTGATGTCAACCTCAGAGGTTAGTCAAGAACTCCAGAACACTCTAGTTGGTCCTAATTACCATGTTCTGTTATGAGGCATGAAAATGGCCCACGCAAAATCTGTATGTTATTTCAGGGAATACGAGAGACCAGTGGGCTTGGGAGCAGAAACATGAATTCTCCTGTCCCCTAGCTGCCAGCACCCCAACACCCACTTGCCATCCTCCAGCTCTTAAGTTGGAAGGAACTAGATAGGCCACCCGGTTCAGTCTCCTGCCTGATGCATGAGTTCTTTCTACACTATCCCCTACAAGTGGTCCTGTAGCTTTTGTTTGAACACTTGTAGTTACTGGTGTCTTCTTTCTTCTCATAACTTCTTTGGATCAACCTTGTGACCACTTAGCTTTTTGCTGGTCTTACAGTGGACAGAGCACTGGACCTGGAGTCAGGGAGATTTGAGTTTCCGATATAGCTTCAGACACTAGCATTGTGACCCTGGGCACGGCCCTTAACCTCTTTTTGCCTCAGTTTCCTCAACCATAAAATGGGAAGAATGATAATAAATACTTACCCTCCAGGGTTGTGAGGATCTAGTGAAGTGCTATTTGTAAAGCGTGTGTCACAGTCCCTGGCAGGGGGCAGGTGCTATGTAAATGGTTATTCACTTTCCCTTCCCTACCCCCAACTTTCCACAGGCCTCAGCCTCATAAATACTTATTAGATGAAATCCCCTACATCCATAGCACACAATTTATCCTCATGGTTTCCTTTAGGTGACTAAGTATTTACTGATGCAACCCTGGGATTAGATCTTCCCTTCTGACACAAGGATCTTGGAACAATTTTGTGAGTATCTCTAAAAAAAAAAAAATTCTAACTCATCTGGAAAACCTTGAAAACTACAGCATCTGGCTAATTTTGTGTATCTTTCTTGCTATCTTTCTTCCACCCACCATGAAAGGCAGCCTGGTGTAACAGATAGAACACTGGACTTGGAGTCAGGAAGACCTCGTTCAAATCTCACTCCAGATACTAACAGTGATAATCCGGCAGGTCACTTAACTCGTCTGTGCTCCTGGTTCCTTATCTATATATACAAGGAGGGGCTGAATTGGCCTCTCTACGGTTCCTGAATCTATGTTCTCCCCTAGACCTACACAGTCTGTATGATTCCTAGTATCAGCAAAGGTTTGCTTCTCTACATCATGACCCTGTGTCTTACTGCTCCTCGTTTTAGGCTTCTCTTCCAGTTCTGAGTTCCGTGGTTTCCTTTTGTACCGATCTTTCTTCCTCTGGTGCAGCAGCTGCCTGGGGGTGTGTGGAGGTGGGGCGGCTTTTAGCACATGAATAAGCCACCTGTCCTGGTCCAGTGCAGCTCAGCATATTCCTATGATCCATCTTCTCACTATCGCCTCCTTTGACACTCCCCCCAGGGTTGCATGATGGCCCTCCGTGTTCCTATAGCCCTTGTTTTTCTTGCACAGGAGCTCCCCTGGATCATGGGCCAGTAATCTTCTGTGCATGAAAGGGGTTGGGCTTACTCACTTTCTCTTAGTATATGTCCATTGCATTGCTACAGACGCTAAGTAACTTCGTTAGCAGCTGTTTAGCTCCAGAGTAATGAATCTGTTAGCCACAAATAACCAAAATCCTGAGAAACAGGATCAGTAACTTACAAGTGGTGACAGGGAAGGTCAGATTTTCTATTTTAATTAAAATCATTTCTTCTCCACTGGTACAAAAAAAAAAACAACCAAGAGTGTAATAAGTATATGTACAAAAAGATTATTAAAGTAAATATATTGAGGTGGAGTGGGTCAAATGTTACATTAGTTTTTCTTTGAAGCCCATTCTGATTCTTTAGAAAGTGACCTGATTCCTTTCTGGACTTAGACCAATATGCTACCAAATGAGGACCCGGGTACCTATTACCACAATCTCTGAAATGCTAAGTAGCTGTTGTTCCCTAGGTCTTAGTGAGGGATTCTTCCTTATCATTTCTGACACCTGGTAATGAGTCGCTCATCAGTATCAGTTGTTACTTGGGGATGCTTTTCTGGGGAATGGGAATAAGACCTGGGATTCCAGGCCTACAGAATCATCAGCTACCTCCTCCCCCTGATCTCACCAACTTTACTTACTACTTCCCCATGCAGACTCTACTGTTGTCTGACATCCACTGAATATACACTTTTCTTTCCTGTCTTCCAACTTCCACTATTGAGGGTACTCTCCCCACTCCTCATGTCCAATCCATGTCCCCTTTCCTTCAGAATCTAATTTAAAACTCATTCTCTTTAAAAAAGACAAAAAAAAAATCAAACACCAGAAAACAAAACAAAAAGCAATCCTTGACATTCATAAAACGTTTTAAAGTGTACCAAGTGCCCTGCATATATCTGAATGCTGACACTTACTGGCAGTGTGACCCCTGGGCAGATTGCTTAGCCATTATGTGCTTGTAGTCAGTCAGTTGGTAATTACCTACTATGTGCCAGGCACTGTGCTTAGCACTGAGGATGCAAAAGGAGGGGGTGGGGGCAAAAAAATCCCTGCTCTCAAAGATCTCACATGGTAATAGGGGAGATAGTATGCAAACAACCATACACGGGATAAATTAGAGATAATAAGCATAGAGAAGGCACTAGAATTAAGAGGAACCTGGAAAGGTTTCCTATCTCTAGGCCTTTTCTAGTAAATCACACATGGATTGTGATCTGCTTTAGGGAATGAATTCTACAGTGGGTGCTCTCCATCACAGGTGCTTCACAGATTCTCATATTACCTACATTATCTCATTTGAACCTCATGGTAACCCTCCTTAGAGTCAGTGTGATAGAGTGGGAACAATCCCAGCCAGTCAGGTACAATACAATACAGATCTCACTATCAGCATTTTTGAGATAGGGAAATTGAAGTGAGAGAGGTTAATGAAGCAGGATTTGAACCCAGGGCTCCTGACTCCAAATCCAACATTCATTCCACTGTATCACCTTGCCTGGAGTCAGGAGAAGCCTGGGTTCAGATCCCACCTTCGGCACTTACTCTAGTTGTACAGCTGTGGGCAAGTCACCATAAGCTCTAAGCTGAAGCTTCCACCTTCCTCTGGTTTCTGGTACGTGTTCCTGAGTGAGCCCTTTGCCCCAGCAGACGGAGCTTCCCGTAATAATAGCTCCCATTCACCTTGTATTTGACAGCTGACAAAGCACGTTCTTTACCACTGCCACATGAGGTACCTCCCCATCACCTGGAATGGGGAATGTGTTTCCCCCTTCCTTTATCCTTCCCATAGCACCTCGAAGGAGGCTCTGAGCTGTCAGTGTTGTCAGTGTTACTGATGGTCGACAACACTCGTTGTGAGTTTATTTCATGCAGACATTCTGAAGGCTTATCAGGGTCCTCTTAAATTCTCCCCCCCAATCTTTGCTGCCCATGCCTCTTTCCTCCTGCTTCATTGTGTTTTCAGAGAATGAGGGAGTAAATTCAGGGCTTGGACTTCAATCCAGCATGTGTGTGGCAGCCTGCTGAGTAGGTCCCTGCAGTTGAGAAGGTTTTAACCCTGTGGTTGGACTTAATCTCTGCATTCCACCCTGACACCTTGGAGAAGTACAAGAGGGAGATCTGCATGGGGGATGGGTACAAGGGTGGGGAAACTTCCTGGGAAAGCCAAGTTCACCATCTCCTTTCTGATTACAAAAGACTCTTGAAGTCACTGCTGCTGCTGCCTTAGTCATCAATTCACTGGCCACTCCCCTGCTTTGCCTCTTCTCTTAGAGTCAGGGTTAGTTTAAGAAAAAATGGTTTGCAAGAAGCCATGACCTCAGGCTTTTATCCCCTCCATCTGGTGCGCAGCCTTATGGGGCCATGCTGCTACGCAGGAGGTGAGTGAAAGCATTCTTTAGATGATGATTCCTAAGCCCACATGTGGAGCTCTAGCGGGGGTTGGGGTAGTAGAGAAAGCCAAGATGGATGGACCAAAAAAGCCAGAATTCTTGGGGGTGGGGCTGGGGGGGAGCCCAGAATACAGGTAGACCTTTTGCATGAGGTGTTTGTCTCCTAGCCAAGGCTGGGGATCAGACACCCAAAAGGAGCATTCCCAGGCTTTGATTAATGAGCTCTTGATGCTTACAGCTTCCCCTTCTTCATCCACAGTTGGAGGGTTAAGGACAGAATTAGTAAGGTAAGGGAAAGTACTCATTTTTACCCCTAGTGTGAGGCTGAGAATGGGAAGGGCTCCTCCACCATGCATCATCTCTAGGAGCCTTTGTTCCCCCTTGCCATCTTTCTTTTGATGCATAATTGGCAGTCCAGATGAGAGACAGCATTGGCCAGAATTATCTGAGCAGGTGAATATCTGTCTCCTTAGCTGTAAAGACACTTTGCATCCAGTAGCCCTATTTTGCCTTGTTGTAGATCAAAGAGGCCACCATTGGGAAGTGGGAGGTTGAGAGCCATAGATTTTGCTTAGCCAGTGACAAAATTCTGTTTCTAAGCATACTCATTCCCATTACTCTCTCCCATCCCAATGACCTAGAGGCCTTAGGAAATCCTTGGAACACATTTAAAAGCCTCGAGCATAGAGAATTTCCCCAGCCCTAGCCTATGCCAATGGACTATGTCTTCAGGACCACTCACACATACACAAAAAAAACCAAACCAAGCAATATCTATGTTTTAATATATGGAGAGCCTTGAATAGTGATGTTTTTGGGAAGAATGAGGCAATGGTTCAAGGGACATATTCTGAGGAGATTAGAAGAAACCCAAATCCATTTTGATGTAGATAATATTCAGATACTCATGGAGAACTGGCCCTAGGCCTTCCATACTAGCTTGGATATTTTAAAACCAGTTCCAGTTTCAAAAGTGCTTAGATTCTAGTACCTTTAATCCTGGACGTCCTTGATTCTTATTCTCCTATGTGAATGCAGGATTGCTTGTTCAGAATCTTTTCTTGGACATATCCCACCCTGGGACTCAGTCTGCCATAGTGTCTGTTGGATGTCTCAGTTGTGGATGGTATCACATTTCTTTTATGAACTGAACTTCCTTTTTGTCCTTTGAGCTTATTCTGATGAAGACATTATGAGTGGACACAAGAATAGAAATAAAGTCACCAGATTCTATGTCATTTGGCTACAGTGGAATGGTCACCCTGCTCATTAGCACCAGCTACAGTTTTGTAGATTTTGTAAAGGGTTGTGTCCAGGGAAGAACTTCTTTCACTTTGGTACAGTCTCAGAAGACTGTGTGAATTAACAATGTGAGAAGCCTCCAGGTACTGAAGGTTTTGAAAAGGCTAGGGAAAGCCTCACAAAAGGTAAGATGTGGGTAGTACGGGGGGAATCGAAGGTATAGTTGCCAGTTGATGGCCTGTGGACCCAGCCAAGGGGTGTTGTGGGGTGGGGCTAGTTGTGAGTGGCTGTAGGAATTTGGGCCAAGCCAGGATTTCAATCAGGACAGTAAAGGGGAGAGAGGTTGTAGCAGGTAACCTGTCTTTCTCTTACAAAGCCAAGAATGAACCCTCTGATTGAGAGCAACCCTAGAGATGTGTTCACAGTAGTAATTGAACCCCTGAAGAGGAAATAGAGACATGAACTTAGAATTATTTTCTCCTTCTGATCCTTTGGCTAGCGGAGCTGGAAGCTGGCATAGTGTTTATTCCTGACCTCTTCCAATCAGAATTGTTTCTGATTTTCATTTTTTGCACAGTCTAACTCAAAGATAGGGTGGCTGCTGTGACCTAAAGTCACTCTCTGCCCCCCATAGGGCCTCAGCCTGAGGTCTCAAGCCCAGGACATCTTACCGTCTTTGGCCATAAAAGAGTTTAAAAACCCTTGGCCTTTGGAAAGCTACAGACTCATTAAATCTCTCTCACCAGCTTTAGGGTGACTGCAAAGCCCCAAGCTTCATAGCAGCAGCCATAAAAGATGATCCACCCCTCCATTCGCTCCACTGTTTATTTACACCATGTCCAGCCCTACAGTCCCCATCCCAGGGCACGCGTCACCCTTGTCTCCTAGCACGCGCCAGCGATGAGATGCAGTTGGGCCTCTGCTGCTCTCCTTGGGTGGTAATTCTCCTCAGTTCCCCACTCCCCCCCACCTTCCCATTTCCTTCCCTCATTCCTCCTCCACCACCCACCTCTTCTCCTCCACCCCCTCTTCCCTATCTCCTCCCCAAAACACACACAATCCCCAGCTGGAATGTACTAGTCACTCTAAAACTAAAAATAACTGCCTGCATCTTGATAATGTAACATTTTAAAGATCTAAGTCATCTTTTGGCTGGAACTTGGGCTCTGTTGTTGGTATGGCTGCTTTGATAGGGTTTGATTGAAGTTTAATTGCCTTTTTCTTTTTTTTTTTCTTGCATCTTATCTCCATCCAAGATTCCTGGGGGAGGGGAGGTCAGGAGGTAGTACCTCGTGTGCTTCTGTATGCATGGGCATATATGTACGTGTGGCCACATCTGTGTGCATGTGTGAAGTTGAGAGGGTGAGGAGTGGGAAGGGGGCAGCATCTTTTCTTCTCCCTCTCTCCGCCATCCTCTGAGATTGTTTCAGAGATGCCCAGTCCTCAGAGCCGCAGACGTTTCCTATATGGAGGATGGGGGCAGAGGCCGCCACAGGAGCCATCAATAACCAGGTGGGAGCTGCAGGTCTCTGTGTAATGTGAAGCTCTCCCGTATTTCATTTCTGCACCCAGGGGGCGGCTCTGCAGGATTGCTTATGGAGCACTCTGTGTCTGGCACCTCTCTCCACGAGGCCCAAAAGCCCAGGGTCCCACCGACCTGCCCAGGAATGTGCAGCATTGTTCTCTACTGCTGTAATTTGGCTGCAGAACTGGAGGCTGACGGCTTCCCAGGGATGAGGAGCAAACTCCCTCCCCCACCCTGGCCATCCTCCTTCCCCTTGAACAACTTGGGCTCCCTCTTCACCACTGGCAGGGACATTTAGATAAAAACTCTGGAGGTGAAGGTGGGCAGTGATGCCGAGGAGCTGATTCTCCTCTAATGAATTAGCAACGAGCCAATCATATGGAACCCTTAGAGGACATGAATATTTGGTGATCAGTGATATTTCTGCTAGGAGTGCCAGAAGGGGAAAGAGTAAGTAGGTCTCCCTATGGAACAGGTAATATCAGAATGGGGAACAACAATGAAGGCTCACTCAGCTCTCTAGGCTTGAGGTACAAGTCAGGAATGGTTGACAAAGAATGCTGATGTCACTGATAGTTTCTTGGCATTCCTCTTGGGACAAAGGAGGGCAGGCTGGTAACATGTTCTATGGGTTGGTTGGCATCCAGCCCTTTTCAGCAGGTGTGGGGCAAGCTCTTTCTTTCTCCTCCCTAAGAAGCCAACTGCCTGTTGTGCTACTCCTTGGCTAAAGATGAAACTGAGTCACAGTGGTCTCATGGGCCTTTTCTTTCATATAAGATTGTGGGCTTCTGGAGAGGAGAGACAATGGCTTACTTGTATACCCACATTCTGAACAGCCCTTGGCCCATGATAGATACTCAGTATATTTACTGCACTTTTTGTATGGGAGCTGGCATGTGAGTCTTCTTACCACTTGGTGAGAGAGTGATAATCTTTGCCGGGCAGAGAGAAACAGAAGAATAAAGTTCAAGATGCATAGCAAGGTGACCAGAAGCAGAGGGAGCCCTGACTAGATCAAACAAAGTTCTTGTCCTGTTAGTAGGACTTCAGTGCCAGACTCCAGAGAGGGACTGCCTGTGGTCCACTCAGCCTCACGATGCAGGGTCTGCGATGAGGCTCAGAGCTGCCCTTTCCCTCAGTTTTCTTACCTTTGAGGTGAGCAGTCCTGCTTCTCTATCCTCATCACCGCCTTTCCTCCTTACCAACAGCTTGCACCTCTCAGCTTATGATGGGAAAATTGGCACGTGCAAGGCTCTGCAGTCTGGAATTCTGAAGCTGTGCATAATCTAGAGTGGGGCTGAGAGTTGCCAAAGGAGGCCCTCTGTCTTCTAGAGAGAGAGTGGAAATCTGGAGGGACTAGGAAAGCATCTTTGTTGGAACACAGGTGAGACACAGGCCTGGCACTGCCCGACTCTCAGAGGTAAAATCAAGTTTCTGTGCCTTGGCCAGTACTTTCTCACGTGAGGGAGCACTAGGGGTGAGCTGATCCCTTTCCTAGAAGGTTGCCATCCTGGGGAAATGTCATCCAACTCTGCCCTCCATTCTGGCTAACCAAGACCCCCAGCCCTCCTCCCCACCACTGTTCTGTTATATTCCCCCAAATAGGGAGCTCTTTCTCCACTCCATCTCAAACTGTCAGAAGCCCTTTCCTTCTTCCCCTCACTCCCTCCTCCCTAATCCCACTCATCAGTTATCGAGTTGACTCCACCACTCTGCGAGAAAGACATTCCCCTGGCCTGACTCAGCCCTGTTTCTCCACAGGAATCCCCTCACCACAGGCCACAAGGGTCCTGACCAGCTCATGTTTTGTATTAATGGATATGAAGGCTGAAGCATTTTTACTCTCTCTCTCTCTCTCAAAAAAAAAAACACTAAAAAACCAAACCTACCCCAAACCCTCCTACACGGGTCTTGGCAGGTTACACAAATATTAGTCCGAACATCCAAATAAATCTGTCCCTGAGGCCCAGGCCCACAGCCCCCATTCCCCCTCCCCACCCTAGTGCTTCATGCTGTTTGCATGGAGAGTGGAACTGCTTGGCAATTGTGTAGACTAGGGCAGGGAGAAGAAGGGTTCGGGGAGGGGTGGGGAAAGGGGGAAAGCAAGGAAGGCCTGTCTGCCGTCCTTGTAAAAATAAAAATACACTGGGCTCCTAAGCCTGAGAGCCTGGGCCAGCACTGAGTGGTCAGCACTGAGTGGTCAGCAAGTGCTGGAGGACCCATGGGCAATATGGGCTGGGACAGGCGACCTGGGAGCCTTACTGTGGGGTGGAAGTAGGATGGGGACATGAGAATTGACTTTAGGACAAAGACAAAGAAAGGCCTCGTCCCTAGAGCCCTGATTATTTCCTGATCACTGTCACTGCCATTGCTTCTCAAGTTGAAAGGGACTTCCTCATCTTGGATTGTTCAGGGTACCACCCCATCTTTCTAAACCTCCATCAATCTTCCATCGGGGTCTCACATCCCTATCAGTATTTTGTCCCAGAAGGTCAACACTCTCAATGTTCTTTCACAATCTGAAATGAGCCTCTCTCTAACCTGGAAACCCACAAGCCCTCGATACCTTTTGCCTGTCCTAGGGAAGAGAGTACACGAAATGCTAGGAGGGAGGATCTGGAGACTCTGAATTACAGGATCTGACCAAAAGCAGCAAGCTAGGTCCTGCTATGTAAGTGGATTGGGATGCTGTTGTTCATAGTCACAACATCAGATATGTTTCTCCATTGTTTGCTGCTGTGGATTAACTTAAGGGTGAGGAGAAGGAATCTCTATGGCTTTTAAGGTTTTTCTTGTTGACTCTTAAATCAGTGGCAAATAAGACTATACCAAAGTTACCATTTGTTGAGATGTCATAAAGGGCATTCCCATTCAGATAATCCTGATGGTCCCTTCCAACTAAGACTCTGTGAATGCGCCTCTCTCTTCCTAGCACCTATGACACTGAACAGCCTTATATTTAAGTAGGGCAGCAAGGAGGTAGGCCCAAAGGTAAGGGTACCTTCGTCACCTTCATTTAGGAATCTCTGCCTCTGACTCTGTCATGGATACTACCCAGGACAAGGTCAACTCTGGGGAAAGGGCACAATCTTCCTGCAAATAAAACACACCAGAAGAGTGTGGGTGAGACTGGAAGCCAGTGCCTGCTCACCCTGAAAAATGAATACCAAGGGCAGAATGAAGGCAGTATTGGTTGACTCAGTGGGGGGCCTTCTCTCTAGCTGGACCACTACCTAAGAACTCAGCAGTTAAACAAATGAGGCAGTAATGTCTGATACAAATTTATGAGATATATATAATATATATATATGGATGGGGAGGGTGTGGGTACATATATCTCTCTTTCGCCACACAACATACAAGCACACAGATGGACCTCCACCCTGCAGGTCTGACCCTTGTCCAGCAGGCCCAGTCTCCAGGGAATTGAAGGGACCTGGAGTCTAAGTTACTTCCAGGATGACAGATGGACTGTTCACGCCTCACCAGTGCCCAACCCCTACTCCAATCCTAAGCCAGGCAGGTGTTCATGGCAGCTTCCCCCTCCCCGACCCCCCAAAGGTGTTCTTTGTCCTGTATGGCCAAGAAGTGCCAGGAAGCCAGAGAAGGGAAAAAGAAAAGTGAATCTCTTCTGGGTTCTTCAGTGTAACTCGTCTCTCCACAGAGCCCCTTGCTCTCCTTCCATGCTGTCCCCTTCCACAGGGGCACGGGAGTTTCCGATGGGGAAAGCTGCTCAGTATCTTATCACACCTCCTCCTTTGGGCTGGAATACCCATCAGGACATCTCGGTCCCTTGGGGCCAAGGCAACACGGTACTGTCCAAGTTCTTCAGCAGAGGCTGTGGCAGCCCAAGGCTGGGGAGTTTGGGGTACAGGGTGTGCATGCAAGGTTCTTGTGCCGTTGAGTCTGAGGGTTTGGGATGGAGGGGCTGGTGAAGTGTGCCGGTGCTCAGGTCTGGTCCAGCCACTCTGCCTTCTTGGGGGCCTTGCAGGTGTGGACGTCCACAGTGTCCCGGCATTCCTTACAGCGCACCGCACAGCACCAGTGGAATTTGCACTCACACTGGGTGACACGTGTGACTCGGGTTGTGTCATAACCACGGCCACAGCACATAACTTCACATCCATCTGTCCCTCGAGACGTCTTGCTGCATACACGTCCTGCGGTGCCCAGGGACCCTGGGTGAGGAGAGAGAAGAAAAAGGTAAACTCTCACTCCATCCCTGTTCCCCACCTCTCACCTACCACAGCAAAGGGAGACAAAGTGAGAGGAGACCTCAGGAGTGAGCTCCTCTTGCACAGAACTGGCGCCTTTGCATCCCCAAGTCTTCACACAGACTAGATCATCTATGTTCAACTCCATTTTACAGATGAGGAAACTGAGTCCCACAGAGGCCGAGTGACTTTTGGCCATGTAAATAAGAGCTGGGATTCAAACCCGGGTCCCCATGTTGCCTCCTACTTAACATACTTTTCTCTTGCCAATACATGTCCAAATCTCATTTGAAATCCTACCAAACATCACCTCCTGTAGGAAGCCTTGCCTCCAGTTCAGGTCCTGCTGCATTCCTTCAGCACTTTGGTATTCGGTTTGCATTAAGATATTTTACAAAGACCACAAATGTGTGTCTTATGTGCTGTTGTCAGGTGCTAAGAATGGCAAGCGGATGACCATGGTGAAGCATAGGGAAAGGGATGCCTTTGGGCCCCCTCACCCTCACTGCAATGGGAAACTCGAGAGGGCAGCGACCATGTTTTCCCTTCTTTTCTCCCTACTCTGAGCACAGGAGAGGCTCAACTGGCCTTTGCCAGTCCTCATACGTATTCCATCTCCTTTGTCTGTGTTTTTGTAGAGGCTGTTCTCCATACCTGAGATACACCCACTTCTCACCTCAACCTCTTGGAATCCTTGGACTCCTTCAAGACTCAGCTTAAGGGCCACTTCCCAAAGGAAGTGTTCCTGAAACCCCCCAATTGCTTGTGCCCTTCCCCCTACTGGAAATTACTTTGCATATATTTATATTGCTTATCAGTGTATGTGTCCTAATAGAATAAACATATGATGGCAGGGATTGTTTCATTTTAGTCTCTCCAGTGCCTAGCACAGTGCCTGGGACACAATCGATGCTTAATGTATGTTTGTTGAATGAATGAATGAATATCTCTATCGTAGAATTTTAGAGTAGGAAATACCTGAGAGATGTCTAAAGTGACCTATATTTAGACTTAAGGAATACGAAGACTCATGAAGCTAAGTAATTTGCCCAAGGTTACACTGTTAGCCAGTCTGGAGACTCCCATACATGCTGTACCACCTTCCCTCTTTCCTCCTCATCAGGTTTGGGTTTTGCTAGTATATCTGATAGATCAAAAGGCCTCTGAATTATTCCTTCTCCCTCCACCCACACTTTCCTTCCCACACCAAAACATCACCACTGGGGAAACATCTGGTTCTGAGTTAACCCCACTTCCAGGTTTCACCCTGTTACATACGCCGTAACTGTCTGTCTACGACCTGCACCCCATGTAGCCCACATTTGCCTTCAATGCTAATTCAAAAACCCATTATCACTATTCCCCAGGAAACTGGGGATTGCCTTGGCACCAAACTAATGAAAATAACAATCTCCAACATGCCTTATACAGTGATTTTTTAGGTGTGATATTACAGCTTATTCACTAGACCCAGAAAAAGAACTTGAGAGCCCAAAACAGTCATCCTCCTGCCTCCAAACCAGAACCTAGCACTCAGCATGATGTTCTGCACACAGAAAGTGCTAGATGAAGAGAATCCAAAAACAGAAAGCTACACTGGGTAGGAAAGTCAGAAGAGCTTCCCCACCCCATTCTTCCCCAGGAACCCCCTTTCAGGCACCCTGCAAAGGACAAACACTACCCTCTCTGTCTCTCAGGCAAGGCTCCACCCTGCTTCTATGCCCAGTTTTGCTCCAAACCATTTCACTCTCCAAGAACGACAGCGACGGGTAAAAACAAACAGAGGCAGGCAGCTAGCGGACTTCTTTACCTTCACCTCACCTCTCTCTTACTCAAGCCAGAGCAGCTGTGCCTGCAGAAAAGACCCTCATGGCAGTAACCAAGAGAGGGAGAGTGGAGGTGATAAGAGGTGAGTCCTCCCAGATTTACAGCAACTGAAACTGAGTCAGGATCCTTCAGGCTTCTTGGGCTAAAAGGGATCTCAGGTCCTCCAGATCACAGTAGTACCTATCACTGCATGGAGAGACTGTTACTTCCTCTTTTCTTAAAAGAAAATTTAAAAATCTCTGGGGAAATAGACTCCATAAGCTCACAAGGTGACAGTTCCAGCAACATTCCAACAGTCTGAAAGTCCTACCTGCTAGCTGACTTACTCCCTAAGGCACTGAATCAAACCCAAATTCTGCTGCAGATGAATAACAGCTGTTCCCTGCCCACTTCCAACTTCCCAGAGGGTATTAGGGAGCTGAAATGCCTGGCTGGTCCTTGGATTCTTCCTTTCCCATTACTAAACCTTCAGTGTATTCTCATTGTACATTTTTGCTTTGTTTTTTAAATTCAACAGACAAAGCTCTTAGAGGACTGCTATTCCAGGCACTCTGTAGTATGACTCAAGCAGTACTGCCTTCAGACTTCAACTCTTGCTCTCCCTCATAGAAGTCTCCATTCCAGCCCAACTGTTGGCTGAATATGCCTAGTGCTTTCCTCCCCATCCACCCCTCCTGGAATGTCCTCTAACTATTCAAATCCTGCAAGGCCCAGTCTTAAATCTCACCTCTTTCATGACCTCGACCATTTGGCCCCAGATGATCTGGATTTCTATAGCACTTAAATTACATTTGAAGATATCATGGTATAATGGAAAGATACTAGTTCTGGATGCGTCCTCTTTGTGTGACTTTAGGCAAGTTACTTAACCTCCATGATTCCATTTGGGATACGACTCAAGAGTGAGCCTTTAGATCTGCCATCCTGTGGTAGGAAGGAGGGTAGGGGAACTGAATACCAAGCCAAGAAGGCTTTAGGCCATGACACCTTCCACTATTATTTATCCTTTCATGTCTTTATATCCGCTCTCCGTAGTTGGTTTCAGAAACATATGTTTTTTGCATCCCACATAGTAACTAGGATAGTACCTTGTGTACCATCATAGGTATTCAATACTTATTAGTAGGGGAGGTTGGTTCTCACCTATGGTGCCACTTTCTCTGATTATTCTTAGGTTTGGTAATAAGCTGATGCTTCCTTCAAACCCTTCTGGTATTCCTTATTGTAACCCCAAGTTACTGGGACAGCAGCAGACTGGCTTAGATCCCCATGTTCAGAGCTGGGAAATTGTTATTCTCTTTACCCATTCTCCCTCCACATCTGGCTCTATCTCACTCACCAGCAGCCTTGTCCAGAACACAGTAGTCTGGGGAGTTGTCAAAATAGACAAGGTCGGCCCGAGTGGCATGGCGATAGCCCTGACGGGCAGCAGTAAAGTTGGCACCATCCTGAGTGGCGGTCACCTGCACAGCCCCATCATAGCGCCTCCGCAGGTAGTCACCAGTCCGGCGGAAGTCAGAGAGTGCATGCCAGCAGGTGCGAAGGGTACAGGAGCCACTAACTCCATGGCACTTACATTCCAGCTTTAGGAATCGACGTACAGCCTGAGTGGGGAGGGAGGAGGAAAAGGCAAGGGGTCAGGGCTCCCTGTCCATCCTAGAGGATGGATAAACCAAGGGAGAGAGAGGGAGGGAGGGGAGAGACAGAGAGGGGGAGGAGGGAGAAAGAGAGAGAGAGAGAGAGAGAGAGAGAGAGAGAGAGAGAGAGAAAGAAAGAGAGAGAGAAGTGATGGACAGAAAGGGGGAGAGACAGAGAAGGAGGATGGATTAGGCGGAGGGACAGTAAAGAAAAGGCTGGAAGTATAAAGTGATAAACTGGGAAATAAGAGGTTTAGGAGTCATCTCCATCCTATTAATCAATAAGCATTTATTAAGAGCCTACTTGTATCAAGCCCTAGGCTGAGTGCAAAGTAAAAAGTGAAGCCATCTAGCTTGAAGGAGCATCCATTAGCTCCAAATCCTATATAGTCTTCAAAGCCCAGCTCAAATTTTACCTCTTCTAGGAAGGTTTTCCTAATTACTCTAACCAACAGACTTCCCTCTCCTCTAAACCTTTGGCATCTGTCTGCTGGCAAAGAAGGAAGAACACTGGATTTGGAATCAGAGGAACTGGGTTTGACTCAGCTCAGTTACCACCTTGTATGAGCTAAGTAAGTCACCTGACTCTTCTGAGACTCAGTTTTTGGTAAAATTAGGAGGCTAGGCTAGGTGAACTCCAGGTTTCCTTCCAGATCTTAATCTATGATCCAATGACCTATGCCAGACAAGTCAGAACTGTATTCTTTACTGTTGCATTGTCTGGAATCATTCCTTTAATTAATTCAAGTAATGTATGGTACTTTTTTAAAACTACATATGAAATTTATTTGTATTTTTTCCAATATTTCTAGCAGAATGTAAGCTTCTTGAAGGCAAGAATGGTTTTAGTTTGTCTTTGATTCCATAACACCGAGTTCAGTGCCTGGCATACAGTAGGCATTTAACAATGGTTGGGACTCACTTGAAAGTTCTTCATGGGAAAGGGGGAATCAACTTGGTTTATTTTCATTTGACATTCAGTCATCAAAAGAGATTTGCAGAGCTTCTGCTGTGTGTACAGCTCCATACTTGGAAATGGGGAAGATACTAAATTTATTACATAAGATAGAGTCCTTTCCCTCGTGGAGCTTACAGTCTCTGCTACTTCCTCTGTACCCACTACCACAAATTTATCTACACAGGGGTTACGTAAAAAACCAAACAAACATGTTGCTTGAATAGGAAGGGATTTTGTTTTCCTAAGAATTGTCTTAGGACATTTTTCCTCCCACTACTTTCAAATTTTACCCAAAGCCCTGGCAGCCACACTATCAGTATGACCCTCGATGAATAGTTGTACACACCCAGACGCACAGGTATAGACTGACCGTGCGGCCACAGCGATTGTTGTGCAAGTTCATGAGGGCCCGGGCATCCTTGAGCCTCTTCTCTTTAGCATCCACAAAGGCCTTGGCAAAGCGGACCCCATAGTGGATGTTGTCACTGCAGCCACCCCAGTCAAAGTCTCCACGCTGGTCTCGGTCCCGACCGCGTGTGTAAGGGTCACAGCTGCACACACTGAGCTCCCCCTGGCTGCAGGCCCGAGTGATGGCGTGGACCACACCTGCTGATGAGATGGCATACACGAAAGCCGCCTCCCGGCTGCCTAGAGTGGGGCAGGAAGGAGGGAGGTGAGAGAGAAGGCCCAAGACTTCATCCCATCCTCCCCCTTCCAGAAGTCCCCCTTGCTCACTATCCCTTCTCGACTTACCCAAGTACCAGACTACTCCTTACCACATCTTGTGACTTTTAGGCCACTCTCTAGATATGTCTGTCCATCCCTTCAATCTGGGCACTAACTCTTAGCCCTCAGCTGAGTCCAGTAACCTGAACAGTTAGAGAGTAGCTCTGGACTTGGTATCAGAAGACCTACGTTCAAATCCAGACTCTGCTCCTCATTAGCTTTGTAATTATGTAATTAACGAATATGTAACAATGACTTAACTTTTCTAGACTTGTTTCCTCATCAATAAAATGGGGGATAATAACTGTTCATCTGCCTCACAGGGTTATTGTGAAGACGCTTTGTACCCTTGAAAATACTACATCATAGGATCACAGAGGACCATTAGACATCAGCTAGGCCAATCTCCCCATTTTACAGATGAGACAACTGAGTCCCAGAGAAAGAAAGGAAGCGATTTGTCCAGGGTTCCATAACTAGTAAGCAGCAGAGCGGTGTAACGGAAAGAATCCTGGACCTGAGATCTCACTCCAGCTCTCCCATCTCCACTTGTCACCATATCACATTTGACTCTGAATTAGTACTGAATGAAGCCAACACCTCTCCTCCCTCCTCCTCCTTCCCTGCTAAGCCCTGGTCCAGCTGGCCTAAGAACCTGAGACTCCTTCTGATCCCTCTCTCGCTGGCCAGTTCTAACACCAAAACCCCGGACCACAGTCAGACATGGAAAAGAGGAAGACATCAGACGAGAGAGACATTGACTCACTCTGCCCTGATCAGCTTTACCTAACTGTTCTGAATCCTGAGGGCTGATCTCTCTCCTCTCCCCCTCCCGTTCCCTGTTGTTTCTCTCTCTCAGCTCTTCTCCTGGCTCATCGTCCTGTTTAGCCCAGCCTAGTTTTCCCTGCTGAGCAGGGGCCAGGACACTTCTCCAAATATTTATATATCCCCTTTCTGTTTACCCCTTGTTCTCATTACTGCCAGGGTTGGGTGGGGGCAGGATACCCCCTCCCTGGTCCCTAGCCCTGAAGTGGATAGAGGGACTGCAAAGGCCAATAGGGAAGCAGGAAACATTCCACAGCCCCTAAATATTCCTCTATCTAACATGACTCAGAGCTGGGGGAGACAGAGGTATAGCATGTGTCTAGGGAATAATACGTGGATCTTTCAACAGCCCCTGGCACATGAGGTTTAGAGGGTCTCATGTCCATGGGACTGTGGCCAAAGGAAGCCAAAACCATGGGCCCATTCTCAGCTGGATTCACAGTGTGATATCATCATCATCATCATTATAACCCCTAACATTTATAGAGAGTTTTAAGGTTTTCAAAGCAATCTATATGTGTCTGCATACACACATACATATATAACACAGAGATTGCCATTTGAGCCTCCTAACAATCCTGTGAGTTCATTTTCCCAATTTTACAAATGAGGAAACAAGTTGAGAAAGATTTAGTAATTTACCCAGGGTCCCAAAGCTAAGAATGTGCGAGAGGGGAATCAAGCTGGCTTTCCCAACTCCAAGTCCGGTGTTCTATCCCCCCTGCCAGAGGTGTCAAACTCTCTGCCAGCAAAACCCCTGATTGCTGCAGGAACCAGATTAAAGTGTAACTGGGAAATGTTTAACCAAACAAATAAAAATAAAACATAGCTCAGATAATGTTAATGTGTGGTTTTGTAAGAAAACCTCAAATGGAGTCACGAAGACTCAGACATGACTGAAATGGGTGAACACACACACATAAATCAGTATGCAGCTGTTTTGGGTTGGACATTACCCCACTACACCAAGCTGCTTCAGTTATGGAAAGTGTTGGACATGAAGTCCCAGGGTATGTTTGATTCCTAGTCCTGACCCTTATTACCTGCTGGGACCATGGGCGATTCACCTAACCTCTCTGTGTCTGTTTCCTTATAACATGAAGCTAATGGGTTTAATGACCTTTCAGTTTGCCCACTTATGAACCAGGGTGGGGCGAATAATCTTCCCTTCCACTTGCCACCCCAAGGCCACGGAGAGAAGGGAACGAGATGGGAGCAGAAGGATGGGGGGAGAAAGGAAAGGGTAAAAAGAAGGGCACCCTACTTCTGAGCATAACCCGGCCAAAGACGGTGTGGTCGCGGTCCAGAGTTGTGCAGTTCCAGCGGTGATGACGGAACTGGTGCTGGCACTCACGGATCCAATCCCGGGCCCCCTCACCCAGGGAGCGCATGATGTCAGGATATCGCTGGCACAACTGGCGCTGCCGGCTCACCAGCCCGGGGATGTTGTCACAGATCACCCGGGCCCCCAGTGCCCCGATATACCTGCAGGGAGTAGGGCACAGCATTGCTGGGAGTGCCCCAAACAGGGTCAGCTCAAGAGTCTCACTTTCAGCCTCAGCGATGAATGTGTGGGACTGGGGGTGAGGGGAGGGAAGTTAGTTCCCTAGCTCTTGAGGGTCCTGTCCCAACAATCACCTTGCCCCTATTTCCACCGGTGGTGGAGGTGGTGGTAACAATGATTAGCTAGCATTCATATACAGCTTTAAGATCTGCAAAGCACTTTACATATGTTATTTTGATGTGTTACTTTGATCCTCACAACAGCTTTGTGAGATCGGTGCTATCATTATCCCCATTTTGCAGGTAAGGAAACTGAGGCTGAGAGGTTAAGTGATTTGTCCCGGGTTACACAGCTAGGAAAGTGTCTGAAACAGAATCTGAACTCAGGTCTTCCTAACTCTAAGTCCAGCATTCTATCCACTGTACAGGGAGTATAGTATAGGGTGCAGAAACAAGGCAGACTTCTCCTTCAATGGAAACCACTCAGTTGAATTCTTGTCATAGACAATAAATGAGTGGTCTCATCTCTTCTCACCCAGGCCAAATGCTCACGTCTAACACACATGCTAAAGCCATGGGTACATCACAGATACCTACAGGTGGTTTATTTGATAAATGCTAATGACTTTGGAGAAAAATACTATGAAAATAAGAGACCAGAATGATACACCGGCACACAAAGGACCTGTGTTGGAAATAGGACTATGTGCCCGGGGCAAGTCGCTTCACATCCTAGCCTCTTTCTTCATCTGTGAACTGAAGAGGCGGCTTCCCCTCTAAATCTTTGGTTCTGTGGGCCTTCCCTGAACCCCACCTGAAGGTGGCCTCCCTCTCTCCCTATGTGTACCGGACTAGGGTAAAACACAAAAACAGAAATGAAGAACCCTGGGACTGGTGTTCGTGTGGAAGGGTGGCGAGTGGCAGCCCAGGTCAAGGTCCATAACATAACTACTGAGTGATGTTTCTGGTTCTGGATTGACCCACATGGCTGGGAATCCAATGTTTCCAAACTCCAAGCTGATGAAAAGAGACTCTCCCTTCCAACCCTACTCTTCCTTCCTTCCTTCCCTCCCTTGTCTTCAGACCAGCCAAATATTAACCTTACTACCCAGGATGGCCCTGAGTCCTTCTGCCCCACCTTCCCCTTCCCTTGCAATCATTCCCACCGTGGGATCTCCACTTCCTGAGCAGGCATACTCTTCCCCCTTACTGTGGTAAAGTGACTTTTAAAGTCCTTGTCCCCTCCTTCCCAGGCCAAACCAAAGGGCACTGTGCCCTGGGATTGCTGTACAGGCAGAGATTCAGCTTCAAAGGGACCAAGCAGTTCCCACACCCCAAATTCCAGTCTCAATTCTCATCAGCTCAGTGCTATACTGGCTATGACATGCCTGAGGCTTGGCTAAGCAGTGAAAGTGGCCAGGGAATAGGACAGAGGCACAGGAAGGTGACTTCAGCTAGGTAGAGATTTTCCCTCTGTGCCCAAGTATATTCAAGTCCACAGCCATTCCCAGGGGTACGGTCCCACTTCCTCCCACCGATAAACCCACCAATCCAAATCCTGCCCAGAAGTCTGGGATCTATGCTTACATTTTCTTCCCTTTCTCCAATTTGGCTCCATTCTCTTCTTGTTCCCCAAGCTCACCTACCTCAGAAAGCATTCCATAACTCTGAGGAGGTCCTTCTCTCCTCCTTTGTAAATGAATAAAAACCCAAAAGGGTTTTTTTTTTTGTTTTTGGTGCGTGTGTTTGCATCTTATCTCAGGGTCAAGAGCTCCATCCAGAGCAGGTGGGAGTCAGGCACTGTTGCAGACATCCCTGGCTGCCAGAGAAGCCGTGGCTGTGAATAAGACTGTGGTTTGGGAACAGCCCCAGAGTCTGGTGGGGAGCAAGGGGTGTTTATGACATCTCGGGTCCTGTGTATTCCCTTCCCTTCTTCCCCCTCCCCCACCCCAGTCCCAATCATTCCCACCATGGGATCTCCACCCCTGAGTTGGGATCACCACTGGCAAAACCAAATCAAACAAACACAGCCAAAGCCAGATGCCTTCTGGTGAGTGTGGCCAGCCAGGCTGATGGGACCCATCTGTCCCCCAGGGAGGGAAAGACAGAGAGGGCCGGCTGCTAACAAATCCCATGGAATCAGCATCCCTGGTTCTGTCCATCAGGGCAACAGCTTCCAGGAACAAACAAAATAAACTCCCTGGGCCTAGCCTGGGAGGGACTGCCTGACGCACAGACCCAGAGTTACACCCACCACTAAGATGCTTTGTCTGGAGAGGAGAAACATGAGTTGGAGCTAGTCCCTTTCCCAATACCACTTCATTCCCCTAGTTTAGGTCTGCAATATTGCTCTAGGGACTAGGATTTGGGGGCATCAAGCCTTGGAGAAATACTACAACCTTTCATCATGAGAACCTTGGTTGTAATGGGCCAAGTTATTTCAGGAAAGTTCTTTTTGCTGTCTAGCTGTGGTCCCTTTTGATACAGCCCATACTGGTGCTTCTTGTTCTATCTATCCTTAATGGGGTGAGAAACATTTGGTCCCATTCTCCCCGACACTTCCTGTCAAGAAGACAGCCATTCAGGACCTTGGAGTTCTCCCAGGCCCTACCACTGCCCCAGCCTTCAGGTTTTCTTCTAGACCTTGCTGTGATCCTCCCTGGATCGTGGCTGCTAACCATTTCTTCCCCCTGTCTTCTCTCTACCGCTATCTTCCTCATCTCTAGACTTCCAGATACTTTCTCCCTCCTGATCCTGCCTCCTCATTTCCATGGATTAGGACTCATGTTCCTCTCCTTTAAAATCCGATCTATGACATCTTTCAGGAAGTCTAGACAAATTCTATCTCATATCAAATACTCCCTTCCTGATCCTGTTTCTATCATTGAGAAATTCTATTCATATATAGTTGTTTCTTTGAAAATGAGACATCCTATGTCCCTGAAAACAGAGACCCGCTACCCTCTTTCTTCTTTCTCAGGATCTTTCCATGGCCCCTAGTACTAGACTTATGCACACAAGGTGTGTGTATGGGGTGTGTTCAGGACAAGTGTATGATTCCCACCCTCGCCCCTCCATCTTTATTTTTCTTTTGTTGTCTTTTCTTGATTTCTCCAGGGATCTAGGCTTTCTAAGGCTTCCCTGTGCTTTCCTCCTTTCTATCCCATTATCCTAGGAAAATTCATGATAACAGGCTGCACCTGCTGGCGGTTTATGTCCCCATCTCTACTTCCTGTCCTAAGAGTCATAAAGACAGAGAACTTTTCCCTTCCTTCTACCCTAGAAGAGAAGGTCTCTGGTGCTATAGAAAATGCTTATGAACTTCCCAGTGGGCAATCAGGTGTTTCCCCATGGGCTTACGGGGAAAGCTATCATTTTTGTCTTTTTAAAACAGAAAGTAGTTAAGGCCAGGACTCTTGAAAATTTTGAAAAACTGGCATTGAAAAAAGTGGCATGCCCACCTTGGCTCCTAAGGACACCGGTGCAGGCTCTGTAGTCAGGAGCAAAAGGTGGGCAGAAAGGATGGGAAGGCTGGAAAATCCAACTTTCCTCGATACTACTGCCCCTATCTCCAACCCCTGGCTCCTTTTTTTCCTTTTCACTGGGGCAGCTGTGCCCCTTCTGTATCTCTCCTTATACTTGAATGTGATTTTCCCCACCCAGCCTCCACCCAGGATTTTTCAGAGATTCCTTAATGTGAACCATGTGTAAGAGGAGGAAGAAGGAAGGGAAAGGGGTGAGAATAGCCATGAGTCTCTAAGATGTGTTCTCAATGGGGAGACCATCATGAACCCCAGCAAGGTCTCTATTTGGGAAAAAAACACCAGTACATCTAAGAACCATTTGAGTGATGACCCCTCCTTATTCAAACATCCAGGCTATGCCCTCCAGGATAATTTGCCATGCTGGCAGGGGCCAGACAAGGGTCCTCAGAAACAGACAGACTGGGCAGAAATGCCCTCTCCTTTTCTGGGGAAGTGTCTGTGTAGGGGAGATGTGAGGTGAGGGAGGCAGCCTTTACTGATGTGAGTCTGTAGACAGCCTAGGCCTTCTGAAGGTCCGTTTTGATTTCAACCCTGAACTTTCAAAAGCTTTGCTCCTTTCCCCCCATCCACCCCCTTCTCTATTTTCCCCTTTGTAAAGGAATGCTTCAAGCCAGATGTAAGATACCAATGCAATATGGTTCCCCCATCCAGAACCCCCTCCTTTCCCCAACATGCAGAGATAAAAAGATCCAAAAGAGAGATTTTTCTGAAACAGGAAAAAGGGGGGGTGGTTGGGGGGCTGAGCATCTTGAAATGATAGGAATCTCTAGCAGAACTCCATGGCCCCTCAGCCTGCTAC